>NC_056732.1:1341515496-1342137996 GCF_019279795.1 Protopterus annectens
ACTTTTCCCATCTGTAATGTGGCCTATAACCTGTACAATTCAACTGTAAAACAAACAAATCTGTTAGGGGAAAAATATAAAAAATGCACAATAAAGCTGGTTGTATAAATGTGCACACCCTTAAACTAATACTTTGTTGAAGCACCTTTTGATTTAAATACAGCATTCAGTCTTCTTGGGTACACACATGCTATCAATTAAAGAGAGTCTGATTAACCCAAAATAAAGTTCAGCTGTCCTAGTAGGATTTTCCTGACATTTACTCAGTTGCCTGCTGCAGCAAAATTAAACTTTTGGAATGGCCCAGCCAGAGCCCAGACATAAATCCAATTGAAGAGGGCTGTGCACAAGAGATGTCCTCACAATCTGGACCCCTTTGCAAGGAAGAATGGGCAAATATTGCTAAGTCAAGATGTGCCATGCTGATAGACTCTTACCAAGAAGACTGAATGCTGTAATTAAATCAAAAGGTGCTTCAACAAGTATTAGTTTAAGGGTGTGCACACTTATGCAACCAGCTTATGCGTTTTTATTTTTTTATATTTTTTCCCCTAACAGATTTGTTTGTTTTTCAGTTGAATTGTACAGGTTATAGGTCACATTAAAGGAGGGAAAAGTTTTGAAATTATTTATTGTGGTCTCTTTTTTTTGTATCACAAAAACCTGGCATTTTAACAGGCGTGTGTACACTTTCTATATCCACTGTATGTTTAAGGTGGTGCAGGGGTTACTGGTATCAGGGCTCAGGTGCTTTTGCATTTGATTAGCAGCAGTTCATAACACAGGATCACAATTTTGCTGCTCAACTTAACGTTGTAGGAATCGCTACATATATCGACCATCCTTCCAAACAGTCAGATTCTACATCAGGAACGTCAGTGTTTTTCACCCTTGTATGCTCCTGCTCCCTTCAGGATGACTGCTATATTCAATAGTGCTAGCAGGTTGCCTTTTAAAGTGCACATCATGTGCATAGCCTGTTATATATCTGTGTCAGCACATCACAATGTGATATGAATATGAAATGAAACTCTAAATGCATCTTCTTAAGACATACGAGTTTAAATCAATGAAACTATATACGATGCATAAATAGTATTGCAAAATGCAGGGAAATACCAACTACAGCATTGTTTACAACTACAATGTTCAGAGTATGTTGCTCATTTGACCTGGTTTCTCATGTACTAGTGTGCAGAATGATAAACTTAAGCAACAGGATCTAAAGGTATATCTACTCATGTCTGTATAATTAGTTTAATATTTCAAACCCAAATCCTCCTTGATCACAGAAACAGACACCTGTGAGGCTTCTCCAGTTCCAGTGCTTGGGGACTGGAGCCTGCAAATGTGAAACAGGAAGTTGTGTGATCTCTACCCCAAAATGGCAGAGGAGAACACACTCTTACCCTCCATATCGAAAGACAGACTGCATAGTCTGTAAGGTAAAAAAGTGATGTGAACTCTGGAATTTATGTTGGACTGGAACTCACAATGCTCAGTCAGTATCTCACTCCTCTCTACATAGGCTTATAGCAAGCACCTGCCTGCCTGCTTGCTTTATTTATTTATTGCAGTTTGTTAACCAGGAAAGTCCACTGGGCCTAAATGAGCCCATTTTCAATGAAGGCCCGGGGAGAAAAGCTCCAAACAGAAAATATTTACAATATTCAAAAGTGACAACTCAGATACAGTGTTTTAAAATATTTACAATAAGTAACAAAGATTCACGTAATACATCATATATGGAGACAATAAAATTGAAGCAATTGAGACTAGAAATACAGCTACAAAGGCTGAATTTGAGAATAGGAAGGGGTAAAGACAGGAGGAAGGCTTCAGGTGGGGTGAGAGCAGGAGCATTCCCAGACAGAGGGGAGATAAAAGTGGAGTAAGGTTTTAAAGGAATTGAGATTCTGGGTAGTTCTAATGTGTGGGGAAAGTGAATTCCATTATCTAGCAAGGGAGAAAGAAGAGTTGCCCTGGAGAATGTATAGGTTTGTAAAGTTCGAGAGTTTGATTTGTGGATCTTAGTGCTCTATGTGGCTGGTGGATTTTTAAGGTAGAGGAGAGAGAAGGACAATTAGAGGGTTTGAAAATTGAGCTTATATACTGTTGTAAGTTGAATGAAAGTCAGGTAGTTTGGGAGTTCCAACCAGTTTAGGGAATGGAGGGAGTTGCAGTGATGAGTGGAAGATTTGGAACCTGTGGCAAACTTGGAAATTTTATTATAGCATGAAGATAATTTTGATTTGAGGGTTGACTGGAGATTAGTAAGGAGAGGGGTTCCATATAGAAGAGAGGGGATGAGGTAAATGGTGGATAGGAGTTGTTTGGATGCGAGAGTAAGGTAGTGTCTGTGACGGTAAAGCATTCCAAACTTTTGATGGGCGTTTTAATATTAGTTTGTAGGTGGATGCCGAATTTTAAATGGTCATCAATAAGGACATCCAGCCATTTTGCACAGGGAACTATTTCAATACAGGTGTTGTTCTGACTGACTATAGAGAAGGATATTTTGTCAATAATAGTGTGTCTAGAGGGGGAGAAAATCATTATTTTGGATTTGGATGGGTTAAGAGCTAGGTGGTTGTCTAGCATCCAGGACTCTGTGTAGAAGAAGGCCTCTTGAGTTAGGTTCATTAGTTTGGGGAGAAATTTGGCATGGATGGGAAATAGGAAATTCACCCCGGGGATCACCTCTGTGGCTCTGCTCGACAGTGGCACAGGAAAATAATTTTCTTGGGTGGCAAAAGCCAGGGCACCTTTTTGGCTAGGCTTGTACAGGCCCCAGGGCCGATAGCCTAGTACCTACCTATGAGCAGATGATGGTAGAGACGTCTGCGTACTGGACAAGTTTAGCATTAGGGATTTTTTGATATAAGTCATTAATAAAAATATTGAATAGTAAGGGACCCAATATAGAGCCTTGAGGAACCCCTGTTGGAGTGTGCAGGAAAGAAGAAGTACTGTTGTTCCACTTTACAGCTTGTTCCCTAACTGAGAGACAGCTGGTGAACCAGTTGATAAAAGAAGAGGAAAGGTTGAGATCAGAGAGCTTGGACAGGAGCAGCTTGTGGGAAGACAGTATCGAAGGCTTTGGATAAGTCGAGGAGGAGGGTAAAAACTATGCTGCCAGAATCATGAGCAGAGTTAATGATTTTGAGAAAGGAAAGAAGGCAATGGTGGTGCTATGTCCTGGTCTAAAATCCATGTTGTGTTGGAGTCAATAGTTGGTTGTCAAGCAGGTAGGGTAGGAGTTGTAGGTTGATACATTTTTCAAGAATCTTAGAGATAGGGGATAGGATAGCTATTGGGAAAAAATTGGAGATTGTAAAGTTGCTACCACCTTTGTGGAGGGGGATGATGAAGTCTTTTTTCCAAAGGAGTGGTATATAGGACTCTTGGATGGAGTGATTAATTAGGATAGAGATGGGAAGAGCTATGCCATCAGCAGCTAATTTGAGGAAGTTGGATGGAATGCTAATTGGGGCATTAGAACAAGGTTTTAATTTTAGGAGTTTTTTTTATAGTATGGGTAGGAATGGACGTGAGAGTAAATGGAGGGAGCTGAAAGTTATTGGAGGTCGAAAGGGTAGCTTTGGATGTGTTGGATGAGATATTATTTGGGAAAGATGAGGTAAGTTTGGCTATAGAGTCAATGAAAAAAGGAGTTGAATTAAGTAGCTAGGACAAGGTCAGGAGAGTCTGGGTCAGGGCAAGGGTTCTCTTTCTTGCTAGGACAGAGAATTGATGAGCTGCTACTACAGAATTTCTTGGGGTTGGTTTGAAGCTTAAGATAGTAGGATTTATGGTCGATAGCTATTTGTTTTTTTTTTTTTACCTGATTTCGTAGTTGCTTGCATTCGGTGAGGGAGTTTGGTGTTTTGAATTTTTGATAGCATTTCCAGGTTTTGTCTCGGAGATGCATAAGGATTTTTGCCTCTTTGGTTAGCCAGGAAACTGTTTTGGATTTGACTTCTTCTGCAGGGGGCAAAGCAGTTAAGTAGGAAGGGAAAACTGTGTTAAAAGTGTGAGACAGCAGCGTCCAGATGAAGGACTTTAGAGGGTTCCAGTTTGTCTGTTTTAAGGTACTGGAGAAGGTTTGAGGGTTGACATTTTTTAACGTGCAGGTTGTAATATATCTGTGCTGTAGGTGGAGGGGAGAAGACAGGGAGATGATCGCTAAGGAGGTCAGGGAGAGTGTCTCTGTCAGAAATTCTGTTGGGATGGGAAACAAGTATACAGTCAAGGATGCTGCCTGCGGTATTATCTTTGTTTGGTCTAGTAGGGGTCTTGATTAATTGTGTGAAGTGATACAGATTAATGCTCTGAGAGGGGGTAGATGAGTGAATGGAAGACCAGTTAATATTGACGTCACCTAAGATTATTGTTTCATTATTTATATTGGTGGTGAACCAGGAGAGAATATCCTCCAGAACAGGGATATTTATTGCCTGGTGGTATGTACAGGGTAGCAATGCATAAAATTTTACTGTACCTAACTTTTAGAAGGGCAGTAGCAAATGGGAGTATGGGTTTATGATAGGGAGTCACTGTTAAGGAGAAGGAGAAAAGTAAGGCTAATCCACCACCTTTCTTTTGGGATCTGTCATTTATTATGAGTCTATAGTTGGGTGGGATTATTTCAGTGTCTTTTATATGTGGCTTTAGCCAGGTTTCTGAGATAGAGAGAATATCAGGATTGTTGTGGGAGATACAGTTATGAAAATCAGGTATTTTATAACAAAGGCTCCTGGCATTAATTGTAGCAAACAATAGAGATTTATTGGGGGGGGTGTACAATTCAAGCTTGGGTTGGAGGAGAGTTTGTGTGATAGACCTGGGTTAGGGTGTATGTTGCCAGAGAGGAGGAGGAGGAGGGAAATTAGTTTAGACTAGAGAAAGGATAGGTATTTGTGTTCTAAGGGCTTATAAGCCAAGGTAGCAGAGTCCAGTTATTTCTATGCGCAAAAACAGCTTTCTTTGGGATCCATAGATGACATCATGTTGAGACACTGCTTTAAGCAGTTCTGAGAAAGCAGAGAAGCCACACAACAGCTGACTTCATCAACCTACAAGTCTCCCCAAAGGAGTTGGTACTGCAAGGATGGGGGAGGACTGACTGGTTTCAGAATGAGGGATTCCTATACCTCAGAGTTTCCTCCCCTAGACAGTTAAGGGCAAAGACAGCCCCTGACTAATCTTTGCCCACATGGATGAGCCTATGTTTGCTAGACAAATGAGGTGTCAGGGGTTCAACTAGTGAACATGGAGGGGGGGATTAGGTAACAGGACTCTGATGTTAAGGGAAGCACTCAGTGAAGGCAGCAATGAGACAAGAGAAGATGGCACATGGCATGGTGCTAACATCAACCCCTCTTCCCTGATGGTGTGGTTTCACACACAAGAGGACAGATTCCCCAAGATAACAAAGATCTATTAAATTATCCAATGTTTAGGGATGTCCTGTTGGCCTTGCAGATCGAGAAGAGCCCAAATAAGCATCTTTGATCCTGGCAGGTAAGTTTCACAGGACCTGGAGGTGTAGCTGATTGACACAACTACTCGGTTTTACATGCTACCAATGAGAGTGTATAAGGGAACTCTAGGGTCCATTTAATGGGAGTGTGCTTGGTGTGATCATGCTCAAGGAGGCAATGCAGGTTCCCTAAGAATGCACCCCTCCCCCAACAAGAAAACTGCTGGAGATGCAACTATCAAACTCTCATCATTGGCTAACAGCAAATGAAAGTTCATAGGAGGTTACTAGGCTAATGGTCCCAGAGCCCTCACAAGCCTAGACGAGTTTAACCCCTGTACCCAAGAGTATCTGTAATGAGCAAATATTTAGATCAGCACCAATTACCCGGATCTAACAGGGACACCGGTGGAGCTCTGGGGGTGAATTTCCTGTTTCCCATCCAATCTTCCAAGTTACACTTAAATAGGGTCAAAGAAGGGCTTTGTTTAACCTGTACTGGGAGTCTGTTCCAAAGATGAGGTATCCTCTGTGAAAAAAATCTGTCCCTCCGGCAGGTTCTGTTGATATCACATACTAGTTTAAGGTCCTTTGAGCGAGCAGGTAGTATTCCATTAGACTTGCATATGTGCAGCATTTCCATTAAAGCAGGGTGTCACTCGTTTGTCTCTATTACAAATAATAAGAAGGCATGGGATTTTGTTAAGATGCTTTAATATATACAAACACATCAGAATGGATAGCAGCATCTTTAAATATGAACAAAACAACTAACAAACAGAGCTTACATACATACATGTTTACATCTCAATAGCTAACTACAAAATGGCAGTCAGGGTTGCACATGCTCAGTATTTATACTGTAGTGCAAGCCCTTGGATAGCTTCTAAAAGGTATATACACACATACTGATCCAGAGCCTCCCTCTTAAAAAGATTGCCCTTTATGCAAGAGAGTATCAGACACAAGCATGCATTACTATGTACATTAGAAAGAAAATACAATGTTATGTCCAAGCTGCTTCATATCTGCTACAAGGTTTAGAGATTCAACCATAACTTGTAACATAACAGTTGAGACTAGATTTAGCAACAGGGACAGTCTGTGGTGCACAACTGGAACTTCTGGATTTGTCATAGGAACAGGAATGCCCTCTGGAATTGAAACACTGGACAACTCACTCTGAAACAAAGAGTCTTTCTCTCAGGCTATTTGCTGTGGTATACACTTGGACACCAGTCTCAAATGCTTCTGATTCTACATAAAGGTTGCTCCTCCTGATTCTATAATGTACAATCTCAGCTCTGGACCAATATTATTCATGGCACCAATCCGATCATAACCTTTGGACTTTGCATCCTTACCACTTCTCCCTCTCGTAATGGATTAAGTGGTCGACTTGTCTTATCGTAGTAGGCCCTCTGGGATAGGCATTTCCTCAACAGATTGGTCTTCACTGATCTCTTGTTATTGACACATGGAACCAAGAATTGACTACTGATTGGTAATGTGGTTCTGGTTTGTCTCGACAGAAGTCTTTGAGTAGGTGAACCAAGATGTTTATCGCGAGGAACATTTTTGAGATTCAGGAAAACATCAGTATTGTCTCATTCTGATTTCTCAACTAACTGTTTTGCATTTTGAACTGTCAAACCATTTGACTGGGGATACTCTGTTCTACTTGTGACAGGAGTAAAGTCCCATTTTTCTGCAAATCTTTTGAAATGTTGGTTTGTAAACTGCGTGCCACTGTCAGAAATAACTTTGTGCGGGCTTCCATGCACAGCAAAATGACGTTTCATCTTAGTAATGACAGTACTAGATGCTAGGTTGGGAAGTCAGTCAGTCTCTAACCAACTGGGGTAAGAGTCTACTAACACCAAATAATGTTGACCATTCCACTCAAAAGAGATCGCTGGCTATTGTCAACCAAGGCACCTTCAGAATCTGGTTAAGCTGAAGCGGTCCTTTCTGTTGATGAGGCTTTGTATTATTACATACTGAACAAGAAGAAAATGCTCTCTCAATGTCTTGTGACACAGAAGGCCAAAATACTCTCTTCTCTCGCCCTTCTTTTGGTAGATTCTGTTCCTGTGTGACCAAGATGCAAGGCAGTAATGTACTCAGGTTGCAAGGATTTTGTAACAATTACTTTTGGACCATTCATAATGATACTTTTTGTCAGACAAAATCTCATCTCTGTATGGAAAATAAGGTTGCAGTACTGGAGGTAAAGTATATTGCTTTGGCAGACATCCTTGATTGATAAAGTGGTTTCACTTTTGTAAAACTGAATCTGTGACTGTGTGATCTCTCAACTCATCAAGATGTGTGGAAGAAAAATGTCTCACTTCCATGACTTCAAAATCATTAAGTCATTGAGAAACTTGATTATCATTCTGTTCAGTTGTATTTATGGGTGATCTAAATAATGTATCAACAAGATAAAGAAGTTTACCTTTCTTGTAGACAAGATTGAAATTGTACTTTTGTAATCTCAGCATCATACACTGCAGTGCGGCTGGAGTTGAATGTATTAGCTTTCGCAGGATTGTGACTAGTGGTTGGTGATCTGCTATGATCTGGATAGGTCCACCATAAACATAATCATGAAACTTCAAACATGCAAACACAATTGCCAAAAGCTCTTTCTCAGTCTGGGCGTACTGGTGTTCAGTTTGGGTAAGAGTTCTTGATGCATAAGCAACAGGCTGATCCTCTTGTAGAATAACTGCACCAAGTCCAATTTTCAAAGCATCACAAGAAAGTGTAACTGGTGTGTGAACATCAAGTATCTGAGTGTCAGCGGATTGGCAATTCTCTGTTTCAGGACATCAAATGCTCTTTGGTGTTGCTCTGGCCAACACCAGGATATATTTTTACATGTCAGCTCTCTGAGTGGTGGTGAAAGTTGGCTCAAGCCTGGAATGAACTTGTCTAGGTAGTTGACCATGCCAAGAAAATGTTGCAGGGCTTGAACATTGTCTGGAGCTGGCATCTCGAGAATGGCTGTTTGTTTAGAAGGGTCTGGTCACAGGCCTGTACTCGTAAATAAATGAGCAACATAAGGAACGTCTTGTAGCCTGAATTTGCATTTCTGTGCATTGAGCTTAAGGTTCACTTGGCATGCCCTTTCTAGAACTTTTCTGAGGTTTCTGTCATGTTTGGCTTCCTCACAACCTCCTACTAGTATGTCGTCAACTATAACAGCACAAGGATACCTGGAAAAAATTTGCTCCATTGCACGCTGAAAGACTTCACTTGCAGAATTTATCCAAATGGCATTCTCAAAAATCTGTACCTGCCAAACAGAGTAATGAATGTAGTGAGCAATGAGGATTTTTTTCTCTAGCGGAATTTGTCAAAATTAACTCTTTGCATCTAAGACAGACAAAAATTGTGGCATTTGGCATCAAAGCTGTGACTTCTTCGACTGTGCGGATTGGATGATGAGGTCTTTTTAGCACTTTGTTCAAATCTTGTGAGTCAATACATATTCTGATGTCATCTGAGCTTTTCTTATGAGCTACCACCATGGAAGATAGCTATTCTGTTGGAGTTTCTACTGGACAAATTACAACTTGTCACACCATCTTATCCAACTCTGCTTTGACCCTGTCCTGCATGGCTATTGGAACTTTACGCACTGGTTTGATAACTGGACTGACCTCTGGGTCTAACTTCATGGAGTACACAACTGGAAGTTTGCCTAGTTTGTCTTTGAAAAGATTAGCATAGGTAGAAAAAATGTACTGGGCAAAAGTAGAGTAGTGGTCTTTTAAGCTAACATGATGGACTTCCTTATTAAATGAAAGCAGACCATTTTCAGAGAGTCGCTGAGGCCTAATAATGACTGAACGTGCCTCTTGACCACATAATATAAGTCATAGCTTCTTCTACTCCACTGGAAGTAACCTGAAAGCACTACTGAGCCTTGGGTTTGAATTTCTTCACCTCCATAGGCAACAAGTTTCGCACACCTTGCCTAATCAAGTCTTTCACCTTTACATACTCTGGCAAATGTTTCTGCAGACATAACATTGCACTTAGAACCTGTGTCAACTTTGAGCTCTGTGGGTGTGCCATACATCAGAACAGTACAAAATACTTCATTCTTAGTCCTTAAGTCTACTGCATTAACAGTTTCATGAAGCACTGACACTCCATCAACATAAAGAGTAGGATTGTCACAGTCGAACTGATCATTTCTTAAAATGTTCCCTTTTAATAAAAGATTGCCCACATTCTTTTGACTTGCAAAATCTTTTAATGTGATTCCAGTTATTACATCTGTGGCATTGCTGACTAAAAGCGAAACACCCTTTTAGATTCATGACTTCCACCACAATTATGACAGTTGGCAATGAAAGTGGGTGGGGGCCCATGCTTTGAGTGTGCTGACTCTCTTTTGTGTTTCACCGAGGCTGTGCAAAGTCTGGAATTTGCTAGAATGTTCTGGGGTTTACCAGTGAGTGCTGCAGGGGTTACAGTATCAGTGTACTTGGGCCTTTTTCTTTTAACCACGTGCTGCATACTATCAATATGAGCTTTATCATTGTGCCTTCTAGAGCTGCTCTCATTTGTAAGCATATCTGTGCGCTTTTCCATAAGCTCGTATACCTGACAAATCTCAATGGCCATATTCAAAGTTAAATCACTGTCACAAAGCAAAATCTTTCTCACAGTATCATCTTTTATACCACACACAAGTCTGTCCTTTATCAACTCATCCCTTAAGTCACCAAATCTGCATGTTTTAGCTTTATTTTTCAGGTCAGTTATATATGCTGCAAAAGTTTCACCAGGCTTTTGATCCCTTGTGTAAAATAAGTGCCTTTCCATTGCGACGTTTGTCTGGGGTTACACATTTCTCTAAATTTACATTTTAAGTTCTCTGGGTCCTCCCTTGACTCAGTCTGTACATCAATATGATGGTTTTGTCCTTCTCCAGCATAAATAGCAGGTGCATACACAAATGAGAGCTCCCTTTCTATAGCATCTGATCCAGCTAAATTAAGTAGAATAAATGTCTTTGTACGGTCATCTTTATCAGAAAATGCAGCCTATATGAAAATGTCATACTCTTGCTCAAACTCAATTCTCAGCAGTATTACTGTCAAACACAAGTGTGCTAGGTTTTTGAAATCCATCTGCCATGCCCACACAGTATGCACCAACACACTGAAAATATGGCCCTTGTAATTATCTATGAACTAACTGTGCTGTGAGCTTGTACAAATATCCAAATGCACATTAAACTCTTCAGAATACTTTACTTTGTGAAATATGCTGTGTAATGGCTGTACTTTGCGTAATGGCTTTACTGTAACACTGTACAAACACGTTGTACACTTCTGAAAACTCTGATATCTTTGCGTAATACAAAAATGCATATGCTTTGTGAAAATGCGGTCGTTTCCCTTTATTTTATTCATTTTATGCAATCAGACTTTATTTCAAATATTTTCTGTAGTAATTTGAATATATTATCAATATCGTACATATCTGTTTATGCGGAAATCATTTAGAATATTCTGTATGCCCCTTTTCATATTATGTGGATTATTTTATAAGTGTATTAGTGTAGCGTTTTAAATTGAGTTATGACACTCCATTCATTTGCTATTGGAAGCATTACTTCTTTATTGTAGGAAGTGATGTAACAATATTTGTATTGGGGTGTGAGTTTAAAAGAGCGTTGATTTCGCGCTCTTTTTTCCTCTGAAGAAGCTACCTTGTGTGAGTAGCGAAAACGCTGTCTTTTTGTACACAATAAATTTGCGTTAAGGTTATACTGGTTAAGGTTCTTTTTTGGCTTCAAGTCTTCGTTTCGCATATTATGTGGATAAGAAATAGTGCTGAGCATGTTTAATACCTGAAATTAGTTTCTGACCAGTTTCATGAAGTATGCCCAGTTTTGGGATAGTCCACTGTTGTATATTCCACCAGCATCTGGATAAGTACCTTAAATCATTTTTGCCAAGCCATTTTAAACTGCATGCCCCTTTAGTATGCCGTTCTGACTTCAGGCCCTTCAGATATGCCATTTCTGATACCATGTCCTTTTGGATATGCCACTTCTGCCACCATGTCACTTATTTGTCTCTATTACAAATAATAAGAAGGCTTGTGGTTTCATTCAGATGCTTTAATATATACAAATACACCAGAATGGATAGCAGCATCTTTAAATATGAATGAACTAACAAACAGAGCTTATATACATACATATTTACATCTCAACAGCTAACTACAAAACAGCAGTCAGGCTCGCACTTGTTCAGTATTTATACTCTAATGTAAGCCCTTGGATAGCTTCTTAAAGTATATACACACATACTGATCTATGCAGGGTAATAAAATGCCTTATATGCCAGGCATAGATCCCCTCTGAGTAGTCTGTAAAACACTGAATAAAGTAACAGTGATTTTAGTCTGTCCACATAAGACAGATGCTGCAGGCCCTGAATTTTCTTTGTGAGGAACCTTTGTGGTCTCTTCAACTGCTGCAGGAGCTTGGAGAGGTACATACCAAAGGGGGCATTGTACTCTATTACTGGCTTGATGACATAAGTGTACCGAGAGGTTATAACTTCTTTTTTTCTGGAGGCAATGCCCTTGTTAATAAGATGCACCATATAAAATGCCCTTCTCACTACTGTGGAAACATGGGGATCAAAGGTGAGATTGCTGTCAACCTGTGTGCCCAGATCTCTCACCACTGACTGGATCATAGGAGATTACTAGACTAATGACCCTAGGGCCCTTACAAGCCTAGCCAAGTTTTACCCTTACTTCCATGATCAGCACCTATCACCGCTGTCCAAGTGGGACACAGGTGGAACCCCTGAGATGAAATTACGGTTACCCATCCAATCATCCAGATTACATTTGAAGAGGGCTAATGAGGTGCTCTGCTTGACATGAAGTGGGAGTCAGTTCCAAAGGTGTGGTAACCTCTGGGAGACAAATCTGTCCCTCCAGCAGGTTTATTAATGTCACATACCAGGTTTTGGCCATTACAGCGAGTAACCCATGCACCATGTGACTTATGGATATGCATTTCCAATAAAGCAGGGTCAAAGACTGCCTTAACTGCAAGGCAGAAATTGCCTCTGAGTAGTCTGTATGAAACAGAAGTGACAGTGTTTTCAGATGATTCTCATAGGACAGATGCTGAAGACCTTAAATTTTCCTTGTGAGGAACCTTTGTGGTTTCTCCAAGTTGCTGCAGGAACTTGAAAGGGTATATACCAAAAGGAGAACTGTACTCAATTATTGGCCTGATCAGGGAAGATTACAGGGAGGTTATAGCTTCTTTTTTTCTGGACACAATGCCCTTACTTGAGATGAGCAATACAGAATGCCCTTCTTACCATTGTGGAGACATGGTGATCAAAGTTTACTGTCAACCCGGGTGCTCGGGTCTCTCACCACTGAGTGCGTACTTAGGGTGTTGTTATTGACATGGTAGTTAGCAGGAGCACCACTCTTACTGAAAAGGATGACAATATATTTTTGCATTGAGTTTAAGGCCATGACTTTGGCACTGATCATTTGTTTGTGTAAGACCCTGTTGTAGGATGTTGACAATGTTTGGAGATTCTATGACCACTCCCAGTTTGCACTCATCAGCAAACTTGGTCAGCCGCAGACCTTTAGTTTTAGCTTGCACTTCAGAGAAATAGATTCCAAACAGAAGAGGTCCCAGGACTGACCCTGTGAAACATCACACGAACACCACTGGTTACAGGTCTGCTGTTGGAGGTGGATTCCCCTATTTTGACTATATGTTTTTTCAGTGAGCCAGTTAGCGACCCATCTAATGATATACAAGTCGATACCTAGTTGGGTGAGTTTGTCAATCATGCCTGAGTGGGGGACAGTGTCAAAAGCCTTGGCTAAGACTAGGTACGCTGTATGCACAGATTTACCCTCATCAAAGGCCATGGTGACTGTCTCGAAGAAGTCCAGTTGGTTTAACAGGCATGATCTCCCTTTGACAAATTCAAACTGAGTAGGGTCAAGTGTTTGGAGTTTACCAATATTTTTGTTGATAAGGTCCATGAAGATTCTGTTCATGGCCTTGCAGATAAGGCTAGTCAGGCTAATAGCCTTGCAGATAAGGCTAGTCAGGCTAATAGGTGCACAGTTCCTAGGGTCAGTGGAAGTACCACCTTTGTGCAAGGGGATACCGGCGGCCTTTTTCCATTCAGCTGGGATGAAGCCAGTGCTTAGACTATGACTGAAAAGAGTACCCAATGGTGTTGCTAATTCTTTTTTGAGCCCATGTAGGACGCAGCTGAGGATGTTATCAGGTCCCATGGATGCTGTGTTTTTGACCTTAGAGAAGCCATTCATGACCTGCTGTTTAGCGATACAAGGTAGAGGACAGGTGGTAGAGATGTCTTGGGGTAAGTCTGGCGGGGACAGGGAAGTCAAGTTTTCACAGAACCTGTCAGCTAACAGGTTAGCAATGTCCACAGGTTCGGTATATGTGGTATCATTAACTACCAGCTTGGCACACATCTAGGCCTTTCCTTTTAGGTTACAGATGTAAATAAAGAATGCCTAATGGTTGTCCTTAGTTGAGGAAGCTAATATGGATTCATAGTTAGCTTTGAAAGACTTCAGAAGAAGTCTTATTTGCTTGTTAAAGCTGAGGAGGGAGTGTTTTCAGTTTAGGTCTTGCTCCCTCTTACTCTTAGACAGCAATTTCTTCCTCTTATTGTACAACCTGTTAATGGCAGTTGTCCACCAGACAGGTTTCCTCTTCCTTGAGGAGCTTGTTTTGGTTGTATCAGGTACGGCCAAGTCAAGGCAGTTGTTCAGGTGTTAGTATAAAGCATCTGTGTAGAACTCGGCACAGATGTCAGTTTCATCTGAGGGAGGAGGTGCAATGACGCTATTTATACCATCCTGTAAGAGGTTATAATCTGCTTTGGAGAAGTTTTACAGTTTAGTTGGTGCTGGGGGGGGGTGCAGGTGTGATAGTTACTTTGAATGAGAATGATTTGAGGTTAGATCTCACCAGGGAAGACCTCACAGTGGGGGTGCAACAGTGGTCTTCCACATTGGTAAGCACCAGATCAAGGATGTTGGCACTCCTTGTGGCGGTGTCTACTAGCTGGTCCAGGGCATTGGAGTTAATTAAGTTGAGGAACCTTTGGGCAAGTGAGTTTGGGCACGAGTAATTTCCCCGGTCAATGGATGGGTAGTTAAAGTCGTCCAAAACAATGGTGTTCAGATGTATCTTGATAGACTCAAGTAGATCCAAATAGGCAGAGTGGGTGCTCTGATTCATGGAATGGGTTTTGTAGCTGGCAATGACTTGAATAGGTGTCCTACCAACAGTTAATTGTACCTGAAGTATCTCCAAGATAATCATGCTGTCTAAACAATCTGGAGGTGTAGTTATCTTTAATGGATATTGATACACTGCCTCCATTAGTTTTCATGCCTTCAGTTTGTGGTCTGAATGTGTGGAAGGAGGTGTAGTCCGATATGGCTGGGGTGCTCTCCACAGCCTTGAACCAGGTCTCCACGACTGCACAAATGTGTATGTCTTCCAAGGTGAGGACTGCCTCCAGTGAATGCAGCTTCATGTTAAGACTCCTAGAGTGTAGCAGCAAAACCTTGAGGTTGTTTTTAGATGGAGCTCTTGCATCAGGGGTTTTATCTTTGAGACACTGCCAATAAAGGCACTATGGGGGTGACAAGAGCCTTGGCCAGTAGCTAAAATCCCAGGGGTGACAGATGAAGACCATCTCTGCCAAAGCATAGAGGTCTATCGATCATGTCATCCCAGGCTGACAAATATTGTACCCCTTGGAGTGACACCAGAAACTAAGCCAATTATTGAAGTTAATCATTTTCAGTCTATATCGAGGCATCATCCTAGGTGAAGGTAAAATGCTGCTTAAGGCTAGGGACATACCAGCCTGACACACATAGTCTAAGAGCTCAATCATGTCTCTCTTCATACACTCCAGAGAGGTACGTCTCAAGTTGGTCACACCAATATGGACTATGAGAGAGTCATAACAGTGCCTGTTGTTGAGAGACTTGAGTGCATGTGTGATATGGCAGATCCTGACACCTGACAGCAAACTGTGACCTTATCCAGCCTGGTGAGAGGGACATCTGTGTGTCTCACAACAGAACCACATATGACTAATATGTTTGGTTTTGTTTTGCCTTAAGGGCTTGACAGGTGAGACACTGGTATGTGAGCTATTATGTGTATTGGGTTCTGCAGAGGAAGTATTATGTGTAGTGTGCTTGTGTTTGGGAGGTCTCTGGTGTTTAGGCATGTTTCTAGTGAGGACCTCCGCTTATGTAGGTATGTGTGATGTGGGTTTGGGTGGAGTAGGAGGTGAGCCGTGCATGCTGATGAACCGCTCACTGTCATATGTACGGACTGGTGTGTGAGAGAGCATGGATTTAAGGTTCTTAATATAGATGCATCCCTCACATGTTGAGTTTGATTGGTCTAGGAGCTGGGGTTGTCGGTAAACATGAGGCAGTTACTACACTGTCTCAGGATGCCCATGTCGACCAAGCTGGCTGGAGAAACTGTGGGAAATTGTATATCCATAATGTTAGGTAAATTTATATAGTCAGGAAGAGAGGTCACACTTAGGAGAGGTTAGTGGGTGACAGGTGTGTTGGTACCTCTGAGGCTAGGCTTAGTATTCTACCTGACAGTAGAGATGAGCCAAGAAAAACCTCTGGAGGACCACAAGCAAAGTACTAAGGGAAAATAACAGGCAAAATGTTTGCTACTATAACAACCAACAGTAACTACCGCTACATGTCAGTGCATGATGGTGCACTACATGCAAGCAAGTTCAGACACATGGCTTATATAAAACTAATCCAATCAACCTCAATTAGATGGGACCCAGACAGCAATCTCCTTCCACAAGGGTGCAGAAAGGCCTTCTCCATTAAAGATGGCTTGAATTTGATGCTCAGAAGTTACAAAACAGACCCAGAAACAGCAAGCCTGGAACTGGGCTACACTACAGCCGAACTAGTACATATGCAGCAAAATGTGACCAAAAACAGTTCTGACAATTCAGACAGACAGTAGAATGTAAATACAAATTAAGAGTTCAATATAAGAGCAGAAACAGGCACTTATAGTTAGTTGGAAGCAATGGATGCCTCAGATCTTTCTGTATCTCAGTGAAGAGCGTTTTAGTGCTCAAGTGATACAAGACAGTCTAGATTCCGTAAGACTGAATCTAGCCTATGTTAAAAAGTGCAGAGGTATTTGAAATTTAAAGTGCTTAAAATCACAGTCACGGCAGGAAAAAAAAAACAGTATAAAGCAGCAATTCATTGAAAACAATGTTCTCAATGTAATCAGGTTACTAACAAATAGTAATAAAATAGGCGGTATAAATGCAATTGTACACTTTTAAGAACAGCAGCAAAAGCAAAATAAAGTATTAAAGCAGGAAAAGACACAGTATAAATACATTAAAAGCAGATGAATAGAATGTAATTTTTTGTCAAGTAGAAAGGGAGGAAACAGAAGATAATTCAAGGTTAAAAAGTTAAGGGGGTAGGCCTTCTCAAATAATCTCACTGTACGCAATAGAATGAGCTGATTCAATGGGACTCGGAGGAGTGTCCAATAACAGCGAACGGGAGCCATTAGACGAACCACACAAGCTACACAAGTTCTAGCATCAAAAGATGCCCCTTTTCCCATCAAGCTGGACAGATTCACCAGAGGGAGGTCGCAGAGCAGGGGACCCAGGAAACGCAAATATTCACAAGACAGGTACGGGCAACAGAAAAAAATGTGGAATTGACTTCTTTGGTTTACAATTTTTCTAAATGCAATTTGTTTAAGTTTGATTTATCGCTACTTAACAAGGGGCTGAAATTCATCCCCTCACAACCTAGTCATCTACATGAGACATTTAATGATTTAAGATTGTTTGCTAGAAAAGTAGCGTTGAAGGTTTTTTTCAAAGACAAAAATGATATTAACACCAAGAATAATACTTCCAATATGCCAGTTAATGCTGACTTTTTGAAAACTAAGAGCACTTTTTCACCAACGCTACCTCCAGCAATGGACTGTTTTATCAAATTGTGTGAAAGAGATTTATATTTACACTATTCAAACAGAAATGTAAGAACGAAATATTATAATTTAAGTAATGGTGAATGGGATTCCTTGCGCAATTTGCGCTCTAATACAGACATTGTGATTACCCCAGTCGACAAAGGAGGGGGCATAGTGCTGTTAGATAAATCTGTATATATTAACAACATGGAAATGTCACTGCATGATACGGATACTTATAAGAGTTTACATAAGGATGAAGTGAGTAGAATTATTGACAACATACAGGACAATCTATATGATATGCTAATGTGCAGGCAAATTAGTTGTGAGACATATGAATTCCTGCACATCAAGCATCCACTCATCCCATGTTTGAAGGGTCTACCGAAAATACACAAGAATGTAGTCCCCATTCCTATGCACCCCATTGTTTCGGGGAGAGGCTGGGCCACCTACAATATCTCAGTATTTATAGAGAAAATGCTAAGACCTCTAGTAGAAACTAATCCTACTATCTTAAGTGACACATATCAATTGCTAAGGGATATAGAATCAGTCCAGAGTGATTTAATACAATTGGACGAAGTACTTCTAGTGACACTTGATGTATGCAATTTATTCACATGTATACCTAATGAATATGGCCTTCAAGCCATTAGGGAACTAATGGTTAAAGATCCTATGTTTAGTGTGGATAGGCAGATATTATTGAGCCAATTATTAGAAATGGTTCTATGTAACAACGTGTTTATGTTTAACAGCAAATATTATTTACAGACATGGGGTGTCGCCATGGGCACCCCATGCACAAATACTTATGCAAATCTAGTCTTGCATTTTTGGGAGCAACAACATGTGTTTAACAGTAATTGGATCAGTAAGATACACTTATATAGAAGATTTCTGGATGATGTAGTCATCGTTTGGTCGGGCACCAAGGCAGAATTCCAGGCCTTTTTAAACCATCTAGAATCCACCACAAACTTCCTAAGATTTACAGCAGATTATTCAACCGACAACATTGACTTTTTAGATGTGAATCTATATTTTAACACACAACATAGACTGGCCTCGAGATTGTTTAGAAAACCATGCTGGAGAAATGCACTTTTAGATTTCAACAGCATGACAAAATTATGTAAAGACTATGAGATGCTGATAAAAGAGGCTGATGTTATGGAGAACTTATTCCTAGAGAGGGGATATACACCCACCCTGATCAGGGAGATAAAGAATGATATTATTAAGCCTATGAACAGCAGCATACAAACACCTGTGATTCATCCAACAGCCAGGAGTCTGATTAAAAAGACCTGGGCTCCATTACCCACACAAAACATTAAATATGATAACAGGGTCAGATTCTTGTTGAAATACACCAATGACAATATGGAACTTAGAAAGATTATAGAGAAACATTGGAATGTTTTGACCATAGAAGATTCCCTTAAGAGTATAGTTGGGACCAGACCTTCTTTTGTATTTCGTACCTGTGACAACCTGAAAGCCATCTTTAGTTTTGATTCCAACCTATAAAAAATATCTCCAGTGACAGACCCCTGAGAGGCAGCTTTCCATGCAATAAGTGTAGCATGTGTCAATATATTATTGACAAGCAAAACTATCAACATCCACATGGTTTTTTCACATATGAGCCTCAGTTTTTTGCGAATTGTGACACCATGAATTTAATATACATGGCAACATGCACACAATGTGATGCTTTTTATATAGGCCTTACAAAGAGGAAATTTAAAGAACGAATATACAATCATATTTACGACATTAGGAAGAACAATGAATTGAATGCCCTAGCCAGGCATATAAATTCGAATTCTACTCATGGCTTTAAGTTTAGAGCATTACAAATTGTTAAGCCCAGCTCAAGAATGGGAGATAGTATGAATTATTTAGCCAGGTTAGAGCTTGAATGGATTTTTAGAACAGGGGCTCATATAAAACCAGGCCTTAACAACTACATATCTTTGAAACCCATTCTAGAGAACATCAACTGACAGTAACATGAAGT
The DNA here is from genome assembly GCF_019279795.1 of Protopterus annectens. NCBI lineage: Eukaryota > Metazoa > Chordata > Ceratodontiformes > Protopteridae > Protopterus > Protopterus annectens. The sequence goes on from NC_056732.1 coordinate 1,341,535,096, forward strand.
ATTATGAACTATTTAAAGTTAGGCATTTCAACGTGATAACAAGCGTATTTGTTACATGTAGTTTGCATTGTCTTAGAGATGTTTGAAATTAGATGTTTATTTACATCTTATCAGATATATTGTCACACAATCACATATACATATTCCTTACCCAATATGTATGGATATCGTTGTGATATTAGGACTGATGTCCAGCCATAGAGTTTATGTTTGTCATAATATAGATTCTCCTATATATATGTTTTGTACATTTATTATATTTATTATAATTAAAATGAACTACTATAGATCGCAGATTTTTCAGACAGCAATCATGAAAAGCTTGGAGTTATAGGCATTGGTTTTATTATTTTAACAGTTATTAATTATTTTATGAAACCGGAGGATTATGTTCTATAAATGAAAGTCAGTTAATGACGACTGGAGTTCGTCCTTTATATCGTTTCTTGATACTATTTGTATCATCCTTCAGTCATTGAATTTTAATGATTCATGTTGACACTTGAAAAGATGCGATTTTCAGTTTTATCAATGCATTGTTATTAAGTTAGGTGGGTAAATGTATTTTACATGAAGCCATGAGACACAGAAGAGTTGGTCGTCACGTTTTTGACCTCATTAGCTAGATGCATTTTTATGTTCTCATGTTTTAATACAAGAAACGCACATTGTCACTTTAAAATTTTCTACATTTGGTTACTTAATGAGTTTAATTAGATCAATTAAGGCAGTTGTCTTTGATATAAAAAAGCAGAAGATTTATTGCTATTTAGATCTGATGAAGCATGCATGAAGCACGCGAAAGCGCTCATCTTTTGGTTTTTTCAATAAAGCTGATTTACATCCAAAGCTGGACTATTCGTGGTGTATCCTGCAGTCTACTATTCATCATTGTGCTACACTTTTAAGAACAGCAGCAAAAGCAAAATAAAGTATTAAAGCAGGAAAAGACACAGTATAAATACATTAAAAGCAGATGAATAGAATGTAATTTTTTGTCAAGTAGAAAGGGAGGAAACAGAAGATAATTCAAGGTTAAAAAGTTAAGGGGGTAGGCCTTCTCAAATAATCTCACTGTACGCAATAGAATGAGCTGATTCAAAGGGACTCGGAGGAGTGTCCAATAACACATTTATAATAAGAGGCGGGCCAAGTAAAAAGCCACCAAGTTATAAGAACACAACAACAAGTGGTAGGGAAAATCAAATGGAACCAGCCAGCCACAGTAAGTATTCAGAAGTAAGCTACAGACCTGTTTAAAACACAAACTTTGCAAAACTAAGCACAGAATTATTAAATATCACTGAAACAATTATAGCAAGTGCAAAAATATACTTATATCAGCTTAGTATGTCAGATGGTGTTAGAAGTAATCCAAGTAAGCCAGACGCAATCTTACAAATATGTGAATCTTTTATACTATATTGGGTGCTTAGGGTATTGCCATTGATGTGACAGTTTGCTGGGATATCACTCTTGCCGAAGGGGATAATAATGCATTTTTTGGCAGTACGTTTGTAACCATGACTTTGGCACCAATCATTAGTCTGCAAGACACCCTCTTGCAGGATGTTCACATAATTTTGGGACTCAATTACCTCTCTCCCTGTTTGCAGTTGTCAGCAAATGTTTTCAGCCAAAGGCCTTTAGTTTTTGCCTATACTTCAGACAGGTAGATTCCGAAGAGCAGGGGCTGAAGAACCAAGCCTTGTGGGGCACCATTGGTAATGGGTCTACTGTAGAGTCCCCTACTTTGACTGTATGAGTTCCATCACTGAGCCATTTTGCAACACACCTGGCAATATATGGGCTGATACCCAGCTGGGTGAGTTTATTAATGATGCCTGAGTGGGAATAATGTCAAAGGCCTTGGCTAAGTCTAGTAGGCCGTAAGCACAGATTAACCCTCATCAAGGGCTTTGGTGACTGTTTTGAAGAAGTCCACCAAGTTTAACAGGCACGATCATTCCTTGACAAAGGCGAACTGGGTGGGGCCAAGGATTTGGAGGTTCCCTATATCTTTGTGGATGAGGTCCATGATGACACGCTCCATGGCCTTAAAGATAAGGCCATGGAGCGTATCATCATGGTCCATGGTCTTGAGGATAAGGTTGGTCAGGCAAATGGGTCTACAGTTCCCATGGTCCGTGGATGTGCCTCCTTTGGGCAAGGGGATGAGGGAAGCTATTTTTCCATTCTTTTGGGACGTAGCCAGTGTTTAGGCCATGTTTGAAGAGGGTACCTAGTGGTGTTGCTAATTTCTGTTTTGACTCGTGATGAACGCAGCCTGGGATGTTATCTGGTCCCATAGAGGCTGTATTTTAGCCTTGGAGAAGGCATTTAAGACCTGCTCCTTAGAGATACTAGGTGGGGAACAAGTTGCAGGGATGCTTTGGGTTATGTGTGGTGGGAACAAGGGAGTGAAGTTTTCACTCAACCTGTCAGTCAACAGGTTTGCTATGTTCACAGGTTCCGTATATGTAATGCCATTGACTACAACTTCGGTGCAAATCTGGAGCTTTCCTATAAGGTTACGGAGGTAACTAAAGAAAGCGTTGTGGTTGTCTTTAGTTTGGGAAGCTAGCCTGGATTCATAGTTAGCATTGGAGGACTTCACAAGAAGTCTTACTTGCTTAAGTGCAACATCCCCACTCTGGGCCAGTAATCAAGGAGCCTGAATCCTCACCACTGGTGCTGGAGAGGGACATTCACCTGGAACATATTGGTAATCAGTGGTGTGGATATTAATTGAACTTCTGTGGCCTGTAGGCAGTTGTCACTAAAGGTGTGTCCTCTCAGCAGCCACAAGGTAAACATGCAGAGTTTCATTATCACAACAGTTGTATTTATTTATTTGTTGTTAGTTTAGTTTTAGTCAAGGAAAGCAGGCAAAGATGTCAAGCAGAGGATTATGGCAAGCTAACAAAGAACCAGTTGGCCAAGGTGTCTGAAGCCAGAGGACTGGTACATGCAAATCTGACTAAAGAGGACATGATTTCAGCCTTAGCCACAGCTCAGACCAGCAACCAGGAGGACAGCCAATCTGGTGATGGGAATTTGCAGCCCTCAGAAACAGTACAGTTCACCTTTTCCTCAAGGACTTAAAACCCATCTGGAGTTAAAAAGACTTGAACTGCAGGCTAAATATTTGGAATTAGAATCAGCAGAGAGACTGCGGTGTTTGGAGGCTGAAGAAAAAGAGAAGCAGTGTCAACATGACAGGGAGATGCTGACTCTTCACCAGTATCATGGAGGTAATGAGGAAGGGAATAACCAAACCCCAGAAGCAATAAAGGTCAGTAAATTTCATCCACAATTTACAGAGGATGATAATTTTGATAGTTTTATTGATATGTTTGAAAGAGTATGTAAGCAGTATAATGTTGACCAAGGGCCCTGGGTATGGTTCCTGACCCCCTTCTTCCATGGTAAAGCTGTAACTGATGTTTCTAAATTGTCTGATATTGACTGATTAAACTAAGCTAGAGTAAAGCAATGCTTACTGGAATGTTTTAAATTAACACTTGAAACTTACAGAAAAAAAGTTTTGTGAGCATAGACTCAAGGCAGATGAAAGTGTGTGTGATTATATTGTTGAGTTAAGCACTTATTTTTATAGTGAGTGGATGTTAGGTCACCACTCTGGAAGGGCTGGCAGACCTTTTGGTGAGGGAACAAGCCCTTAGCACTTTGTCTGAGGACACGAGAATCTCGTTGGCAGACAGAGTCTAACTTTGTAGATGAGCTGGGGAAAAAAGGAGATCTTTACTTAGCAAGCAGGGTATCACTGCATAAGAAGGGGGACACCCAGTGCAGCACATGGATATAAGGGAACCCATGGTGGGCAAGCTAAACCACCCAGAGTCCACCAGCAACAGGAGAAACCACTAGTTCAGATACATGGCCAGCATCAAGGGTTAAATGTTTTAAATGTAACCAGTGGCACCATGCATCATACAGATGTCCATGGAGATAAGGTGGGGAACAAAACGTAGAAGAGACAGCAAGTGGGAACAACATGATGCTAGCAGTAAGTTGACTGGAGACAACAGGGGTACCAAACTATCACCAGAGGTTACATCCTATCTTAGTGAATGGAAAACAGGCCACTGCTAAGAAAGACACAGCCTCTAACATAACCATTGTGAAGCCTGCAGTGGTTAAAGAGGAGCAGTACTTGCTTGGGCAGTCCACTCCAGTCAGAGCTTTAGGAAGGACCCCATTCCAAATGCCTTTGGCCAGGGTAAACCTTGACTGGAAGGGTGGAAAATGAAGCAAGCAAGTAGGTGTGTTTAAGGATGCTCCTGCAGATGTCTTGATAGGGAATGACTTTGACAATGCAGTAACTTGTGTGCATGCAGTTACATGCAGTCAGGCTTGGAGACAGGCATGTGGGTCTGGTAGTCTGGGGCGGACCCAGACAGATCTCACACCTGAAGCCAGGGCTGGGGATATGGCTATTTCAGGAAGGGAGCTACCCTGTAGCAGTGAGCCTGAAGGTGAGCCACAGTTGCTGGTAGGTACTGGTGTTCCCTTAGACAGAGTGACTGCAAGGGCAGAGGTGAGTGGTCGTACCTAGACTGACAGTGAGGCACCACTGTCAGAGGATATCAGACTTCCTGTGGAAGGGGAGTTGGGAAGAGTTGCTGAGACAGGCTCAGCTCTTGGACCCTACACTAATAGCCATGATGGGGAGTAGCTAGGGTAAAGTAAGGTAAAGGGGAGTCTGTTACTGGAACCTGACAAAGAAGGACACTCACCTACTTCATCTTGCCTTGCCCTAGTAAGTGAACCAGGGAATGGCAATTGTTTAGATCAGTCAGGAAAATATAGTGAGATTAGTTAAGTACTGTTTTTCTGTATCTGTGTGCATCTATTCATCTGTGTTCATTTAATATTTCCTGTGACTGAAACTCTGATGTTTATTCTAAATAAGAAGTTATGTACCTACCATAACGTTCCATGTTAGTTGTCTTCTCTCGCCTTCTTTCTTGCTTGATGGGTTCGGAGCCGATCCCTCGGCTCCGACTCGGCACTTGCTAAGCTCGAGAGTCACTTTTACCAGCTCGAGGCAGCCCCATATCCCATGATGCAAGGCGGTAAGTACCCAGATCTCATTTGCTGACAAAGGGCAATAGCACCAAGCATAAAATACTTCCCAAAGGAAGAAAGAAACTTACAGATGGAAAAAGGACCAGGTCTGAATGGTCTTTAGCATAACAGTTTCTTATACAAGGTCTGTCCAGGCCAGGGGGAAGGAGGGAGGGTCGCAAGAAAGAAGGCGAGAAGACAACTAACATGGAACGTTATGGTAGGTACATAACTTCTTAATGTTAAGTTGTCAATCTCGCCTTCATTCTTGCTTGATGGGACCGCGTCCCTAGCACCTCTATCCTGGGTGGCTCAATGGAACAAACTCTTGAGGACTGTAGAGCCAAAACTGGCTCTGTCCCTGGAGGCCAAGTCCAATTTGTAATGGGAAACAAAAGTGTGAGGAGTGGCCCAAGTGGCCGCTGCACAAATAGTGTCTAAAGGAAGTCTAGCTTGAAAAGCTGTAGAAGTAGCTAAGCTCCTAGTTGAATGCGCTTTAGGTTTTGAGCACAGCTGTTTTCTCCTGAGTATAAATTTCAGAGATGACCGAAGAAAGCCATGTGGACAAAGTCACTTTAGAGACAGGAAGGCCTTTTTAATTATCCGGATAGGAAACAAAAAGTAGATCAGATTTTCTAAATTTTTTGTTCTGTCCAAATAATATCTAAGTTGACGGTGGACATCAAGATAATGTAGCTTTTGTTCAGCTCTATCTGAATAGTTAGGAAAAATACCGGAGATCAATGGATTGATTCAAATTGTTCTTTGAAGCGACCTTAGGTAAAAAGGTTGGGTTAGTTCTCAAAGATACTCTGTCTTTGTGAAAAACCAAATAGGGGGGTCGAACCGAAGAGCATGAAGTTCAGACACCCTCCTGGCAGATGTAATAGCCACTAGGAATAACGTTTTCCAAGAAAGATATTTCAGGGAACAAGAAACAGCTGGCTCGAAGGGGAAGAATCAAGGATGTCAGCACTAAATTTAGATCCCACTGAGGAGGAGGATTCCTGATTGGAGGTTTTAGTAGGAAAATTCCTTTCAAGAAGGCCCTGCAGAGCCTACGGGACATAATATTATGATCTGCTATCCCGACATGAAAATTGGAAATAGCAGCCAATTGAACTCTGACTGTGGAAGAAGAGGAGCCTGCATGAAAAATCTCTGCTAAGAAGTCCAGAACTGCCTGAACAGGGGCAGTAAAAGGATCAATATTTTGGGCCTTAGCCCAATAAGAGAAACGTTCCATTTGCTTGTGTAAATCCTCCTGGTAGAGGATTTTAGTGAAGCTACTATGATGTCTCTAACTGGGTTAGAGATCAAAGGAAGCCTGGCTAAGGAAGGAAGTGGAGCAACCATGCTGTGAGGTTGAGAGAAGGGATTGACCGGTGCAGCTGACCCGATTGGTGAATCAGAAGATCTGGCACTGGGTCCAGATGCCACGGCTGCACCAAAAGGTGATGATGGAGGAACGGGAACCAAACTTGTCGAGGCCAGTAAGGGGCAATGAGAATCAATTTGGCTCTCAAATTGGTAGCTTTCTGGATCACCTGAGGGATCAGAGGAAATGGAGGAAGGCATAAAGATGTCCCTGGGGCCAATCCTGGGTCAGAGCGTCTCTGGGGGGATGGTCTGATAGAGGGAAGAGGCTGAAGAAGTCTGGACATTTGCTGTTTTGGGGAGTAGCAAAAAGATCGCAATATGGGCGACCCCATTCCAGAAAAATCTCTTCCGCTATAGATTGCTTGAGAGACCACTCGTGAGGCATGAGGATAGCTCTGCTCAATCTGTCCGCTATAATGTTGGTTTTCCCAGGGATATGCGTTGCTACCAGAAACCGATGAGAGGAGATCGCCCATTGCCATAGTCTGAGCGCTTCGACACAAGGGTAGGACTTGGTTCCGCCCTGTTTGTTGATATACCAAACTACAGACATGTTGTCTGTGTGGACTGCAATTGTCCCTACGGGAAGAAAGTCGTTGAGGGCTTGCAACGTTAAAAGCACTGCTCTCATCTCCAGGACATTTATGTGCAGATGGTACTCGAATGGCTGCCACGTCCCATGAACCATCCTGCCCTGATAATGACCCCCCCCACCCGATCAGGGAGGCATCCGTGGTGACAGTGGCTATCGGGATGGGGGTACAAAGTACCTGCCTTGGTGAACCTGAGACGATGTGATCCACCAAGCAAGATGCTCTTTGCATGTCTGTGTCACCAGAATCTGGTGACGCATTGGAAGTTGCTGGTATGACCACTGTGTGAACAGCATCCACTGAAGAAGGCATGTAGAATCGAGCCAGGGAAGAAGAGTAATGGCCGCAGCCATGAGACCTAATACCTTTAGAACCATTCTGGCCTGTATTTTCTTGCTGGCCAGAATGATCCTGACATGAGTCTGAATGTCTGAAACTCTTTGTTCTGTAAGGGTAGCTGACATCCGAACAGTGTTTAAGTTTGCGCCTATGAAGGTAATAGACTGGCAGGGCGATAAGGATGACTTTTCGAAGTTGATTGAGATGCCCAAATGAGAACAAAGGTCTATTGTGTAATCCCTGGCTTGTATAAGCTGATGCCTGGTGGTGGCTGACAGGAGCCAGTCGTCGAGATACGGAAACACCTGGAATCCTTGACGTCTCAGGTGAGCCGTGACCACTGCCATGCATTTGGTGAACACTCTGGGGGCTGTAGTGAGACCAAAGGGCAGGGCTCTGAACTGGAAATGACTGGACCCCAGCCGAAAGCGGAGAAATCTCCTGGAGCATCTGTGAATTTTGATGTGATAGTACGCATCTTGAAGATCTATTGAGCACATCCAGTTGTCCTTCTGTAAGAAGGGCAGAATTGACTGAAGAGTGACCATTCGGAATCTTGTCTTCCTGACAGACTTGTTGAGTCTGCTGAGATCCAATACTGGTCTCCAGTCTCCCGTCTTTTGGGGACCAAAAGAACCTTGAGTAGATTCCGGCTCTGAATGGTCTATTGTAACTGGCTGAATGGCTCTTTTGCAGTAGTTTTCAGATTTCTGACTCTGCAATCTCCCTTAGACCGGGTGGTACATCTGGAAGGGAACTTGAGGGAAGGGACTTTCCTCGAAAGGAATTATGTAACCCTTGGATATGATCGACTGTACCCATCTGTCTTGAGTGAGGGAATGCCAGGCTTCTGGGTACAGTGATAATCTTCCCCGACTGCCTCCAAGGAGGGACAGCCGGGCAACACCTCAGGGATGCTGAAAGGGCTTGTCAGAGAGAGGCTCCCTGTTTCCCTGGTTCTTCGGACCCCTCTGCCTCTAGAGCGGCGTCTGTTGTTGTTACCCCTCTGCCTCTAGGGGTAAACTGACCACGTGAATCAGCGTGACTCCTTGGGATTTACGGAACCACATCTTCCCACCCTTCTGTCCTTTGGGATAAGGTCTAGAAGGGGTGGAAAACGGACTCCAACAGCAGAAAGAGTCTTGCCGTCCTGCTCGCACCTGGTCAAGGTTTCCTTCACCTGAGGGCCAAAACAAAGCTGACCCATCAAAGGGAGAATTTGTGAAGGACGCCTTAAAGGGATCCAAAATCACATAGCCGCATCCAGGCTTGGCGTCTAAGAGCCACACCTGTACCTGCGGCTCTACTCGCTCCATCCGCAGCATAAGATATTAGCCGCATGGAGGAGTTTGCAATGGAATTGAGGGTTCCTAGCTGCGAAGCAATTTTTCTTGAGCCCCTGCAGCTGTAGGATCCTGAACTACTTCTCCCAGCTCCTTCAGAATATCTCTCTGGAGTCTGGTGAAGTGACATAGGTAATTCTGCGAGCGCATAGCAAAGGTCGCTGAGGAAAACATCCGCTTACTACCTATCCATGGTCCTAGAGTCCTTATTAGGAGGATGGACGGGCACGGAAGGATCTGCAAGTTCCTTTTGGTGGCCGCAGCCACCACCATGGCATCAGCGGGGACACCCTTAGTAAGGAATTGTTTGTCACTCGGGGCAGTGATAAATTTTGAAGGCCTCCTAGGGACTGGCTCTACAGAGTCAGGAGCTGCCCACGCCTTTGTTGCAATAACCTGCATAAGGGGTCGAAGGCGGAGACACCCAGGAGGTGGAGGGCCGAGATCCAAACGCCTCTAGGTATACTGACTCATCCTCAGAGGGATTGTTGGTGGGCCAGTTTCCCCTCTGTTTCAGAAGTTCTAGGATGTCTGAGAAGGAGACATCCTCAGAGGGGGATCTAGGGGATCCCTCTGACTCATCAAAGTCAGTATCCGAAGTGACAGACTCGGGGGAGTCTACATGCTTCCTCTTACAAGTCCTCTTCCTAGGAGGATCTCCCGAAACATCAGGAGAATCCTCGGAAGAGGGGGAAATTCCCAATGGGGAAACCTGAGGCGGAGGATCTCTGGGTCCTGTAGCAAGAGAAGTGCCAGAGATGTCAACAGGTACTAAAGAGGGAGGAGCTACGGGAACAGACTGCTGACTGATACCAGTGGCCAGTACACTCTTCATCACCTCGAATGCTCCCCTCCCAGGCAGGTCCGAGAGAACCCGCTCCGAAGAGCTAGGAACTCCAGGGGCCACCGAAAGGGAAGTCTCCGAGGCAGATGTCGGAGCCGAGCTCTAGAAAAAGTACAAAATAAACTTAAAACTATCAATAAAAGGTTTTTTTAGTAAAAGGGGCTTAAATCTCACAAAAGTGAATAACTTACCAGGAGCTGGTAAAAAGAAGACCTCCTAAGCGAAGCGGCAAACGAGATCTGGGTACTTACCGCCTTACATCATGGGATATGGGGCTGCCTCGAGCTGGTAAAAGTGACTCTCGAGCTTAGCAAGTGCCGAGTCGGAGCCGAGGGATCGGCTCCGAACCCATCAAGCAAGAATGAAGGCGAGATTGACAACTTAACATTAAACATTTAATATTTTTGTGTTCTTTTCTTATTTATTATTAAATATATTTCATAGGTTGGTACTAGGCTATCGGCCCCCTTGGGCCTATACAAGCCTAGCAATAACAATTCCCTGGCTATTTCTTCCCACAATATTTACTTCCCTAGACCCGTCTAACAGGGCGACTGACGTGATCCCCGGGGTGAATTTCCTATCTCCCATCCAATCCTCAAGGTTCCTTTTGAAGAGGGCCAAAGAGGCACTCTGCTTGACATGTATGGGCAGTCTATACAAGAGTCTGGGGAGTCTCTGGGTCAGGAACCTATCCTTCCAGCATGTTTTGTTCATTGTGATGACATGGTTTAGATCTCCCTGGAATGTATGCTGAGGGACTGCGATTTCTTTAAGTGTAGCATGTCCAGCAGTTCTGGGTTTGACATGGCCTTGTATGTTAAGCAGAGATCACCTCTGAGTAGATGATATGCGACAGAGTATACTGGAGTTTTTTTTAGATGGTCAGCACAGGGCATCTGCTTTAGGCCTGTGATTCTTTTAATGAGGTATTTCTGCAGCCTTTCCAGTTGTTGCAGATGTCTTGAGAGGTACATACCAAATGGGGCGTTGTATTCCATAATGGGTCTAATGAGGGATGAGTATAGTGGGACAATGACCTCCTTTTTTTTGTATGAAAAGCCCTTAGTGATGAGGTGTGCCACATAGAAGGATTTCCTGACTGTTGTGGCAATGTGGTTATCGAAGGTGAGACCACTGTCCACCTGTGTCCCTAAGTCTCTTATCACACTTTCGGTGTTTAGTGTACTGCCAACTATGTGGTAATTCACAGGTAAATGTTTTTTCCCAAAGGGGATAACTATACATTTCTTGGCATTGAGCTTGAGCTCATGGGTCAGGCACCAAGCATCTGTTTCTGTAAGGCCCTTTTGTAGAATATACACATCATTTGGGGGTTTCAATAATGGCTCCCAGTTTGCAGTCATCTGCAAATTTTGTTAGCCAGAGTCCCTTAATGTTGGCCTGTACTTCAGAGAAGTAGATGCCAAACAAGAGCGGTCACAGGGCTAAACCCTGAGGTACCCACTTGTCACTTGTCTGGAGCTGAATTTGGAGTTGGCTATGTTTTACAGTGTGGGTTCTGTCAGTAAGCCAGTTGGCAACCCATCGAGTGACATAGGGATTATTGCCCAGCTTAGTAAGTTTATCTATGATTCCAAAGTGGGGGATGGTGTCAAAGGACTTGGCAAGGTCCAAATAGGCTATGTGCCTTACCCTCATCCACAGCTCTGGAGACTGATTCAAAGAAGTCAATTAGGTTCAGGAGACAAGATCAACCCTTCTCGAACCAAAACTGGGTGGGGTCCAGTGTTTGAAGGTTGCCAATGTCTTTGTTTATAAGTTCCATGATAATACATTCCATGGCCTTGCAGATCAGGCTTGTCAGACTGAAGGGGCGGTAGTTCCCAGGATCCAAGGTGGATCCCCCCCCTTGTGAAGTGGGATAACTGTAGCTGTGCGCCACTCAGTGGGCATGAAGCCTGAGATGAGGCTATGATTAAACATGACACTTAGGTGAGGTGCCAGTTCATTTTGTAGTTCATGTTTGTAGTTCATGTAGTACACTGCCCGGGATGTCATCTGGTCCCACGGATGCTGTATTCTTAGCTTTGGAGAGTGCAGTTTCTACCTTTTTGGCCGTGATTACCGGAATTTGGCAATCTTTTGGTATTGAGATGGGCTGTTTAGGGGGTGAGAGATGGGTGAAGTTGGCACTGAATCGATCTGCCAGGATGCTGGCAATATCCTTGGGATCAGTATATTTAATGCCATTCTGTTGTAGCTCAGAGCAGGTCTCAGCATTGCCATTTAGATTCTTGACATAGCTACAGAACTCCTTGTGGTTGTCTTTGGAATCTTTGGCAATTTTATTTTCTTAACTAGCTTTGGAGGATTTTATAAGGGATCTCAGCTTCTTACTGACTAATGAGGGAGTTTTTTTCATCCTGGGATTTTCCTCTTTTCTGCAACAGTTTTTTCCTTTTGTTATAAAGTTTGTTTATTGCAGGGGACCACCAGCTTAGCTTCCTTTTTTTGGAGGAGAGTGTCTTGGTTCTATTTGGGATGGCACGATTCATGCACGAGTGCATGTGCTCTTACAGTGCCTTAGTGTAGGATTCAGCAGTCGAACTGTCAGTTCCCATCTGCATGGGTGTCATGAAGTTTGTCACTTCTGACTTGAGTAGCATGAAGTTGCCTTTGGAGAAGTTTTTTTATGGAGGTTTCCTTACTGAGGGGTGGGGGTTGGATGTGGATGTCAAGGGTGATTAGCTTATGGTCAGATCTGACCAACGAGGGGGTGACCATAGGTGTGGAGCATCGATTTCCTATGTTGGTAATGACCAGGTCTAAGACATTGGAGCCCCTGGTGGGACTATGCATTAGGTGATCCAGGGCATTGGAATTTATGAATTCCAAGAAGAATTGGGCAAAGGTGCTGGTACACAAGTAGTTTTCCCAGTTAATGGCAGGGTAGTTGAAATCACCCAGTATTATGGTGTTTGGTTGTATCTTAATATTTTCCAGTATGTTTAGAAAGGTGTAGTGAGAATCTTGGGGCATGGCGGGGGATCTGTAGCAAGCTACAATTTGGATTGCAGTCTTACCTAGTGTTAGTTGCACCTGGAGAATTTCAGACGCATTGTGTTGGGCAACTAGTCTGGTGGTGTGAATATTCTTGGTGAATATGGACACTCCTCCACCTTTAGTGTTTCAGTCCTGGTTTGGTGGCCAAAAAGTGTGGTAAGAGTTGTACCCTGGCATTGCAGGAGTGCTCTTTGGAGCCTTGAATCATGTCTCAGTTACTGCACAGATATCTATGTTCTCCATTTTTAGGAGTGCCTCGAGAGAGTGCATTTTGAGGTTTAGACTTCTAGCATTGAGTAGCATTACCTTCAGATATTGCATGCTTGTACGTGTTACGGTGGTGGTTTTGTCCTTTGAACTTTGCCTAAAAAGGGCAATATAAGGGTGGCAAGAGCCTTAGCCAGTAACCTGAATCCCAGAGGCGACAGGTGCAAACCATCTCTGGCAAAGCATTGTGTTCTGTCGATCATGTCATCCCAGGCAGACAGATACTGGATCCCCTTTCAATGACATGAGAAGCTTAGCCAATTGTTGAAGTCAATCATTTTGTCCTTATACTGTGGTATCATTCTGGGCGAAGGCAGGATGCTACTCAGGGTATGGTCATACCTGCCTGGGCCACATGATACGAGAACTCTTCCATGTCTCTTTTCATGTAGTCCAGGGAGGTATGTCTCAAGTCATTCACTCCAACATGGACAATGACAGATTCATATTTGCACTTTTTGTGGAGTGACTTGAGTGCAAGCGTTATGTGGTGGATCCTGGTACCCGACAGGCAGCTGACTGTAATTTTCTCCTTGTTCAGCCGGGTGAGTAGGACATCAGTGTGCCTGACTATAGAGTCACCTATGACTAAAGTGTTGGGTACATTGTCTTGCCTTAAGGGCTGTTGTTGGGTGGCACACTGGTGTTGTGAGCTATGTGACACTTTGGTTGTGATTGGTGTTTGTTTGCATTTTAGCTTCGGAGGTCCTTGTTGCTTGGGCAGGTTACTGTTAAGGGCCTCCGCATACGAGGGTTTAGTGTTGCTATGTGAGGGTGTTGGTGGTGTGGGTTTAGAAGGGCTATGTGTTGCTTGAGGTATAGTGTGGGTGTTAACCTTCTCCTCTTGACTGTATAGGACAATCTTGGGTGGAGAGAGCTTTGCTTCCAGTTTGGCTATGTAAGTGCATCTCTCGCAGGTTGTAGTGTTGGGTGGTAGGAGGAGAGGGTTGTCTGTGTACATGAGGCAATTGCTGCATTGCCCCAGTATGCCCAGATTCACCAGTTGGACAGGAGAAATCACCGGAAGCTGACCCTTGGACATGCCTGGTTTAGTGCTTTTTTTTGTAAAGTACAAGAGCTGTTTTCTCTTACCTTAGCAAGGTACTTTGCAATTATAGGCTGTTTAGTGCCTACAATTAATTTCTCCTTATTAAACTTTTCATTGTGTCTGGGCTTCTAGAGAATAATTTAATCTCTGAGTGTACTTATATATATTTGGTGACAGCTCTGGCCACTCCTGAAAGCCTTACAGCACTGGCTAAACACCATTTGTTGTTGTTGTTGTTTGTCTTTCGGCTTTTCCCGGTAAGGGGTCGCCACAGCGGAACTCCAGTCCGCTAATGATTGGCAGTACATTTTTACGAAACGCCGAGGTGCCAGCTCGACGCCTAACATTCAACGAAGGCATGCCAAACACCGTTTGCATTAATATTAATTTCGCTCAGTATAATTGGGTACCCTTGCAACAGCCTTAAAGTAGCTGGCTTTGGAGTGTCTGGTGGTGGTGTAACTATCTTATAGTCTGGGCAAAAGGGGGGCATAGCTAGTAAATTTTTGCCAGCCTTTTCCATGTGTGTGTGTGTGTGTGTGTGTGTGTGTGTGTGTGTGTGTGTGTGTGTGTGTGTGTGTGTGTGTGTGTGTGTGTGTGTGTGTGTGTATGTGTTAGCTGTTTGGGGCAGGGGACATGAAGCATTGGTTTCACAGAGAGGGTGCTGGAGAACTTGGCTTGGACACTTGGCTGAGGTCTTGACCCTATAGCTGTACCAGTGGGGAGTCTTTCTGGGGGACTAGAGAGAGAGAGAGACAGATAGAGAAATCCGGATGCCAGACAGTGTGTGTTCCCTGTGGGCTCTTAAAGGAAATTGTGCTTGATGCAAAGAGCTGCATCTGGGAATACTGGGTGTATCCAATTTTATTCCAAGTGAACGTCCCTCTTCAGTGCCAGTGGTGAGGAATCAGGCTCCTTGATACCTGGCCCAGATTGGGGACATCACAGGAATGTTTCCAGTTTGGAGACTGTTCCTTCCTGTTGATAAACAGCACTTTTTTTCTCTTTTTGTACAGCCTGTTAATGGCAGGTGTCCAGCAGGCAGGTGTGCTCCTCCTTGAGGATCTTGTCTTGGTCCTACTGGGTACGGCAGAGTCAATACAACTGTACAGATGTTTGTATAAAGCATTAGTGAAAAACCATGAATAAGTGTCCATACCATCAGTGGGGGAAGGGGCTATGAAGCTTTTTATGCCGTCTTGTAAAAGGTTGTAATTGGCCTTAGAGAAGTTTTTAGTTTTGTTGCTGTTAAGGAGGGATTTGGTGATATGGTTACTTCAAACAAGACTAATTTGTGATCATATTTCATTAGGGAGGACCGCACGCTGGGATCAGTGCAACTGCTCCCCATATTGGTAAACACCAGATCCAGGATGTTTGAGCCTTTTGTGGGGGTGTCAACAAGCTGATCCAGGGCACTGGAGTTTAGAAAGTCCAGAAACCTTTGGGCAAGTGAGTTGGTGCTCGAATAGTGGACCCAGTTGATGGTCGGGTAATTAAAGCCACCCAAAACCAGGGTGTTTGGTTTAATCTTGAATGGCTCGAGTAACTATAAGTAGGCAGAGTGGGTGTCCTGGTTCATGGAGGGGGTCTTATAGCTAGCAATGACTTGGATAAGGGTTTGGCCGTTAGTTAACTGCACCTGAAATAGTTCAAGGGAATCATGCTGTTTAACCAATCTAGAGGTGTATTTATCTTTAAAGAATACTGATACACCATCTCCTTTAGTTTTCACGCATTCAGACTGCAGTCTGAATGTATGGAAGGAAATATAACCCTGTATGGCTGGGGTGCTGTCCACAGCTTTAAACCAGGTCTCTGTGACAGCACAAATGTCAGCATCTTCCAAGGTGAGAGATGTTTCCAAAAAGTGCAAATTCAGGTTTAGACTCCTAGCATTTAGGTTCATGGGTTCATAGTTAGGTACTAGGCTATCGGTCCAAGGGCCTAAGTAAGCCTTGCCAACAAGGTTCCCTGGCTTAGCCACCCGTGTACACCACCCAAAAAAGTTATTTTCCTGTGCCCCTGCAAAACAGAGCCACAGAACTGATCCCCGGGGTATATTTCCTATTTCCCATCCACTCATCAAGATTTTTCTTGAAGAGTGCTAATGAGGAATTTTGCTTGACATAGACGGGTAGCTTGTTTCAGAGTATAGGAAGTCTCTGGGACAGGAATCTATCCCTCCAGCATGTCCTGTTTATTGTGGTGACAAGGTTTAGGTCCCTAGAGCATGTAGTTCGGAGGGATTGGAATTTCTTTAATATATTAGGCAGAATTCTCCTCGGAGTATGCGATATGCTACAGAGTAAAGCTGGTGGTTTTTGAGACGGTCAGTGTAGGGCATCTGTTTGAGGCCAGTAATCCTATTTGTGAGGTACTTCTGTGGCCCTTCGAGCTGCTGCAGATGTCTTGTGAGGTACATTCCAAAAGGGGCGTTGTACTCTATAATGAGTCTAATGAGTGCCGAGTAGAGGGGAACAATGACCTCTTTTTCCCTGGATGAGAACCCTTTTGTGATGAGGTTTGCCACATTGAAGGACTCCCTGACTACTGTGGCGATGTGATTATCAGTGGAGAGACTACTGTCCACCTGGGTCCCAAGGACTCTTATCACACATTTTGCATTAAGCAGACTGCTGTTTTTGCAGTAGTTCATGGGTACAGAGTTTTTACCAAAGGGGATGACAATGCACTTTTTGGCATTGAGCTTGAGGCTATGCCTCTGACACCAGGCATCTGTCTCAGTGAGGCCCTTCTGTAGGATGTCCACAACATTTGGGGACTCGACTATGGCTCCTAGTTTGCGGTCATCTACGGTCTTCATTAGCCAAAGGCCTTCTGTGTTAGCCTGTACTTCAGAGAAGTAGATACCTTACAGGAGAGGTCCCAGGACTGAACCCTGGGGTACTCCACTTGTCACTGGTTTGAAGTCAGATTTGGAGTCTGCAACTTTTACAGTGTGGGTTCTGTCAGTGAGCCTGCTGGTAACCCATCTTGTGACATACGGATTTATACCTATTTTAGTGAGTTTAGCTATAATTCCAGAATGGGGGATGGTGTTGAAAGCCTTGGCGAGGTCAAGATAGGCTGTGTGAACCACCTTACCCCCTTGTATACGGGAATGACTGGATTAAGCCCCCCTTGGCTTGACCTAGGAACAAGCTTTAAGGGGAAGCAAATAAATAAAAAAGAACACTAAATATAAAGTGTTCCTCTAGCAAATAAATAAGTCCTTGTAGTACAGGCAACTGTGTATCTGGTTCTCATGTCTCTATGGAAACAATCTGATAAGGGGCAATAAAAACAGAATACTTCTTTCTTTCAATGCCTAGGAGATCATGTTTTCTGAATGCATTCAAATGTTTTTTTCTCATCTGGGAAAGGAATAAAGACACAACAAAAGACAGACATCACTTAGTGGAAATAGAATCACAAGCTGTATCATGCATCTTAGCATGGATAATTTTCCTTATAGATTAATCAAAGTCTGTGAGTGTGGCTGTCAGTCTGGGACAATTGTTCCTATTTGGAGGGTTAAACTTCAATATTTGAAGATGTACATATTTTGTGTGTTAGTTATGCTAATAGATTTTAGGGGTGTTCTGTTTTTTTTTTTTTGAGGGTTTTCACTAAAACAAAAAATGTTTCAAGATGTTACATAGGTTCAAATTAATATGATAAGAAACAAGGGTATAAAAGATCAACCTGCTAAACATTAATGTATGCGCGTATTACAAAACCTGAAACTAGATATGTAAAAAATGCTGTTACATATAACAAGTGGGAATAATTATTACACATAACAGGTGGGAATAATAACTTCTTAACATAGTGACAACACTTTTCATATTATCTTTAAATGTAAATGGTCTTACAGATACACACAAAAAAGAAAGAGTAGTGAACTAAGTTAAAATGTAGAGTGCAAATAGCTATGCTACAGGAGACACATTTAGAAAGAACTGAGCATGTGAATTTGATAAAGAAAGGGATTTCAGGATGGTTATTCAGTGGAATATTTGGAACAAAGGAAACGGGGAGTACTTATATTAACTGCAAGAGGATCTCCAATAGTGATATAAGAGTGAAAAAAAGATAATGGTAGCGTTGTAGTACTAAGGGGCTATTGGCAAGGGAAGAGGATTACATTGGCATGTATTCATATTCCACCTAAAACTGCTATAATGGAGCTTAAGAAAATTCTGGGAGAAATAATCAGCTTTCAGTAGGGAATAATACTTACAGGCAGTGACTAGGCTTTGATTTGCAGTAGTAAGGGTATATCTGGAGGGCCCACAATGGAAAATATAACAAAAGAGGGTAGATTTCTGAAGCAATTTATGAAAATATTTGGCATGGAAGATGTGAATTTTGTAGTAGGAGTTGGGAGTGAATTTTATATTATTGAGTTGGGAGTGAATTTCATATTATTCCCCCTGTACAATTTATGTTATATTTAGAACTATTGGCAAAGAAAATAAGGGACTCAGAAATTCATGGATATACGTGGTATGGTAATCAAGAAAATCTGGCTTTATTTGCACATGATATTGTTTTATACCTGATAAAATTAGAAAGGACATGTCAGTGTTGTGGAATATTTTGAGACAGTTTCAAGTGTTTTTGGGATACAAAATTAATAAAGATAAAACAAAGTCAATAGCTGTGAAATATTTACCCACACACAAATTGGTTCAACAATACCCATATTTATGGGGACAGGATACAATGAAGTACTTAGGAGTATGGATTAAAAATTATTCTGCTGTTTAAGTGTATGTGGAAAGAGACTAAACAAACAATAATATAAAAACTGAAAAATTGGAAGCTCTGTTTTATGGATATGGACAGCAAGATACAAGCAGTCAAAATGTTTTTAGTTCCTTTAGTTTTATACACAGGTCAGGCATATTTTTATCAACCAGAGGAGAAGTTGTGGGCAGCAATTAATAAAGAGGTGAAGGATTTCATCGGAGAGGGGAAGATGGCAATTGTCAAGTGGGATAAGATGATTCTTCCAATAGAGCAAGGTGGCTTGGGATTACCTGATTTGAAGGGGTATTTCAGAGCTACACAGTGAAGCCTCCTATACATATCACAAGCAGAAGGCTATAATTCAAAGTGAAAAGGGATGATGATGAAGCAGGGGGAAGGTCAAGAAACAAGGAGAGACTGGGATTTTAGATGCAGATTCTTACGGAGAATAACAATAACCATACAGAATATTGTATTCCAAAAGTTTTTTAAGAATTAAGCCAACACGGGAATGTAGAAAGAAGATTCTGCCAATTTGTTCTTGTCACATTGCCTAAAAAAGGCCTAAAAAATGCACTATGGGGGTGTCAAGAGCCTTAGCCAGTAACCAAAACCCTAGGGGTGACAGATGAAGACCAGCTTTGGCAAATCATCAAGGTATGTCAACCATGTCATCCCAGACTGACAGATACTGGATCCCCTCTGAATGACACCAGAAACTAAGACAATTGTTGAACTCAATCATTTTTTGTTTATACTGTGGCATCATCCTAGGTGAGGGCAAAATGCTGCTTAAGACTAGGGACATACCTGCCTGAGACCATAATCAGACAGCTTGGTCATCTCTCTCTTCATATAGTCCAGTGAGATATGTCTCAAGTCGTTCACACCAACGTGGACTATGACGGAGTCATAACAGTATCTGTTTTTGAAAGAGACATCTGTGTGTCTCAGAATGGAGTGACCTATGACTAAGATGTTAGATTTTGTGTTATGCTTTAAGGGCTTGTTTTGTGAGACACTGTTGTGTGAGGTTTTGTGTGTACACTGTTCTGCATGTGATGCATTGAGTGAGGCGTGCTTGTGTTTGAGAGTCTTTGATGTTTGGGTAGGCTTCTGGTAAGAACCTCCACATATGCATGAATATGTGTTGTTTCCTATGTACAGGGGGTGATGTGTGCATGCTGACAACCTGCTCAGTGTCAGATGTACTGACTGCTGATTGAGAGTGCCTGGATTCATTGTTCTTAATATAGATGCATCACTTGCATAGTGAATTTGAATGAGCTAGAATAAGTGGGTTTACAGCGTATATGAGACACTTGCTACATTACTACATGATGCCCATGTCGACCAGGCTGGCTGAAGAAAGTGTGGAGAACTTTCCATCCATAGTGCTATATAGGTTACTGTGTTCAGAATAGGGTAGTGGACAGGAGGAGAGGTCAGGACATGAAGGACTACTTGGTGGGATTATGTTAGTACTTCAGACGTTATGCTGAATGTACCTGCTGACTGAGAATCACAATCAAGCAAAGGCGGCTGAGGAGGAAGAGCAGTGTATTAAGGGGAAAAGTAACAGGTGAAACGTTTGCTTCTATAACCACCAGCAGTATTCGCCTCTGGGCAGCAGTGCACGAAGATGTGCAATGCACAAACAGGAGAAAACTATTTAACTTAGTTTAGCCAATACTACAGCTCAAGACTGAGCCCTGATCCAGTACCCTTAACCGGATTAACCCAAACTGTACACTCTTGCCACGAGGGCATGGGGGGGGGGCCTCTCCAAAAAAGACATCCTGGTTTTAGTGCTCAAATCAACAAACAGAACAGGATTCAGCAGGTCTGAATCCAGTCTATGCTATAGCCTAAGAACTGCAGCAGCAAAATGCAGTGTACAATATAGCTCAGTATAGAAACGGTAGATAAATCAAGTTTAAGTATAAGCAGTCACCAAGTGCAGAAAAATACAGTTAAAATAACTTGGCGTTAAATGTCTTCCTAGTACAGGTGGAGTTGGGGACACATGAGGAGTGCAACATATAGTCTACCAATAACACTGTTCTATATATTTATGAATTAAGAACTTATGATTTGTTTTATTGGAAATTACTACTGCAAACAGCAAAACTGACTGCATTAGCACACACTTTTCCAAATCTGAGTAAGTAAGCCAAAGCAAAATGATTCTCTGTAGTTGAAAGCTGCAGCACATAAAAATGATCACAACTTCAGTTTTAAATGAGAAAAAAAAAGAGTAGTAAATTATGCGAGGCTGCACTTACCCAAAGAGTGAGCCACATCATAATCCTTTGCTCTGTAAGTCTTCACAAGGCCTGATATAGGGTAAGACATCCCATGACTAGGAAAGAAACATGATTATACACTAACATATTTCAATTTAAAGCACTTTCATTACTGTGTCTAACAAAGTGAAAGAAAGCAGTTTCAGAAATAGTACCATACATCCATACTTGCAGTACTATGCGATGGATCAAAAAAGTAATATCATGCCATCTTAGTAAACACAGCCCCTTCTCCAACAAGCAGTCCCAATCCAAAATTCCAATGATTCTCACATAGCTCTCAAACTCTTAGTTCAAGAAATCTGGACAAAGTCTAAAACAATGGGGGGGGGGGGAAACAAAGGCTCAAGAATAGGGACAGATTGTAAATATTGCTCTTATAAACTTAAAAAGTTACTCAAGTAGCACAATTTGTGTTAGCATGCATTTTCTGAATTATATGAAGTCTGAAACTCAAACGTATGTCATTATGTAGTGACGTACATCCTCGGTGATTTGGAAGAAAATCACATATTTTATGAGGAACACACCAAAAATATGAGGAGAAAACCTGGACAGTTGAGAGGTATGCTTCTCCATCATACACACACACAAACACACACACACACACACACAAACACACACACACAAATATATATATTCTCTTCCACCATGTTGTGTGGCCCTTCTACTGCCAATGCTATAATTTATCTCTAAGAATCCAAATATTTCTTGCAATGATATCATCCCTCCTCCATGCACCCTTTAACAGTCCCTCACTTCCAACTGACAGCTGGAACTCTTACATAACTTATTCTCCTTTCTTGTATGGTATCTTCTCGATCGTGTGACAGAATGGCCTTGCTATGAAGAACTACTGATTTACCCCAAATGGCACTCGCTGTTCAGTAAGCATATTACTTCTCCTTATGACATAACTACCCTTCAGAGAGAGGACCAATACCAAATACCACCCTGTCAAGTGTGAATACTTTCTTACTAATGGATAAGCTGTGAATCCTAATCAATAACATTATATTCTGTTATTCATTGTATCTACCCTTTACAACATTGCCATTTTCTACAACTTCTGAATTAAAAATCCCAGGGATGCTGTTCTTTGCAGTTACCACTCCAAATGAAATAAAAATGTCCTCATATAAAGTTCTTGGTCTAACCTCCCTTTATCTGCTAACAACACTCCTACTTATAGTTCTCATTTTTTTAGATTTTTTTTCTGGGAGGAATGGTGACAAATGACTTGCTTTCAGTCCTATTACATTTCTCCATGTCTCCCCCTCTGACATTTCCTAAGGTGAATACACATTAACTTTCATTCATCACTGCAGGGTTCTAACAGGTCACTTCACTTATAGTGTACCTTCATCTAGTGTCTTCAGAAAATGGGACATGCAGAACTCATGGTTTAGGTTCACTGATTTACAGGTAGTTACTAGGCATGAGGTCCAGGAGACCATTATGAAGCCTACCCTAAAACTCCTAATTGTCCCAAGGCACTGACAGTTTAAGTGAGTTGTTTAAAGTCACACAGTGGGCTAACAAAAGTGGAAAGATTCAGACCCTGTACCCTTGGAAGTCCATTAGCAAATCAGAGCTTTAGTGCACCATGCTAATTGACAGACAAATACACAACTACAACCCACAGGGAATTTGAACACAGTACACTTTGCACGAACACTCATTTCACTTACAGTCTGAGGCAAATAAGCAAAATGTTTCAAACCCCGCACCCTTTACACAGAAAGCGCAGCATTAACTCCCTGTAATAACTAAACTCTTAACTTCAAATGAAGTTTCACAAAATGTGTAGAAGGGCACACAATTTCTTGTTTTTAACACTGAAGTCTCTTGCTTTGCACTCTAACACTCCCTTATGGCTTTGTATTATCTTCTTCATCTGTTTAACTTTTATAAAAAAAAAAATAAAAATAACTGGGTAAGCTCACTGGACACTCAACCCATTTTCAAGGGATGACCAAGAAGGAATGGCTGTTTAACATGTGCATAATCACACAGTAGGCAAACAAAGGTTGTGAAGATCAAACCCAGGACTGCTGTAAGGTCTAGGTTTAGCAGTACAAGAAATGGAAGAGTACTGGAATGAAAAAAAAAAAACCTGGCTCTGACACAGAAGAACAGAAATCTCCTGGACTTCTTAGTGATATTGATGTGCAAGTATACATCCTGGAAGTCCAAAGAGTGCATCCAGTCTGCCACTTACAGACATAGAAAGACAGACTAGACCATGAGCAGCCAGAACTTTGTTTTCAATCTGAAATGGATAAGACTACTGAGTTCTAAAATGGGTATAAGATCTGTTGTTTTCTTTGATATACAAAAACCCTTGAACGGTACCTGGGCCCTTTTTGTTGTCTAGCAGGATATCACAGATTGTTCTTTTTCTTAGGTAGCTGATGACCTCTTCTCTGGCCACAGCCATCTGATGGCAAAGCACGCCTAGAAGTGGATGGTATGGTGGACAAAGAGGAGAGAGAAAAAGGGTATGGTGCGGGCTGTGGATATAATGTCTCTTAACTACTTGTCCTGCATGATATCCTTACACTCAGGAAACTGGAAGGACAACTGACCATGACTGCATCCAAAGTGGGACAATTGTGCACGTCCTCAGGGGTTTTGTCAGTGGACCTTCCAAAGGGAGAGCTGTGGAATCCTTTATTTTTTTTGCTTAGACCTTACCTGCAGGTGCTGCCTATGATGGAAACCTTGACAACTGTGCTGTCCTCTATCGCAATACTATTCATGTCTTGTTTTGACTTTTTTAGACCATAGTTTCTGAGCACTCTCCTGAATGTGGGGAAAAAGACCTGCTCAGGAATGAAAAACTGATGCCAACAGTCATGAGTATCTTTCCTTACTGCTCACTCTTCCAGAGCCTAGTCTTCATCTTAGGACTGAACGTCTCAGTGTGCTTGAACGGGGCACTGGGGAAGAATGTCTTCAGGTCCTCAACAAAGTTACAGTGGCAGAGCTAGGCGCACAAACAAATTCCTGCCCCAGCTTTTAGGGTCACTCCGTGAAGTATGTTACGAACTAGTCTCATAGGAAGTTACTAGTCTATTGGCCCTGAGGCCCTTATAAGCCTAGCCAAGAGTTTGGCCCATGTTTAGACAAATCAGCACCCAATGCCCCTGTCCAGCAGGGACATGGCTGGAATCCCAGGGATGTATTTTATATTTCCCAACCAGTTATCCAAGTGGGGCTTAAAAGGGGGTAAAGAGGTACTCTGCTTGACGTGGAGAGGGAGTCTATTCAACAGGTGGGGGAGTTTCTGGGACACAAATCTGTCCTGCCAACAAGTCCTATTGATGTCACAGACCAGGTTGAGGCCGCGCATGCAGGTTACTTGAGTGGAAATTGACCTGAGGATGTGCAGCAGTCCAATCAAGGCGGGGTCTGTATGAAACTGAGTAGAGGGATAGGACTTTTAGCCTCTCTGTGTATGGTAGACTTTTGAGGTCCTGGTTTCTCCTGGTGAGGAACCTGTGTGGTCTCTCCAGTTGCTGCATGTGCTTTGCGAGGTACATCCTAAATGGGGCATTGTACTCAATAATGGGCCTTATAAGGAAGAATACATGGATATTATGACCTCTTTGTCTCTGGATGAGATACCCTTACTTATGAGGTGGGCCATGTAGAAAGCTTTCTGTACAATGGAAGCAACATGGTGGTCAAAAGTCATGTTTGTTATCAATCTGGGTGCCCAAATCCCTCATGACTGATTGTGTGCTTAGGACGTTATTAATGTGATAATTTGTGGGGACGTCACTCTCTCCAAAGGGGATGATGATGCATTTTTTTGTATTCAGCTTGAGGTCATGTTTCTCGCACCAGTCATTTGTTTGGGTGAGACCCTCTTGGAGGATGTTCACGTCACTAGGGGAATTGATGACAGTGCCCAGTTTGCAGTCATCTGAAAACTTGGTCAGCCATAGCCCACTGGTTTTGGCCTGCACCTCAGAAAAGTATATCTCAAATAACAAAGGCCTCAAGACCGAACCCTGGGGTATGCCACGCGATATGGGTATACTGCTTGAAGTAGCTTCCCCTATTTTGACTAGGTGGGTTCTATCGGTGAGCCAGTTAGCTACTCATCTAGTAACATATGGACTGATGCCTATTTAAGAGAGTTTATCTATTATTCCCGAATGTGGAATAGCGTTGAAGGCTTTGGCCAGGTCAAGAAGAAGGTGTGCACTGTCTTCACCTCCTCCATGGCTTTGGTGTCTGTCTCAAAAAAAGTCGACCAAATTTAACAGACATGACCTCCCCTTGACGAAGCCAAACTGTATGGGATCAAGTGTTTGGAGGTTGCCAATGTCCTTGTTAATGAGGTCCATGATAATCCATTTCATGGCTTTGCAGATCAGGCTAGTTAGGCTGATGGGTCTATAATTTCCCGGATCGGTGGACACTCCACCTTTGTGTAAAGGGATGACAGTCGCTGTCCTCCACTCAGATGGGACAAAGCCGGCCCTCAGGCTTTGGTTGAATGGTACTGCAAGTTCTTGCCTGAGTTCATGTAGGATACAGCCTGGGATGTTATCGGGTCCCATGGAGGCTGTATTTTTTGCCTTTGAGAGAGGAGAGATGACCTGATCCCTAGATACAAGGAGACAGGGGCAGGTACTGGGAATGTCCTGATTTACTGATGGGGGAGACAGAGGGGTGACATTTTTGCTGAATCTGTCAGCCAGCAAGTTTGCTATATCTATGGAATTTGTATATGTGGTGTCCTTTCCACCAGTTCTGAAGAGATCTGGGTGATACCTTTGAGATTACAGACATAAGTGAAAAAGGCCTTATAATTGTTTCTAGTAGATGTGGCGAATTTGGACTCAAAGTTTGCTTTGGAGGATTTCACTAGTGCTCTTATTTGCTTGTTTAGGCTAAGGAGAGCTTGCTTCCAGTTGGTCACCTGCTCCTTCTTGGTCCTGGACAGCAATTTATTTTTTTGTTGTTATAAAGTTTATTTATTGCAGATGTCTACCAGACAGGTTTACTCTTCTTTGCGGAGGATGATTTAGTTTGGTCAGGTATTCCTGATTCTATGCTTCTATATAAATGTTGGTATAGTAATTTGGTATAGTTTTGGATACTGGTGCCAGTTCCTAGAGAGGGGGCTGTGAAGCTGTTTATACCATCCCTCAGGAGGCTGTAATCAGCTGTGGAGAAGTTTTTTGTTTGACCCTAGCTAGAGGGGGGGGGGGTCAGGGGAGATGGTGACTTCGAACGTGACCGCTTTATGGTCAGATCTTACAAGGGAGGATGATACTGCAGGGATGCTGCAGTGGTTACTCATGTTGGTTAATACCAAGTCCAAGATATTATGACCTCTTGTGGGGGTAGTGACTAGCTGTTCCAAAGCATTTGCACTGACAAAATTGTGGAATCTCTGGGCATTTGTATTCTGGCATGAGTAGTTCTTCCAGTCTATGTTTGGGTAGTTAAAGTCACCCAGGATCAGGGTAAAGGGTTGAATCTTGATAGATTCAAAGAGGTCTAGACAGGCAGACTGGGCATCTTGAGTCAGATTTGGGTGCTGGTAGCTAGCTATGATTTGTATAGGGGTCTTGTCAATGGTTACCTGCACCTGCACATAAACAGGGGTTTCAAGGAACATGGGTACCCCATGGCTAAGGTAATGCAGATCAGTAGGGAGGTTCAACCGCTTTCCAGAAACAATTTACTCTCATATAAGAAACATCAATTTCAGAGGGATAATCAGGCTCACCACTACTTAGTAGAAATACCCTTGAATTTTTGGACATGGTGCAATAGCACTGGGATATTCTTTTGGCTGATGATAAATCATGTGACATGTTAGGGGATAAATGTTCATTTTCTTTTTGTACAGGTAAAACACTGGGGGAGTCATTTTAGCTATTACAAATGCTATATGCCTATGGAACATTCTATACAGGCTACACTGGAGGGGATGAAAGTTGTGGGATGTTACCGCTGTGGACACTGCTCTTTTTGCAAACACATTTTTCAGACTAAGGAATTTTCCAGTAAAAATACTTTTTTCTATTAATGTTTCTGCCAATTGCAGCAGTGATAGGGCCATTTACCTTGCAATTTGCTCATGTTCAGTTTTTTATGTTGGCCAAACTTCTACACCCACTAAATTTCGTATTTCAGAACATCTTAGCAACATTAGAAATAAACGAACGCTTTATATAAACATACCATATTTATTTATTTATTTTACATTTGTTCACCGGGAAAGTCTGGCTGGGCATGTCCTTTTTCAGCGGAGGCCCGGGGAGAAAAGCTCCAGTTAGTGCATATATATACATACATACATGAATAACATCTGAATATGTAGGCAAGACATATCAAAGTACAACTGGCATTAGATGCATTGCATAACTTAACTGTGAGTTATATACATCAGTAAAGGATTAGATAACACCAGAGTGTAGTACATTGAGATATAGTGTATTATTTTCACAAGTGTTATATAATCTAATAGTACACTAGCGGAATTTTATGAAAGAATGAGAAGATATAGATACTAAGAGAGTGAAGAGGTAGCAGTATATGCCAAATCAAAGTGTGTGTTAGCAGAATTTAGGCAGTGGTGAATAAAGTAGGATATTAGAAGGTCGGTTAAGTTATGATGTTATAGTTTCTGAGAGCTTAATTAGGAAGATTTGTAAAGGAGACAGTTGAGAGTAAGATGTTTTCTGTCAAGTGATGGTGGAACATGGGTAGAGTGATTTTGTAAGGAAGTGTTGTTTTAGGTTAATTTTGAATATAGGTAGGGATGTTATGGAGGAAATGTTGACTGGCAGTTCATTCCAGATTTTACCTATGTAGTTAGCAAATAGAGAATCCCCTGCTTGGTTTTTGGATAAGTAGGTTTTTATTTGTTGCTTGTTGTCACAAGACAGCTATTTTCAAATTTATTATTGACAGAATTATGGGGCACCAGATCTTTTAAAACAGGTTGGCATAGTGGTGCAGCGGTTAACGTTGTCACCTCACAGCAAGAGGTTCTCTAGTTTGATTCTCGGCTGGGGTGCCTTCTGTGTGGAGTTTGCATGTTCTCCCTGTGTTCGCGTGGGTATCCTCCGGGTACTCCGGTTTCCTCCTACATTCCAAAGACATGCATCTGGAGCATTTCTCCCCGGGCCTCCACTGAAAACAGGCTCTGTGGAACCTAGTCGGACTTTCCCGGTCAACAAATGATAAATAAATAAATAAAAATAAAAAAGAAAAATCATTGATTGTGAAACTAGGGGGATTATTTCCACCTGGTCTATATGAACACTTATAATTGTTTAATTAATGATTAACTAATTTTTTTGGTTTTGTATAAATTCGGGTGTTTGACTACAGACTTAGTTATACATTGAAAAAGGTTTGTTTTCTATGTCTTGTGTTACCACACATTAACTATTTCTATCTCCAGCAGTTGGGTGCTGGCTTTTTCTGATTGCTTGTTTTATTTTGAGCCTGAGCACCTGCTGTCCTTAAAGAGTTCTTGGTTGTGAGATTCTGGCAAAAGCCACCAACTTTAAGAACACAACAGCAGTTGGGTAGGGGCATGTCTGAGTTAGGGACAGTGGACAATGCTGATGTCTGTGATTTCATTTTTTTTTTCAATACTAGCAGTTTTGCAATGTGTAGGGCACCTCATCAACCAATTCACATGGAAACCTGATCATGTGCAACATATACTTTGTTACTCTGATAGTGAAGTAAGGAGACACATAGATGCACTTTATAAAATGGTCTGATGCCCTAAAGTCCTTGACTGGTGGGTGGACAAACAAACTCCTATCTGAAGATTCTCTCTTGAAGGACATTGCCATGACAATACAGTTAGCCAGAAGAGTCTTTTTCCAACATTCAAGTCTTTGGGAGGCTGGAGATCTTGTTTCATCTCTTTGGGACAGGAACTACATCATCAGTTTCTTACCAAGCCCTTTGAACAACAGCAACTGTTCTGAGTACAGAGGGAACCACCAAAGAGGAAGATGGGGTAGAGTGGAACAGAATGCTGAGAACACTGACACCCAAAATTACCCTGATGGTATCTTGGCTGATATTGGGGTCAGTGACACAACATTAAAAACTTTCAGTCTACAAACACTTTGAGGTGAGCGTATCAGTGGTGTGGGTAAGAGATGCTCACAGAGCTTCCAGTGTTGACAATGAAGCCTTAGGTGGGAACATCAGCCTTGAATCTACCAGTGTGGAGGCATCTTGATGGCAGGGAGGAACAGAATTTTGTTTTGCTTACTTGGAATGAGAGGGGCAAAGAGGACAACCATCATAAACTGGACCTTACCAATATGCTCATCATCATCTCCTAATCTAAGTTCATGAAACAGGGGGACTGTGGAAATTGGAGAAGAATTTGAGCCTGGGAAAGTTTTCAAGTGCTGAGCTGACTCCTACTGCCTGCAACAGTTAGTCCTGTCCATTGAAGTGAATAGTCTAGATGATTTAAGATCCTCCTTCGAACAACAGCATACTTGGCCATAAGTTAGGATAAACCTTATAAAATGCCAGTATAGTAAAATATGACAAAATGAACAGAGGTGACAATTTTTAAGTGTCATTAAACAGATTTCTTACTCCAAGTATTTTTTTTTTGTAATCAGATCAGCAATGCAATATGGCAGTTTTCACATTTCTTACTAAATTGTCACTTGTTGTATCTTTGTCTTGATTCACTATTTATAACTGGGTGAAAAGTATTTGACACTGTAATGAAGGAAAGGACTTTTCAATGGAATAATCTGTCAGTCTGAAAATAAATACGATATATGAAAATCAGAACGCTTTCTGCATACTCTATGCATTGTGACCCACTATCTTGAGTATTTATGCTGCTGTCACTCCACTGTTAGTATGACATCCTCTCCAGAAAGTATTAACCCTTTCCGGTGAATGCCACTCCTCTATCCAGTGAGTGTTTTTCCTTGAAGTATGACATGCATATTCTCAACTGATCAGGAAGTGAAAGAGCATGCACATCTGATGAATCTTAATTCTTCCAGACTGCTATATTTTCTTTTCTTTACTGCATCAAACAATAATAAACAATAGTTAAATAAGTATCTACTATAACAGTGGATTTCCTTCAGTTAATCAGATAATTTCCTGACTTCAATCTGACAGAGGGTACAGTGTACTTATAATACGACTACTTGGTTATCAACATGTGAATCAGTTTGACTCTGTATTACAGTGTTTAGAAATAATTGGTACTACTCTTACCTTTGCATATACAGTAACATCAGTAGATCACTGACTGACATCAGCTTAACCATTTGTCCAAACACAGAAGTAAAAAAAAAAATTAACACAGTCACAAAAGAAGTATAAACACTGATAAACTTCATCGATCTGACTTCATTTATCATGGATGAAGTTTATCAAAAAAATAATTCTTTTTTTGTGACTGTGTTGTGGAGCTTAACCATTTGTAACAATAACTGATTCAGAAAGCTTCTGTTGCATTTCAGGCATCTGAAATAGACTGATTTGCATACTTACCTGTTTGTTTATTTTTATTTATTTATTGGCATTTGTTAACCAGGGAAGTCCAACTGGGCAAAAAGACGTTTTTCAGCAGAGGCCAGAGGAGAAAAGCTCTGGGAATACAAAATTACAGACAGACAATTTTAAATAAAAAGATACAACAGTGGTCATGATATGAAGCAGTTCAAAAACATAGCTGGTTTAAGACAATAGAATCATTGTAATGATGCATCTACCCTAGGCTGAAAATGGATGAAAAGAGTTAGAGTAACAATGAGTAGTAGAGCATAGTTGCATTAGGTAAATGATCATGATGCATCAGGAAGTGCTAGAAAACAGGTGTGGGGAGTAGAGGAGGAGGAGAAATGGATGTTAGGTGGTTTGAGAAGGTTACTATTAATATGGGAAAACTACAGGAATGAATCAGAGAAAAAAAAAAGTGAGGAGAGAGGATAGAGGGTTGGAGGGGAACTATGGGATGAGTCAAAAGATGAAGATTAGAGGAGAGGTATAAAGTATGGGTGACAGAAGGATGGGGGAGGTAAAAGTTGTTAGTCAGGAGTATCGCTCTTATGTAGATAATGATCTGCCTTCGATCACTATGTATCCACAAACGTACAAAAGTCTTTTTTAATTGTACAACTTGTTAGTAATGGTGTGGCATCCAGGGATGTGATCATTCCAATGTATTCTGCATTCATTAGACCAATCATTCAGTATAATGCACACTTCAATATGTACCTATCCATACATCTGACACAACTTGAATCAGGGGGCTAAATCATACAAAACTATTTGGATCATCTCATGGCCTTGTCTCTCTCTACTCGGTGTCATACAGATTCTTGAGAGGTGATCTTGGCTTCGCAAGAAGAGCAGCAGACCCTATCCTATCAGATCTATTGCACATTCCCAAGTCCGATGGGGTATAAACACCTGCTCAAGACATCTCAATCTCTTTTGCAACATAAGTAGAACATGTTGGAGGAATGTATAAATATTTATATATCAAAGAGAATACCATTTCTTTGGAATCCCCTTCCTCTCCGCATAAATCGAAGTACCGCTCTAACACTATTCTGAGCAAATGGAAAGATAACTGAAAATTCACCCCTGGTTCAGCACGCCTGTCCCACATTGACAGGAGCAACATGGAAATGTTATGCTCATCTGTGGGTTATTTGTACTTAAAATACAATGGCTAAAAATGTAACATGCCACATGGCCACAGGTAAGCTGACATTAACGACCTCTACCTCAAGCCTGAAGAAGTACTAGTAGTTCTTGTGTACAGGGATAAGTAGGGTAGGGACTAGAGATCTAAGGTGAACATCAGGGCTTGAGAAAAAAATCCTTACGAATTGATAGCTTAGTAAATATCTATAAACTTATTTAAAAAAAAATCTTTTTTTTGCAACGGATGCAAACATCTTGTACCCCCCATTCCCTTATATTACATATACCATCTGTAAAGTGGCACTACAGTGGAAAAAAGGGAGAAAAGTTCCAGAAAGTACACCGACAGCCCACAACATAGAGCTAGTGCCTAAACAAAAGCCGTAATGGGTAAAGAAAAGAGACCAAAAGAGTATCAGACTTTCTTTATACCTGACACAATCTAGTATATAGCAAAACAATGGACAAATTATAGATGATACAAGTCATGCACAAGAAAATAAGAAAATTCCGTACCAGGGTACTTATCTGTATAGAGTTCCAGATCAGGTCAAACATGGAGGACTACGATGCAAACTGAACTGCAGAAAAGAGCTAAAATTTGTTTTATTTATTAATTCAATTTGCTAAATAGGAAAACCTGACTGTGCTACAACAGCCCCTTTTCAATAGTGGCCCGGGGAAAAAAGCTCCATAGCAATGTACATCTACATTAACATACACATTCAATATACAACAATTACAAAACAATTATAATATAAAGACAAATTTTTTTTAGAGATAAGAAACATGTATTAAATAAATTATTTACAAATCACAAACAGTATATACAACAGATTAGGCATACCTGATTAGACAACGTACTGTTCTCCTAAAAACATAGTCTACAAATACATACGCAACAAAAAAAACTTTTCACCTGAAGTCTTTAAAACCCTTCTGCAAAAATGTGACTAGTCCCCTCTGAAACACCACCACTTTGACTCAGCTGTTCAATATTTTAATGACAAACTCACCAATATTCTAAATAATCTAGTCCCCTCCAAGAAATACTTATATTAAATCCAAATAGACACCATACTTACTAAGTAGATGAAGAAGCTACTTAAAATAAGATAGAGCCTGGTACCAGTATCAGGAGACCAAAAATGAAACATCTCTTCTCAACTAACGACAAATGTGTAACCTAGCCAAAAAAAAAAAAAATGTAAACATGGCAAAAAAAATCTAGTACACAACAATACAACAAATCACCAAAATAACCCCCAGAAATTCTGGCAAGCCATCAACTGCTTGCTAAAACCAGGTCAGATCACAACCCCAACTCCAAACACTACCAACACCATTGATAGCAGTACTACCCCTCCATTCTTATCTACACAGACAACAGTTAATCTCAAATCCTTCTCAATTAAACTTTTACAAACTACCTCCATAAAGAAACTACTTTGCAGACTAAAACCCTCATCCATTGCTGCATACCAGCTTCCCAAAGAATTTCTTAAAATAACATCAGATGTCATTACTTTCCCTATTTCTATCCTAATCTACCAGTCCATTACTGAACATGCATCCCAAAACTGTGGAAAATATCTCAGAATACACAATGGCGGCTCATATATGGAATTCAGTAACCATTCTCCCCCCATTGCCAAGATTCTTGAAAATGTATCCATACTCAACTACTTGGCTATCTACTAAACATCAACCTCCTATCTGCATCCCAGCATGGTTTTAGGCCAAAGCATAGCACCACTACTGCTCTGGTTAGTTTTACTAATACAATCAACCATTTTAGGAATACCAGCCTCCATGTCTCCTCTACCTTTCTTGACAAGTTAAAAGCTTTTGACACAGTTTCCCATCAGAAACTATTCAACAAGCTATGCTCATTAAACCTTTCCCAACTTGCCCTCTCCCGATTTCTTATAGGTTCATAGGTAGGTACTGGGCTATTGGCCCAAGGGCCTAAGTAAGCCTAGCCAACAAGGTTCCCTGGCTTACACCACCCAAGAAAGTTAATTTCCTGTGCCCCTGTCGAGCAGAGCCACAGAAGTGATCCCTGGGGTGCATTTCCTATTTCCCATCCACTCATCAAGATTTTTCGTGAAGAGTGCTAATGAGGAACTTTGCTTGACATAGATGGGTAGCTTGTTCCAGAGTATAGGAAGTCTCTGGGACAGGAATCTATCTCTCTAGCATGTCCTGTTTATTGTGGTGACAAGGTTTAGGTCCCTAGAGCGTGTAGCTCGGAGGGATTGGGATTTCTTTAGGTGTAGCATGTCCAACAGCTCTGGGTTTAACATAGCTTTATATGTTAGGCAGAGATCTCCTCGGAGTAGGCGATATGCTACAGAGTAAAGCTGGAGTTTTTTGAGATGGTCAGTCTACGGCACCTGTTTGAGACCAGTAATCCTCTTTGTGAGGTACTTCTGTGGCCTTTCAAGCTGCTGCAGATGTCTTGTGAGGTACATTCCAAAAGGGGTGTTATACTCTATAATGGGTCTAATGAGTGCTGAGTAGAGGGGAACAATGACCTCTTTTTTTCCTGGATGAGAACCCTTTTGTGATGAGGTGTGCCACATAGAAGGATTTCCTGACTACTGTGGCAATGTGATTATCAAAGGAGAGACTACTGTACACCTGGGTCCCAAGGTCTCTTATCACACATTCGGCATTAAGTAGACTGCCGTTTATGTGGTAGTTCATGGGTACAGAGTTTTTACCAAAGGGAATGACAATGCACTTTTTGGCATTGAGCTTGAGGCCATGCTTCTGACACCAGGCATCTGTCTCAGTGAGGCCCTTTTGTAGGATGCCCACATCATTTGGGGACTCGACTATGGCTTCTAGTTTGCAGTCATCTGTGAACTTCATTAGCCAGAGGCCTTCTGTGTTAGCCTGTACTTCACAGAAGTAGATACCAAACAGGACAGGTTCCAGGACTGAATCCTGTGGTACTCCACTTGTCACTGGTTTGAAATCAGATTTGGAATCTGCAACTTTTACAGTGTGGCTTCTGTTAGTGAGTCAGTTGCAACCCATCTTGTGACATAGGGATTTATACCTAGTTTAGTGAGTTTAGCTATAATTCCAGAATGGGGGATGGTGTTGAAAGCCTTGGCGAGGTCAAGATAGGCTGTGTGAACCACCTTGCCCTCGTCTATGGCTTTGGTGACTGCTTCAAAGAAGTCGATCAGGTTCAGAAGGCATGATCTGCCTTTCATAAACCCGAACTGGGTGGGGTCTAGAGTTTGGAGGTTACCAATGTCTTTGTTTATGAGTTCCATGATGATACGTTCCATGGCCTTGCAGACCAGGCACGTCAGGCTAATACGGCTATAGTTCCCAGGATCAGTGGTGGCTCCCCCTTTGTGGAGTGGGACTACTGTTGCTGTGCACCATTCAGTGGGCACAAAGCCTGACGTGAGACTATGACTGAACATGGTGCTTAGGTGGGGAGCCAGTTCGTTCTGAAGTTCATGTAAAATGCAGCCTGGGATGTTGTCCGGTCCCATGGATGCTGTGTTTTTGGTTGTAGAGAGTGCAGCTTTTACCTGCATAGATGTGATTACAGGGACTCTGCATTCTTCCTGTATAGATATGGGCCCTTTAGGGGGTGAAAGAGGGATAAAGTTAGCACTGAACCTATCTGCCAGGATGTTGGCAATATCAGTTGGTTCTGTAATTTTTGTGCCGTTGTGCTGTAACTCAGAGCAGATCTGGTTGTTGCCATCGAGATTCTTGACAAAGCTATAGAATGCTTTGTGGTTGCCCTTAGAATAAGTAGCGATTTTGTTTTCATAGCTAGCTTTGCAGGATCTTATAAGGGATCTCAGCTTCTTACTGAGGCTGACCAGGAGCTCCTCCACTCATGGGATTCTGCTCTCTTTTGCAATAGTTTCTTCCTTCTGTTGTAGAGTTTGTTTATGGCAGGGGGCCACCAGATTTGGTTCCTTTTTTTGGAGGATAGCGTCTTGGTTCTGTTTGGGACAGCATGATCCACGCACTCATGTAAGTGCTTATAGAGTGCATTTGTGTAGGATTCAGCAGTTGTAACTTTATTGTCCATCTGCATGGGTGTCATGAATTTCGCCACTTCTGTCTTAAGAAGCATGACGTTGGCTTTGGAGAAATTTTTTACCGTGGTTTACTTAATGGTGGTTGGGGGCGAGATGTGGATATCTAGGGTGATTAGCTTATGTTCGGATCTGACCAATGAGGAGTTGATTTCAGGTGTGGAACACTGGTCACTCATGTTGGTAATGATTAGGTCTAGGATATTACTGCCCCTGGTGGGGGTGTGGATAAGTTGTTCCAGGGCATTGCAATTTATGAATTTCAGAAAGCGTTGAGTGAAGAAGTTGGTACTTGGGTAGTTTTCCCAGTTAATGGTGGGGTAGCTGAAATCGCCCATTATTAAGGTGTTTGGTTGAACCCTTATATTTTCCAGTCTTTCAAGAAGAGAGTAGTGGGAATCCTGGGGCGTCGTGTGGGATCTGTAGCAAGCCACAATTTGGAGTGCAGTTTTGCCCAGAGTTAGTTGCACTTGGATAACCTTGGATGCATTATGCTGCGCAACTAGCCTGGAGGTGTGGATACCTTAATGAATATGGACACACCTCTGCCTTTGGTGTTCTGGTCCAGGTTAGATGGCCGAAAAGTGTGGTATGAGTTATAGCCTGGTAATGCAGGGATGCTCTCTAGAGCCTTGAACCAGGTGTCTCAGTCACTGCACAGATATCGATGTTCCCCATTTTAAGGAGTGCCTCGAGTGAGTGCATTTTGAGATTTAGACTTCTAGCATTGAGTAGCATTACCCTCAGTTTTTGCTTGCCTGTTCCTGTTATGGTGGTGAATTTGTCATTTGAACCTTGCCTAAAAAAGGCACTATAGGGGCGGCAAGAGGCTTAGCCAGTATCCGGAATCCCAGGAGCAACAGGTGCAGGCCATCTCTGGCAAAGCATCGTGGTCTGTCGACCATATCATCCCAGGCAGACAGATACTGGATCCCCTTAGAATGCCATCAGAAGCTTAGCCAATTGTTGAAGTCAATCATTTTGTCCATGTACTGTGGTATCATTCTGGGCAATGGCAGGATGTTACTCAGGGCTAGGGTCATACCTGCCTGGGCTAAAAGATCGGAGAGCTCTTCCATGTCTCTTTTTATGTAGTCCAGGGAGGTATGTCTCAGGTCATTCACACCAACATGGACAATGACAGAGTCATATTTGTACTTGTTGTAGAGTGACCTGAGTGAGTGGGTTATGTGGTGGCCCCTGGCACCCAACAGTTAGCTGACAGTAACTTTCTACTTGTTTAGCCTGGTGAGCGGGACATCAGTGTGCCTGACTATAGAGCCACCCATGACTAGTGTGTTGGGTACATTGGTTTGCCTTATGAGCTGTGGTTTATTGGCACACTGAGTCTGTGGGCTATGTGTCATTTGGGTTGTGTTGGGGGGGTGGAGGTTGCTTGCATTTTTGCTTTGGAGGTCTCTGTTGCTTGAGAAGGTTATTATTGAGAGCCTCTGTGAATGTTTTTGTGTTTCTGTGTGTGGATTTTGGTGGTGTAGGTTTAGTGGGACTATGTGATGAGTATAGTGTGGTGCAAGTGTTTACCTTCCCCTCTTGACTGTCAAGTTCAGTCTTGGTTGGAGACAGCTTTACCTCCAGTTTGGCTAGATAAGTGCATCTCTCACAGACTGTGGTGTTGGGTGGTAGGAGGAGAGGGTTGTCTGTGTACATGAGGCAACTGCTACATTGCCTCAAGATGCCCAGATTCATCAGATAGACAGGAGAGAACACTGGGAGCTGACCCCTGGACATGCCTGAATAAAAAAACTAACTTCCTCTAGACAAGTGAGGAAAGTAAGTGCAAGAGCTGCTTTTCTCTAAGCAAGTGAGGAAAGTATGTACAAAAACTGTTTTCCTCTATGTAAAGTGGAAGGTTGAGTGCTGTAGTAATTTGTAGCTTATTTAGTGCTAACAACAAGTTCTGAACAGGTGCTGAGCATGAATAAGCAAATTCAAGTGCTAAAACTAAGAATCTGTTCCTGGATCGTGTGGTAGATACGCTACCTAGTACTTACCACTCTCACTGATAAGCTAGAATGCTTCCTTCCAACACAGAAAGGCTTGGGGGGGGGGGGTTCAGAGGCTTACAAACAGTCCTGTTATCTAACTGCCAACAGGCAGTCAAGTGGTACAATGAACTATCTTCCCTTTTACCTGTCTCTGTCTGTGTACCTCAAGTTCCATACTCAGCCCACTGCTTTTCAATACTTTCACCAATAAACTCTTCTCAGTCACTCGACATGCAAACATTGGTCAATACACAGTCGATTCCTCCCTTATTTGTTCAGCTCCCCTGTTTTGTCTTCTTTTTTACTTCTATATTATGCTTTTCAACTAGTTTTTGATTAAATACTGAATGTTATGGTGTGCTGACTTCCCTGTGTTTTCGATTGCTATTTGGCTTTTGGAGCTGTGCAGTTACCGTACTTGCAGGGGCTGTCTTGTTTTCAGCTCCCACCAAACCAGCACTCGTACAAGCAACCCAAAAAGCTTTCACTGACATCGAAAATTACCAGTCTCCCAATTTGCTCTCAATCCTAATAAAACTAAACTCATGCTCCTCACTAGTAACAAAACAGATGATCATCCTCCACCTTTTAGCATCTATTCTTCCAACAAAACTATAATAGAACCAGTGAAACACACTAAGCTCCTCGGGTGACCATCAACAGCAACCTTAGATTTGGCAAGCACCTAGTCATAACTTTCAATAAGGTACACATCAAGCTTGGCTCACAATATAGAGCCAAGCCTTTCCTTATTGGCATCACCAGAAATGCCATATCCAGAAATAATGTAATTCCCAACCTGCTACATACTTCAGCATTGTTCACAATCCTCAAAAAAAATTGATTTAAACAATGTCACCACTGCACTGCACCAACTAAAATGGCTTGGACATCCTAATCTTCTTACCTGTAACCAATTAATTTTCACTCATATCATCTTCCACCACACAAACAACTACCCTGCTCTCAAACACCTCATCCAGCTTTACTCCAGCTGTAGATTCCTAAAATCTTCCAACAATATCCTACTAAAAATAACTAAATCCAACAACAGCTATGGGGATTCCCTATTCTCAAACCAAGTATCTAAATCCTGGAACCCCATACCTCAAACAATATTCAATAACACCACTACTTCCAGATGTAAACAACTTCTTAAGGAACACCATACCAACAACTGGCTTTGCTCCTGTACTAAGCCAGGCTGAAAAAATGTTTATTTACATCTAACACTTCCATACTAGGCCTCTCTTTCCTGTTCTATCTCTACCCTACTTTATCCAGTCCCCCCTTCTTTATTTTTTCTTTTTGAACATGATCTTACATGTCACTACACATCCAGTATCCCCCCTTCACCCTTTTCTTTTTGTACTTAATGTCAAGTATTCTTACTAGTTTATATCTATCATGAGATCTCTATGCCAATTACACTGTACATGTGTAATAATCAGAAGCATGCCTGTCAGCTTCAAACTTCTTAGCTCTATAGATATTTTTCTCAGG
This sequence comes from Protopterus annectens, assembly GCF_019279795.1. Lineage (NCBI taxonomy): Eukaryota > Metazoa > Chordata > Ceratodontiformes > Protopteridae > Protopterus > Protopterus annectens. The sequence goes on from NC_056732.1 coordinate 1,341,574,375, forward strand.
TCCCCCTCTACTTTACTAACAATTTCTTCTTTTCTTCCCATATTGTGCATTACTCATGTTATCAATGAATCTGTTATAGGTCCACCAGACTGGTCTCTTGTTTTTGAAGGAGTGAGTCTTGGTTTTACTTGCGATGGCATGATCCATGCATTCCTGTAGGTGCTCATAGAGTTCATTTGTAAAGGATTCTGCAGTTTGGGTAGCATTTTCTATTTGCCCGGGGGATTTGAAATTTTCCACCATGGTCTTGAGAAGTGTGAAGCTTGCTTTTGAGAGATTTTTCACAGTGGTTTCCTTGGCTGGGGGTGGGGTCGGGATATGGATGTCCATTGTGATTAGTTTGTGGTCTGATCTTACCAACGAGGGGTTTACCTCTGGTGTGGAACAATGATCGCCAATGTTGATGATGACCAGGTCCAATATGTTGTCCCCTCTTGTGGGAGTGGTGACCAGTTGTTCCATGGCATTTGAGTTTATAAACTCCAGGAACCATTGAGCAAAAGACTTGGGACTTGAGTAGTTTTCCCAGTCAATGTTTGGGTAGCTGAAATCCCCCAATATCATGGTGTTTGGTGAGACCTTCATATTCTCCAATGTTCTCAGGAATGCCGACTGGGGGTCGTGAGACAAGGTGGGTGATCTGTAACAGGCTACAAACTGAAAAGCAGTTTTTCCCACTGTTAGTTGCACATGGATGGCCTCCGATGCCTTGTGCAGTGCCACTAACCTGGAGATGTGAGTATCCTTGATGACTATGGATACTCCCCCACCTTTAGTATTTCGGTCTGAGTTCTGGGGCCGAAAAGTATGGTACGAGTTGAATCCTGGTAGTGCTGGGGTGCTTTCTGAAGCCTTGAACCAGGTTTCTGTTACTGCACAGATATCGATTTTCTCCATACTGAGGAGTGCCTCAAGTGCGTGCATCATGAGGTTTAGACTTCTGGCACTGAGTAGCATTACCCATAGTTTTTTGTTTCTGGTATTGTCTATGGAGGTGGGTTTGTCTTTAGAGCTTTGCCTAAAAAAGGCACTATGGGGGTGGCAAGAGCCTTAGCCAGTATTCAAAAGCCTAAGGGTGAGTGCAAGCCATCCCTGGCGAAGCAACGTGGCTTGTCGAGCATGTCATCCCAGGCTGACAGACACTGGATCCCCTTTGAAAGACACCAATAGCTTAGCCAGTTGTTAAAATTGATCATTTTGCCTTTATACTGTGGCATCATTCTTGGAGAGGGTAAGATGCTACTCAGGGTCAGGGTCATACCGGCCTGGTCTACATGATCAGAGAGCTCCTCTATGTCTCTTTTCATGTAGTCCAGGGAGGTATGTCTCGGGTCATTCACACCAACATGGACAATGACAGAGTCATATTTGTACCTGCTGTGGAGTGACCCAAGTGCTTGTGTTACGTGGCGGATCCTGGCACCCGACAGGCAGCTTACAGTGACCTTCTCCTTGTTCAGTCTGGTGAGCAGGATGTCAGTGTGCCTGACAATAGAGTCTCCTATTACTAGTGTATTAGGTGCATTATTTAGCCTTAAGGGCTGCGACTGTGTGGCACACTGACTTTATCAAGTATGTGATACGTGAAGGTTGTTGTGGGGTAGTGTTTGCTTGGATGTCTGCTTTGGAGGTCTCTGCTGCTTTGGCAGATTTTCATTTAGAGCCTCCGAGTATGTTTTTGTGAGTTTATGTGTCTTGTTTGCTGATGCGATTGGTCTATGTGAGACTGGTTGTGTGGTGCGACTGGTTTCCGTCTCCTCCTGACTGACTGTGCCAGTCTTGGTTTGAGAGAACTCAGCCTCCAGTTTGGCTGTATATTTGCATCTCTCACATACATTTGAGTTTGTTGGAAGGAGGAGAGGATTATCTGTTTACATAAGGCAATTTAACATTGCCTCAAGATTCCCAGATTCACCAGCTGGACTGGAGAGTATACCTGAAACTGTACTTTGGACATGCCTGGATAGTTTAAAAAAATGTTTTATTGATTGTCTGCAATGGATGAATAGGGAGCCTTGTACTTCTGGGTAGTAAAAGGGGGTGTAGTGCTATAGTTTGTTAGTGCTTACTGAGGAATTTGAGCAAGTGCTGGGCTGTAGAAGGAAGGTAGAGTGTTTGCTTTGAGAGTTTGACTAGTTCTAAGGGAAAAATTGAAGAGTAGACTTTATCGAGCCGGGACTAGTTTAAAACTGCTTAAATGGCGCTGCGCGACATTAAGCGATGCTGCACGGTACGCAAATCCCGCAAATGCGGGTTTTAAGGCAGGGTGCTTGAAAGAGATAGGAATCAGCCCAAAACGGCCAGTAAGCTACTAGTTGCTGGGCTGAGACCACTCATCCAGGGACAGATAGGCTGCTCAAAGCTCCCCAATCACACTGGTGAACAGAGAAGCTTCCTCCTATCCAAATAAGGATATGGGCAACACAGGAACTTATACCACAGCCCTGAATTCAGCAGAACCTGAGATCTGGACTACTCTAGTTCAGAAAAGGCAGGAAACAATGATTTTTTTTGGTTTTGTTTTTGTTTTTGTTTTTTTTTCAACAGAACAACAGTAACTTAACAAGAAACACTGTAAATGCTTTAAATTTAAACAGGCTAGCGCACTTGATTGTGTAGCCTACAACAGTTAAACAACACAAAAACAATTTATAGAAGTGCAGGAACAGTAAAAATGCAAAAATAGGTGGCTCCTCCTTCCTGGGTGGCTCCAATGAACAGACTCTGGAAACGGTGGAATGAAAAATGTCTCACTGGGTAATGAGACAAAGGTAATGAGAGATGAGGCCCATGTGGAGCTGCACCCATGTAGTGTCTGAGGAAATAGTGTCTAGGGGCTTGATAGTGTAGCTGGAGCTCTGGGTAGATGGGCTTTTGGGGGATTGGGCAAGAAGCAATTGCTGCTGCTGAATATGTAGTGTGATAAAAGTGAAGTGATCAAAGAAAAGTTCTTATAAGAGTTAAGAAGCCTCCTGGAGTCTGCTGCAAAGGATAAAAAAAAAATCAGATTTCCTAAAAATTTTGATTTTGTCAGATGTCTTATATCTCAGCTGATAGGCTGAGAGAGATAATGTAACTTTTGTTCACATCAAGATCAATGGAATTCGGAAAATGAAAAAGGATGGATGGAAGATGATTAGTCTTCTGGGGATGCCAGGATTGAGACCACGTTTGATAGGGTTCTTAGGGGATACCTATTAGATAGGGGAATAATATAGAGAGGAGGGGCTAGAGAGATCATGAAGCTCAGATATGGCAGATGTAATGGCAGCTAGAAAGGAGAAAAGTGAAAGCAATTTCAAGGAACAGGCAGCGAGCCAGGTTCGAGGGAAAAGGAAAGAGGAAGGATGTTAAAACTTTGGAGTCCTCCCACTGTGGTGGGGGTTTGGAGGGAGGTTTAAATAAAAGATACCGGAGCCTTTGAAAAGTTTAGTTGACATAATGTTGTGGTCCAAAAGCCTAGCCTATAAAGAAAATTTGAAATGCCAGCCAGTTGACTTTCACTGTGGAAGAAGAGGATGAATTAAAAAAATCAGCTAGAGTCCAATGCCGAAATGAATTGGAGCAGTATAGGGGTCTATGTTCCTAGCGTCGCCATTTACTGAGGTTTTAGTGTAAGGTATGGTGTGGTGCAGTTGATGGATTGGTGCAGTTGGGTGGGAAGATCTGGAAGAGAAGTCTGTATGCAGAAGTGGAGTGGAGCAAAGTACATGAGGTAATGATGTAACCATTGGAAAACCATATGAGAATCAACCAAATCTCTCAATCTCGCTTTGCTTGGCTCCTGAAGTTGCTGAGGTATCATGAGAAAAAGGTAAGAAAGCGAAAAAGTAAGTAGTAGAAGATTTTGGGTTTTCTGGGGATGGCCTGGGCCTGGGAGGAAGAAAGAAGTCTGGGCATTTGCTGTTTTGAGGTGTAGGTAATATATGACAAGGTGACAAGGCAGATTTTTTTTTCTTATAGAAATTCCTAGCCCCTCTGCAGGTGTGAATGGTGTAATTTCTGGGAGAAGATGCCTGGTGGTGGGTGTGAGGAGCCAGTCGTCTAGATATGGAAACACCTGGAAATCCTGAAGATCTAGCACATCAATTGTCCTTGCCAGAAAAGGCAGAATGGACTGGGCGTGACCATGCGGGAATCTTGATTCTCTTTTACAAACTTGTTGAGTTTGCAGATCTAATATTGGCTTTCAGTCCTGTCTTTTTTGGAACTAAAAAAGAACCTTGAAGTAGATTCGGATCCCTATTGGTCTGCTGGGGACTGGCTGATGGCTCTTTTACTATCAGCATAAGAAATGATGAGCATGGGAGGAGTTAGCAATGGTTAAGGATTCCTAGCTGGATCAGATAGCCTGATGACCGAGAAGATCGGGTTCCGAATTCTCGAGAGAGCAAGGGTGATTCTCGGGCGAATGAATAGATTCCACAGAGGTTTTACTTAAAATGAGCTTATTTTTTTCGTTCCTGCAGGACTCTTGGGCTGAAAGCATGACAGATGAAATAACTGTGTCGATGAAACACTGAAACACACTGACACACAAATACCTCCAGTCCACAAAAATTTTAAATTAAATTAAATTAAAAATTACACTAACAGGGACAACAGACAGTCACACACAAAATCCTGACAACAAAAAAATTTAGGAGGGGAAGGCTAGGCCTAACAAGGGTAAGGGAATATTCCCACTAAAAGAGGGTACACTGACAGGAATGGCTCGAACCCCACAAGCAAGAATGGCTTAGATTGACAACTTAACATCAAGCTTTTTCAGATCTTAAAATAGCTAGAAACTCGCTTTTCGGCGAGAATATGCAGTCGCAAGTAGAAAGGCAGAGAAAAAAATACTTAATCTGTTTAAAGTCTCTCTTTTCATCTCTCTGCTGCTTGTAACACTCTGCAGGACCATGAGGAGCTGTGCTGAGTCTCTCTTGACTATATCACAGGTTGCAGTATTTCACCTTGATTTGGTTATGTGACCATCGAGTTAACATAAGTAAGGGTGTATGGGAGGGTCACAGCCCCTATGTAAAAGCATTACTGTAATGTTTATACCAAACTGGCTGCCTGAGATGGCATAGGCAGCTGTCAGTTTCATACAGTGAACATACTGATGTGCCTGAGAGTGGACATCAAGCATGCCACGAGTATGAAGGGTGATCAGCTCAGGAAGTTGTGCCAGATAGTGGCTGAAGCCCACCAATCAGAGCAACTCGAACAGTGAACTAAAGTGAGAATATTTTTTATTTTGACATCAGAGTAATTAAAGTAGTTGTCGGCATAGATAAGATAATGGCGGTCCTTGAAATACAACAAATCTGAAGAAACCTTAGTCCATGGTCCATCCAGAATCACATGTGGTATTACTACGTATTGGGAGATGTTTCATGATACAGGTTGTAGATTTGGTGGTTAGTCTTTTTACCATTGGTTCAATGTTTTTTTGCATATTCTTGTCCAAAGCAGAACATAATGCGCCCTTTCTTTACACTTAATGGGTTCTTTACACAGATGGACGTAAGCCTTCATTTGGTTAGACAGGAACATCAGTAAATGTTTTACATGAATGTCCATTTCAAGATTTATAGTGGACTTGAATCAGTAAAAGAACTATGTTTTTTGTTATTTAGCCATCCTGTAAATATCATAAGTCAACAACTAGTGTGTAGTATGATGAAGAAACTTGGACAGTTTATTAGGCAGACAGTTCAGCACTGTGTCTTTCTGTTTCTGCTTTGCTTCTCTTGAATATTAGTTAACTACTAAGCTGTATACACAATCACACCATTTCCAGCAACAAATCACATTCAGATAAAGTAGGTTCTCTCTCTCAGCAATGACTCATGCAAACTGCCAAACTCTCTTTCTTTAGCACAGTGCCTTAACTCAGTCACTAATACATCAAAAGAGTCTTGTGAACCCTTATTTCCAATGCAATAACAAATGGGTTAATGGCAGGCTCTTTTTAGGCTCCCAACTCTGCTGGAACTTACAATGGTATCCAATCAGACTGCTGTTCTTTAATGAGGTTAAACATGTTAAATACCTTAATTGTATCATCAGCTGTCAGATGCAATAAAATTGCAATACTGACTTTTTTACTTTTTTAATACTGTCCTGAAGCGTTACTATGAAGACTGAAATTCTGTAGATACTGCTTCCAGGTTTCTGCCAAGTTATCTTGAAGAAGTAATGATACTGTAGTGTACGTTATAAAATGGAACCCTTAATGAATTTACAGCAGTTACTATATGAAAGAAATATTTTAGAAGATCTATTGGTTCCTTGATTCTAAAACTACTGTAGTTATTTTATATGAAGTGTGGCATTTTACTGCTTTAAAAATGCGCTGTGACACTAAATTTTTTTCTTTTGACATGTTTTGCTGCTTGAGGCTAATTAGTCAAATTATTTTGTTAGTTTGGTTGGTTTGAATGTTTCCCAGTACTGAATTACTGAGAGTGAACTCATCACATCTGATATTATTGAAACACTATTTATTTTCTAAGAAAGCTGTACCTGTCTGTAATGGGGTGTTATACCCAACATCACCCAAATTATATAATCATACTCCAGGTTGCACAGCCTCATGGAAAAAGGGTAAAATAGCCCTGAGTGTGAAAGAACATTTTGATAATTGGCTGGTGGAAAAAGTTTGCACCTGAAAATTTTTTTTAGGTATCCTTGTTTAGTCCAGCAAAGTTCTATTTTGGCTCAAGATGGCTTTTTTTCCATGGTTAAAGCGTGCAGCTGCTTCTTGTTTCCTACAAGTTAAATGTGGAATTTTTGAAGAGTGGTACCAAAAATTTGTTTAACAATTATCAAATCTGAAATCTCGCTGAACTGAGAACTGATTATGTGATTATCAGAGAAATGATAATGCAACCCAAGACAGAGAGAATGTAAGAAATCACCTGAAGCCTGTGGCTATGGGAATGTAATAAAACATTTTCCAGATCTAATGTTACAATAAAACTCAGAAAATAAATGACAGGTAGCCGACTGTGAAGGGTCAACATTTTGAATTTTGGTATTTTCACAAAAAAATGTTTTGGACAGGCAAGATCTAGAACTGGTCTCCAGGAAAGCTTACTAAATCTAATATTACCATAAACCTCAAAAGAGGAATGACAGGTAACAGACTGTGAAGGGTCAACATTTTGAATTTTGGCATTTTTCACCATCAAGTTGAGAAAGAAAATATCTTCAACTATTTTCCATGAAAGCTTTTTCTTTGGAGCCAGAAACATTATGGAGTAGAAGCCCCCCCCCCCTTGATCTAAAGGCACTGGTTCTGCTATGATTCCAAGAGCCAAGCAAGTGTTGACGAATCTGGGAAAAAAACTTTATTTGGTTTGGAGGGTGGGGAGGAATTCCCCTGAAAGGAGATATGTGAATCCAGTGCCAACAGCAACCTTCTTAAACTAATTTCATCACCCAAGAGTCTAATACAATCTGTTAACAAAGGGGAATATTGACAGTTTCTAGGGCAGATTTAGACATATGCAGGCAGGTGGGAGGGGGGACTGCTGGCATAATCATTCTGAAGGATTAAACTGTCCCTTTTTCTGAAAGGATCCCTGTTTTTTGTTGTCCCCCTCCTGGTATCTTTTTTTTTTTGTTCTCTGTTTGCCTGGATGTAACAGGGAATGCATATTTTGCTATTTAAAGGGAATAGAGGACTTAAGAGAATTCCAATGGACGATTTGAAAATCTTAGAAACTCCCTGAATTAATTTCCCTCACTCACCAAATTTTTTGAGGACCTAAAAGGCGGAATGGTCAAACAAAATCTCCTTATCTAAAGCAGAGTTTAAAATCTTAGACTTTACTTCAACAGCAAACCTCTTCAAAACTGTAGCAGTAACAATGGCCCTAGTCACAGTACCTGCACAGTCATACACACTCTTCAAAGTAAGTTTAGACACTTGGGACAGGGAAGAAATAACAGGATTCAGACAGGAGCTACATTCTGAAGCAAGTATGGCAGCGTATTCCCTCAAACAGTCTCCACAACTAAGAATAAACTTCCACATGTGCGCTTAACAGTTAAGAATGCTGTATACTATACTAAAGTGAAACTGGAGAAAATTCTGTTATCACATCTAATACCTTACCTTCTTTATCAATGGAAGAAGGGTTAGTAATGACTGTCTGTTTCTAGCTGGTAAAGAGGGCAAAATGTCAGCTGGATCAGATCTAAGATGGGAAAACAAGAATTTGCTAGCTTGAGGTACTTCATAAAGTCTACCTGCCTTTTGGGGGACTAAAGATTAAGTCAGGGTTATTACAAGCAGCTTTAAACACTTCCTCCAAGACTGACAAAATAAAAGGGATGGTTGTAGTATATGATACACCCATGTGTAATGTATCACGATACCTACTAAGTTTATGGAGGACATCCACCTGTACATTATTCATTCTCCAAATAATTACTGATAAGAAAAAACTCAGTCACTGGAGCAGTAGAGGACCGACTTTCCTCAGAATCAAGAGTTTTGGGCTTTGGAATCTCCATCAGAAAAAAAGCCCTGTTTCTGCTAATGTCAGAATCCTCTGGCAAACTTTTTTTAAGGAATTTCTTTATCGAACTTGAACTTTGGTAAAGATTTCGGAGTTCTAGGCTAAGGTAAGAAAATCACCTTTATAAACAGACACCATGTCTTCAGATGAGCAATATATGCATGGACCACCCTGGAAGAAGACCAGCTAAGGGATGCCCCCCAGCATGAGGTCTCCTTCCCTGGCCACCCTGTGCGGAACTTCCTGAAGTATTTTTCAGACTTAAAGAGGAAAGTTCTCTCATGCCTGGATTGGACACTGTAACAGCTGCATGGGACATGGCTAACCCCAATTTCATGGTGCCTGAAGGGGCTATATCAAAGGAACTCTGAGAAATGAGTGAGTGGTCTGAGGAACAATGGTAGGGCCACTACAGAGTCAGGCACTGTCTGGGGCCGCAGTAGCGGCAAGGACTCCTTAATGTGTTGCTTTTGCTTTTTAGGTACAGCAGATTAATAGCCAGTACTGGAGTATGTCTCCATGCTGTGGTTGAGGAAGATCTCTGAATGCCAGTTAAGTGCTTCTGGAATGAGATAGTCAGAAGGAAAGTTGTCAGACAAGTGTCCACAAGCAGCATGCACACACTTCCCCCACAGAGTCCCTTTCAAAAGTTAAACACAAACAGTACATTAAAAAAAAATTGTCGTACCTTAATTTTGAAATGCGTTGACAGAAAGAATTGAAGGTAAGTTGTCATTAACTGTATGCAAGCATTTGAGTTAAAATACTTTTCTTGCCCTGTAAAACACTTCCTAATCATTAAAATATACACACACAACTAAAAGTTCTCATACACTTTTACCACAAAGTAGCCCCCATAAGCCCTGTTCTAAAAATCGAGATCCGTGACAGAAAACCTCTCTTATTTTAAAATACTGGTTTTATTAAAGAGGAAATACCACTTAGTCAGCAAATAAAATAAATTTTCTTAAAAAGGCAATAATTTCCATGTGGAAGGGTTCCCCTTTAGGGGCCTGTCTGCCAGAAATGAAGCTTGAAGCTGACTGCTATTCCTGTGAAGCCCAGAGCTGCTTTCTCTTCAGGTGATAACAAAGTAGTGAAATTGTCTACATTCTTCTGATTGTTGATTTCTCTCCAAGAGTCTGGCCAAACAGCAGTCAGTTTTTAAGAATGGGAGTGAGCTAGTGCTTTCTAAAGCTGGCTGGTTGTTGCATCCTGGGCAGGAGAAATACTACTCCTTTGAAGGGGTGAGGTGGTTAAAGTGCTAGTGAGGATGCACAGTGGAACCTCCTACAAGTCTCACTTGACACATATGTGACTGATCTAAGGCACAGAGGTAAAAAAATGCAATTTGCACAATTCACAGCAGAGAGACAGAATCATGTGGCATAAAAGAAGATTAAGTAAAATGCAGACTTCCATCTGAATCTGATTTGTCACCGGAAGAAAAAGCTGTGGTTGTGTGTACAGCAGTGTAGATAACTAATATTCAAATAAAAGAGCATCCAGAAAAGTTAGATGCATATAAAATTAAAATGAAGCAAAGGAAGTAATATATTGGACACTATCAGACAAGGTGGTGGTCCCAAGATAGACCCAGACAGGACACACTGGAGGAATTAGAAGGCATTTTTTTCTGCATGCAGATTAATAGTCCTAAAGCCATATTTTTTTTTAAAAAGAACAGTTAAACTGAAATATTCCAGAACCACGAACCTGATCATGTTGCAGGAAGAAACAAACTGTCAAACTAAAGACTGTACTCTTTCAAACTGGGTTATAAATTATGGTCCCAGAGTTTCTTTAAAAAGAACCACCAGTGAAAAGCTGTATATCCATCCAAGCTAATGCTTAATTCAGAGGGCCATGTGCTTTACTTCCTGACATTTGGTGGCTTTCCTTCTCTAAAAGGTCAATTTCTTCACAGAAATTAAGATGTTCATCATTCTCACTGCTGCAGTCGCAACATTATCCTGTAATACCAAGCTTCACACTTTATCACAAATAGTAAGCCCTTCTCCATTGTAAAGAAATCTCATTTCTGTCATTGCATGCATTATCTCATTCTTTTGACAATGTCCAAAGCTTAAGATCAAACACATGTGGAAGAGGACAAAGACTGACTTTTCATGCCAAAGGACAAAGGAATTGACAACTCTGTCATATGACTCAGGTCTTGCTACATTACCATAACAGAGCACCCACAGTACTGTTCCCTCTTCTTCTTCTTTCGGCTTTTTCCTGGTTAGGGGTCGCCACAGCGGATCATCTGTCTGTTCATGATTGGCAGTGGAATTTTACAGTGTCGAGTTGCCAGCCGACGCCCAAGCTTCCACAGAAGGCACACACACGCACACACTCACATCTAAGGCCAATTTAGAGTGTCCAATCCACCTACAGCATGTCTTTGGTATGTGGGAGGAAACCGGAGCACCCAGAAGAAACCCACACGACCACAGGGAGGACATGCAGACTCTGCACAGAAGACACCCCAGCCGAGAATTGAACCGGAGAACCTCTTGCTGTGAGGCGACAATGCTAACCGCTGCACCACCGTGGCCGCCCACCCACAGTACTGTTCCCAATGCACACATTCACAGATCAGTTGTTTGGTTCACTCTGCATTTACTTGTGAACAAGTTCTAAAGATACTTAAACCCCTCCCGTTAAACCCCTCCCATTAAGGTAGATGCTTCCTTTAAAAGTATAAAGGGCAATTCTTTCTTTCCTGGAAGTGAACCATGATTCAAAGGTGATATCTTCTTCACACTCAGGAGTGAGCCACTCTTGTCCTTGCCGAACATCAGAAAGACCTGAGGCTAAGAGGATGACCTCATGTGCAAACAAGAAATCTGTGACCTTTGAATCCCCAAAATGACTGCCTCAGCTTCTCCCTGATAAGATGTCCATGAAAATCATGAAAATTGTAAGGGAGGGAAAACATGATGCACCCTTGGCAGAGTTCTACTCCCACTCTGAAGTATGAACAATGTTCCTTAAATAATCGTCTTGGAGTTTTTGACAAATGTAGCACAGCATAAATCTACATATTCCAACAATATTAAGTTCAGTTTAATCTCTGCTAATGACGTCACCCTTCTGGCAACCACAGTAGGCTGTTCCATTGTTCAGCATTTCTTACTGAGTAGAATATATTTACATTAGTGGATTTAATAGTTTGCACATGTGAGTAAATCATACAATTATGGGTATGTACCCAGTGAACCAAAAATACAACATTTAAATCAGCAGCAGCAACAACTTCATCATGAAAACACTTGTAAACCTTAATCAAATTGATCCTTTTCAGATTGTGGTAAACTGACTATAATCCTAATGTTAATTTTCCTTTGTGTCTTGTTTTTTTTCTGGTAAATTGTGCTGCCATCTGGTGGAAGTTTTTTTTTTTTTTTTAACTCAGATACAGAGCATCAGATTGGGGCACTTTACAATGGAAATACATCATATGATCTAGCAAAGCACATGGTCTTGTTTCATAAATAAAATCAATTTGAGATGTAAATGAAGGATCCCGACTAATTATAATTCTCAGGTCTTTATACGCACTGACTGATTCAATACAAATATACTTTTATGTAAACAACTATTCTGGACTGAATCTATGAAATTAAAATGAAATATGGTGATTGACCAATTAAGTACAGAATCAAGTTGTGGCTGCAAAGTTTTCCTGATCATATACATTACTAAATCGCACAACAATCTTTAGTATCATCGGCAAATTTTCTACAGATAATAGTTTTTAATAGAAATATTGTAAAAAAAAAAAAAGAAAATGGGCAAATCACAGAACCTTGGGGTATGCCTGTAGACAGACGCCTAGGTGTAGACATTCTATTTAATACTATAACCTGAAATGAATAAGAGCTTAACAACTCTCAAATCTAACTTGAAATAGATGGGTTGCTTTAGAGAACCTAAAGTTGGTTACCCATTACATTACAGTAGACTCCCTCTTATCCGGCCTCTCTTTTTAACTGGCCTCCTCTTTAACTGGACATCAAATTTCTGCCATAGCCCTAGCAAAAGACAACAGAGAAGAACAATACTTTCTCCTTCTCTGGGCTAAATAATGACACACATTTGAATGTTAGTCTTTATATACATTAGAAAAATGCATACTAACACAAATCATGTTATTCTAGCTGATTTATAACCTATAAATGCTATTTTATATGCTTTTTCTGATTAACCAGCCATTATTTTATCCAGCCTAAGGTCCAGTCCCAGTCAGACCAGATAAAAGGGAGTCTACTATATGTGGATCACTGTCAAATACTTTTGTAAAATCTAAATATATTGCACCCAGTGGAATACCCTAATCAACAACTTTGAGGACAACTATAATAGGTTTAATATATTATAATAGGTACTAATCTATGAACCTATAAGGTTTGATGTGCAAAAAAACACTGATTAAAAAATGTACAGTGAGACATTATTAATTAAGACATCAGGGAGTAATTTTAGTAGTATTTTTTTATGTTAAACAATACCTCCTGGGATCTGTTGGGTCATCACACTATGAGCACGCCTCCCAAGTGTTTCTGCAGTTACCTCCTATTGTGCCTCTAGGCATCAAATATTGTTTCTTCATATTTGCATTAATAATTTCAAAACCGTGCTACATACAAGGTATTAGAATATTTTATCCTGAAGCATACATGATAGCAAACAGAATTCTACTGATATTTGACTTCTGTCAAGGAGTATTTGTTAGAACTGTAAGGTGATATTTTTTTTAAAGGCTGAAGCCACACCCACTGGGAGTTAAGGTACACACTCACAAGAGCTTTACTGGAGAGAATGAGTTAAAACAATGGCATAACAGCTTTAACGAAGAGAATGTGGACAGAGCTATCACTCCTTAGATAGGGAGTAAATGGCATACATCTGTGCCTCTGAGATGTCATACCTTTATAGCATTTCCCACACCCACTGGAAGTTAAGGTACACACGAGCTCTACTGGAGGGAATGAGTTAAAACAGTGGCATAACAACAGCTTTCATGAAGAGAATGTGGACAGAGCTCTCACTCCTCAGATAGATGGATTAAATGGCATACATCTGTGCCTCTGAGATGTCACACCTTTATAGCATTTCCCACAAGACATTCTGAAGTAAGCAGTTACATGTCATCTGCAGGTGCACAATATACAAACAGTACTGGCAAACTCCTGTGATCCTTCCAATATTAGTACAATGACAAAAAATGTTTCACTGTGTTACAGCCAGGATGGAATCCACAATCCTCCTTTAGAATCATAGGCTTAATTATCCAGTAGCCTACAAAAAGACTTTCCAGACGCTGAGAAGTATGATAACTCTGTATCTGAAATGGACCCTCCTGCCCCCTCCTCTCTGAAAATGAGGAACTCCATTCCAGTTTGCCAGTCCACAGGTTCTGTCCCTACCTTTTGTGCAATACTGAATGAAACATTAATCAGGCACTCCCAACAGTATCCAGCACCTTCAACATTTCTAGATGGAATGCATCCACTCAATCCTGGCACAGCAGAAATGCTCACCTGCAACAGTAACTTCCCCTACACAAATAGATACAACTCAACTGTTTCTGGTACTGCTTCCTCGGTAGATGGCATGTCCCCTGGTTTCAGAAGTTCCTCACAGTATTCCTTCCATCTCAAGATAGTGTTTCTGGTCAGGAGTGGTCTTCCTTTACCCCCTACTGACAGCAGCCTGGGTAATGCCCTGGCTTTCCTCCTAAATCATGGGAATGTCTTTGAGACTATCCAAAAGTTAATCTCCATGGTCTCACAAAACTCTATTGACACCTGGGACTTTGCACCAGTGACTGCCTCTGGTGCTACATTCCTGGCCTGCTAGTATCTACAGATCAATGGACATGCAACTAGCAACAGAAAACATCAATAAAACGAAGGAGAAGGCAGACCACTGAAGCTCCAGAAAACAGCTTTCTTGTTAAGCTCTTTCATCTGTGTACTAACATGACTTGTTCAGAACAATGAACTAACAACCACACTTCCCTTTATATACCATCTCACAAAACCTAAATGACACAATTAACACTTGTTAAAATTAAAAGAAGTACTAATTTACTTGGGCAAGTATAACCTAAATTATACATGCTAAAATGTCATAAAAAACAACCATATTTTTCATTTTTAAAATACTTATAATACTGACACATTCATTCAAGCCAGGATATTCTGTAGCATTAAGCCTGAGTTGCCAACGTAATTCACAAGCCTCAAGGTGTTCAGGAACCACTTTCCCTTGTGCATCATTAATAATTTGCTGCAATACCAAAAATTTAAAGGTGTGGTCCTTAAAACTCTCTCTATGTCTGCTTAATGCATATGTTTTTACAGCTTTAGAGATGTCAAGAACATGCTCATATATCCTGTTTTTGAATAACCTAGTAGTCTTGCCCACGTAAAATGTGGGACAGACTAAACATTTGGCCACATATACAACATTTTTTGAAACACAATTAAAATGTGAATGAATATTAATCCTAAAATTATGTAACCAAAAAAACTGGTTTGTTTCAAAAATGAATGGGCACTGGCTGCATCTGCCCCATTTAAAATTTCCTATTATTAGATGAAAAGTTGTTGTACCATTGTTATTTTGACTTCTCTCTAATAAATCTTTGTTTAAATCTTTCCTGAACATAAAAGTAGGAGTGTTCCCAAATAATTCTAGCAGGTCGTGGTCATACGTTAACAAAGGCCAATTTTTCTTAACTATACCACAAGTATCTGGGGTATTTTGGTTATATGTACTTATAAATGAAAAATGGCCGTCCACTTTTTTCTTATTGATGTTGACTAATAATAAATTGTCTCTCCCCACTGCTTCACCTGTCAAAATGGGTGAATAAAACATTCTTTTCCTCTTATCGATAATTTCTTCCTTAAGGGAAATCAATAACTGGTCAGGGTACCCTCTGGCTTTAAACATTTGAGAGATGAAATTTATCTAGTCAATAAAATCAGATTCCCTAGACACCATTCTAGCTGCCTGCACCATTTCCCCTTTACTCCTGCTCTTTTTTTTCAAATCTGATGCCCCTGCTAGCAGTACATAGAAAGAGTCTAATACTAATGATTTCCGGACCTCTAATATCCCTCAATTGGCCCTACAGTTACAGTCATGACAAGCACTGAATGTCTGCTGGGTTTAACTCCTTTCGACTACCTCAACAGGGCCTATTCAGACTCCATACCCTTGACCTCTACAGCTACATGGGAGTAGATCCTCTGAAGGTAGGAGGTGAACTCATCCTGGACAGAAGCATTTTAAAGGTGTTACCAGGGCCCTGTGACTTCAGGGTGGGGCTTCCTGTGTCTATCCAGCCACTGACTTGACCTTAATTACCAAGTCATGATCGAGTAACAGCTCAGTAAGACTTGACCTGACTGTTAAGAATAAAAGGCCTCAGGTTTAATGACAGGACTACAAAGTCAATCATCAAAGTTTGGCCCAAGGTCTTCTGGTACCAAGTACACTTAGGAGCAGCCCTGTATTCAAACATGATGCTTGTTATGGACAGTCCATAATTAGAACAGAAATCCAGAACCAATGGGATCAGAACAGGCAGGCTGCTCCCTCTAACCACACTCATCCACATATTAGCATCATTAAATAAATCTCTCAGAATCAATAAGTTGAACCTTATCAAGCACCACACTCCCCGGCTCTAAGAAGGCTGAAGAGTCAGGAAAAGCTATCATGTGCATATGCAAATCCAGAAAGAGCTTTTCTTTCTACTACACTGAGGTGGCTTTCTCTTCTACACATGAAGCTAGGGGCTTGCAGATATACCCACATCCCCTTCCAGGGCACTGTCAGAATGTCACTGATTGAGTATGACAAAAGACAGAGAGGGAGAGACCACCCATACTCTTTAAATTCCTTCAGAAACTCTGGCTCCTTCTTGGGCAATGAGGAGATAAGTCCAGATCCCAATAGCCAATTTACATTGGCAGGATCTAATCCAGTACTGGTTCTAATTTGACTTGCATCAAACCTAACTCCCACTTCCTTACCTTGAAGATTCTAAGTCCACACAGAAATAGAGTGCAGGTCCTTCAGATGCAGCTTGCTGACGTTATGTGGATCACCATCCACCAAACACTCACCTGTGCAAACCACTCCCAGGATTGACTTCAGAGGGATGAATGTGGGTACCCTTTAATCCAAGAAGGATTTTCTGATTCTTTAATTAAGCTGTCGTGGAGGTCACATTCTGGATTATTCTCGTTTGACCACTCTTGCTTGTTTTGTCCTCTGACATCAAGTTACCAAGGGGCATTCCCATTTGGAACACACAGATCAGGCAACATAGCTCTGTGGTCAAAAGGCCACAAGAATCCCCTCCATCAAGGGAAAGCATAACCCCATATGAAACAAAAAAGAGATATGGAAATGGTGCTCAACAGTTACTAATAAAAACAAGCAGACTACAGACTGTGTGAGGCTTCAGCACACAAAACAAAGCAGAATAGATCAGTGCATAAAAAAGACACACAATAGGAAATCAGTAGGTACATACATGCCTTTTTACATTTTGAGGCACTAATGATTTTACACCTAGATTAGGAGTAAGTGGCCCTAAAATGCACCGAAGTAAAACTTTCTGTGTCATAGACTTCCTGTGACCTGACGAGACCGAGACTCTAGGAACTGAAGGTACCTTCTTACCCCCCGCCCCCACAAGCATGCACAAAAAAATACTCCAGATGTACTAATCTATGCTATTTTCTTTATTTATTCATGCCTTAACACTGCTTAATGCAGTGGGGGCACAAGAGTATATGAATTTTGGTATCGCATACCTGTCAAAGTTAATTATTTCATTTGTTTATTTACTTATTGATATTTGTTTACTGGGAAAGTCTGACTGGGTCTAAAGTACCCACTGTCAGCAAAGGCCTGGGGAGAAAAATCCCAAATGCATACAAATTAAATACCAAGTAACTCCAGATACATGAGAAAAATCAGTTTAAATTCAAAATTACAAAGCAAGACAATGGAAGAATTTCAAAAATGCAACAGAGTACAATTCTAAACATAAACTGATATGTAGTTCTAAACATAAACTGATATATACTTCAAGATAAGGTCATCATATTGTTTGTGAAATAATCTTTACTGTAACAATCTGATGATGAGAAATTATGTACAGATAAGTATGATTAATTGCAAAAGGAAGGATAAAAGAATAAAAATGAGTTAAGTATAATACAGATATTGAGTGATACGTATGCAATATACTTTAGAACTCAGTTGCTTACACACACACACACACACACACACACACAGATATATATATATATATATATATATATATATATATCTATAAATTCCTTTGTATAAAGTCCGATGTGGCTAAAGTTCCTAAAGATGAGATAACAGACATGCCTCTACAGTTGGCCCTCTTGGCTTTTATGTGCCTGGGATATGTACATGTTGGAGGTTTACACAGTTTATTCACAGGATGCAAGTTTAATGTATGGTTAAAATAGGGTATATTGTAATTCAACAAAAGACTATTAAGCCCAGATATTATTCTGAGATATAAATAAAGTCCTGTTATTAAGGACAAAGCTAGGACTTGAATATTTCTTGGGCAAGAAACAGTACACTCCAGCTCATAAAACTATAACTTTAAATAAAAAAAACACCTTACCAAAGATGAACTCCTGCATTTCCAAAACCAATACCAGCACATACACTTGCCAAGTGCATACTAGATCGAGCTTCCAGATCATCAGCATTCCTGATAGCTCTGTAAACAGTAAGGGTGAACAATGTTAATCAATCCCATTTAACTTATTAAACTGATGACTACAAAGACTGTTTTCAGGGATGCATAATAAAAATGTGTTATATTTAGTAAAAACAGCTTTACATGCAATGACAAACTTATGCTAGCACACCCTGTAAACACAATTTACAGAATTATAAATGTAATAGTGCAATAGCAGACTTCAGCAACTCAGCTCCCCCCCCCAAAAATAAACAAACAAAAATAAAATAAAAAAGAAATAAAAGACAAAAAGGATGGGGCTCTAAAAACTCAGTTTTGCTGGTATGGTATTGTGCTACAGACATACAGACTTAAAACAGCATTGTCCAAGGCCAAGAACACAGCTTCTACGGGACCTGACAATATCTCTGGCTGTGTTCTACATGAACTACAGAGTGAACTGGTACCTCCTCACCCGTGTGCCCTGTTCAATCACAACCTCACCTCAGGCATTGTTCCTACCAAAAAGCGCACTGCTACAGCCATCCCTCTCCACAAAGGAGGAGGGACTATAGACCCTTGGAATTATTTCACCATTAGCCTGATGAGTCTGATATGTAAGGCTATTGAGCGCATCATCATGGACCTAATTAACAAGGATATAGGGAATCTCCAAACTCTAGATTACACGCAGTTTGGTTTTGTGAAAGGGAGATCTTGCCTGCCCAACCCGGTTGACTTCTTTGAGCCAGTCACCAGAGCTGTGGATGAGGACAAGGCAGTTTATATAGCCTATCTCGATCTGGCCAAGGCCTTTGATACCATTCCCCACTCAGGAATTACTGATAAACTCACCAAACTAGGCATCAACCCCTAAATCACTAGGTGGGTTGAAAATTGGCTCACAGATAGAACCCACAGTGTGAAAGTAGCAGACTCCAAGTCAGACTGCTGAGCAGTCACGAATGGAGTCCCACAGGGATAGGACTGAGTCCTCTCCTGTTTGGCATCTACTTCTTAGAAGTCCAGGCCAACACGGAAGAACTCTGGCTGACCAAATTTGCAGATGACTGCAAGCTGGGAGCCATTATTAAGTCCTCAAGTGATGTAGACATCCTACAGAAAGGCCACACCGAGACCAAAGACTAGTGTCAAAACCATGGCCTTAAGCTTAATGCCAAAAAATGCGTTGCCATCCCCTTTGGGAAAAACTCAGTTCCCACTAATTACCACATCAGTGGGAGCCCACTGAACACTGAAGGCATTATAAGAGATCTGGGGTCACAGGTTGACAACCACCTCTCCTTCAACCACCACATTACCATTGTGGTCAGAAAGTCCTTCTATGTGCCACATCTCATTACCAAGGGTTTTGCATCCAGGAAGAAAGAGGTAATCATCTCTCTCTACTCTTCCCTCATTAGGCCAATCATAGAGTATAATGCCCCATTTGGCATGTACCTCAGTAGACACTTGCAACAGCTGAAAGGCCACAAAAGTACCTCACAAAGAGGATCCTAGGCCTTAAACACATGTCCTAAATGGACAGACTCAAAAAAACTCCAAGCTATTCTCTGTCTCATATAGTCTACTAAGAGGCAATCTCTGCTTGACATACAAAGCCATGTCTGACCCAGCACTGTTAGAAATGATACATCTAAAGACATCCCAATCTCTCCACACCACATGCTCCAGAGACCTCAACCTCATTACCACAATCAACAGAACATGCTGGAGGGGCAGGTTCATAACCCAGAGACTGCCCATGCACTGGAATAGACTTCCCATACATGTCAAGCAGAGCACCTCAGTGGCCCTCTTCATGATAAATCTTGATGAGTGGATGGGAAATAGAAACTTCACCCTGGGGATCACTCCAGTGGCTCTACTTGATAGAGGCACTGGGAACTAACGTTGGGCGGCACGATGCCAGGGCACTTCTATGGGCTAGGCTTGTAAAGGCTCCAGGGCCATTAGCCTAGTACACACCTCTGACTATATATATATATATATATATATATATATATATATATATATATATATATATAGTTTCACTTCATAATCTTGAATTACTGAAATCCGGAATTTCAGTAACACGAGACTATAAAGACGAACCATTCACAAAACCGAAACCCGCAATCCCGAATCACACAATCACGAACATACATATACCATACACCACATTAACACACACACACACCATTCCACCCACAGTACACAAACTGCATAGCCCTACACTACAGATAAGCAGGGGGGAAGCCCTCCTGCGCCCCCACCCCCCTACTTATACATACCAACTCTGAGGTCACACATAACATATAATCACATCACACCATCCTCCACTCGCTCGCACACAAATACACATCACACATACACAAACAACCACCAACAAATCCAACACTCACACTTACACCTCCCTACCCTTACCCACACATACAATGTACAAAAACACACACAAACACTCACTCACCTGCAACTTCAGACACCATAACACTACAAGCGACGCACCAGAAATTTATAAGCGCGGATTCGAGATATTCAAATTCGCTCTTATGCACTTTCAGCATTCTGGTTTTAGGCTTCATGGTCTCGAATTACTGAAATTCGAGATTTCAGTAATTCGAGATTCTGAAGTGTAACTATATATATATATATATATATATATATATATATATATATATATATATATATGTGTGTGTGTGTGTGTGTGTGTGTGTACAATATGGTTCAGCAGCTTTTACTGTTGGTTTACTTGATTGAAAAGCAGTTTGTCTTTTCACATGAATTAATTTTGATTGAATATTATGTTACTACTATTACTGTGTTTTAGTTCGAGACCGTGAAATAATGGGGAAAGGAAGTTTTTCCCTTTACCCACTGTTGTGCAATCTCAGAGTTAGAATGTTTAAGTTACAGGGGGTATCAGGGATGTGTGTGTGATGATGGCTATGAACTTATCAGGGAAGAGCAAGAGGCCAGTATAACAACAAAGATTTGAACAATTAACCTGCGGGCAACAAAGTGTGTATAAAAACACAATATCGGTAGCATGCAAGGCAGTGTAGCTGAACTGGGAGCAACAAGGAATTTCAATAAACAAACATCAGCAGCACACCTCAGGGTAGTTTATAGCCAAGCTGTGCAGCCAGTAGCAACCCTTGTCAACTATGTGAAGTAAAAGGAGGTCTGCAATGAAGGCACTGCATGTCAGACATACTTTAAAACAAACCAGTCATGTCTTCATAGTGCAATGTGCCCTCCTGCTGCATATAGTGCAGTAAGGTGAAATAAAGTTAGAAATGGTTAATTTAGTAGAAGTTTGTAGTAAGGAAATACAGGACAGAGTTGCACACCCAAATAGAGTAGCAAGTTCTCCTATGTAGCACAATTAAAAGTCAAAGCCAATCAGAAACCAGCTGGTAATTAAGCTTGAAACAAACAGAATGCCCATAACACCAGCAATTTACTGCTCTGACCGGAAAAAAAATAAAATGTGTCTCAAAATATGAAACTAAGGCACAATACACAGCAAATGGCTGCCGTAAGCAGATAACATTAGCACATTTCCTACTACTGCTAAACAAAAAAGCCAAAAAGTGTCCCAAATGAAGAAAACTCTTGACACAATAAATAGTGTCAACAGCTTAGCATTAAATGCACTTTAGAAGCACATGGATAGATTTTGATTTAATAAACACTTCCCTGATGTTTTTACAACTGGAAACAAAGTCAAATCCAGTTGCAGCTCGTCACTCCAGTAGCAGTGTGTGTAGCAAGGAAATGTAGCACAAAGTAGCCCAGATAAATAGAGGATCAAGACATGTTACATTGTACAACTTCAAAGCTAAACTTAAAAGTCACCAACAATTAGACAGCTGTAATTTAAGTATGTAGCAAGCAAACTTGAAAAATATTACAGTTAGAACATTTACAGATGTGGGGGTACATCAAGATTTTTTTTATTTTTATAGTCAATAATGTGTGATGTGGACTTTTTTAAAAAGTACTATGTATCTTAATACACCAGATTACCTGTAACTACTGTAGATATAACTATTATACTACTTATCATATGCATGCATTACTAGTCTTTCTGTTGACATGCTTTACTGATACATTCTACAACTGATTATAAGTTAACTAAGCCAGACTTCATTGAAACATACTCCCTACTAAGTATATAGTGAGGTAAATTATTTCAATTGTTATTGAGCATCACCGAACTATGCCTTAGCTAACAGCAGTGCTTAAATTATACTGTTGTATGTTAGATTACGTCTTCAGCTGTATACTATCTGCTCATTGTGAGTTCATCATGTTTCCCCAGTAAAGAGGTCTAAACTCACTGGGATCTCCCAGTCAACACTCATTCAATAATTGCTTCTCTTACTATGCATTTATCTTGAGAGTCCAGCTTTGGAATGTGTTATTTCAGTATGCTAACATAGGTTCACAGGTAGGTACTAAGCTATTGGCCCTAGGGCCTATATGAGCCTAGCCAAAAAGGTACCCTGGTGTTAGTCACCCAAGAAAAATTATTTTCCTGTGCCTCTGTTGAGCACAGCCACCGAAGTGATCACCGGGGTGAATTTCCTATCGCCCATCCAATTATCAAGATTTTTCTTGAAGAGTTCTAATGAGAAGCTTTGTTTGATATAGATAGGTAGTTTGTTCCAGAGTATGGGAAGTCTCCGGGACAGGAATCTATCCCTCCAGCATGTTCTGTTTATTGTGGTGACAAGGTTTAGGTCCCTAGAGCGTGTAGCTCGCAAGGATTGGTATTACTTTAAGTGGAGCATGTCCATGCTCTGGGTTTGACATAGCTTTGTATGTGAGGCAGAGATTGCCTCAGAGTAGGCGATATGCAACAGTGTAAAGCTAGAGTTTTTTTAGATGGTCTGTGTAGGGCATCTGTTTGAGGCCAGTAATCCTCTTTGTGAGGTATATCTGCGGCCTTTCCAGTTGTTGTAGATATCCTGTGAGGTACATACCAAAAGGGGAGCTATATTCTATAATGGGTCTAATGAGTGACGAGTAGAGGGGAACAATGACCTCTTTTTTCCTGGATAAGAAACCTTTTGTGATGAGGTATGCCACGTAGAAGGATTTCCTGTGGCGATGTGATTATCAAAGGAGGGACTACTGTCCACCTGTGTCCCAAGGTCTCATCACACTTTCAGTGTTAAGTAGACTACCGCCTATGTGGTAGTTCATGGGTACAGAGTTTTTACCAAAAGGGATGACAATGCACTTTTTGGCATTGAGCTTGAGGCCATGGCTTTGACACCAGGCATCTGTCTCAGTGAGGCCCTTTTGTAGGATGTCCACATCGTTAAGAGTTTCGATTATGGTTCCTAGTTTGCAGTCATCTGTGAACTTCATTAGCAAACAACCTTCTGTGTTAGCCTGTACTTCACAGAAGTAGATACCAAACAGGAGAGGACCCAGGACTGAACCCTGTGGTACTCCACTTGTCACTGGTCTGAAGTCGGATTTGGAGTCTGCTACTTCCACAATGTGCATTCTGTCAGTGAGCCAGTTGGCAACCCATCTTGTGACAATAGGGATTTATACCTAGTTTAGTGAGTTTATCTATAATTCCAGAGTGGGGGATGGTGTTGAAAGCCTTGGCTAGATCTAGATAGGCTGTGTGAACCTCCTTACCCTAATCTACAGCTTTGGTGACTGCTTCAAAGAGGTCTATCAGGTTTAGGAGACATGATCTACCTTTTACAAACCCGCACTGGGTGGGGTCCAGAGTTTGGAGATTACCAATGTCATTGTTTATAAGTTCCATGATGATATGTTCCATAGCCTTGCAGACCAGCCTTGTCAGGCTAATGGGGTGGTAGTTCCAGGAGTCCATGCTGGCTCCCCCTATGTGGAGTGGGATAACCATCACTGTGCAGCATTCATTGGGCACAAAGCCTGAGGGAAGGCTATGATTGAACATGGTACTTAGGTGGGGTGCCAGTGCGTTCTGTAGTTCATGTAGAACGCAGCCTGGGATGTTGTCAGGTCCCATGGATGCTGTGTTCTTGGCTTTGGAGAGTGTGGTTTTTACCTGTGCAGCCATAATTACAGGAACTTTGCATTCTTCCGGTATAGAGATAGGCCCTTTAGGGGGTGAGAGGGGGGTAAAGGTAGCAATGAACCTATCTGCCAGGATGTTGGCAATATCAGTTGGTTCTGTATATTTAGTGCCATTGTGCTGTAACTCAGAGCAGATCTGAGTGTTGCCATTGAGATTCTTGACATAGTTATTGAATGCTTTGTGGTTGTCTTTAGAATCAGTGGTGATTTTGTTTTCATAACTAGCTTTGGAGGATTTTATGAGGGATCTCAGCTTCTTACTGAGGCTGACCAGGGAATTCCTCCAGTCATGGGATTTTACTCTTTTTTGCAACACTTTCTTTTGTTGTAGTGTTTGTTTATGGCAGGGGACCACCAGATTGGCTTCCTTTTTATCATCTTGGTTCTGTTAGGGATTGCACGATCCATGCACTCATGTAAGTGCTTATAAAGTGCATTTGTGTAGGATTCAGCAGTCGTACCTCTATTGTCCGTCTGCATGGGTGTCGTGAAGTTTGCCACTTCTGTCTTAAGAAGCGTGAAGTTGGCTTTGGAGAAATTTTTTACGGTGGTTTCCCTAAAGGGGGGTGGGGGCGGGATGTGAATGTCTAGGGTGATTAGCTTGTAGTTGGATCTGACCAATGAGGAATTGACCTTTGGTGTGGAACACCATTTGCCCATGTTGGTAATGACCAGGTCTAGGATATTGCTGCCCCTGGTGGGGGTGTGGATAAGCTGATCCAAGGTGTTGGAATTTATGAATTCCAGAAAACGTTGAGCAAAAGAGTTGGTACATGAGTAGTTTTCCCAGTTAATGGTGGGGTAGTTGAAATCGCCCATTATTAGGGTGTTAGGTTGTACCCTAATATTTTCCAGTGTATCAAGAAATGAGGAGTGGGAATCCTGGGGCATGGTGGGGGATCTGTAGCAAGCTACAATTTGGATTGCGGTCTTGCCCAGAGTTAGCTGCACTTGGATAATCTTGGATGCATTATGCTGAGCAACTAGCCTGGAGGTGTGGATATCCTTAATGAATAAGGACACGCCTCCTCCTTTAGTGCTTCAGTCCAGGTTAGGTGGCTGAAAGGTGTGGTATGAATTATAGCCTGGTAATGCAGGGGTGCTCTCTGGAGCCTTGAACCAGGTCTCTGTCACTGCACAGATGTCTATGTTCTCCATTTTAAGGAGTGCCTAGAGTGAGTGCATTTTGAGGTTTAGACTTCTAGCACGGAGTAGCATTACTCACAGATTTTGCTTGCTTATACCTGTTATGGTGGTGAATTTGTCATTTGAACCTTGCCTAAAATGGGCACTACAGGGGTGGCAAGAGCCTTAGCCAGTATCCTGAATCCCAAGGCTGACATGTGCAGGCCATCTCTGGCAAAGCATCATGGTGTGTCGATCATGTCATCCCAGGCAGACAGATACTGGATCCCGTTAGAATTACACCAGAAGCTTAGCCAATTGTTGAAGTCAATCATTTTGTCCTTGTACTGTGGTATCATTCCGGGTGATGGCAGGATGCTACTCAGGGCTAGGGTCATATCTGCCTGGGCTACAAGATCGGACAGCTCCTCCATGTCTCTTTTCATGTAGTCCAGGGAAGTACGTCTCAAGTCATTTACACCAACATGAACAATGACAGAGTCATACTTGTACTTGTTGTGGAGTGACCTGAGCGCATGCATTATGTGGCGGATTCTGGCACCTGACAGTAGCTTTCTCCTTATTTAGCCTGGTGAGTGGAACATCAGTGTGCCTGACTACAGAGTCACCTATGACTAGAGTGTTGGGTACGTTGTTATGCCTTATGGGCTGTGGTTGAGTGGCACACTGAGTTTGTGGGCTATGTATCATTTGGATTGTGCTGGGGGGGTGGAGATTGCTAGCTTTTCTGCTTTGCAGGTCCCTGTTGCTTGGGCAGATTTTTATTGAGAGACTCCGCGAATGTAGGTGTGTGTTTTGTGTTTCTGTGTGAGTGTTTGGTGGTGTAGGTTTTGAGGGACTATGTGATGAGTGTGGTGTGGTGCAAGTGTTTACCTTCTCCTCTTGACTGTCTAGTCCAGTCTTGGGTGAAGAGAGCTTTGCTTCCAGTTTGGCTATATAAGTGCATCTCTCACAGGCTGTAATGTGGGGTAGTAGGAGGAGCGGGTTGTCTGTGTACATGAGGCAATTGCTGCATTGCCCCAAGATGCCCAGATTCATCAGGTAGACAGGAGAAAACACCTAACAACAATAAAGCAAAAGTACATTACTAACAAAAACCTACTCCCGAACTCATCCAAGATCAAAAGAATGATCTTTGGCACAAAACCCAAACTCAGATACTCCCTACATATCCAAACTATGGACAATGCTTACATCGAGAATGCCACTTCCTTTAGATATCTAGGACTGTGTCCGGACACTTCCCTTACATTTAACATACACCTTGTCAAAACTAAAATGAAAATAAATTATCTACTTTTCTGGATCAATCATGCTTTATACCTCACTCAGCTAGAGCTGCCATTTTTATTTTATTTATTCAGAATTTGTTTACCAGGATTGAGCAGGTGACTCATTTCAGTCTCAGCATGGGAATACAAAGAAAGCCAGAATTACAGTTAGCAAAAGACTGCAAGAGTATAATGAAAATGCACATCTGCCAATAAAATGCAAAGAATAAATACAATTGTAATATACATTATTTACAAAAAATCAAACAAATCTAATGTAGAAAGTGAGTTACCTATCTGATAATTACAACATTGTGTCATCTAAGTGGGAATGAAAGAATAGCATATCGGAGTAAACAGTTTTACAGAGTTTTTGAGTTGGAAGGAGAAATTATGTTAAGCAAAAGATTACACCAGTGAAAAGTGTAAATTGGTGCAACAGAACCTGCTTTATGAGGGACAGTAAGAATATTATTAAGTAAGATAAAGAGAGAGTGTGTGATGTAGCTGGATCAGAGGCAATGAGATTGCTAATACTGAAAGGAGGTGGGCCTTTAGTTGCGTCCTAGATTTTGGATAAGATAATAAAAGACATTTGTGGGGGATTACATTCCCAGAAATGTGAAACTACTACACAGAAGCAGTGATCTGTACACAATGGAATTTAGTTTTTGAAGGGACTGCAGTGTGGACAGAGTTGTTGTGGTTTTTAGCCTATCAGGAGGAAGGCTATATTAGTTTAGCTGATAGGGGAAAGAAGGCCTGGTTGACTATGAGTTTGAATAGTCGGGATCCTGGGATAAGGTCAACCCTTTGTTGATAAGGCGGCCATTTTGCATTTTTAAATTTTTACAGTGGGGTTGATTTTAGGAGACTTGGTAATAAATATACAAATTTTACTGATACTGCTTAAATGTGTGTGGAGTTTGTTTTTGAAGCTTAGGCTATGAGAGGGAGGCCATACTCAAGTTGGGTGACTAGAATGTATTTGCTGAGGGATGCTCAGGAGGTTTTAGTTAGAAAGGGGGATATTTTATTGACCCAAAATAAAAGAAAATTAAACTTTCTCCCTGTGTTGTCAGGGTACAGGGAGAGGTTAAGAGAGGGGTCAAGGTACTCAAAAGAGGTAGTGTTTTCTATGGGGGTTTTGTTGTGGTCATATATATATATGCTAAGTGTTTTTTTTTTCTGTTTGATCCCATAAATCATAGTTTTGGTTTTCTTGGAACTAAGGAGGCTCCCTTTGTTCAGGATCCAGTGGATCATATCTAGAAAATCTGCTTTTGGGCTGGATACTGAGTTGTTTGTGAGAAATAATATTATGTTATCTGTGTAGATAAGGAGGAGGAGATGGATTAGGTCATGGAGAAGTTTGTTTATAAAGATGGGAAATAGCAGTGAAGCAAGTATGGAACAATGTGGTACTCCTTTTTGAAGGCTTATTGATTAGGAAATTGAGGTACGATTTTTAGAGAAGTGGTGATTGGTGAGGTAGTTTTGAAACCAAAGTAGACATTTGGGACTTATGCCTATTTGCAATAGGTAATTGAAGAGGTTATTATGGTCAATGATGTGGAAGGCTTTTGTAAATTCAATAAAGATGGTGCCAGTTTGTTAGCCTCTGTCCATAGTTAGTAGCATTTCATCAGTCAGTGTTCATAGGACTGTGAGTGTGCTATGACCGGTTTAGAAACCATGTTGTAAAAGTTCCTTCTTTCACATTTGAAATATGACCTACCATTTATTGTTGCCAACTCAAAAAATGAAGATACTATCCAAACCATTTCAATTAACAATAGCAAAAGACAAATGGCTTCTAGTCCAACATAAGACAGCTCTATTACTAGTCTCTTATTTATTCACATTCCTGCACTCCTTGATTACTTTTATCTTTTAGCTGCTAAACTCTCTGCAAAGATACCCTCCTATAACCTTAGAAGGCAAGACCACAATGAGCCTCTACCTTAAAAGTCCTTGTGCTAAAATCAAATGTCCCTTTCCTCTCATTTCAAAGAAATGACTTCTTAAGGTTTCATTCTGGACAGAGTTAAAATCATACCTTCTAAACAAAACTAAAATCAAAAGCATCTTACAGGACACACAACATAATGCCATTATTTGCCTCTGTATATATCGTTTACCCACACAATGTCGATCTGAAGTAGACTTTTACTATAAATCTTTTCCAGCTACTTTGCCCTCATCCTCTAGCTCACACATACCACCCATCCACCTCATGTCCTCCCCTTTCATCACCTGTTTTTTCAGCATGCTTTTTCACATAATCCTGTACACAATGAATGTGTGTGTATACACAAATACATACGCATGCATGTGCACACACAGTACAAAATGTAGTAGTGCTGTTTGAATATATTCCACTTCAGCTATGTTGTCTTCACTGCATTATTTTCCATACTTTTGCTTTGCTACTCTGTACTTCCAGTCTGAGACAGAAATTGGTCCACTGAGATCAAGACTGCACTGAGGTAAACAATTTAAATAAAAAAAAACACTCTAAACATAAAATTCAGAACCAAGCATGAGGAAGGTGTAGAGGCCTTGCAGTATAATGATTAACTGAAGACACCTAAAAACTGACCTTGGAATTCATACATGAGTAATGCTAGTGAAGTCGTATGCAACATAACTGAGTGTACCTTTGACTGCAGAATGCCTTGAAACATTTGGCTTTATTCTTGGGATTCATAAAGAAAATAAAAGTCTGGGTGAATAATACATTTTCATTATGCATATTACCCCATCAGACATTTGGGGAGCATTTTCTTACATGGGAGAGTCTGGTTTTGTTCATAGCTGTAGACATAAACCTGATCTACCATTCACCACACATGCACCAGCATTACTTTCTTGCCCACTTCATTTTTTTCAGTTTCATCATGTACTACAGGGAAAATCATAAGATGAGTACTAACCTATTTTATTCAAGCAAACTTTTAACCAAAAAAAGAAAATAGAAAAGAAGCAACAAAAATTCTGCCCACGTTTCAGAGCCTGTAATTAATGGGGAGAAACCCATCAATGAGTTTTTGCCATATATATAATTGAGGAGGTAAAAAAGGGACTGATCACAATCATGTATAGAAATAATAAACAAGATAGAAAGGAATTACTTAAGGGAACTGCATATATACTCTTCAGCATGAAGTTTTACCTCTGTATTTACTTGGCAATCAGCACCTCAGGATATGCAAAAAAAAAAAAAAGACATCCTCTGTACATCACAAGTAAAAATAGTCCAAAAGATAACACAGAATGATTCAAAGAAAATAAAGCTGAAATACTGAGATTTGGGGTTATGAGCCTGGTATGGCTGAACCCCACAGATATGACTTGTGAAATTATTACTTGACCTGTTAATGCAGTTACAATACAAATCAAACTTTTTAACACAGTTTTCTTGTGAAACCATGTATATGTTTTAAAAGAAAGGAAACTTAGTAAAGCAGAAAGAAATTCACAGCATACCTACTTAGATACTTGGCTGCTATCTGCAAAGCGTACTTGGCCCAAATATCACTAATTGGGTTGCTTCCCTGATAGGCTGGACGGTTGATAGGGTTGGTGGGACATGGACTTCTCTTGTTGAAAGGGATAGCAGTGTACGATTCTAATGCATGGCTAAAGTACAAAAAGAAAGCATGAATCACAATGGCAGCTGACTTGCAAAGAGAGCAAAAGACATGGCTGCAGTTCGGACTTTCTAAACAACATAGACAACTTAAATCATTTGCATGCCTGGTACTCACAGATCACATAGTGTTTTAAGAAATTACAGTGCACATATGAATTCACATTTTGTGTATGCAGGCAGTAGTACTGAAAGTGCCCCAAGCCAAACACACACACACTATAATATGCAGTAAGTGCTATGACTTCAACAATCCTTCAACTATGTTAACTGAACTAAACTGTTTAACTTTACCAAATAAGCAAAGAGACTAACTAATAATCTGAGTATCTGATGGATTGAGATTCTCCTCCTTTTGGATAAAAATGCATTTATTTGCATTTGTTTACTGGGAAAGTCTGAATGGGTAAAGAAAGCTTTTTATCAGAGGAGGCCCATGGAGAAAAGATCAATTACAGTGCAATACAAATTAGTTTATGTAATAGATATGCACAAAAAGCTCCACAAAATGTAATAAAATGGCATAGGAAAGCAGCACAAATAGATAACACTGCATAACAAGTCTCAAGTGAGTGTTACAGAGCTACTAATAGAAGCTACACAATATTTAAATTATGCACAAAATGCATCAGTGTAACAAGTACTGTTAGGTAGTAAGAGAGAGAGACTTTATCTAGTAGTAACATAGTAAGATAAAGTAAAAACACAGTCTCAGTAGCTCACCAGGTTCTACATTTGCCTTTAGTGCAGAAGACTGTGGATTATGTTCTCATGGACTATTGTGGGGAATTGGGGGATGGCATAATGGTTAATGTGTTTACCTTGTACAGAGTTTAATTCTTACCTTTGGGTTGAGAAGTTTGGCTAGGCTTAAAATGGCCCACAAGGGTAGATAGCCTACTGCTAATGTATGAACCTTTAAGATTATGATGTTGTTGCATCAAAAGTGTTAAATATTAAGATGTTCAATAATATGGACAGTTTATGAAATTATAAGATATATACACTGGAGCAGAAGCAGTGGAGTATTAATGCAGGGAAGAACAGTCAATAAATCAAGTAATGGGAGAAATACGGCAGCATTACAAACATTAATGAAAAATAGAACCAAGAGTATAACATGAAGGGCACAAAGATTATTAAGACTATATAAAAGACAGGATATAGTTAGAGTCGAGCATGCAGTGAGTAGCAGAAAAAAGACACTTAGGTTTAGTGTGGAGAAGGAAGACATAATCAGAAGGTGAGATGTACAGACAGCTGCTAAGCTGGGGATGTGAAATTAAAAGTTAAAAAGTACAGTTTTGTACCTACCATAAATGTAGATGTTCGAGTGCACATACTGCTGCAGTCATTACACTTGGGTTATCCTGCCGTCAGGCGGGTCCTCGGTCAGCCGAATTCCAAAGTCTTGGTCTGGCGTCAGTTGTCATCGCTTCTTCCCTGATGTCAGAGCGGCAGGGGTATAAAAGAGGCAGCCGATGCCATTTTCTTCAGTTTTTCTTGCCCCAGATGTCAGGTGCCCCCAAATAGGCAGGCAATACATGATGTTATGCAAGCTTACATAAGTAGATAAACCCAATCAGTAGTTGTAAGCAAATACACCATATAGGAGTACCCCAAGTTGGATGTATGCTAGAGGTGTTTGTCATAAGCCCTGTCCTGAGAGGGGATGGAGGGAAGGAAACCTGGACTGCAGCAGTATGTGCACTCGAACATCTACATTTATGGTAGGTACAAAACTGTACTATGTTCATCGTGCCATACTGCTGCAGTCATTACACTTGGGTGAATCCCAAAGCTATGGAAGGGTGGCTGGTATTAGGCTGAATGAGAAGGGGCTAGAATGCCCTGCAGGACTGCGGTGGCAAAGCCCGCTCTAGATTTAGAGTATAGTGGCAGGTGGTAGTGCTTGGTAAAAGTGTGCACTGAACTCCAAGTAGCTGCTTCCAAAATGTCCTTGGTTGGGACCCCCCTGAGATATGCTGCTGAGGTAGCTGTTGCCCTGGTGGAGTGTGATCTGATGTATCCTGGCACTGTTTTCCCATGGAATGAATAGCAAAAGCAGATGCAGTGGGCTATCCATTTTGAAATAGTCTGTTTGGAAATAGCCTTTCCTTGAACACCAGCAGCATAAGACACAAAAAGTTGTTCAGATTTTCTGAATGACTTTGTTCTGTCCAAATAGTATCGAAGTTGTCTGTGAATGTCCAAAGAGTGAAGTAGTCTCTCCCCTTTATTCTGGGGGTTTAGATAAAAGGTAGGTAAATGGATAGCCTGATTCAAAGCCACACTGGATACTACCTTTGGCATGAAGGTAGGGTTGGTATGTAAAGAGACTCTGTCCTGATGGAAAATGAGGAAAGGTTGCACTGCCATAAGGGCCTGTAGCTCCGAAACCCTGCGTGCTGAAGTAATAGCCAAAAGCAGAGCTGTTTTCCATGACAAGTATTGCAGTTCTGCTGAGGAGGTGGGTTCGAAAGGAGGTAATGTCAATTTTTCCAGTACGAAGTTAAGGTCCCAAGCTGGAGCTGGTGGATGTCGTGGGGGTCTTATATTTTTTGCCCCTCTGAGGAACTGTCTTAGTAAAGAATGTGAGAATAAGGGAGGATCCGTATTGTATTGTGCTGAAATAGCTGAGGCATGGATTTTGATGGATGAGAAGGAAAGGCCAGTGTTTAACATGTCAGCTAGGTACTGTAGAATCTGAGGTATATTTAATATCCAAGGATTTAGGCCTTTTGCTTGGTTCCATGCACAAAATCGCTTCCATTTGCCTGAGTAAGCTTTTCTGGTACTGGGTTTCCTAGCCTCCAAGATGACATTCTGGACCTCCTTTGAGAGGAGTGTAGATTGATAAGTTAAGGTATTTTCCATGCAGCTAGATTTAGTGTCCTGAACTGACTGTAGAGGATCTTGTAATTTTGCTGAGACAACAGAAGTGGGAATTGAGGTAGGATTCAAGGTGGTGAATGAGATAGGCTCTTTAGGAGCGGGTACCAGTGCTGACGAGGCCAGTCCGGAGCAATGAGAATCATTTGTGGCCTCTCTGCTCTGACGTTTAGTAAAACTTTTGTCAGTAGAGGTAGAGGTGGGAAGGCATAAATTGTCAATGTTGTCCAACTGAAAGATAGAGCGTCCACTTTCCAGGCCTGTGGATGATAAGTCCTCGTGCAGAATTTTTTCAGCTGGTAATTGCTGTAGGAGGCAAATAGATCTATGTCTGGCTGTCCCCATTTCCGTGCTATCATTGAGAATACTTGAGGGTGTAACTCCCACTCGTGAGGATCTGTCATATTTCTGCTTAATTTGTCTGCCAGAATGTTTTCCTTTCCTGGCAGGAATTGTGCTTGTAGTTGTACTTGTAAGGCCAATGCTGTGTTCCACAGGGTCATTGCCTGTCTGCACAGGGGGTAGGAATGTGTGCCTCCCTGTTTGTTTATGTACCACATAACTGTGGTGTTGTCTGTTCTTATTAATAGTTGACCTGGATGCAATAGGTCCTTGAAGGCTGTAAGAGCATTTTGTACTGCTAGTATCTCCTTTTGGTTGATGTGAAGGTGCATGTATTTTTGAGACCATCTTCCTTGAATGCACTGACCTGCCATGTGTGCTCCCCAGGCATAGTCCGAAGCATCTGTTGTGATGGTTTGATTTGCTTGAGGTATGCAGAAAGGGAGACCTGTGTTTCTTTGGCATGCTTGAGCCCACCATAAAAATTCCTTTTGAAGGCATGGAATGAGTGGTATAATTGTTTCCAGGCTGTGTTTGTGTTGAGACTATAAGTTTTTCAGGTACCATTGTAGTTTCCTCATATGCAGCTTTGCAAATGGTATTAGTAGAATGCAGGATGCCATGAACCCCAAAGCCTTCAGGATTTTCCTTGCAGTAAGCTGGGTTAAAGTTGTCATTTTTCCTAAAGTATCGAGACAGTTGCCTTTGCTTGTCTGGCGTGAGGTAAACCATCTGGGCCGTTGTATTTAAGCTGGCACCCAGGAATATTATCTGTTGTGAGGGTATCAGTTTTGATTTCTTTTTGTTTACTGTGTACCCTAGGCAATTTAACATTTTTATTACAAACGCCAAATGCTGTAGGAGAATGTCCTTGCTGTCCGCTTGGATCAGGCAGTCGTCCAGATATGGGTAGATTTGTATTCCTCGTTGTCTGCAAAATGCAATTACTGATGCCAGGCATTTCGTAAATACTCTGGGCGCAGTAGATAAGCCAAAGGGCAATGCAGAGAATTGATAATGCGTTGTACCTGCAAGAAATCTGAGGTATCTTCTGCAATCTTGTCTGATAGGGACATGCAGGTATGCCTCCTTGAGGTCCAACGTTACCTGCCAAGACTCCTTGCCCAACATGGGAAGAAGCTGCTGTAATGTGAGCATCTTGAATTTTGGTACCTCTAAGTGCGTGTTCAGGATAGATAGGTCTAAGATGGGTCTCCAGTCTTTGTCCTTCCTTGGTACCAGAAATAGTCTTGAATAAAAACCTTGACCTTGTTCTTTTGTAGGTACCTTTTGAATTGCTTTCATATCCATGAGAGTGGAAATTTGTTTTTGTGCCTCTGCCCATTGATTTTGTGGCAAGTTTGGCATGCCTTTCATTTTTTGGAAGGATGAAAGTGGAATCTGTAGCCTCTGTTTATGATGTCCAGAATCCATTTGTCCTGTGTAATAATGTGCCAATTGTCTGAAAATAAGGCCAGTTTTCCACCCAAAGGTGCTGCCATTGAATGTTTGTTTGGCAGGCGTGGGGGAAGTCATTGAGCTTGCTTCCGGAATGGTTGAGGCCTTTCTTCTCCACCTCTTGGAGTTGTTGTTTGCCATTGTCTAGGTCTGTAAGAACCTTGTGGTTGTCCTCTGCCCCTGGGCATCTGTACCTACCCTTTGGGGTCTGTCAGTGGTTGGAAAGGACCAGTTTTTTGATGGCCAGTTTCTGCTGAAGCGAGGAGGTTGTACCTGCAAGAAATCTTTAACTGTTTGCATAGATTTTGCCTTTTATTCCATTTTCTTTAAAACCTCCTCTGCTTTGACACCAAATAATACATCCTTTTGCAATGGTGCATCCAATAACTTTGCTTTTACATGGTCTGGTAAGGTTTGCTCTTTCAGCCAAGCATGTCTACGTATCACAGAGCCGGTGACAGCTGCTCTACATGAGGCCTCCAATGAATCAAAACCACACTGTAAATTATGTTTTCCCACTTGTTCTGCTCCATGCAATAAATCCTGCATCTCTTTTAAATTTGGTTGATCTGTTTGTGTCATCTTAAGTTTCAATTGGGAGATCAAAAACTGCTGGTATTTTAGCATGTGAAATTGGCAGTTTAATGCCCTCATGGTTAATGTGGCAGAAGTATACACCTTCTTCCCCCATCTTTCTAATGCTCTAGAATCTCTTTCAGAAGGTAAAGGATTTTTTGCAGTAGAGGCCTTAATCCCCTTATGACCCTGTGAAATGGTTTCTGGGTCAGCAGCAGGGCTTTTATACAAAAACTGGTGGGAATCAGGGACCCGGTAGTATCTGTCTGGTTTAACTGGGGCAGGAGGCAAGGAGTCTGGATTCAGACTGGCTTCTGCAAAAACATCATCCAAAATATCTAAAACCGGAGGAATAGCAAGGGGCCTATGCTGAGGAAGAAGGAGAAACTCCCGGAGCCTTTTCTTACAATCTGAGTAATCCTGTCCTTCCCAGTGGAAGTGTTCCCACAAGGTATGCAAGATTTCCCCGAAAGAATAGTCCTCTGGGGGGGAAACCGAGGGAATTGATTCCTCTGCATCAGAGTCTTCATAGGAAGAATAGGAGTAATCCTGGTCCTCAAAACAACCTGAGGTAATGGAAGCTTGATCTGAGGAAGGGTAGTCTTCCTCCAACCTGGGTCTTTTTTCTAAGGGGGGCTGAGAACCCCTGATAAGAGTAATTAAATCCTCAGCCATCTTGAGCATCTGCTTTTTAGGCATGGGTTGCTGAGAGGGGGTCTGAGGACCCTGTTTCCTAATTTTCAAAGGGGCTTTAGATTTAGAGTAAGATTTAATGGTAATAGAAGTAGGCTTGAAAACGCCTTCAGAAACTGAAGGCCTAGCTAAATTTTCTGGTTCCCCGCCAAGAGTGGCGTCGGTGTCTAGAGAGGTAATCGGCTCCGGAGGGCCTGCAACTTCAGATTGAGAGGTCGGCGGTAAAATAGATTCAGCGGTAGTCAGGGGCTGTGAAGGCGCCTCACTGAGAACCGGAGATCCAGCGGCAGGACTAAGCGTGGTCTCGGTATCCGTTTTGGGCCTCGGATGCCTATCTTTATCTTCGCGTTTTTTCATTAAGCCTGGTGTCGGAAAATCCGACGACATGCTGTAGTCAAATTATTTGCCAAAGTAATGAAGGGCGAACTCCGCCCGACGTTTTATAGTGCGTTTATTGAACCTAGCACAAAAGCGGCAGCCCGAGACGTCGTGGTCTGGGCCTAGGCAAGGTATACAGTAAGAGTGAAAATCCTTATGCGGTATTTGCTTCCCACAAGAAATGCAATTATTAACTTTGTCTGACATCAGTCTGAGGCAAGAAAAGTTTCCCCAACGGGGTACTTAGCTTTAGAGAAGACTTCGGCTGAAATCCTTTTCGGAAATCTCAGGAGCTGGCCGACCGGCACTTGCGAACTGCTTCTGCTTCGGGCACCGCGCGGCAAGAAAGACTGAAGAAAATGGCGTCAGCTGCCTCTTTTATACCCCTGCCACTCTGACGTCAGGGAAGAAGCGACGACAACCGACGCCGGACCAAGCCTTTGGAATTCGGCCGACCGAGGACCCGCCTGATGGCAGGATAACCCAAGTATAATGACTGCAGCAGTATGGCACGATGAACATCAGATATAAATATTCACGTCAGTGGCAGAGTAGATAATATGAAAATATATGAAGGTGAAAATTAAAATGTAAAGTTTGACTAGTGATGTGGTAGACAACAGTGGCAATTATAATTGTCAGACAGAGGTGTTTTTAGAAGAACTTTATCTTGGGAGTATTACATGCAAAGTGGATTAATTTGGTACCCCTACACAAATCTTGCTCCTGATATTTTGCTACACTGAAAGTCTATATTTAACCTGAATGCATTCTCTCATTTGATCATCAATAATTATAACTCTTTATAGGAACAATTCTAGGTAAGCGATCACACGGAAGATAAGAGGCTTAACCATATACCCCTTTAAGATTGCAAACTTAAAAGTTTTTGTCACCTTTTATGAGTAGTCAGTAGTGTCCATGTACCAAAATAAGCAGAGCCATACATGATAACCGTTGGTATAAATTTATGTCTACACATCTAGTCATCAAGACTAACCTTAAAGGCAGTTAACATAGTACTTTGTGTGAAATGTAATGGCAATTTATTATATAGGCTGGGAATATGTTGTTTAGAAACCTATCCCTACAGCGAGTCTTTTTTGTTTGTTTTAAAACTTTATTGAATTATTACTTAAGACATAGGAAAATATACATTAATAGAAAAGAAAACAAACCATATTAACATTTTTCCATTTACATACATTA
The DNA here is from genome assembly GCF_019279795.1 of Protopterus annectens. Taxonomy (NCBI): domain Eukaryota; kingdom Metazoa; phylum Chordata; order Ceratodontiformes; family Protopteridae; genus Protopterus; species Protopterus annectens. The sequence goes on from NC_056732.1 coordinate 1,341,612,364, forward strand.
TACATCACAAAATCTTGTCTTTGTAATTATCAACAGTCCAACATTACATAAATTGCTGAATTCCTGCCTTCTCTTAAACCTCACTCCTCCTGAACATTGTTTTGTATGTAGTTTTCCCACAATTTCCAATTATTTCTTTGCAACTTGCTCTGTCCTTTTTCTAAAGATCCTTCTTCCAGTCCTTTTATCTCTTTTACAATATCCGATACTTCAAAGACAGTTGGTTTAGACTATTATTTCCATTTTCGAGAAATTGCTTACTTTGGCAGCCAACATAATTAAATTTAATAGGACCTTACTATGTCTAGCAATTCGGATCCTCTGTCCCAGTTCAAAAAAAAAAAAATCATATGCTTAGTTGCAGTTATTTGCTCACACAATATTTCTGACATAGTACTCCTGCCAACTCATACTCCCATAACACATGTTCCCAGTTATCTCTTTCCTCCTCATTACACTAACAATATTTGCTATCTACCTATGGAAAAATTCTTTGAAGTCTGCTCGAAGTATAAAATATCTTTGCAAGCACTTCCAAGCAAGGATCCTAAACCTTCTGGACTTTTTTTTACATACTTGGGAACTATATATATATATATATATATATATATAGTTATATATATATATATATATATATAAATATATATATACATAGATATATATATATATATATATATATATATATATATAAATAATTCCCAAGTATGTAAAAAAAAGTCCAGAAGGTTTAGGATCCTTGCTTGGAAGTGCATGCAAAGATATTTTATACCTTGAGCAGACTTCAAAGAATTTTTCCATAGGTAGATAGCAAATATTGTTAGTGTAATGAGGAAGAAATATATATATATATATATATATATATATATATATATATATATATATATATATATATATCCCCATTGTTCTGTTATAAATTGCTTTTCCAATCTGTCTTCTCATTATCATGCAAGATTTTATATGCCCTATTAATTATCTCTTTTTAAATAGCAGCTTCTGTTCTAGATTCAACTACCCCCCCCCCCCCCACACACACACACACAGATCAGGTCTTTCACTTAAGATTCCTCTATCCCTTTCTCTCTGCCTATACTCTGATATCAATCCCCAGAAGGAAGATGGTGTCTTGTCTGCAGTCCAAACATCTTCTGGCCACATCCTGCTTTATTACCTTTCCCTCTCCAGTTATTTGCTCCCAATACCTTTGCTCATTTGCCAGTTTTCACATAAAAGTTTCATGTTTAGTATCTATTTTTCTGAAGTTGTTAAAAACCAATACTAAAGGGCTTTGACTGACTATGTTTGCAGATGACTGCAAGCTAGGTGCAGTCATTGAATCCCCAAATGACAGCCATCCTGTAGGAAGGTTTGTCCCAAATAAATAAATGGTGCCAAAATCACGGACTGAAACTAATGCCAAAAAAATATATTACTATATCTTTTGGGAAGTCATCTACTCCAGGGAACTACCACACTAAAAATATGCCCCTAAGAGTTGACACAATTTTTACGGGATTTGGGAACTTATGTGTACAGTAACCTAACTTTTGACCAACATTGTGTCCATTGTTGTAAGAAAGTCCTTCTACACTACACAGCTTATAAACAAAGGGATTGTGTCCAGGTCTAGGATGTCATTAGCCCCCATTACTCACCCTCATTAGGTCAATCACTGAATATAATTCTCCCTTTGGCATGTATCTTTCCAGACACATGCAACAACTGAACATCCAGCAACAACTGAACACACACAGAGATAGCTTACTAAAAGGATACAAGGTGCAAACATATCTTAACTGGACCGACTCAAAGCTCTATCACTATACTCTGTATCCTACACACTGTTAAGGGATAACCTGTATCTGGCATACAAAGCATCCTCCAACAGATTACTGACGTATTTACTGCACATCAGTAAGTCATACGAGGTCAGGATTACATGGCCTAGGGATCTAAACCTCTTCTGCAACATCAACAGAATGGTTAGGTGGGACAGGTATATCTTGCAATGGATAATGCTGCTCTGAAACAGACTCCCTATTCACATAAAGCAAAGTTCATTCCTGTCCATATTCAAGTTTAACTTATATCTATGGATGGGAAACAGAAAATGTATCCCAGGACTGTCTGCTGTACTCCTAATGGATAGAGGTATCCCCTAAATACTTTATCCTATGCATGGGTCTCCTTAAATTATCTATGACATAATCCCAGTTGTTCTCATTAGGAGTAATATATAATTATCGACCATGGGATGGGTAAGGCCAATCTATAACCAAATAGAATAGGTTATTTCAAACACAAAAAGGGAAACTGGCTTGGGTTAAAATGGCTTGCAAGGGCAGCTAGCCTAGTATTTACGGTATGAACTTATAAATTGTAGTCCCCTCTTGCCTATTTTCTGTACCCCTACTTGCAGTCATCCCTATTGGCAAAATCTCCTTTCTCTATTCTCATGCTGGCTTAGTTATTACAACAGTTTCTGCTAATTTGTGAATATAATATTCTATATGGCTGTTATTATTCTCCTTAAGGATCTGCAGCCAAAATCCCACCCTCTCTCTTTTTTTCTTGAACTTCCACCCTGCTTTATTATTATCCCTTTCCATTTTGAATTATAACCTTCTGCTTTGTGGTTTGTATGGGTGCCTTAACTGTATAGCTCTAAAATATCCCTTCAGATTAGGAAATTTTAAACCTCCTTGTTCTACTGAAAGGATCAACATCCCACTTAAATCTTGCCCTTTTCCCCTCCCAGATAAATTCAACTCTTTATTACCACCCACAACTTCTCCTCTAGTTTATAAATATATGCCTGACCCATATATAAAATTAAAAGGACTAAAAACATTTTCACTGCTTGTATCTTGCTGTCCATATCCATAAACAAGAGCGTCCAGTTTCTCAGTTTTTATTTATTAATTTAACATTTGTTGATGGGGAAACCCTGACTAGGACAAATCCTATTTTCAGTGGCTGCCCGGGGAGAAATGCTCCAGACACGTCTTCAGAATGTGGGAGGAAACCGGAGTACCTGGAGGAAACCCATGTGAACACAGGGAGGACATGCAGACTCCACACAGAAGGCATCCCAGCTGAGAATCGAACCAGAAAACCTCTTGCTGTGAGGCGACAGCGTTAACCGTTGCAGCACTGCACCGCCCAAGTTTTTGTATTATTTTTTGTTTAGTCTCTTCCCACATATCCTTAGCTGCCATAACAGAGGCCTTTTTAATCCATGCTCCTAAATACTTCACCTTATCATGTTCCCATATATATTAGCACTGCTGAACCAATTTTGGTGTGGGTACATAATTTAGGGCTACAGCCTTTGTTTTACCTTCTTTAATTTTATATACCAAGAAAAAAAAACTTGAAACTGGGATGTCCTTTTCTTGTTTTATCAGGTACAAGATAATGCTGTCTGCAAATAAAGCTAACATTTCTTGATTACCATATAAATTATACCCTTGAATTTCCAAGTCCCTTATTGTCTTTGCCAATGGCTCTAAATATAAAGCAAATAAAGGTGAAACTTATCAGTCACAACTTTTCAGAGAGGAACTCTCCCACTTTATTTCTTATCTCTGATCCCACATATATCCTCCTAATTAACCTTATTACTGTATCAGGGAATACAAATGCTTACACTGCCCTAGCCATAAAACCCCAGCTCAATCTGTTGAATGCTTTCTCTGCCTCAAGACCCACCAGCAACGATATTTTCTTATATTCTGCTCCCGTCTAGATCATCACTGTTCTATTAATGTTGTCAAATGTTTGCCTCCCCTACAAAAAAAACACACACTGATCCATACCTATCGATTTTGGCAACACCTTTACAATTCTTTTAGCTAGTATACGCAATAACACTTTATAATCATGGTTTAAAATTGAAATGGGTTTGTAGGAAGGTGGATTTGATGGATCTTTACACTCCTTAAGTAATACAGCCACCACTGCTTTCTCTTTCTTCCAAGATGTTGATGTTTCTCCTCCTTTTAAAATACTATTAAACAAAATCTTGTAATCTTTATCACTTTCTTCCCTCCTAACTTTCAGACTTAAAAAGGAATACCATCTGTTCCTGGAGACTTTCCTGAAGACTGAATAAAAATCACCATTTTTATTTCATCACCTCCTATCTTAACTGTAAGTTGTTGAGCTTTATCTACCTCAAACCTTGGCATAATTAAGTCTTCCATAAATATTTAAATTTGTAATATTTTTTGATTTCACATTTTTCCAATTTATACAAATTTTTATTAAATTTCCAAAATATCTCTAAAACCTCTACAGTCTATCTGGGTATTTTTCTCGTTATATTCTCTCTAAGTCTGGCAACAACCTTTTCTACTTTCTGCTGCCTAAGTTGTTGTACTAAAAGTTTTTGTACTCTGGAGTTATTATCAAAAATAATTGCTTAACAGCAATCTATCTAAACTCTTGCATGCTATCCAGATAATCCTTATATTTTCTTTAGCACACTGCATTTGCGCCTCCTCTTTTTCTGAGATATTCGCCTTACTCTGCAATACTTTAACATTTGTCAGCTCCTCTAAGTAATTACTATTACTTTTTAACAATATATCTTTCTGTTTTGTTTTTATCCTGTTTTTAAACTCCATTTTCAATTCATCCCACACACTAGCTATAACTTCTGAAGATAAATCTATCTTCCCTAATAACTCTTGAATAATTTCCACTACCCATTCGCTAAATTCCTCTCTTTTTAATACATAGGTGGGAAAGCACCAGTGTCTCATTTTTTACTTCATTATCCTGTATTTTTCTTAGTTTTTACTGATACGTGATTTGAAATAGTTATTGGATGTGTATTAAAGCTTTCAATTAAATGCAAATATTCCTTTAAAATATCATTTCTATCTAGTCTAGACCAGTTATTGTACCTTGGGGAATAATAAGTAAATTCTGTTGGAGTCCCTACTGCTGAACTCACATCTTCCATATCAAATATTTCTGTAAATTCTTCAGAAATCTAACTTCTATTGTTATATTCTCCCTTATAGATCACACTGATACAACCTCACTATTGCAAATCAAGTTCCAGTCCCTGCCTATAAATAATCTTCCCTGCTAATTACTTCTCCCAAAATTTTCTTAAGGTCCAAAACAAGCACATGCCAACATAATCCTTCTCCCTTGTCAAGATCCCCTTACTACCCCATATCTACCTTTAGTCTCTTTTTTCCCCTCTTCTATCACTACTGGTGCCCCTCTAGCAATTAATATAATTAATCTCCTGGTCTCTGCTACCTATCAGATCACTCAATAGTAGATATACTGCAGAAAAAAGGAACCAAGATTGAACATTCAAGCACTCTATGCACAAGTATACAAATAAATAAGCAGAATAAGTAGAAAAAAATCCACAGGATCACTCAATGGCTATGATATGACAGGAAGGAGTCAAACCACTTGAGAAGTATGGAAGACAAACCACACAGTCTCTACAGTCAGTCAGTCAGTCAATCATTTATTGTTTTCAAATGCTAATGAGAAGCTGGGAAGAAGGGAGCTTCAAACCATCATAATTTAATATAAAAATGTTAAAGCATATAATATGCACACACAAGCTTTAGCATATGACTCTTTCTCAGATGATGAAAAACACTATTCTCAGTTACAAAGTTGAAATAACATTACATTGGGGATGCTGATAAAACTCTTGCCCAGGTCAATATGAGCAGTGTCCACTGTCTACAGCCACTGTAACGTTAATTTTCAAAGATGTTTACTAATTTAAGAGATGGGATTTGCCCTTCACAAAGCCAAACTCAGTGGGGTCTACTCCAGTTAAGTTGCTTATGTCTGCATAAATGAGTTAGTACAGTTGTATAAGATCTTACCATAATGGTAGATGTCCTTCTCATCACTGTTGCAGTATTCACTTCCTCCCTCCTTCCCCTGGGTTCTTTTCTCCTCTGGATGTACTGGTTACCTCTTTTTTCCTTGGACTGGAGTTCCTACTGGGACAGTCAGTTCTGAGGATGATATGTTCAGATGTCACCTTTATGCCCTAGCTATACGCAGAGAGCATACGTGTGACATACAGCATGAAATGACCATGAAAGGGGAACAGATTTCCAAACTATGTAATACCCTAGGTGGACAATGGACAGTGCCCAAGAATCCTAAGTAATCTTTAAACAAATTGAAAGAGAAAAGGAAAGAGGAATATGGCTGAGAAGAACAGGATAGTGAGACAGCACCTGGTTTGAAAGGATAAAATATTTCTGTGTCACAGGAGACTGGGTAGCTTTAGCAGGACAAGCCCCTTTACCCCCCCTTTTTGCCCTTGGGAGGAGGTGAGACTGCCTATGAAAAAAGGCTGGTTTATTAGGGTAATTACTTTGAAATTTAGACAAAGGGGAAACAAAAACATGTTTGTTTCTGTAAAGTCTTGCCCTTATCTTGCAGAGACTTAAACAGATCCATAGCAGCTGCACCAAATAAGTGTTTGTTAACCAGATGAGCATCCATCAACTTAGCATTAAAATCATCAGGCAAAGGCTGAAACCGAAGATAGGAATACCTCCTCATCACAGAACCAAAAGCAACAGCTCTGGAAGAAGCATATGTTGCATCACAGCTGCACTTAATAGAATGGAGAGCCACCTGATAAGAGGTCCCCAACAAGGAAAGAGCAGAAGTCTTCCTTTCAGAGTCAGGAATGTCAGAAATTAATTGACAGGCCAGAGAAAGAAGAGCCAAAATGTATCTGGACGGATCTACTTCACAATGCCGAAATTTCAGAATGCCGACAACCATATGGCTGACACCAAATGACCGACATCCGAAATCTCGACATTGAAAGTAGACCATGTAAAAGGAAAATAAAATTTCCTTTCGGCTGCTAGCAGGGGGGCTCTGCCCCGCCCCCCGTAACTTTAATATACCAACTCCGAGATCGCACTACAGTGCAGGAATGGAAATCTTTCCATTCCGCACTATAGTGAGATGCCGGTTCCACACTGTCGGCATTCCGAATGTCGATCATATGGTGTTGGCCATATGGTTGTCAGTATTCTGGAGTGTCGGCAATGTCAGGTAGACCCATCTGGACATATGGGTCTGATAACTGACAACTCTAAAAGCCAAGGTAGCAGAGGTATAAACCTTCTTACCTAGCATTTCCATAGTCCTGCTGTCTTTATCTTAAGGAAGAAGCTTTGCAGAGGGCAACAACTGAGATGGCTTGGCAGATACCACAGGCACCACACAGAGGTCAGCTGAAGGACATCTATATAGGAATATGCAATTCTCAGGCACCTTATAAAACCTGTCAGGTTTTTTGGGAGCAGGGGATTGGGAATCTTGAGCCACAGACACAGTAGAAAAGTCATCCTATAAAGCATCCAAAACAGGAGGGACAGCGGAAAGGTTTGGGAGACTCAATTTGCAGAAGTTTGTAATACCTGTTCTGCACCTCAGAAACCTGGGCACAATCCCATTTAAAAAATTCCATCATCCTGGAAATTGTGTCCCTGAAGGAAATCTCCTCAAATGGAGTGTCAAGACTAATGGACTCCTCCTCCTCAGAACCACAATCTAGAGGAGTAGGAGTCTAGGATGAATAAATAAGGATTCCTCATCTGAATCCACCTCTTCCTTAGAGGAATCCTATTTTCTAGGGCTTTTTAGAAGAGTAGAGAATCAAGGTGGAGCAGGAACAGAAACTCCTTGAGGAGATTTCAAATCCATGAGGGCACTAACCCTGAGTGAAATTCTGCCATTCACTCTGAGGGTCCTTAACAGCAGGAGAAACATGCTTTGTCTTTTGTTACTTTTTCAAAGAGAGTCTACTCTGCAAAACTTAGAAGGTTCAGATGTTGGACGATATTCCACAATCACAGTTGGGCCTTCCTCTCTAACTAAAATTTGAGGTACACCCCTAGGCCCTTTGGTAATAATCAGCCACAGTTCCCTATGAACATCCATAACGGATGTCTGCAAAGCCACCAAGGATGTGCGTAATGCTGGATCCATGCCAGCCTTCCATGCGGTCATGACAGAGGAATCCAATGGAGGTGATCCTCCGCACTTTCACTAGCCTTGGGGAAGACATCCAGTGGAGATGGTACAGCAGAAGAATTGGTCCTAGATTTCTTGCCCACTTTCTTCACAGACAGCTGACCCTCACAGCAGGAAGTTCCCTCCATAGTGTCTTTTGCTAAAAGCTTAAGATGTTCATTCTCTAAATACAGGACCAACATGTATGAGATGAAAACCTGACAAATGGAACAGGATGTATTGTCGTGGGAAGCACCGAGATAAAACAAGCACTGCTCATGAAGGTCTTTATGGAGAATCTATCTCCTGCACTGGGGTTTGCCCTTTCTGGATGACATGAAACCCCACAAGTAATCAATCAAAAAGAAAAAGATATAAGAGCAAAAACTTAAATGGGGCACTTATCTGAAATGGGTTGGTGAACCAGCAATGAATCGAGTGTTCAGACTGATGATCAAAAGATGGAGTTTGGACTGGCGACACAAAAGTTCTGAGGATGGTAGTCCGGACGTCACCTTTATGCCATACGCTATATGCGGGGAGCATATTTGTGATGTCAGGCATACCTTAAAGCAACCTAAAGGCTTTGGTACACTGCTCGGATGTCAGGCCGCCCTTGGTATGGGATCTTTATTGTAAAGAATACTGCAACAGTGAAATGCAAGGACATCTGCTACGATATATTCCATGGCTTTGCATGTAAGGCTAGTGAGGCTTATGGATCTATAATTTCCTGGGTCTGAAGAAAGGCCACCCTTGTGTAGGGGATTCACAGTAGCTTTTCTCCAGACACGAGGCATAAGCCTTGTGGATAGGCTGTGGCTGAACAATTTAAGTAGATGGACATATTTGTCTTTGATGAGAAAGTAGCCTGGCATATAATCTGGTCCACAGAAATATTTTTAGCCTCTGAAAGGGGTTCTAAGGCTTGTTCCAATGTCATTTCAGGGGAAACTACATTTTTCAGGAAAGGTGATGTAAAGGTAGCATGAAATCTGTCTGCTAATATGTTAGCTATATCCTTGGGATCAGTGTGTGTGATATTATTTTGGATTAGCTCAGTTCACTGTTGGTCATTACTCCTTAAGTTCTTGCTACAACTGAATATAGATGTACATTTTCCTTTCAAATCTGTTGTGACCTTAATTTCATGCTCTAAATTTTCTAATAGTGCCCTTAAGTTCCTTGCCATCAAATTGGTCTTGAGGTAGGGGTCAGGGGATTTCTTACAAAGCTTAATTATTCTCCTACTTTTCTTATGCAGTTTATTAATAAGGGAGTCCCACCTGAAAGGTTTATTCATAAATTTACCATTACATTTTGGGTAGACTGGTACAGACTTTTCTATGCAGTTGTTTAGGTGCTGGTGAAAGTGGAAGTGACTACTGCAGCCCTGTCAGTTGGATCCTCTGAAGGGGACTGTTGATAATTTTGCATAGGCCTTTTACAATCGGAAGTAGGTTTGCCTTGGAGAAGTCCCTAAAGACCGTCTCATTTGGTGGTGGTGCTACCACTAGGCCTGAGAGAGAATATTGGCAAAGCCTCCTAGTGTACCCACTTAAGGATCTCAGCCTTTCTTACACCAGGCAACAGTTACTCCTTCTCCACTATAACATAATGCTACTCCACAGAGATCACCCAAGAGACACCAGGGTATCTAAGCTTGTAGGACCCATTGTATCTGCTGCCGCACAGGGAAATGTCTTAGTCAGAAAAGACTTAATAGTTTCCACATTCACCAGAATGGACAAGAAGAGGGTGACTGTAAGCTACTTCTTCAGTACACAATGCGTGATGTCACAAGGGCCCTAAAGGTCCAAACAAGTATGACTAATGCCTAGCAGTGGCTCATGAGTGAGTGAAATAATTAATGACTTAAGGATCTATATCCAGGAGGACATGCAGAGAGACATGACAGGACTTATTATGCACATGTTAGAGGTAAGAGAGATACTGGTCTTGACTACTATCTTGCCTTCCCCAAGAATGACACCTCGATACCAAGACAATTGTACATTCCGTGTTTCTGTATATTTTGTGATTATACTCTCTCTGATTACTTCTGTTTCCATGTGTGTTATAAAGTGCAGTTTCATTGTACTGATTTTACTTTTCATTTTTCTGACATATATTTAACTACTGTAACTAGAACTTTTCTCCCTAGGTCTATGCTGAAAAGGGGCCATGAACAAAATCAGACTTTCCTGGTAAACAAAAGCAATAAGTAAATAACTAAATAGTCAATGTCACTCCAAGAGGATCCAGTATGTCTCAGCCTGGGATGAGAGGGTGGAAAAGACTTCCTGTTTTGCTAAGGATGGCTTATACCTCTCATACCAGGGTTTCTGTATGCCAGTTAAAGCCTTTGCTGCCCTTACAGTGCCTTTGTTAAGCACAGTCTCCCTACTGGACAGTCCTGCATAGCAAATGTAAACCCAAATTCAGATGGCACCATCATGATGGCACTACTCAATGCTAGGAGTCTAAGTAGAAAGATGCTGGAACTTGAGGCCCTCCTGCAATTCCCAACTCATTCATATCTGTATAGTTACTGAGACATTATTTCAGTGCAGTGACAGCACTCCCTGTACAACATGACTTATCACCTATCATGCCTTCAGATCCTTGGATAACTGAAGGAAAGCATTTGTATTTGTCAAGAAACATCATCACCTCATGTCAAATTTCTCACACCCTTAACTTGGAGCTCCTGGAGTTCCAAATCACCCTTAAAAATCCAACTACTACTTTATTGCTAGCTACAGATTTTCATTAATGTCTCCCAAAGATCATGAAAATTACCCTAATACTATTGAGGAGTCAAACCAAACATCATCTTACCTGGGACTTGAATTATGCAAAGATTAAGTGCCATACTTGTACCTGTAAAAATAGATGTGCTTAGCCTTTCCTAGGATTTTATTAATATCAATACAGTGGAGCAAATTGGAGAACTACTTACCAGAGGATGTAATACCCTTGACGTGGCCCTTACCAACCTAGCCCCTACCTCTATCCTAACCCGCTTCTCCTCTTCCATGGATAAATCGGACTACAAACCAGTTACATTTTCTGTTAGGCTTAACGGTACCACCCCACCACCAAACAAAACCATCTTTAGGGACTTCTCCAGGGCACACCTACTTCCCCTTGTAGAAGGCAAACAAAATTCCGACCATCACCCTGAAAAGTGACCCAACTAAGAGGGATGCCACATTCACTTCCAATTTTTACCAGCATCTAAACAGCTGCACAGAGAAAGAGAACACCAAAATATGCCAGCAAGGAAATTAACAAAACTATTAAAAAATTTAAACCTCCGATGAACGAAAAAGCAACCAAAAACTCACTGGTTGGAATCAAGACGCTCTCCACAGGAAACTAAGATATTTTCCTTTTATTTACTGATAAATATGTGAAACATCACCTGTAAATCTACTTCCTACTTACTTTGCACATAGTAATGCATACAATACTGAATGTACAAAGTGTAGTGTATACTGGTATTTAGTCTTATGAGTGCCTAGGTGTATATAGAACGTCCACCTATTATGTAGGCTTAACAAAGGGTAAGGGGTAAGTTGTACTACCTCTCTAAGTTCTTTAACCTCAGTATGCACTGAATTGAGCACATTTCGTTCACATACACCTAGGCACCTACAAGATTAAACATCAGTACACATTATAATTTGTGCATTCAGTATTGGATGCACAACTATGTGCAAAGTAAGTAGGAAGTAGACTTACTTTTAGCAGGTTTTGTTTATTTCCATGTTTTTTTCATGCTTATTTTCATTTTCAGTTGCATGGTACCTCTTATCACTACTATTGTGTGTTTTAAGTTCTTAAAACTGTCTTCAAAAATACACTGTAATTTCTTGAATTTTTTGAAGTTGCTTAACCTTTAAACAGTAGAGGTTGTAGAACGAGGGATAGGTTCTGATATAGGCGATGCTTGTATTAATTGTCCACACTAAATATTGTAAAAGTATCATATACAGTTTACACACTTATTTTAGTGTTGTTACTTATACTGTGATTGATTTTAACTTTTAAATACCACACTGCTAGGGCGTAACTGTATAGAACCCAGTATGTTTTGTATTGACTTGCCCTGGTGGTTATTTTAGTCTCTGCACACTGTTTTTATGGGCTGCAGTTTAAAATGCAGTTTACAATTAGAGTAACAGGTTTTTTAAAAGTTTTAATTAGCGCTAATTGATTAATGTATAAATGTAGCCTCCTCCAAGGCTTCACTGTTTTGCATTCTGAAGAAGTTGAGTATTCACTTGCTGAAAAGTGCACGATACTGAACGCACTTCAAGTTTATCAGTAAATAAAAGGAAAATATCTTAGTTTCCTGTGGAGAGCGTCTTGATTAAAAAATTTAAAGCAGAGGACAAAATTAAGATCTCTGCAGATACCAATAGAAACTACAGATCTTTTTTCAGTTATGTCAGGAAGTTAAGGAATAGTGTTCAACAAGGTATTGAGCTCATCCATAGCTATATCACTCATTCCAAGGATATAGCTAATATATTAGCAAACAAATTTAGTGTTAATGCTGCCCCACCTACATGCACTGTAGCACTCACTACCTTCTGAAATCACCATAGAACAAGTCTTTGAATCCCTATCAAAGGCTAAAAATAATGTTTCTATAGGATAAAATACCCAGCACAATTTTCATTGGTACCAAACATGTACTATCTGAGCCTCTGCTTAAACTGTTCAACCTCAGCCTATCCAAAGGGTTTGTCCCTGGTACCTGGTAAACAGACCCTGTGAGTTCTCTAAACAAGGGTAGCCCCTCTACAATCTTGGGTAATTATAGACCCATTAGCCTCACAAGCTTTATATGCAAAGCATTGAAAAGCATCATAGCAGAACTCTTTTATGCAGACATAGCAACTTAATTCGTAAAAATCATAGGGAATGTAAGGCAACTGAGTCTTGTGACCACTTACACCTTGCCAATACCCAGCCATAGAATGTACCTCCACTTTGGAGGAGGGCTAGGTCAGCCAAGCCTGGGGTGAATTTGTGAATACCCATCCAATCATCCAGTTCCCATTTGAAGGAAGATAATGTATTATACTACTTATAGGTTCACAGGAGGTTACTATGCTATTGGCCCTAGGGTCTTTATAAGCCTGGCCATGTTATACCTTTGTTCCCTTACTGACCAAGTTGTATGGTCTATATTTGTAGCATGCGTCTTTGATCAGCACTGACTGCCCTTATCCAAGGGGGACATAGGTGACATCCCCAGGATAAGTTTACAGTCTCCCATCTAGTTGTCTAAGTTACACTTAAGTAGGATCATTAAGGAGCTCTGTTTTATGTGAATTGGGAGTTTGTTCCAGAGGGGTGGTAATCTCTGGGAGACATATCTGTCTCTCTGGCATGTCCTGTTAATGTCGCAGGTAGGTTAAGATCCCTAGAGTGAGTGAATCTTGTCCCATTTGACTTGCGGATGTGCAGCATTTCCATTAGGGCAGTGTCCAAGACTGCTCTGAAGGCCAGGCACAAGTTGCCTCTCAGCAGCCTATAAGATACAAAGTACAGTGACAGGGCCTTCAGTCTGACTGTAGATTCTTTTTTATAAGACCCATTGCTCCTACTACTACTGGAAGTGTCTGGGCATCTTTCTTCCACATTGCTCTCGTTTCTGCCTGTAGATCCTGGTATTTTATGATTTTGTGTCTCTCTGTACACAAGACACTGTAGTCACTGGGTGAGGCGAATTCAATGATCAATGCTACTTTTATCTTCTTTTCTTGGTCCACTATATCCGGTTTACTAGCATTTATCTTTTGAACTATTGGTAATGAGTGATCTTACGAGATATAAACTTCATCATTTTCTATGATGCTTTGTGGCTCATGTTTCCAGTATTTTTCAGCCACTTCAGTACCATAATGTTTGCACAATCCCCACAGCAACAGCCTTGTCACATTATTATGCCTTTCAGTGTACAGTCCTTCTGCCATTAGTGTGCTGCAACCAGAAACAAGGTGTGCGACTGTTTCCAATTTGGTTTTACAAAACCTACATTTGTCTGTTTCTCCCACATGTTCAATAGACTTTGTAAACTAGCCCACTATCTTGGGCTGCCAATATTAACCTTTCATCTCTTGGTTTAAATTCGCCTCTCCTTAACCATTCCTGCTTTTGTTCCTGATCGACATGAGTTTCTTCCAGAAGTTTTCTATACTTGCAACTATATTTATACTTTTTCTACATTTCTTGCCTTCTCATCTGGTCCTTCACCTTATATTCTTTCTTTTATTATTTTGGCAAATTCAGTTGCTGCCTGATTTATATCGACTTCTGGTTTGATTTCCATTCCTGCTTGAAGTCAATGTGCTTCTGCTAAATTAAACAGAGAAGTTATCTTAGATTTATTCTCCTTTTGTTTCAAAACTTTCACTACAGTTCAGTCTTGTGAGGACAGTAGATATGTGTGGAGTCCCACAATTGCAGATCTATATATGTAATCAATTTCAAGGAGGCCCATCCGTCCTTCAGAACAGGGAATATATAATCTTGGTATACACTGATTTTTATAGATCATTTGGTGAGCATGGAACATCCATCTTGTTTTAATATCTAATCTAACACTTTTTGGGGCCAGTCACTCACTCCAAAACTGTACGTTATGACAGGAAGAGCAAATTGGTTTACAGCTTGGATCTTGTTCCTAGATGTCAATGTTGTTCTCAGGATTAATTTAAGTCTTCTAAAGGATTCCATACTGAGTTGTCTTCGCATTTGTTTATGTTTTATTGCTGATCCTTCATCATTTCCCAAGTATTTATACACTCCCTCTTGCTCCTATAGGTTATAGGTTCATACCAGGCTAACTGCCCTTGTGGGCCATTTTAAGCCTAGCCAATTACCCCATGTGTCTACAAGGTAAACACCTTAACCATTATGCCATCCTCCCAATCAAGTATTTTTATATCACATTCTTATCCCAAACTGATGTTTTCCTGGTGCTGCAGTTTTCCTGCTTTAAAGGTTGCTTTTCCACATTTATCAATACCAAATGACACTCTGATATCATCTGAAAAAGTTTTGACAACTTACAGCTGTGCTTTCAGTTCCTCATCTGATGAGCTATACAGTTTTAAATCATCGACAAAGAGAAGATGAGAAGTCTTAGATAGACTTTGCTGTTTACTAGGAGCCAAATTGTAGCCATGGCCTAAGCTGTTAAGTAAACAGGTTAATAGCAAGACAGAATAGCAACGGTGACAGATAGTCACCCTGGAATATCCCCCTTTGAATTTTTATCCCCGGATAATAATCTGTCCTTTATCAAGTCTTAATTACAAAGTGCTCTGCCACTGTTTCATGGTTACTGTAATGTAGTCAGTCAGTGCAGAGAGTATCTTATACATTTTTAAGTACTCTTTTATCCATGAATGTGGGATACTATAAAATGCTTTTTTGTAGTCAATCCATGCCATACTTAGATTCTTCTCCTTTTTACAGTTCTCCACTATAACTTTATTTAACAACAAATGATCCTTTGTTCCATGCAACTTTCTTTTATTGCCATTTTGTTTTACTGCCATAATTGAGTGTTCTTCAAAATGATTATAAACTCTGTCGGCATCAATTCCAGTGTATAGTTTATACGTCATCAGAAGGCAAGTTATTGATGTATAATTTTTAGGGTAGCTTGCAGGTTCACTCTTAAGTAAGAGCATTGTTTTGCCTGTTGTTAGCCAGTGTGGTGTCTGTTCGGGGTGCGCATATAAATAGTTTTCACTTATGGCTAAATCCTCATGGAAAGATTCAATACTTTTAACCAAAAGTTAGGTACTGCATCTGGGCCTGGGGTTTTCCAGTAAGAGGCTTTTCTTAACTTTGTTTCAATCTCTCTGGCTGTTATTTCATCCCATTTCATATCCTGGGCCTTTAAACTTCTTATTCTTTCTTTTACTTCTTCTAGCCATTTAGCATCTTTGTTATGTTCCACAGGATCTTCATAGATACTTCTCCCAAATGTATCTACTTCCTCTTTTTTTGGCAGTCTTTCAATTCCTTTTACCTTATTTTCCAGTTCTCTATAAAACTTTTTTGGGTCATCAATTAATTGCTTATTTTGTACTTTTTCCCTTATAATTATCTGTGTATCTTCTAAGTTTTTCCGCCTGTGCTGAAATTTTTTGTTTATCTGCGATAGTGCATGATAGATCCTGGTGTGTTCTAATACTGTGCATTGCTTTAATCACATCTATCTTTCTTAATATTTTTGTTGATCTATTCCCTCTTCTATAATCTCCTAACAGTGACACTTCTTGTCTTAACTGCTTTATATGTTTCTCTATTCGATACTTCCATGATGGTATTTGATTTCTCCCCTTCCTTTCCCTCGCTGCCCTGTGTTCTTGTGGCAGAACTTTTATCAGCACAATAGTATATCCTGTTTACTTCTGTTATAACACATGGATCTCTATGGGCAGTCCTAATTACTGGATTCATTTGTTTTATCAGACTTCTTACTTTTTGGGTTTTATTGAACTTCTGCAGTCTATTTCTCTCATTGATCTTAATATATCTATCAAAATCCATTAAATCAAGCAACTCTTCTCTTAGCTCATTTTCTTCCAAACTGAGGGCATATCCCTTGTTTTCTGTTTCCAGCAGGGATTCTGTAGAAAGTTCTATATCATCTTCCTATGGCACATTCTCTTCAATTTCATCCTGTGACATCTGTTGCTCTGTCATATGGGAACTCACTGGCCTATCACTCCTCAACATTGACTGCATCAGAGTTTCCACAGTTTCCTATTCCTTTCCTTGCTGTCTAGCATCACGTGAATGTTTATATTGTTTTCCTGTGGAAGGCTCAAAATATCTTGATATGGCACCTGACCAATTGCTTCCTGTTCCACTGGTTTCCCCTTAATTTGGCTATCCATTGCTCTATCCTGTTGTGGTGCTTTATGCATTCAATTTTCTACACTGAATCCTTCTATTTGCAGCTGCTCCATAACCTCAATTTCTATTTCTTTGACTTCTACATTACTAATCTCTTTTTCTACTTTTCCTCTTAGTCTTATTTTTTGTACTGTAAAGTTTTCCATATCCGGATTCCTTTGCCTGTATTTCTCTTCAAGTATCTTTTGTGCTGCTCTTTTTGCATCGGTCAGTTTTGCTTTCTCCCTTGCATAAATATTACACTATATTAAATCTCGTTTCCTTTCCCATGTCCATATTTCTTCTTCAGGTCTCCTGATCTTCTTGCTTTTCCTTATTCTGGGGACTCGCTCCATCATGCTGTGATGTAGTCTGTGTTAAACCTTCTACATTAAATCCTTCACTTTGCAGGCACTCCATAACTTTAACTTCTGCTTTACTAATCTTTTCCACATTACATCTTTGTAATATTAATTTTTTATTGTGAAATTTTCCATATCTGGATGCCTTTGCTGTATTTCACTTCAAATATCTTTGAGACTCCTTCTTTATATTAGTTACCCGGCTTTCTCCTTTGCATAAATATTGCATCATATCAAATCTCTCTTTTTTTCCATGTCTATATTTCTTTTTTATATTTTTCAAATATCTCTATGTTTTGTTGTTTATATTTTTGCACTTCCTCAGATGCTTCTTTTTCCAAACAGATCAACGTTTCTTGATGTATATACTGTTTTCAAAAATCTGTTGTATTAATGAACGCAAATTTTTATTTGAAGCTTCTGACAGTTTTCCCTGTGGAAGTATTTTTCTTTCCTCTAATTTCTCTCTTAATCATTTTGTACATCTTGTGTCTGGAAATTCTGGGCTTTTGACATAACAGTAACAATACATAATTGTTTTCTTATCCTCAATAGTCCACTCTGTCGTCTTTATGGCTCTTCTTTGGCCAATCAATTTTTGTGGACTGCTACTTCCTTCTACAATGGGGGGCCATCCTCCCCCTGGGCCTGGCCTGGCCCCATTGTAGGAATATTTCCGTATTTTGAAGATTCCTCACAGTCATTTTTTCCAGTCCTGGCACCAGTGTGCCTACCAGGATTGGACACTTTTTTATCCTGGTTCTTGTACACCCAACTATCTTTTTTGTTTTTGACTTACTTCTGTGCATGCTATATGCTATATAAATACAGTCTATATATCAGGGTCGCCTTGGTGAGATTTTGTGAAAAGGTCCATTATGATTCTCTCCATGGCCTTGCAGATAAAGCTTGTTAGGCTTATGGGTCTATAGTTCCCAAGGTTGGTTGATGGACCCCCTTTGTGCAAGGTAATTACTGTTGCTGTTTTCCATACTCCTTGAAGGCTTCAAGGCGCTAGAGAGGATACAATTTGCTTTTGTTTTTATTTCTTGTTGAGTGGTTCCTGCTAGTGGTTTTCCTATTTTTGCCTTTTTTGTGTGTGGTTATTTGTTGTTGCTTTCCATTATGCTGGGAGAAAGCCAGTACTGAAGACTGTTGTTGAAGAGAGTGCCAGGTGGTTCCGCTAGGTCCTGTTTTAGACCATTTAGTAGGCAGCCTGGGATGTTATCTGGTCCCATAGAGGCTGTACGTTTGGCCATGGAGAGTGTGGTTATGACCTGCTCTTTGGAGATGCTAGGTAGAGGACTGGTGACAGGTATGCTTTGGGGTATGTCTGGTGGGACAGGGGGGTGAAGTTTGCTCCAAATCTATCTGCTAGCAGGTTGGCAATGACCTCAGGATTAGTATAAGTGGCACTGTCCACTACTACTTCGGCACAAAGCTGAGCCTTCCCTTTTAGATTTCTGATGTAGCTAATGAATGCCTTGTGATTATCCTTAGCTAGAGATACTCATTTAGCTTCATAATAGGGTTTAGAGGACTTTACAAGAGATCTAATGTGCTTGTTCAAGCTGTGAAGGGTGTCCTTCCTCTATTGAGTCAGTTCCCTCCTTTTCTTAGACATTAGTTTCTTCCTCTTGTTGTATAACCTATTTATGCTTGATGTCCACCAGGGTGGTTTGTTTTTTGTGTGAGGACCTTGTTTTGATCCATTCAGGTACTGCCGAGTCTATACATTTGTACAGGTGTTTATACAGAACATTTCTGTACACTTCTGTATATGAGTCGTTGTTGACAGTGGTAGCAGGGGTTTTGAAACTATTTATGCCATTGCTTAGGAGAAAATTGTCATCCTTTTTGCTTGGGGGGGGGGGTCAGGTATGATCGTTACTTTGAAAGAGACTGATTTATGATCAGACCTTACCAGGGAGGGCAAAGGACAGGGCGTAGTGCAGACACCCCCTATGCTGGTGAGTACTAAGTCTAGGACATTCAAGCCCTTTGTGGGGTGTGCAGACTACCTGTTCCACAGCATTTGTATTAAAGTCCAGGAATCTCAAGGCAAACATGTTTGAGCTCATTTATGACTCCCAGTTGATGGAAAGATAATTGAAATCAGCCATGACCAAGGTGTTTGACTGTATAGTGAGTGAATAAAGTAGGTCCAGGTAAGCAGAGTGGTTCATGGTGGGGGAAGTACAGCTAACAATGATATGGAAGGGGGTTTTATCTACAGTTACTTGGACTTGGAGTAGCTCTAGGGAGTCATACTGTTTGACCAGACATGAGGTGTATTTGTCTTTAATGAAGATGGATACACCTCTGCCTTTGGTTCTTTCATGCTCGTTTTGAGGTCTGAATGTGTGGAAGGCATTGTAACACTGCATGTCCAGGGTGCTCTCTGTGGCCTTGAACCATGTCTCTGTGACTACACAGACATTGGCATCTTCCAAAGTAAGGAGTTCTACTAGTGAGTGCAGTTTCCGATTTAGACTCCTAGCATTAAGCAGCATAATCTTGAGTTTGTCTCTAGTAGATATTTTTACGTCAGGAATTTTGTTGTTATGACACTGCCTAAAAAATGCACTATGGGGAGGCAAGTACCTTTGCCATGGGAGTCTATTCTAGATGTGGAGAAAGTGCTGCATAATTAACCTATCCCATTACCATGTTTTATTTATTTACTGACAAAAAATGGATCCCTTTTGATTTGTGAAGATACAAGAGATTCAGTACCTCTGGGTCCCTAAAGGCAAGGAAGGCAAGGCATAAATATCCCCTCAGAAATCTATAAGATACAGAGTAAAGAGACAGTACTTCCAGCCTTTTCTTGTAGTTTAGGGGTTTTAAGTCAGTGATGATCTTAGTTAGGAACCTCTGGGGTCTTCCTAGTTATTTGATATGTCCACTGAAGTACATCCCAGAGGGGACACTGTATTCAGTAATTCACCTAATCAATGTTGAATATAAGAGGACAATTACTTCTTTACATCTAGATGATATTCCTTTGGCAACTGGCTGTGCTAAATATAAGGACTTTCTGACTACTGTTGTTACACAATAATAAAAGGAGAGTGGAATTATGAAGCCAGGTGCCAACGTCTTTAACAAGATTCACATTTTGGAGTAGGGTGTTGTCTATGACGTATGCTGCGGGGATGGGTAGTTTACCAAATGTGACAATATTGCACTTTTCAGCATTTAATTTGAGCACATTTTAGTGCACCTGGTATTTACAAGTGGAAGTTCTTGCTTGAGGGCTTTATGTCAGAGGAGGTCTTGACAATCACTCCCACTTTATAGTAGTTTGCAAACTTGGTTAGCCAAAAGTCTTGGTTTATAGCAGGAGATCAGAAAAGTAAGTGACAAAGAGGTCAAAGCACTGAGCCCTGTGGGACATCACTACTCAACTTCATCCTCTCTGATGAGGCAACAGCCACAAACACCATGTGGGTTTGGTCTTTTATTCAGTTTGCTAGCCATTGTAAAATGGATCTGATTGCAATGCATTAAGCTTCCTAACTATGCTAGCATGGGGGATGGTGTCAAATACCTTGTTCAGGTCAAGGTACACTGTATGGACATCATGTGCACTGTTAACAGCCTGTGTTAGTCTTTCGAAGTAGTTAACCAAATTCATTAAACAGGATCTACCCTTAACAAAGCCAAACTGCTGTAGGTTTAGTGTGATGTGGATTTTAATATCATAGAGGTTTTTTTTGTTTCTTTTTTATCTAGACCCCACTCACTTTGTTTTTTGTGATGGACAGGTCATGTCTCCTGAACTTAGTAAACTTCTTTGAAAAGGTTATAGAGGCTGTAGACAGTGGTCACTTTATGCACTCTACTGATGTTGACCTGGCCAAGGCTTTGACACTATCCTCCATACTGGTATTTTAAAAAGTTAGACAAACTAAGTGTAAACCACTGCATTGTCAGCTCGATTGCAAACTGGCTTTCCAAAAGATGCCAAATACTGAATGTTGCAGGTACCATCTCTAAATAGAAAACTACAACTAGTGGGCTAATATAGGGATCAGTGCTAGGCCCTTTGCCGTTTTGCATTTATTTTTCTGATCTCCATGCCAACATCCATGAAGTGTGGTTGACTAAGTTTGCTGATGACTGCAAGGTGGGCATGGTTACATGCTCATCCAGTGATATAAAATTGCTCCAAAAATGACCAAAATATTTATGTTTCTGGTGTACTAAAAACAGTCTCCAGCTAAATGCAAAGAAAGTGCAGCACAGTAGTTTTAGTCAAAAAAAAGCTCCCCCTTCCATATTCTTTGACTTATTCGCCTCTTCAGAAAGATATGATATGAGACTTCGGTTCTTATGCAAACAACTCTCGCTCTCCATTTGACAATGATTTTTCCACCATTGTTAGGAAATCCATTTATCTGGCCCAGTTAATAATTTCCAAGAGAATGTCAAAATCCGGACATATTTCCCAACGTACTCTTCCCTTATCAGACCCATCACTGTAGGTAATGTCCCCTTTGGTAAGTACAACCCCAAACATATTGCTCAACTAGAAAGGCCCCAATACTTTTTTTTAACACAAACAAATATAGGCCTTAAATCCTCCAACTATCTTGATAAATTAGAACAACTCTGCTTATTACAACCCTAAACATATTGCTCAACTAGAAAGGCCCCAATACTTTTTTTTAACACAAACAAATATAGGCCTTAAATCCTCCAACTATCTTGATAAATTAGAACAACTCTGCTTATACTGAGGAGCTGTGGACTGCTCTGAGGTGACCAGTGTCTACAAACACCCATATTAAGGACTTAAATTTATACCAATAAATAAACAAAACTTGCTGGAAGACGTTACTAATTCAGTGTGGTCCCAACTTATGGTAAAAGCTATCACTACAGGTAAAGCAAAGCACTACTTTGCCTGCTTTAAGGTTAGTCTTGATGACTGGATGAGTAGACATAAATTTACACCAGGGTTATCATATAGAGCTCTGCTTGATTTGAGAGGTAAGCACTATTAAGTACTCAAAAAACACATCACAAGAACTTAAGTGTCTTTACCTAAAGGTGTATAAGGCTAGACCTCTTATGGAGACCATGATTGCACACCCAGTAATGTTCCTATGCTACTATGATTTGTGGTCAGATTTAACCAGAGATAAGGAAATGAAGGGTGGGGTACAGGGACTCATGCAGTTCAAATCACACTCCTTTCCCAGGAAAACTATATAATACTGTGTGGATGTTTAAACATTATATGGTGGTTACAAGCATTGTTTGAAGGATCTGCTGCCTTAGGCATTAAACAACAGGGTCTTTTGATGACACAAGCCAGGATCAAGATCCAAAGGATTGGAGAGGCAGAAAATAACTGACTTACTCAACAGCTAGACCAACCAATATTATATTGTGGTGTATCTCATCATCTTGCATATGTACCTCTGAAGTCCTGGAGCCTATGAGAAAAAAAAAATATTATGAACTGGAATGGAAGAATGTATGAACTTATCTGCATATTTACTAGGGCCCCTGAAGTTAGATCTCAAAAATAAAGATGCATTTACCCAATTTAAAACATAATGTACAGTTGTGTACCTACCATAAATGTAGATGTTCGAGTGTATTCACTGTTGCAGTCATTACACTTGGGTTATCCTGCTGGCAGGCTACCCGCAGTCGGCCTGAATTCCAAAGTCTTGGTCCGGCATTGGTTGCTGTTGCCTCTTCCCGGACATCAGTGCGCCAGGGGTATATAAGATGCAGCCGACGCCATTTTCTTCAGTTTTTCTTGCCCCAGATATCAGGTGCCCCCAAGAAGGTAGGCAATGCATATTGCTTATAAAAAACATACACTAAAATAAACAATACCTTCATCTACAAGCAAATACACCACATAGGTTGTATAGGATAGAGAAGTATAGATAAGTCCCAGCAAAGAAAGGGGGATGGCGGGTGGGTTACCTGGACTGCAACAGTGAATACACTCAAACATCTACATTTATGGTAGGTACACAACTGTACTATGTTCATCATGTTTCACTGTTGCAGTCATTACACTTGAGTTGAATCCCAAAGCTGAGGTAGGGCGGCTGGGTCTAAATAGGATTAGGAGTGTCTATGAGGCCCTGCAGAACTGCAGTGGCAAAGCCTGCTCTGGATTTAGAGTAAAGAGGTAAGTGATAATGCTTGGTAAAAGTGTGCACTGTACTCCAAGTTGCAGCCTCCAAAATTTCCTTGGTTGGTACTCCTCTGAGAAAGGCTGCTGAAGTGGCTGCTGCCCTGGTAGAATGTGATGTAATATTCTTAGGCACTGACTTGCTATGCTGTGCATAGCAGAAATGAATACAGTGTCCTATCCATTTTGAAATAGTCTGCTTTGAGATAGCCTTTCCTTGTGATCCTGCAGCATAGGCTACAAACAGTTGCTCAGTTTTTCTGAAAGCTTTGGTTTTGTCCAAGTAGAAGCGTAGCTGCCTGTGTATGTCCAAAGAGTGCAGAAGTTTCTCCCCTTTATTCTGGGGATGTGGATAAAATGTTGGCAAATGAATGGTTTGGTTAAGAGCCACACTGGATACTACCTTTGGCATAAATGTCGGGTTTGTCCTTAGAGAAACCCTGTTCAGATGAAAAATGATAAAAGGTTCCACAGCCATTAATGCCTGTAGCTCAGACTCTTCTTGCTGAAGTTATTGCTAGGAGCAGAGTTTTCCATGATAAGAATTTTATGTCAGCTGTGCTGGCTGGCTCAAAAGGAGGTAGTGTGAGCTTTTCTAAGACAAAGTTGAGGTCCCATGTAGGAATCGGTGCTCTCCTTGGGGGTCTTATGTTTTTTGCCCCTCTGAGGTACTGTTTTAGCAGTGGATGAGAGAAAATAGTACGTTCTGTATTGTAATGAGCTGAAATGGCAGAGGCATGGATCTTAATTGATGAGAAGGATAGGCCTTTGTCCAGCATCTCAGTTAGGTATTGTAAAATCTGAGGAATATTTGGAACAAGTGGTTCAAGACCTTGTGCCTGGTTCCAAGCACAGAATTGCTTCCATTTTTCTGCATGAGGTTTCCTGGTGCTGGGCCTCCTGGCTTCCAAAATAACACCTATAACAGCTTTAGAGAGAGGTGTGTTCTGAGTGGCTATATTATCCGCCATGTAGCCAGATTTAAGGTTTTGAGTTGGCTGTGCAGGATCTGATTGTTTTGTTGAGTCAGAAGATGAGGAATTAGAGGTAAAGTCCAGGCTGGGCCTTGAGACAAGCTCTTTAGGATTGGGTACCAGTGCTGGCGTGGCCAGTCTGGGGCAATCAGAATCATTTTTGGCTTCTCTTGTCTGACTTTTAGGAGCACCTTTGGAAGGAGAGGCAGTGGTGGAAAGGCATAAACTGCTAGGGTTTTCCAGCTGAAAGATAGAGCATCCACTTTCCATGCTTGTGAGTGGTAAGTCCTTGTGCAGAATATCTGTAGTTGGTAGTTGTGAGGGGAGGCAAAGAGATCTATGTCTGGGCATCTCCATTTCCTTGTTATCATGCTGAAGACCTGTGGATTTAGTTTTCACTCGTGAGAGTCCATGAGGTTTCTGCTTAGTTTGTCTGCCAGAGTATTTTCTTTCCTGGCAGGAATTGTGCCTGCAGATGTACTTGATAGGTCAGTGCTGTGTTCCACAAAGTCATGGCTTGCCTGCAGAGGGGGTAGGAATGTGTGCCCCCTTGCTTGTTTATGTACCACATACCTGTAGTATTGTCCGTCTTTAGTAGTAGTTGTCCTGGATGTAGCAGATCCTTGAAGGCTGTCAGGGCATTCTGTACAGCTAGCATCTCTTTTTGATTGATGTGAAGATGCATTTGGTCCGTTGGCCACGTGCCCTGAATACATTTTCCTGCCATGTGTGCCCCCAGACATAATCCGATGCATCTGTTGTTATTGTCTGCCTGGCAAAGGCTGTCCCTTGTTGTGATGACAGGCCAGTGCCCAGCATCGAAACTCCTGTTGCAGGCAGGGAACAAGAGTTATTATTGTTTCCAGGCTGTGGCAATGTTGAGTCCAAACACTTTTTAGGTACCATTGTAGCTTCCTCATATGCAGTCTTGCATATGGAATTAGCAGAATGTAAGATGCCAAGTAGCCCAAAGCCTGCAGAATTTTTCTTGCAGGTAGCTGGGTCTTTGTTGCCATCATTTGAAAGTAATGAGTCAGTTGCCTTTGCTTGTCTGGCGTGAGATAAGCCATCTGGGCAGTTGTATTTAAGCTTGCACCCAGGAATATTATCTCTTGAGAGGGCACTAGTTTTGATTTCTTTTCGTTTAATGTGTACCCTACGCAGATTAGTAATTATTTTACAAACGCCAGATGCTTTAGTAGAATGTCCTTGCTCTCTGCTTGAATAAGGCAGTCGTCCAAGTAGGGATATATTTGAATTCCTTTTTGTCTGCAAAATGCAATTACTGGTGCCAGGCATTTTGTGAAGACCCTGAGTGCAGAGAATTCGTAATGCATTGAGCCAGCTATGAATCTGAGGTATCTTCTGCAAGATTGTCTGATTGAGACATGGAGGTATGAGGTCCAAAGTAACTAGCCAAGCCTTTTTGCCCAGCATGGGTAGAAGTTGCTGCAGTGTCAACATTTTGAATTTTGGAACATCCAGGAAAATATTCAGAATTGACAGGTCCAGTATTGGTCTCCAGGCTTTGTCCTTTCTGGGTACCAAGAAAAGTCTTGAGTAAAATCCTTGTCCCTGTTCTTGCTGTGGTACTTTTTGAATTGCTCTCATGTCCATGAGAGCAGAAATTTGTTTTTGTGCCTCTGCCCATTGGTTTTGTGGTAGGTCTGGCATACCTTTTGACCTTGGTAGGGTGTGAAAGTGGAACCTGTAACCATGAGAAACAATATTCAGTACCCATTTGTCCTGGGTGATCATGTGCCAATTTTGTGAGAAAAGTGCTAGTTTCCCCCCTAAAGGTGCTGTCAAAAGGTAAGTGCTTGGCTTTGGTAGAGGGAAGTCATTGGGACTGTTTCCTATAAGGTTGTGACTTGCCTTCTCCGCCTTTGGGGGCTGAAGCACCCCACTGTTTAGGTCTGTATGAGCCTTGTGGCTGAGATCTGCCTCTTGGGCGTCTGTATCGGCCTCTTTATGGCCTGTCTGACATTGGAAAGGACCAATTTTTAGAAGGCCAGTTCCTGCTAAATCTAGGTGGCTGAACCTGTAAGAAATCCTTTACTGTCTGCATTGATTTTGCTTTCTCCTCCATTTTCTTTAACACCTCCTCAGCCTTAACACCAAACAAAGTATCATGCTGTAGTGGAGCATCCAATAATTTTGCTTTAACATGATCAGGTAAACTCTGTTCTTTTAACCAAGCATGCCTTTGAATGACAGAGCCTGTAACTGCGGCTCTGCAAGAATCCTCTAATGAATCAAAACCACATTGCAGAGTATGCTTTCCCACTTGTTCAGCTGCATGCAATAAATCCTGCATTTCCTTTTTGTTAGGACATTCTGAGCTTGTAAGCATTTTTTGTTTTAGCAAAGACATTAGGTATTATTGATATTTAAGCATGTGAAACTGGCAGTTTAAAGCCCTTACAGCTAAAGTAGCAGAAGTGTAAACTTTTTTTCCCCCATCTATCCAGTGCTCTAGAATCCGTATCAGATGGAACAGGGTTTTTTGCAGTGGAAGGCTTGACCCCTTTGGGACCCTGAGAAATTGTTTCTGGGTCAGCAACAGGGTTTTTATAAAGAAATTTATGAGAGTCTGGGACCATGTAGTACCTATCTGGCTTGACTGGTGCAGGGGGTAATGAATCAGGAGACAAACTGGATTCAGAAAAAACATCATCAACAATATCTAGTACAGGGGGAATAGCAAGGGGCCTGTGCGGAGGCAGTAAAAGAAAGTCTCTGAGACTTTTCTTGGATTCTGAATAATCCTAGCTCTCCCAATGGAAATGCTCCCTCATGGTGTGCAGGGTTTCCCCAAAAGAGTAATCCTCAGGAGGAGAGGCTGAAGGGACAGATTCTTCAGCATCAGAGTCCTCATAGGGAGGAAGAGAATATCCCTGTTCTGAAGAGGAATCAGATGAAATAGAAACCTGATCAGTGTCTTGCCTAGGCCTTTTATCAGGAGTGGGATGGGAACCCCTGATTAGAGTAATAAGGTCCTCGGCCATTTTAAGCATCTGTTTCTTTGGCATGGATGACTGTCCAGGAGAATGCTGTACTTGTTTCTTTGTCTTTAATGGTGTTTTAGACTTTGCCTTGGCTGCTGAAGTAGACTTGATAGTAAGCTGTGAAGGTCTGAAAACACATTCAGAAGCCGATGCCTGCTCAGCGGCTCTGGAACCATCTGAGGGAATAGTCTCCTTAGGTCCAATACCTTGAGTTTCCAGAGGCCTAGTTGTCTCCAAGTAGGAGTCGGAGGCGGCCTGTGGCTCTGAGGTAGCGGGTGTCAGGGACTGCAAAAGTGCCTCACTGAGAACCGGCGACTGGCCTAGAAGAGGCTTCGTCGTTGGTTTTGGACCTCAGATACCTGTCCTTTTCTTTGTCTTTGTGTTTTTTATGAATTCCGGTCATCAGTTGTTCCGACGGCATTATGTAGTTAAACCTTCGGCCAAAGTAATGTAAAGCAAAATCAAACCGACGCTTAATAGTGCGTTGGTTGAATCTAGCACAAAACCGACAACTAGCAACGTTGTGGTCAGGGCTTAGGCAAGGAAAACAGTAAGAGTGAAAATCCTTATGAGGTATTTGCTTCCCACAAGAAATACAATTGTTAACTTTTACTGACATCGGTCTGGAGCAAGACAAAGTTTCCCCAACAGGGTACTTAGATTTATTGAAGACTTCGGTTCTGAAATTCGATTTCGAAAATATCAGGAGTCGGCCGACCGGCACTTGTGAACTGCTTTTGCTTCGGGCACCGCACGGCAAGAAAGACAGAAGAAAATGCCGTCGGCTGCATCTTATATACCCCTGGCGCACTGATGTCAGGGAAGAGGCGACAGCAACCGACTCCGGACCAAGACTTTGGAATTCAGGCCGACTGCGGGTAGCCTGCCAGCAGGATGACTGCAACAGTGAAACACGATGGACATCTGTCTTTTACTCATGTAGTCCCCTCTGCCTGCAAGTGTCACAAAGTTACAGGCCCTTTTTCTACTTAAGACACTGTCTTTTCTGTTCTCTTGATACGGACAAAGATTTACAAGCCTCCCATGGCATCCCTTGCATCCTTAAGTTTTCATTCTCTCTTCTCCTTTCCCTCTTCCTTATAGTCCCTTTCATTGGAGTCCTGGGGAGAAGTTCAATATAGGACAAATAAACTCTTCTTTTATGCACTATTTTTTGCTTCATTAGATATCACAAAATGTGTTTATATTTGCTCAGACATTAGTCATTGTCAGTTGGTTAATATTTAGTGCTTAGTAGTAAATGTCTACTATTATATGTACATATAAATGTGTCATCCTCTGTATAACTTGTCATTTCACACATTTACCTCTGGCCAGTGTCACTTCTGAAAAGGATCACTGGATCAGCTTACATACCTGGCTAACAAATAAATGAATTCACTATGCCACAAAAGTAAAAATGTTTGTTTCATGTTTGAGTCATCTTGAGTCATTTTTCTTTTTGGAATTATTCAAGTGAAGTTAATCGACAAGCATTCTCAGAAAAAGATAAAAAAACTTTGCTTACACTCAGTGAAGGAATCCACATCTTCCCTGTTCTGGCATGTATACACATGGAAATTTTTACATAGATGTTTTTTCACCCCACATAGACTAGCAATAATGTACAAGAAAGATGAAATGCTGGAGATGTAGACACCCTGATGCTGACTGGATACATATGGTTGCTAACTGCAAAATAATTTCCCTATTTTGGTTAGACTTTAAATATCTTTGTAAAGCTCTATGGAATGACAACTGTATAATTTCTGACTCCCTTATCCTTTTCAGTGTTCCTGTTTCTGAAATCATTCCTAAAAAACAAATATTTTTACTATGATCGATCCTCTCTATAGGAAAATTGTTACTAAAAATTGGAAAGCCCAATCTACTCCTGTCTTTAAAGTTGAGTTTATTTATCTTGTGAAATACATTTGTAAGAATGAGATTGCTACTCTAAAAGCAAGGACTAACAAGACAACTTATCATTTAATTGCTTGGAGAAAATTGTCTAATCTGTTAGAGAAATTAGAAGTTATGTACTCACCATAACGTTCCATCTGAGTAGGTGTATTCATTTGTCTGCAACCTGTGGGTTATGGATCCGATATCGGATCCGAACCGGCATGGTTTTCCAGCTATGGATCCAAGCTCTCAGCTCCTCCCCTCACCCATAATGCCCTGCTCTACCCTCATGACCTCAGATCGAGTTTGCCAAAGCAACAATACCCTAAAAAGGGTAACAAGGAATATGCAGGAAACTGAAAGGCCAGGGGGATAGGAGGTTGGTTGCAGACAATGAATACACCTACTCAGATGGAACGTTATGGTGAGTACATAACTTCTAAATCTGAAGTAGGATATTCATTTGTCTGCAACCTGTGGGACAGAGTCCCCAGCTACCTGAATCTTGGGCGCCATCATGGAAGGATATTCCGAGCACCGCTGAGCCAAAGGATGCTCTACCCCTAGATGCAAGATCCAACTTATAGTGAGAAATAAATGTATGAGATGAAGCCCACGTGGCTGCTGCACAAATATCATCTAGAGGAATCCTAGCCTTGAAGGCTGCCGAGGTAGATACTGACCGGGTTGAATGGGCATGAACACCCCGGCGGCCTTCCTGACGCTTGATAAGCCAATAAAATGCACTGTGAAATCCAGCGGACAGAGAAACTTTAGAAATTGGCTTGCCCAAATTGAATTTTGCAAAGGAAATAAACAGCTGGTCGGATTGCCTATGACCAGCTGTCCTGTTGAGATAAAATCTAAGTTGCCTGTGAACATCTAGTGAGTGTAGCTTATATTCACCTTTGTTTTCATACTTAGGGAAGAAAACAGGGAGGTTAATGGATTGATTGATGTTTGCTTCAGAAGCGATTTTAGGAAGGAAGGACGGGTTGGTCCTGAGGGAGACACGGTCCGGATGAAATACCAAGTAAGGAGGTTTAGCTGATAAAGCTTGAAGTTCAGAAACTCTCTTGGCTGATGTAATGGCTACCAAAAAGGCTGTCTTGTAGGACAAGAATTTGAGATCCACCGTAGCTGGCTCGAAGGAGAGCGGTCAAGGCCTGTAGGACCAAAGAAAGGTCCCAAGGAGGAACTGCTTGTTTTATAGGGGGCCTGAGAAGGAAAGTACCTTTAAGAAATGTTTTGCACAATTTGACTGACATAAGAGGATTAGACTCTTGACCAATGTGATAGTGAGAAATTGCCGCCAGTTGAACTTTGACTGTGGAACTGCTGGCACCTTCATGAAAGAGAGAGGTTAGAAAATCAAGCACTACAGGGAGAGGAACCGTGGAAGGATTTAGGCCTTGCCGCTCCGCCCACAGAGAAACGTTTCCATTTGCTTCGGTAAACCTTTCTAGTGGATGGTTTATGAGCCGCCACCAAAATAGCCTTTACCGGTGAAGAAATACCGGGAGTCCTTATCAAGAGTGGAACTGGAGCAGCCAAGCGGTCAGCTTCAGGTTGTCCAGGTTCGGAGGAGGAATGCAGGATGGATGGGATATCAGATCCGAATGGGATCTAGAATCCAAGGAGGATTCACCGAGTGAGACCTTAGGAAGGGGAACCAGATCTGTCGAGGCCAGAATGGAGCAATGAGAATCATTCTGCAACCCACCCGAGAGGCTTTCTGAAGAACTTGCAGCATCAGAGGCAAGGGTGG
Organism: Protopterus annectens; assembly: GCF_019279795.1. Classification (NCBI taxonomy): domain Eukaryota; kingdom Metazoa; phylum Chordata; order Ceratodontiformes; family Protopteridae; genus Protopterus; species Protopterus annectens. The sequence continues at coordinate 1,341,643,512 of NC_056732.1, forward strand.
ATAGGCATACAGAAGACCGGGAGGCCAAGCATGCACCAGAGCGCCTCTTGGGGTACCTCCGAGGAGGTATTAGAGCGAAAAACTGTCGCACTTGGTGTTTGAGGGAGAAGCAAAAGATCGCATGAAGGGGTTCCCCACTGCGCTTAATATGCGTTCCGCTACTAGACAATTGAGAGACCACCGTAAGGGGTCAGAATGGTGCGACTGAGCTTGTCCGCTAGGATGTTGGACCGACCGGAATGTGCGTTGCTATGAGAAAGCGATTGGTGGAGATTGCCCATTCCCAAACTCTCATGGCCTCTCGACAAAGAGGGTAAGACCTTGTTCCCCTTGCTTGTTGATGTACCAGACAACAGACATATTGTCCGATTGAATCGCAATTGTTCCTAAGGGAAGAAAGTCCTGAAGTGCTAGCAACGCTAAGAGCACTGCTCTCATCTCTAGAACATTGATATGCAGTAAGGTCTCTGAATCGCTCCACGTGCCTTGGACTGTCCGGCCCGCAAAGTGCCCCCACCCGAGGCGGAGGGCGTCCGTGGTCACCGTGGGCGAGAGGGGAGAAGCACAAATGGGCGACCCTCGTGGAGATCCGGAGTGGAGCCACCACAAGAGGGACCGCTTGCAAGCCTTGCTGATCGCTATGGGATGATGCATGGGAGAGCAAGGTATGACCACTGTACTAAGAGCGCCCACTGTAGAATGCGATATTGAGCCTGGCAAGAGGAAGAAGTGCTATAGCAAGCCATGGACCCTAGAGCCCTCAGGACCAACTCCGCTGGAACAGAACTTGAATGGAGAATGGCCCGCACCTGGAGCTGCAGATTTAGAACCCTGTCCGCAGTGAGGAAGGCTCAGAACTCCTTGTGTCTAGTCTGGCCCCTATGAAATCTAAGAGCTGTGGGCGCCAGGTTGGACTTTTTGTATTTATTGTGATGCCCAGAAATGGAGCAAGATGGAGAAAGGAGTCTCGCCAAGAGAAGTAGATGCCTTGTTGGGGGTAAGGAGCCAGTCGCCCAGGTAGGGAAAGACCTGTACCCCTGAAGCCTCAGGTGGGCCGCTACCACTGCTAGTACTTTGGTAAACACCCTGGGGCTGTGGTGAGACCAAAGGAAGGACCCGAACTGGTAGTGACTGGCTCCCAGCCGAAGCGGAGAAACCTCCTGGAGCGCCTGTCCATCAGGATGTGGTAGTACGCGTCCTTGAGATCTATCGAGCACATCCAGTGATTTTCTCCCAGAAGGGGAGAATAGATTGTAGAGTGACCATTGAATTTTTCTTTGGGGACTGCCAGATTCAAGAGAGAGAGGTCTAGGATTGGTCTTAGTTCCCCGTCTTTTTGGCACTAAAAAGAATCTGGAGTAGAACCCTGATCCGATCTGGTCTGGGGAACGGGCTGGATGGCTCTTTTCTTTAGCAGATGGCCAATTTCTGCCAAAGCGGCCTCCCTGACCGGGTGGAACGCCTGGGAGGGACTTCAACTTTGGAAGGTGAAGGAAAGGAATGCGATATCCCTGGATATGATTTGGAGAACCCAGCGGTCCGATGTTATGGACTCCCATGCCGCTAGGTGCCCCGAACGCCCCCGACTGCCTCCAGAGTAGAGCAGTCGGGCAACCCCTCAGGTTGCTGCGCGGGCCGTTCAGAGAAAGGTTCCTGGACCCGAAGTTTCTGGGAGCCCCTCTGCCTCTAGGGCGGCGCCCTCCCTGTCCTCCTCTGCCACGGAAGGACTGGTTGTCCGAGCAGGCTGGGACTGCTGCGACTTCGAACCACATCTTCTTCTGACCCTTTTGGTTCCTAGAATAGGGCCTCTGGGGTGCAGAGAAGCGGATTCCGACGGCAGACAGCGTCTTCCGTCCTTCTCGCCTGGGTCAACGCCTCGAACGGTCTTGCCAAACAGAGCAGAACCATCAAAGGCGTTAACGACGCCTTGAAGGGCTCAGAAAAATCGCAGTGACGGAGCCAGGCCTGACGTCTAGTGACCAGTCCTGTCCTCGCAGCTCTAGCGGCGCCCGCTGCATGGGAGAGTAGCCGCATAGAAGTATTTGTGACTGACCTAAGAGTGGCCATTTTGGTGGAGTGCAGAACTCTGTCCTCCTCCGAAATGGACTCAGGGGATGCAGCGTATTCCTTAATAAGATCTCGCTGCATCCGAATAACATGTGCCAAATAGTTCAGCGCCCGAGAAGGTCGCCGAACTGAACATCCGCTTCCCCAAGCGGTCCATCATCCGAGACTCCTTGCTCGGTGGGTGGACTGAGGACTCTCCTGAGCCAGTTCCCTCTTGTGGCCGCCATCAACATGGCATCTACAGGAGGCCCCTTACTCCAATGGGTCCTGTCGGAGGGACTAAGGATCCTATCCGGTCTTTTGGGAATTGGCTCCACGGTGTCCGGTTCCTTCCACGCCCTGGTGGTAATAAGGTCCACCAGGGGTCGGCAGGGGACACCCAAGAGGTAGACGGGCCCGCTTTTGAATGCCTCCAAGAACACGGACTCGTCCGAGGAAGACTTGGGGCAGACCACCCCCTAATACGGAGTATTTCCATGATGTCTCCGAAGGAGACATCCTCGGGGTGACCGTGGGGAGCCTTCCCCTTCCTCCAAGTCCGGTCTTCAGTGAGAGACTCGGGGGAGTCAATGTGCCTCCTTTTGACGTATGCTTGCGAGGGGCCTCCTCTGGGGGCTGTCAGAGGAGTCCTCGCAGCAGCAATTTGCTCCATGGGAGCAACTTGGGGCACAGAAACGGGCTGTCCCAGGGGCCGGATGGTGGAAGCCTGGCCCAGTGCAGAGGGAGCGCAGGACGGAGCCGAAACAAGTGCCGGGGGTCCGGAGACCCTCAACAGAGCCCTCTCCACTACATCAAAAGCCGAAGGGGAGCCGACCTCGACCAAAGGATCCGACAATCGGCTCCCCCTCGGATCCGAAGAGTGGATCGGAGCCGGCGCAGAAGCACTCGGATCCGAAGGGACAGTGCGCTCCGACACAGACGGCGCCGAAGGAGCACTGATCCCCGGATCCGGCTCGGATCCAGGCTCCGAGAGATCGGGTCCGACGCACTCGAGGGCAGGGTCGGGTCCGAAGTACCAAGTACTATCGGCTCCGACCTTCCCCGGCCCGGCTGCTCGGCTCCAGTTGCTCAACCCGGATAGCGGGTCGGAGAAGGAGCAATAGGCTTAAAAGGGTGTTGAGCTCCCCGGAGGGGGAGGCAAGAGCACTCCCATCTGCATCTGGGCCTGGATGAACCTTCTCATCATCCGTCCAGATCAGCATCAGAAAGGCTATGGGTAGATCTCAAGAGGCTACCGAGGTAGGCCTGGAGTGCCTCCTCGATAGCCTCGACGGAGATCGGGTCTCCTCCTCCTCAGGACCCGTGAGAAGCACACAGGGACCGGAGCCGAAGGAGGAGACCGAACGGAGCCGGGGAGAAGCCGCTTGGCTGGCGGGGCCGAAACAGAGGTCTCGGCCGCGCAGGTGCTTCTCCCTCCGGTCCTTTTAGCTGCATCCCTCCTCCAGAAGCGGAGTTTGAGTCCCAGGAGCAGGAGGGGTGCCACAGGGTAACAACTGCAGAAACAGTAGTCCCGAAGGAGCGGAGGCCGGAGCCGAGTCCGGCGGTAAAAGACCCGCCAAGACCAGCTTGGACCTCCGCTCCCTCAGTGCCCTGGGGTTGAACCCTGCACAAATGGAACAACCAGATGTGAGGTGTTCAACCCCAAGACCTAACACCGAGTGTGGCCATCAGCCGGTGAGAGCTTATGGCCACACTCGGAGCATTTCGAAAATATAGATTTAGGCTGTTCAGCCATAATCTATAAAAACCTAAAGTTACCGAAGTAACTTAAACAACAAGAAAAAATTAAAACACACAGGCCTACACACACACTCTACGCACAGCGAGGGGAGGGAATAAAAATTATTACTTTAACCTAAAATAAACTCAAAACAGTCTATAATAAAGGGAAACCTACTACTTTCACACAAATTTAGTTAAAGAATCAAAAAATTTTCTATTTTTAAGCAAGAAAGAGTTCACTTAGCTGAGAGCTATGTACCCACATCCAGTTACCAGCGCGGCAAACAAGATCTGAGGTCATGAGGGTAGAGCAGGGCATTATGGGTGAGGGGAGGAGCTGAGAGCTTGGATCCATAGCTGGAAAACCATGCCGGTTCGGATCCGATATCGGATCCATAACCCACAGGTTGCAGACAAATGAATATCCTACTTCAGATTATTAAGTGTTCTCTTATGTATATTGCTTTTTTAGTTGTTATGAACATTGTATATAGTTTATTTAGTTTTCTTGTTACTATACTTTTAAGTTATTGTGTCATAAAATGAATAAAAACATTTAGGAAAAAAAAGAAAGTAATGTGGCGTAGGACTTACATTTACAGAGCCTGTTATTTTGCTTTGCTCTATATTCTAACAGATAATATGCACGACTCTAATGCTATACACATACCTCTCAACTGTCCAGAACTTGCAGAATGTGCCTGACTTTAGGTCATATTTCTATACTGTCCCTTACCACATTTTTGATTTTATACTAAGTCACTGGGGATTATATAGTCAGACAGTAATAATGACACACATTTGAGCTCCATACATATTGATCCAAAAAATGACTTTTGTTTTATTAACGTGTTAAGAGAATTACAGTCATATTAAAAATTGCACATGATTTTAAGCCTTTACAACTGTGTGGAGAAAATGTATAGCAGATGCCCTTAAGTTGTTACTTCTGAAGAATGAGTAGAACTTTTTTACTGTCTGACTCAAATGAGGAGACAGAAAAATATTTATCGGATACATAGGCTATCTGAGTGATAGCCTTGCAGTCAAAATTGCCAAAATGGATACTCTGCTGAAAATTCAACACAGGGAGGTCACTGTAATGAGGCATTTCTTCCTATCATGAGAGAGAACACCCACACTTGATTAAATTGCTAGCAGAGTTGCAAGGAGTACACAGTCCTTGCAGTGGTGGGGGTGCTTGTATTTTATTTATGTACATTTTGGCACCAGGTTTTGTGACTTAGTGCCAAGCTCAGTTGCAGTGGAGCTCTAGATGGAAAAGCTCCACTGCTACAGGTACCTTCTATACATTATATAATATTATAGACAGTGTTAGCCTGATATTTATTTATTTATTTCAGTTTGATTACCGGGGAGGTCCATTGGGCTTTGGGGCCCATTTTCAGTGGAGGCCCGGGGCGAAAAGCTCCACAAAATAACAGTATTTATTACAAAAGAGTTAAGACAAAAAAAATAATTTACAAAGATTAAACAGGATTTTATCCTCTATATTCAGAATCCCAGAATGCCCTGTTTTTATTGTATACCTAAGATACATAAAAATATGGAGGACCCTCCTGGCCGTCCCATAGTGTCAGCTAGTGGCGGTTTTTTACAAAATATTTCTTGTTTTTTGCATCAGTATTTGTTACCGACAGTATGTAAATTGCCATCTTACATTAAGGATGTTTTTGATTTTTTGTGTAAGATCAAAGACATAAAATGGGAGGATAATATGTATTTTTTTGTTATTGATGTAGTTAGTTTATACACTAACATTAAGCATGTAGATGGTGTATGTGCTATTAAATATTTTTTGGGACAAAGTCCAGTTGTGGAATACATACTAGAGTTGATTAATATGTGTTTAAAAAATATTATGTTTGAATTTAATGGTGTCATGTATAGACAAAAACAGGGCACAGCTATGGGGGCAGCTTTTGCCTCCAGTTATGCTAATGTCTTTATGGGATATTTTGAAAATAAATATATATATGTTAATCAATTTTTCAAAAAATATGTATGTAAATATTTACGCTTCATAGACGACCTTATATTTATTTGTAAGGGTGGACAGGAACAAGTTTCCTTGTTTTTAGATCAAATACAAGAGAATAATATGGATATTAAATTTGATGGTTTACAAATAGGTTGTGAAGTGAAGTATTTAGATGTGGTGTTGAGAGGTTTTGTGAGGGAAAATACAAATTATTGTATATATAGAAAATTTCAAGGTACGGGATCCACCTTACATGGAGAAAGTTTTCATCCACCACATACAATAAAAGCTATACCATACACAGAATTTAATAGGATTAGGAGGCTGTGTAACGATCCAGTAAAAATGGAAAAGGAATTTATTCAGAGTTTAAATAAATTTATAACAAGGGGGTATAATGAAAAGGAGGCAAATGAGAGTCTAAGAAAGGTGAGGAAAAATAAGACACAAGGTTTTTTTATAAGAAATAGTATGAACAACAGGCCAAGTAGTGATTGTATATATTTTGTATCAACGTTTTCGGTACTGTCTGATAAGATTATGGAACAAGTTAAAATTAGTTGGAATTTGGTTAAAAGTGAGGTAGATTTTTTAAGTGATAAAAAAATAGGTTTTTCATATAGAAGGGGGAGAAGTATTAAAGATTTTATTGTTCATAGTCAGTTTAGTATGCCGGATATAAAAATGGGAAAGCAAATAAGACAACTAGGTACTACAGTTTGTGGCAAATGTAGTATTTGCCAGTATGTAGTCAAGGAATTTGATATTATTAATGGGGTTGCTTTTGAAACAAATGGAACATTTAATTGTTATACGGAGAGAGTTATATATGGTATGAGATGTGCATGTAATAAATTCTATGTAGGAGAAACTAAGAGGTCTCTTGCATGTAGAATTAAAGAACATGTTAGAGACATAAAAAATTACAAACAAACTAGTCCTATAGCATTGCATTTTAATAAGTTTCACAATGGTAGTCCAGATGGTTTAGCTGTAACGGTTTTAGATAGTGTAAAAGGTAAAATGTTTTTGAATGAGCAACAAGTTAAATATATATTAAGAAAGAAAGAGTTGTGTTTAATTTTAAAATTTAATACATTAATTCCGAATGGGTTAAATTATGATTGCTTGTGGAAAAGTATGTTATAAGTGTGCATATCATTAGTAAGTAGGATTGTATTATAATACTGTTTCTTTATTTTGTTAATTGATGTATTAGAAGGGTGTGTCTGAAGCAAGTATATAAGAGATGTAAAGATGGATGAAAAGTTTTTACTCTGTTAAAGGCAAGTTTGCCGAGGCGCTAGAGAATTTACCTGTTGTGTATTTCAAGTGGATTTATATCTTATGTTTTTCGCTACTTGAGTTTTTTAAATAAATTCCTTATCCTCACTGAATTGGATTCTATTTTGTGGTGAAGTATAGGATTTTAAGAACAGTCTACAGTAGTACAATAATTTACAATGATTAACAGGATTTTACTAACAGTCTACAATAGTAATGTCCAAATGGCAAAACATAGCAAACTATTAACAGATTTAGTTAGTTTCAGCACAAAAGAAAAGAGAAGTAAAATATTCTGGGATGAAGAAAGCAGGAGGAGATAACTTTAGTTGCACATGCAATTAGGAATATAGAAGAGAAGAGGAGAAAAAGATAAAAGCATTTGGCCAGCTGGACGCTTAGATTTTTGTACAGTGATCAGGTTTTGGTGAGAAGATCTAAGGGGTCTAGGGGGGTTATAGGGTAGAAGAATATTTGACAGAGCAGGACAGTTGGTTGGATGGAACAGTAGTTTATAGGCAGTGGAGAGTTGGAGAAAGGTAAGTTGATTAGGGAGTTCAAGCCAATTTAGAGAGTGGAGGGGGGAGCAGTGATGAGTGATGGACTTGGCATTGGTAGCAAATTTGGATATTTTGTTGTAGCATTGTTCCAGTTTGGTGGTGAGACTGGATGAAATATTAGTGAGCAGAGGAGCGCCATAAAGTAGAGAGGGAAGGGGGTCAGTAGAGGCAAGGGTTAGCCTTGTGGAAGAAGACAGAAAGTGGTTATTTCTGTACAATAAGCCAAGTTTTGTGTGTGTTTTTTTGATGTTTAGCTGGATATGATTATTGAATTTCAGCTGGTCATCAATTATGACACCGAGAAGTTTGGTGGAGGTTACTATTTCAATAGTGGAGTTGGAAAGGCTGGTAATACAAAAGGAGTGCTTGTCTAGTTGTGAGGATTTGGAGGGTGGAAAGAGGAGGATCTTAGTTTTGTTGGCATTAAGGGAGAAGTGATTTTGAAACATCCAGTTTTCAGTGGTAGAAAATGCAGTCTGGGTTAGAACTTGGAGTTCTGTTTGGTTAGGGGCATGGCAGATAAGAGTGGAATCATCAGCGTATTGAACAATTGTGGTGTTGGGGGTGGCTTTATGGAAGTCATTAATAAAGATGTTGAATAGTAATGGGCCAAGAATGGAACCTTGAGGTACTCCGGTAGGTGTAGGAAGGAAGGTGGAAGTAGCATGGCCCCATTTCACAGCTTGGGACCTGTTTTGAGAGGTAGCTAGTGAACCAGGAAAGAGCATTTTGGCTAAGGTTGAGATTAGAGAGATGGTTTAGAAGGAGGGAGTGGGTGATGGTGTCAAAGGCTTTAGATAGATCTAGTAGAACAGATGAAACTAAATTGTCGGAGTCATGGGCAGAGTTCACAGAATGAAGAAAAGAGAGAAGGGCAGTGGTGGTACTGTGTCCAGGGCGGAAGCCGTGTTGGGTGGGGGAGAGCAATTGGTGTTCAGTAAGGAAAGGCAAGAGTTGCAGGTGTATACACTTTTCTAGGATTTTGGAAATAGGGGAGAGGATGGCAATGGGATGGAAATTAGAGACATTACAGTTCTTGCCACCTTTGTGTAGTGGAAGAATGAAAGCAGAATGCCAGAGTTTGGGTACATAGGATTCATATAGAGACCTGTTTATTAGGATGCTGATGGGTATAGCAATGGAGTCAGAAGCTATCTTTAGGAAAGAGGAAGGGATGTTATCAGGAGCATTTGAGCAAGGTTTGAGTTTAGAGAGAAGTTTCCTTATTAGGTTGGTAGGAACAAGTTTAAATTCAAAAGTGGGGTGAGGGTGGGAAGGGAGAGAAAGATTGATATGGGAGGGTGGGTTGTTGCTAAAAGTCTTGGTTAGGTCAGCAATGGAAGATGTGAAGAAGGAAATGAATAGTGAGGCAATTTCAGGGTCAGATTTGCTGGTGTCAGGACATGGGTTGCTTTTAGTACCTGGTGTAAGGAGGGAGTTAATGGAGTTCCAGAATTGTTTTGGATTCCTTGTATGGTTTTCTTGTAATTTGATGTAGTAAGACTTTTTATCTTGATGACTAGTTTTTTGGTCAGGTTTCTCAATTGTTTAAACTGAAGGAAGATTTCAGGCAGTTTGTGTTTAAGGTATGCTTTCCAGGATTTGTCTCTTTGGTGCATAATCTTTTTTTGTTTCTTTGGAGAGCCAAGGGGTGGGTTTAGTTCTGATTCTTTTTTTTCTTATTGGAGCTTGGGAGTTAAGGATAGTTAAGAACGTAGAATTGAAATATTCAACGGCTTCGTCTAGTGGCAGTGTTTTTAGGGGGTTCCAATTAGTTAGCATAAGGGAGCTAGAGAAATAACCTTGATTAAAGTTGGTTAGGTTATGTGTTTGAATGAAGTAGTGAGAGTGAGGGGAAGTGGGAGTGGCTCGAATAGAGAAGGCAGGGAGGTGGTCTCCTAAAGGGTCAGGAATTACACCAGATGAAATAATTTTGTTAGGATGGGACACAAGTATCCAGTCGAGTATGGTGCCAGGGGGGTTGTTTTTGTTAGGTCTAGTAATGGAGTTTGTAAGTTGAGTGAAGTTTAATAGATTGATGGTAATGGAGGGATTAGGATTATTGATTTTTACCCAGTCAATGTTAACATCTCCCAGAATAAAGGTTTCTAGTTTGATGTTAGAAGAGGACCAGGAGAGGATGTCTTCCAATGTGTTAGCATTATTACCAGGAGGAATATAGAGTGAAATAATGCAGATGCTTTTGTGGCTGTTCATTTGAAGTATGCCAATGACTAGTCCTGCATTACTGAAGGATGGGATGGAGTTAGGGTATGGGGTCATAGTCAGGAGGTTAGAGTAAATTAAAGCAACTCCTCCTCCTCTTTTGTTAGTGCGGTCAGATCGGAGGGAATGATATCCAGGAGGTAGGAATTCGGAGTCTTTGATGTGAGGTTTTAGCCAGGTTTCAGAGATGGCCACTATGTCTGGGGAGTTATGGGTAAGCCAGGCATGGAAGAGTGTGAATTTATTTTTTAAGCTTTGTGCATTAAAAGTGAGGAACTTGAGATTTTTATTAGTATGTTTATTTTTGGAGCTGGGCAGATTTGTTGGAGAGAGGTTAGAAGGGGGATTTGTAGGTGAGCAATAAGGACCTGGATTGGGGTGAATATCGCCAGCTAAATGCAGGAGAGTATAATAGGTGGTAAATTTATTAGGTTTGTTTAGGAAACATTTATAGAGGTTTGCTTTAAGTCTATGGGTATTATTAGGGATTGGAAGTAATTTTATTTTGAAGAGAAGTAGAGGGTGGGAAATGATTAAAGAGGCTGAGATATTGTGAAAGTGGGATGTGGGCTGGTTTTGGGGTGAAAGAGGAGAGGGCACATAAAAGGTAGTGAAGGAGGTTAAGTGGTATAGCAATGACAGAAGTAAGATGAGGTGGGAGAAGAAAAGGACTTTTGATGGAAGGCTAAGCATGGTAAAAGGAGAAATGAGTTATAAGGAATTAGAAGGTAAGTGACAGTTAAAGTGTTAGGGGTGTGGTGAAGGAAGAGGGAGGGGGATAATGTCAAACCTGACTGGTCAGAGATGAGGGAGGGACTAATGGAGTGGAGTAATCTGATTGGTAGGAAAAGGAGGGAGGGACTGTTAGGAAAGGTATAAGTTTAGAGGTACTGGGGGCAGGTGGGAAATGGGGCAGGGTAGGGGAGCGGAGCGGAGTGAGCCCACAGGACGAACGGAGCGGGAAGAGCAAAGAAGGTGGGAATGGCCAGAAACAATCAGTGATCAGCCAGAAGGAGAACTACAACAGGGGGTGCAGGTAAGAGAGTGTAACCTTTAGAGGCTTAGTTTCTTACGCTTTGTTGGGGAAGGAAAAGCTACTCTATTTGTCTTTTAAAAAGGAGGGAAATAGAGTATGGTTTTGCAAGATACAAAAAGTAGACAGAGTGGAGAGATAAAATAACAGCAGTCTTAGTGAGGGGACGGACAGTGTCCAGAACAAGTGTATCTAAGTAGTGGGATGAAGTTATGGCTATTCTTGGTAAGGGCAGTGGCTGAATAGAAGTGAGAAAAGGAAAGGAATTACAGCTAAGCTTGGTGAGGGCAGGGACACTGTCTGGGTAGAGTTGGATTGAGGGGAAATAAGAGGGAAGTTAGTTGCAGGGCTTATTATTAAGAGGGTGCTGCCACCTAGTGGGAAAAGGAGGGAGTTGCACTAAAGGGTAGGAGGTACAACTAAGAGGCACGGGATATGGAGATAGGATAGAAGTGGATTGTAATTATTAAACCCAAGGAAGAGGTTGGGGGGACTAGTGCAGTGACCAGAGGTAGGCTGCTCTCACGTGAGCCAGGCAGGGTGAAGCACAAGTAAGGTAGAAGCTACTAGTAAAACATGTAAAACAGATAACATACACTGAGTCTCTTTGGGGAGAGTAAGGTCGCAGTAAGCTTAGATAGTATCGAGCAGACTGTCCACCGCTGTCTTCTCTTTTGAAGGAAAGGATATTCTATTTGGCAGTGAAGAAGGGGAAAATAACCACCTTGGGAGCAGCCTGAGTCTCTTTGGGGAGAGTAAGGTCGCAGTAAGCTTAGATAGTATCGAGCAGACTGTCCACCGCTGTCTTCTCTTTTGAAAGGAAGGATATTCTATTTGGCAGTGAAGAAGGGGAAAATAACCACCTTGGGAGCAGACTGAGTCTCTTTGGGGAGAGTAAGGTCGCAGTAAGCTTAGATAGTATCGAGCAGACTGTCCACCGCTGTCTTCTCTTTTGAAGGGAAGGATATTCTATTTGGCAGTGAAGAAGGGGAAAATAACCACCTTGGGAGCAGACTGAGTCTCTTTGGGGAGAGTAAGGTCGCAGTAAGCCAGACTGTCCACCGCTGTCTTCTCTTTTGAAGGGAAGGATATTCTATTTGGCAGTGAAGAAGGGGAAAATAACCACCTTGGGAGCAGCGGGAACGAGAGCAGCAGCCTAGATGCAGGGCCAAAAGCACGGAGGACTCAGACTTCCCAGTAACAAAATACATAAATGGCAATAGCAATGCAGACAATGACATCTTAAAGCAAGAAATAGTACATCATGGGCAGCAAATTTACCTACTGACTTATTGTGTGGCAGAGAGAAAAACCCTCAGCAGTTTATACAGCTGCCAACATGGGATGTATAACAAGATGATATGTACAGTAAGGTATAAATGAAGGTATTGTGCCATCATTGGTACTTTACAGTGAAAAACTTAATACATCTGAATAAAATAACCTAATGGCGCATCCTGTCTGTATATGCATAAAAGCAAACATATCATCAAAATTATGGTATCAGATTGGTACATTAAACACAACTGGTCAAAGTAATGCTCTAGTAATGACAAATTTGGAAACTTCAGAGGAGACAATGCCAGGATATAACAAGATTCATGAGAGTGAGAGTGCGGTGGACTTGAGATAGTATGTTCCAAATACTTAACTGGAGAGGGCACGAGCAACAGTCACTACATAAGGGAGTTTTTGCATAATACTACAGCCCATGGCTAGTTACGTGATAATAGGTAGTGACATTGAACATTAAATCATTAGGTAACTTATTTCAGGTACTAGCTACTGAGATGCAAAAGATGGAATCTTCGGATGGAAAAAATATTCTTGTTCAACATCTTAACTATTTGCTGGGATAATGTCACATTTAGTGTTTTCTTAACTGTGGATTGGTAGATGAAACAGTGGAAACAGGACCACCACAAAACAGTGCTTATGTCAAAAAAGTAAAACTTTTAATAAAACGAGCGCTTTCACGTGTTCAAATACACGCTTATTCAGGTTTAACTAAAAGACATTTAGCAAAAGCTTATATATACACAAGCCTCCAGGCACAGAATGGTACAATCAACACGTTAATCACAATCAATTAAACAATTAATTAATCAAGACAAAATATCAAAACTATGTATTTAACAAAGCTCTAAGCATCCTAAAAACATCAAAAACCTTCATGAACTGCATCAAAACAAAATGAAATATATCTTCACAAATATATATATATATATATATATATACATATATATATAAATTTCATTATATATAAAATTATTAATTAATATAAAAGCAATATATACATTCATAAGAATGAAATAAAATAAAATAAACATCCATCTACCTACGAGCTGCTAAGGCTGCTCTGATACTAACATATTGATTTATACCAGGCTCAATATGAGCTCTTAGTTTAAAAATCCAGCCTAATTCAACTGACTCTAGATAATTAAAACTATCACCCCCTCATCTATTTAATTCAACAATTTGCAAAACTCTAAATGAAAAAACATGTTCAGGATAAATAGTGACATGTTTTGCTAACGCATTAGTAGGGACTGATTTCCTAATGTCATAGATATGGTTATATATCCTCTCCTTAAGTTTTCTAGAGGTCATACCCACATAGAAGGCTGTGCATTTCATACATGTTGCCAAATATATTAAATTGGTGCTGTTACACGAGGCATGGAATCGAGGAGTGGACATATATACCATACTGGGGTGTATAAAATCTTGTTCCTTGGTAATGTATTTACATAAATTACAATTATTGCATGGATAAGTACCATAACTTATGTCCCTTGGATTCTTGGCCAAACCTTCACTAAATCTCTCTATACAAAGTAACCTTTTTAAATTCTTGCTGTTCTTATATCTAAAACAAGGAACTTTCCCTAGTATATCAGAGAGGCGCTGATCTGTCATTAAAACATTCCAATTTTTCTTTATAATCCCTATTACATTCTTATTGTCATTAGTATACCTAATAGTAGCAGCCAAACGGCCTGACTGGGGTATATTCAGCCTCCCCATGCCTCTATCTTTACACCATTTCTTTTTACCTTTCAAAATATCCAAAGGGCCACCTACCAAACTTCCCCTTACATCATTTATGACCTCTTTTGCATATCCTCTATCTAGAAATAGTTTGTCTAGAAGTTTCAATTGTAACAGTCTATCCACAGGATCTCTACAGATATTACTGATCCTGAGATATTGACTCTTAACAACATTGGGAAAAATGAAACGAGGATGCATACTGCCAAAATGTAATAAGGCATTCCTCCAGCAAGTCTTTCTATAAAGCGAGGTAGACAATCCTCCCCTCTCATTCTTGCTAATAGTTACATCCAAGAAATGTATTTCGTGTGCGAAGGTTTCCATAGTAAACTTCAGAAAATTTGTAGTAGTACCTAGGTAGAAAATAAACTCCTGCAACAAATTCATGGCAGCATCCCAAATTATTAGAATGTCATCTACAAAGCATCTATACAACCTAACATGCTGAAAAAAGCTGTATTAAAAACAAACCCCTCCTCCCAATGGTACATCACCAAATTAGCATAGGAGTTTGCGCATGGGGTGCCCATGGCGACACCCCATGCTTGCCAATAAAGCATGTCCTGAAACATGAAAACATTATTGCTGAGAACTATGTCCATCAAGGTACATATCAAAATCTGTTTATCATTATTATACTTCTCCATAACATGTAACAACTCCCTTAAAGCCTCCAAACCATGTTCATTAGGTATGGCAGTAAACAAATTTTTTACATCCAAAGTTACTAATATACAAGAAGAAAAAGATTCATATCGCATCTTTAGCACATCAAGATCATTCAGCAACTGATGTGCGTCTTTGAGAATGGTAGGTATGCTTCTAACTAAAGGACCCAGGTTGCTCTCCAAATAACAAGATATGCTTTCCGTGAGCCACCCTTGTCCAGATACTATAGGTCGTAGGGGTGGGGGGTAAACCCCTTTATGTATCTTGGGAAGGCCTTTAAAATAAGGAATCACAGGATATTCTACATGAAAATATTCAAAAAGCTCATAAGATATTTGCCTGCACATGAGGAGATCATGCAACTCATCACATACTCTCTTTATAATCCTGTTCACATCTTCTTTCCCAACCTTGACATAGGTGTCATCATCATTTAATAACTCCAGCATAAGAAGAATATAGTGGTGTGTATCTAAAAGCACCCCCCCCCCCACCTTTGTCAGCAGGTCTTATCGTTAGGCTGGAGTCCCGAACAAACCTATTTAACGAACATCTCTCCTGTGTATTCAAATTAAAGAAAAGACATTTCTTAGTTTTGCCAGAAAAATAATTATAAAAATCTCTCTCACAAGCCCGTACAAAACATTCGACACTAGCAGGCATATTAGGGGTAAAAGTACTTCTACGTTTAAAAACGAATTCACACGAAATTTCAACTGTTACATCATTACTAAATAGCAATTTTAAAGAAATTAGTCTCCCAAACATACATATATCAGTCAAAAGCTCTGTAATGTCACTTCCTTGAGATGGTATAAAAGAAAGTCCTCTATTTAACAAACCTATGTCCGAGTCACTCAATTCATGACTTGATAAATTAAAAACCAAGCCATTTAGTTCTTGTTCTTCCGTCTTACCTCGACAAACTCTCCTGAAAATTTCCTTTTCCGTCGGCCCCGGCTGGTAGAGCGTGTTTGTGAAGCCCCTCGATACTTCATCGGAAACTGTAAAAAACGATCTAGAGCACCATTAGTTGTCTTTGGTCTAGCTCCATTTTTATTGAGTGTATCTTGATTCAATAGAGCTTGCTGGTTTGGTGGTGGCATGTTCCCATGCTGTGCAGATACTCTAGGACCACTCCCATTCGATGACATCATCATTGGCTCAGTTTCACCGTTACTAACCTCCACTCCACTAACTTCATTACTTAAAGGGATATTGTCTTTAACCAGCTGTTCATCAGTATTAAGTGAGATCACACGGTCATGGTCTGAAACGGGGGTGTAATTCATACAGCCACTCCTCGGCCAAACAAAGACCTGACCCATGGTGAAATCTCTATAATCCCTTTGCAACTTCTTATGTTTAATTGATCATAACTTATCACTATATGCCACGATCTGTGTATACATATTAGTCATTCTTTTTTCAAAGAACTCCCCTTATAGCGGAGCTGTATGTCAGAGTTTTGACTCTCTACTCTTTTGAGCAAATCAGTCTCAATGGGAGAAAAATAATCGATCAAGAGTCTCATATACTGGTAACTTAGATCTAAATTCAACTGTTGCCACTTTTTTAGCAGGTCAGGGTGACTATCACCATACGTAGGCATACAAAGTACACGCATCCCTCTAGGGACAATGTGAAAATGAAGACAAGCTTCCAAATGCTTCCGTTGCCAAGTTAGTCTCTGTAGCCTATATAAATCATTCTCAAGGTCTCTGACCTTGTTGTTAAAGTCATTAACATTGTCCATAGTACCTGCAGCAGAGGATGGAATCGAATGAAACAGTTCCATATGCAGTAGCGGATTCGCTTGTGATGGTAGCACTTCATTCCATCTACGAAGAGAACTACTGCCTTCAGGGTTATAGTCAAGTTCCAATTCTGGAGTTTCCATAGTATGTGTGTGGGTAGTCGTAGCTAAGCACAAGGCAAAATCACAAACGGAAAAATGAAGAAACAACTACCCGCCAAAGGTCCGTTCCACAAAGCAAAACCAGGCAAAAAACACAATGTAGATGAAACAGTGGAAACAGGACCACCACAAAACAGTGCGTATATCAAAAAAGTAAAACTTTTAATAAAACAAGCGCTTTCACGTGTTCAAATACACGCTTCTTCAGGTTTAACTAAAAGACATTTAGCAAAAACTTATATATACACAAGCCTCCAGGCACAGAATGGTACAATCAACACGTTAATCACAATCAATTAAACAATTAATTAATCAAGACAAAATATCAAAACTATGTATTTAACAAAGCTCTAAGCATCCTAAAAACATCAAAAACCTTCATGAACTGCATCAAGAACAAAATGAAATATATCTTGCCAAATATATACATATATATATAAATTTCATTATATATAAAATTATTAATTAATATAAAAGCAATATATACATTCATAAGAATGAAATAAAATAAAATAAATAAACATCCATCTACCTACGAGCTGCTAGGGCTGCTCTGATACTAACATATTGATTTATACCAGGCTCAATATGAGCTCTAGGTTAAAAAAAAAACAGCCTAATTCAACTGACTCTAGATAATTAAAACTATCACCCCCTCGTCTATTTAATTCAACAATTTGCAAAACTCTAAATGAAAAAACATGTTCAGGATAAATAGTAACACAACTGGTCAAAGTAATGCTCTAGTAATGACAAATTTGGAAACTTCAGAGGAGACAATGCCAGGATATAACAAGATTCATGAGAGTGAGAGTACGGTGGACTTGAGATAGTATGTTCCAAATACTTAACTGGAGAGGGCACGAGCAACAGTCACTACATAAGGGAGTTTTTGCATAATACTACAGCCCATGGCTAGTTACGTGATAATAGGTAGTGACATTGAACATTAAATCATTAGGTAACTTATTTCAGGCACTAGCTACTGAGATGCAAAAGATGGAATCTTCGGATGGAAAAAATATTCTTGTTCAACATCTTAACTATTTGCTGGGATAATGTCACATTTAGTGTTTTCTTAACTGTGGATTGGTAGTGTTATGGAGAAGAACAGTCATAGGGTGAAGGTATGTATGTATGTATGATATAACCTGTTTGTGTGATTAAACAACAAATGGCATTGCCTGCATTTACACACTGGCAAATTTCTTCATTTTAAAGTAAATTGAGAGCAGTTCTTTCCAAAAGACTTCTATAAAGTTTTTCCAGAGTTTTCACCATTTTTTAAACTTACACTATCCACTAAAGAAAAGTGTAAGTGCCCTAAGCCCTTAAGGGGGAGGGATAGCGGATTAATTAAAATATACACAGCTGACAGATGGACAGAAAACTATACTGAAAAGGCAGAGCTGTTAAATCAGCATTTCTGTTTAGATTTTTACAAAGGAACTGGTGTTGAAAGAAAAAGAACTGAAGTGCTCCAGGAGAATCACGGCAAACTCAGAGAAGCAGCAACATGCTCATTGAGGAAGGGAAAAAGAAGGAGATACAGATGGAAGAGGGATCCCTTGGCCAGAAGTACAGCAACAGAAAATAACAGGGAGGGAGAACTGAGGGACAGAATACTGCAACAGTGAGAAGTAGGACATCTACTGTTATGATAAGTTTGTACCCAACTGTATTATGTCCATCCTTTCATTGTTGCAGTATTTTTATTTGGGATAGTACAAAAGCTATTGGAAAGCATGGGAAAGCTCTCCACAAACCCATGAAGGATACCACTAGCAAATCATTCCCTAGCTCTGGAAATGACATCCAACTTGCAAGGTTTGGTAAGAGTGTGGACAGTAGACCAAGCAGCAGTTTTCAAGATAACTTAGTATCCAGATCCTTGAAAATAGCACCAGAAGAGGCTTCTGTCCCGGTAGAATGAGCATGAACAGAAAAGGAAAGCTGCTTGCCATGAAAAGAATAACAAAAGAAATGGCCTTTGAAATCCAGGAGGAGATAGTTTGCTTAGATACCGCCAACCCCAACTTCTGGTCATGAAAGGAAAGAAAAAGTTTCTCAGATTTCTTGAAGCATTTATTCTTATCCAAGTAATAACTTGAGCTGTCTATGAAAATTCAAAGTAATACCCTCTCACTAGAAGTCTCCGTTGAGGGAAAAAAGGAGGAAAGATGAATGGACTGATTCAAGGACAAATAATTAACCACCTTGGGCATATAAGAAGGATTGGTACGAGACATAAGAGCTTGGAGTTCAGAGACCTTTTTGGCATTAACAGCCACCAAAAATAGTCTACCAATTACAATACCGCAGGGAAGAAGAAAAGGCATTGTTCGAGTTCAAAACTAGAAGGTAAAGCTGGATTCAGAGGCAGAGAGAAATGGCTGACAAATTAACTTTAACAGAGAAATATGCCACACCAGCACTGAGCAGTTCACGCAAATAAGAAAGGACCATAGGGACCCACACAGAAAGAAGGTCCAGATCATGCCTAAGATATCAAATAGAAAATATCTTTCACTTACCCATATAAGAGTTTCTAGTAGTGGGTTTTCTGGCCTCCTGCAAAGCCCAAAGCACATCCTCAGAGTTTTAAGTCCTTTTAGGCAGCAATTTTCTATCACCAAAAGTGCCAGCTGAAGTGTGGACAAGTGAAGGTGAACGAAAGATTCCTTGTCTTGTGTGAAAAGATCCATCCTGAGGTAACTTGTGATGATTGCCCCTGGCCAGGTGAAATAGAAGGGGGATCCAGTGCTGCCTATGTCAAAGGGGAGTCACCAACAAGATTTTGGGTGTGTCCCACATGATCTTGTGCACTGGGAAGTAGAGGAAGAGGATGACAGGCATACAAGACATGGTGTCCACATTCCCAGCCAGTGGACTTGGAACGCTGGAACAGAATTGAGGAAGTTGTCTGTTTAGAGGAGAGGTAAGATCATCTACCTGAAAAGTACCCCACTGATGTACATTCCCCATAAGAACCTCCCTGTGAAGCATCCATTCATGAGGATGAACGTCTCAGCCACTACACTGTGCTCTGAAGGGATGTAAACTGCCTAAGGAACCAGGTGATGCCAGACTACAGAAGCCCAAACCTGAACAGACAACCTGCAAAGAAGATAAGATTTTGTGCCCCCTTGTTTGTTGATGTACCACATGACTGTGGTATTATCAGTAAACATCTTTAGAAGATCTGGAACCCAAAGGGAGTGAAAGGCCTGAACAGCTAGGAGAAAGCCCTCAACTCTGTTATCGATATAGTTTGTAATCTGTTCATGGGACTGAAGAGCCTAGACTTTCAGGCTATTGGAGGAGGCTCCCCAACCTTGAGCAGAAGCTCCCTGAGTAGGGAGAGGAACCTGAAAAGGCACACCAGGATTTAGGGAAATATGATAAATCCACCAGTTTAGCTTGAGACAAGGTAAGAGAGGGACCAGATAGTCCAAAGAGTGGCAGTGGTGGAGACAAAAAGCCTTGAGATACCACTGAAATTTCCTCATGTGGGGTTTGACAAAAGGAACCATGGGAATGATGGATGCCATACCCCAGGGCTCAGACAAATTCCTTTATAGGAAGGACTGTAAGTGGAAGAAGAGTCTGGAAATAAGCAGTCGAAGAGAGGACCTTAGGGGGCAAAAGACAAGTCAACACTGGGATGATCTGAATTCTGTAACGCCAAAACACTTTGTCCTGAGAGGCAGCTAACACAAACATTTGAGACTGACAGTAAACGTTGCACTTTGCAGAAGAAGCATAGTGAAGTGCAGATTCTGAAGCAGGAGCTGTGGAGAAGGGGCATGGATAAGGAACTCATCTAAACAAGGGAAGATATGAATTTCCTGAAGTCTGCAGAAAGCATTTGCCAAATACCCTTAGAGTTATAGAAAGACAAAACAGCAAAGCAGAAAACTGATAATGAGAGGAAGAAATAAAGAAATGTAAAAACTTCCTGAAGAGGAACTTAGTAAGGATATGGAGGTAAGCGTCCTTCAGATCCAGAGATACCAGAAAAGCTTGGGGAAGCAAAAGGGGAAAAAGTGTCAGAAAAGAACAACCTGAAGGAAGAAACCTTATGAAAGGTGTTGAGAAAAGATAGGTCTAGAATGGGCATTCACTATGCCTCCTTTTTGGGAACCAGAAACATTTTGGAATAAAAACCTTCTTCTTGAGACAAGGAAACAGGTTGGCTGGTTCCTTATCCAACCAGATCTAACAAAACCAAAGGAAATGAGGAAGGTGGCAAGGATGAGATTGGAGAAGGTCAGAGAATGGGGGAGGGGACTTACAAACCATAAGATAACTGTGCTGGATGAAGGACAGAACCTAGGCATCTGTGGTTATCTGTCAAACAGGAAAGAAAAGGGTTAGCCTGATTCACAGAGGAATCCGGCAAAGAGAAAGGAGAGCCTGGATGTCAGATAGAGGCAAATTTGTCAGGAAAATAAGTTTTCTGGCCTCTAGACCTCTGAGCGGGTTTGTTAGTAACCCTCTTGTTCCCAGTAGGTTGTCTAGGCTGCCTATGGACAAAAGTAGATTTAGATGGATGGTTCCTTTAGAACTTCGGCACAGAGGAAACAAAAAAGATTGCTTCAAGATCTTGTATAACCTTGCCCTTATCATGAAGAGTTTAAAATACAATTCTGCAGCAGAAGTGCCAAAAAGATTCTGATTGTCTAAGAGAGAATATAAAAGTTTGGCCTTAATGTCCTCAGGTAAGGCTTGAAGGTGCAGCAAAGAGTATGCCCTCATGACAGAAACAGATGCAGTTGCTCTAGAAGAGGCAACAGCTGCATCATATCTGCATTTAATAGAATGGCAAGCTACCAGACAGGCAGAGCTCAGAAGAGAAGGAGCAGTAGTCTTAATGTCTGAATCAGACATATCATTCAAAACTCCCTTGGCTGTTCTTTCCCAGCACATATCTAGTCATGTGGGTCTGATAATTAATGTCTCTAAAAGCCAAAGTAGCAGGAGTATACACTTTTCCTTTTACCTATCCATGGTACAGCTGTCCTTGCCAGAAAGTAAAAGCTTGAAAAAGGAAAACAGTTTGGATGTCTCATCTGCGGACATGAAAACAAAAGCAGGATCAGGTGAAGAACTTTTATACATTTATGATCCTAAACAACTTTATAAAATCTGTCTGGCTTCTTAGGAGCTACAGTTTGAGTCAGAAACATGAAAAGCTGCTGAAAATGTATCCAAAAGGGCAGTTAAACAGGAGGGACTGCAGAAGGGCTGGTGAAATCCACTTGCAAGAGTTCATAATAGCTCTTTTGAACCTCAGAAATCTGGGCACAGTCCCACTTAAAGTGTTCCATCATATGGACCACTGTTTCTCCAAAGGGTAATTCTTCAAAGGAGAGTCTCAGGCGACATACAATCTTCCTCATCAGACCCCAGGGCCAGAAGCGAGTGGATCTGGAAGGAATATGCTAAATATTGTTCACCAGAATCCAACTATTCATCAGAAGAATCAAAATCCCTAGGCCTCTTGTACGGGGCGGAAGACCAGGAAGCAGAAGCAAAGATAGACAAACCTTGTGGGGGTACCATGGCCATAAGGGCATTAAACAGCCCCTGAGTAAAATCCTGCCATTTCTTGTGAAGATCATTTGCCACAATAGCTACATTTGGTTTTCCATTTCTTTTTTAAAGAATATCTGCTTTAACAAATCTAGGATGTTCAGACCCCTATATTCGATGAGGGTACCAGGCACTTGTTCCCTAACTGCAATATGGGGAATCCCCCCAGATCATTCAGGTAAAGTCAGCTGTGGCTACCCCTCTACATCTGTATCACACACGTATACACAGCCTCGGCGAATGTGTGAGTAAACACAGCCATGTTGGCCTCTAACTGGGTCTCAGCAGAGGGAAATGGTAGCAGCACTGGACAGTCCTCAGGTTCTTCATCCAATCAGAGAGAGATGCCCATTGGAGGTTGTACAACAGCAGGCTCAGTATTTGCTTTCTTAGCTTTTTTCTTAAGTGGTGGCTGAACTTCAGGGCAGGCAGATTCAGTCATGGTACCCTGAGTCAAAAGCTTTAGAAGGTTTTTCCAAATAAACTGAAAGGGACAATAGATGGCTGCAGAGTGTCTTAGGAACAAATGCCTGACAAACTTCACAGCGAGTATGGTCATGTGTAGCAACCAAACAAAAAAGGTACTTCTCACTTCTATCTTTATGGGGAATATGTCTCCCACACTCAAATTTTTCCTTCCTGGATGACAAGAAAATAAACTACAAGGAGGAAAAAGGAAAGAAGGAACCCCAATGGGCATTAATCTTCAGATGGCTCGGTAGGTGAACCATCTCAGCAAACATCACAGAGACAGACTTCAGAGGTAGTGTTCGGACTGGCAGCAAAGAAGTTCTGAGGATTAGACATCCATACATCACATATGTATCTTGCCTTGTCTTGCACATAGGAAATAATTCCGATGTACAACAACTGCAAAGTGTAAAGGCTTTGGTATACTGGATGGATGTTAGGATATCCTTGGCAGAATATCCCAAGAATAAAGAATACATCAACAGTGATAAGGAAGGACATGCCCTGTATCAACTTAATCCTTTCATCACACTTTTTGGTAACTTTGGCAGCACGGTAACCAAAAACTAAACCTCTATCCAAACGAGAATTTAAAATCACATATTTCACATCATAACGGAGGTTCTAAGAAGGCAGCCAGGCAAATCTCATAAAAGCAGTACTAGTGGACACAGCCTTGGAAGAAGTATCAACTGAGTCACACACACACTAAAGAATGAGTTGTGACTTGCACAGTGGAATATAACTATTTAACACAGATTTTTCCTCACAAGAAGAAACTGCACACAAAACATTCCTCATACTTTCACAATTAGTCATAACATAATTTAACATATGATACTGACAATTCAAAATTCTGAAAATCAAAGTTATAGAAGCATACACTTTTTTCCTGTGCCTATCAATTATCTTCCCAGCCTTATAAGAAAGAGTAGGATTGGAATTAACTTACCGTTTAGCAGCAGTAGGATTAACTAAGGCTATAGCCGCTGAGTCAAGTTTGGGAAGAGCTTATGAAAACTTAAAAAACTGAGAAACCTTACACATTCTACCTATCATTTTAGCAGCAACAGGCTGACTACCAGGACAACTGCAGGCAGTGACACACACACACAGACACACACAGATACACAGCAAAGCTGACAGACCTGGTGGAATTGGTGAAGGTTCAGAAAATCCTTCTGTAACAGGTCAGAGTATTTTCTGATGGACTGAAAAACCTCAATGTTCTCCCACTGAAAACACTGGCACATTCTGGAAATAGTGTCAGAGAAAGAGAAACCTCCACAGGATGAATCAGAAACTGAGCTCTCCTCCGAGTCTAAATCAGAAAACTGATCAGAAATCTGTATCTGTCTCTTCATCATCTTGTCCAGATTCAGAATCTTGAATCTCTTCAGGAAAAGAGGTATCCTACTTTATTTTACTAGAAGCCACCTTATAAGAATGATAAATAGCCTGAACTAAACCCTGAGCCAGAACCAGTAAATTTGAGGAGTAGTGGCTATGTGTTTAGGCTTCTGTTTCCTTCTGACAGGAAAAATGGGGCCAACAGTGTTATGAATGGCAGCAGCAGTTTTCCCAGGCATGGGCACAACATTCTGACTAAACAGGGAAGCCTTCCTGTTCCCTCTCTCAGAAATGACAAGAGTGGCTCTTCCTTGCCCACTTAGGGCACCCCAACAGCCACAGTGAACTTGGCTAACCACCAGTCCACAGTGGATGTAGGTGTTATACCAGAGGGATCTGGGGTAATAGATGAATGGATTGGGGAACAAGCTCTATAGTCACAGCAGAGTTACCCACATGTGGCTGAGGCAAATTGCTAGCCTGCTGAGATGGCAAAGGCGGTTTTGCTTAACATTTTTTTTTTTTTTTGTGGCTGGAAGTAGTTCTTACCATGGAACCCAGTAGCCAAAAATGTTACCTATTACCCAAGGAAAATAAGCATCAAGAGCTGGTAAAAACTTAAAAGTCACTTTTTTGACACCACAACACAGCAAAAAAGCACAAGTAAAATGAATACAATTTTTCCATAGAAACACTTTTTTTTTGTTTTTTTTTATTATTTTAAACAACTTTAAAACTGACAGGAAAAATGTGCACTCCCATTTAAAACTACAGTTAAGTCTCGTGACAATCTGTTAAAACACTAACTTCTAGCTTAAAAATAACTTTCCTAAACAGGAAAATACAATAGCACATTTTTTTTTAATGTAGAAGATTTTTTTCTCCCAAAGGGAACTTATCTTCCCAGCAAAAGCATACAGTATATCTGCAAAAGCTCACAGAAAGATGCACTCTTCAACAGCAGAAAAGCTCTGAAGGGCCTGGAGCTCAAACCTGTCTTTTTACTCAGTACAGCTCAAGCTGAATGATGGTTTGGGCATGTGGAAGGTGCCCTGAAGCTTTGGAAATTGGCCAGATGTTACATCCTTGGCAGGATATAAGATATAACCAACACAGATAAGGCCATCGCAGCAGTGATCAATATGATGATCATTTAGCAGAACTTAATAAGAAAACTGAAAATAAAAATGAAAAAGAAATCACCTGTAACCAGAGGAACAACAATTTAAAAGCAATTTTGTGTAAAAGAATAGATTTCATCTGATCAAATCACAATGGTTAAGTCAGTGTATGTTTATTTATTTATTCATTAATTTACTTCAGTTTATTAATACGGTTTGAACACTAAGCACAATAAACCACTTGTGGGTTCAGTTCATTTGCAAAACAACCTACAAAGTAACATAGTAAATACTGAAATCACAATGCAATGAAGTTTAAAAGCTATAACTAAGTACTTAAATGTAAGAATAGGGCAATATTCATAACCAAAACTAATCATATGGCAGCAAAAAAAAAAAACTATTAAAATACAATATTAATTAAATAAATATGTTAAACAGGAAGAAAATATGAATGCTCAAGTTCTTTCTTAACACTGTGCTGTCTCCTACTGACTCAATACAAAACTACATGTCTTATACAAATAATACCACCACCAAACTAAATTAAGTGGCATATGTTAAACTATCAAGCCAAACAGTACCTGAAAATACCAAGCACTGCTGGTATTCTTTAAAAGTGGTAATATAATATACAGGATTCGTATCACTTCACTGAAAGACCATTTCACTGACACACATTTCACTGAAACCAAATCACCTAAAGCTCATTTCACCTAAAACTCATTTCACTGACAAGTAGTACTCTAAGGCAAGTCAAAGGTATATGTCCTTTTCCCCACTGTAGTTCAATCCTGGTGTTAGTATATATAGTTGGGGGGGGTGTAGCCTCCCACCTAGTTGGGTTTTACCAAATAATGTAAAACAAAACCAGACAACAGAAAACCAAATTAACTGGGGGGCTACGCCACCCATACCCACCAATGTGGGGGCTGTGCCCCCCAACTATATATACTAACAACAGGATCGCACTACAGTGGGGAAAAGAACACATACCTTTGACTTGCCTTATAGTACTACTTGTCAGTGAAATGAACTTTAGGTGATTTGGCCTCAGTGAAATGATCTTTCAGTGAAGTGATACGAATCCAATATACAATATAAACCTGAGAAAGGCAATTCAACAACATCAAAACTTTCTCAGTAGTCCCAGTTTTAATACATTAGTTATACTTAAATGCCCAACAGAGACCAGGAAATCAGTTCACCTGTAGGTCATATCTACCACGTTTAAAGTACTGTAAACAGTTGTGTAGAGCTTATCAGCATAATGACACAGACAGAGACAATTCATAATATGCCATTAAAAATTGTGATTGGGCTGAATCAGAAACTAATGAAATACTGACTAAAGGCATTTAATACATAACTAAAGTCCTAAGGACTGAACATGACTGTGATGTAAGGAAATGACAGAAATCTGTATATATATATGAAGGGGACCATTCTTAAAAAAATATAAAATAAAAAGATATATGACAAAAAGACAGATGGCTTGGCAAAGCTACAGAAAGGGTTGTGGGTGAAATAGACATCTTGAGAAGGCATTAGAGTCAAAATACTGACTGAATTAAACACTGCATGACAGGCATGATACCATCTTTAGGAAGATTTGTGGGGAGGGGTTAACTGTTGGATATGTAGCTCTTACAGCTTCTTTAATAAATACTGATCAGATCAGGTTTGACAAAGTTGTCATAATGGTTAAAGTCTTTGCCTTTTATGCACATGGTACAAGGTTCAATCCTGAGCTCTGGATAATGGCTCTGTGGAGTTTGCATGTTTTCCCTGCATCTATTTCACTGTAGCAGTCATTACATTTGGGTTATCTGCTTGCAGGTAGCCCTCAGTCGGCCTGATTAACAAAGTCTTGGGTCCTGCGTCGGTTGCTGTCCCTTCTTCCATGACGTCAGGTCGCAGGGGTATAAAACATGCAGTGGACGCCATTACATCAGTCTTTCTTGCCGTGTGTTGCCTGAAGCAGAAACAGTTTGCAAGTGTCGGTTGGCTGACTCCTGAAATTTTTGTTTTCGAGTTTCAGAACCGAAGTCTTCAACTAAAGCTAAGTACCCTGTTGGGGAAGCTTTTTCTTGTTCCTTACCGATGTCAGTAAAAGTTAATAATTGCATTACTTGTGGAAAGCAAATACCTCAAAGATTTTCATTCGTACTGTATTCCTTGCTGTTGGTTTTGTGCTTTATTTAATCAGTGCACTATGTCGTCGGTATATTTTCGCCTTTAAATATTTTGGTTCTTGGTTTAATTATCTAGAAATGTCGTCGGTTAGCCATCCGACTACCGGGATTCCGAAAAAATGCAAAGATAAAGACAGAGACAGGCCGCCGAGGTCCAAAACTGCTGAAGATGCTTCTCCTAAGCCAGTCGCCAGTTCGCCGGTACTCAGTGAGGTGCTTTTGCAGCCCCTGATACCCGCTACTTCTGATTTGCAGGCCTCTACTGAGACTCCATTCGGAGTCCAGTATGCCACGAGATGCTTCAACTATGGAACCCGCGGATGTCTCTACCTTGGATGGGTCCAGAGCCACTGTGCAGGCACGGGCTACTGAGGGTTATTCAGGCCTACGGACTTGCATATTAAACTGACGCCTTCTTTTTTACTTAGGTCTAAATCTTGATCCATGCCTAAAAAACCAACGCCCAGGCCACATGCTCAGGCCTCTATGCCTAAATAACAAATTATAAGAATAGCTGAAGATCTAATAACTCTAATCAGGGGTAGCCAACCCCCCCCCCTTCTAAGAGGCCTAGGACTGAAGTTGATTATGAATATTCTGATCAGGATTCCGTTTTTTTCTGATTCTTCTGATGATCTGGATTTGCCCTTATCTACTTATGAAGATTCTGATGCAGAGGACTCCATTCCCTCTGCTTCCTCTCCTGAGGACTTTTCTTTTGGGGAAACTTTGCATACTCTAAGGGAGAATTTCCACTGGGAAAGCCAGGATTTTTCTGATTCAAAAAAGAGGCTTAGGGATTTCCTTCTCCTACCTCAGCATTGGCCTTTAGCTATTCCTCCTGTACTAGACATTGTTGATGATGCTTTTTTGGAATCTAGTTTGGCCCCTGATTCCCTGCCTCCTGTTCCCAGAAAACCTGACAGATACTACAGGGTCCCTGAGTCCCACAAGTTCCTTTTTAAAAATCCTATTGCAGATCCAGAGACTATTTTACAGGGGCCCATGGGCATTAAGGCTTCTACTGCTAAAAAATCCTACCCCTTCTGATAGAGACTCCAGGGCGCTGGATAGATGGGGTAAGAAGGTTTACACTTCTGCAACCGTGGCCATTAGGGCTTTAAACTGCCAGTTTCATATGCTAAAGTATCAGCAACATGTTATTGGACTGCTTAAACAGAAATTATGTTGATTCCTGACTCTGTGGAAAATAAAGAATTACAGGATTTAATGCATTCTGCCGAACAAGTTGGAAAACATACTTTGAAATGTGGTTTTGATTTATTAGAGGCTTCTTGCAGGGCTGCTGTTACTGGGTCTGTGCTCAGAAGGCATGCTTGGCTTAAGGAGCAATCTTTGCCTGATCATGTTAAAGCTAAATTGTTGGATGCTCCTTTAAATCAGGACTGCCTGTTTGGCAACAAGGCTGAGGAAGTTCTTAAAAAGACGGAAGATAAAGCTAAATCTATGCAAACTGTTAAAGATTTTTTACAAGTTCAGCCTCCTAGATTTAGTAGGCACTGGCCCTCTAAGAATTGGTCCTTCCCAGCCCCTTCCAGGTCTTCTCAAGCCAAACCCAGGCACAGCAAAAACCCCAGGTTTCAGTCCCAGGGGACACATAGAACTAAGCAGTGGAGGGCCTCCACTTCCAAATCTGGGAATAATATGACTCCCCCCATGGTAAACTGTCTCAATGACTTCCTTTTAAAATTTCCAAGCCCTTACCAACTGACTGCCTCTTTGGGGGGGAAGATTGCTCTTCATGCAAAGAATTGGGAACTCATTACCCAGGACAAATGGGTTTTAAATATAGTGTCCCAGTGATACAGATTTCACTTCCACATGTTGCCAACACCAAGCGGGTGGCTGGATCTACCCCCAAATCAGTGGGAAGAGGCCCCAAAACAAGTACTTTCTCTCTTAAGCAAGTGGGCTATTCACCTTGTACCAGAAGAGGAAAAGGGACAAGGTTTCTACTCGAGACTTTTCCTGGTACCCAGAAAAGACAATTCATGGCATCCTATCCTGGACCTGTCTACTCTAAACACCTTTTTGGAGATTCCAAAATTCAAGATGCTGACTCTTCAATTACTTCCTATGCTAGGCAAAGATGCCTGGTTGGCAACACTAGATTTAAAAGAAGCATACCTGCACATCCCAATCAGGGAATCTTGCAGAAAATACCTATGCTTCAAAGCAGGCTACATGCACTATCAGTTCTCTGGACTGCCCTTTGGCTTATCTATTGTGCCCAGGGTATTCACAAAGAGCCTAGCTCCAGTTATTGCATTTTGACGGCAAAGAAGTATTCAAATATATCCATACCTGGACGATTGTCTAATTCAGGCAGAAAGCCAGGACATACTATTGAATCATCTGGCCTTTGTACAAAGGGTTCTAACTTGTCTGGGGTACACCATAAACGAAAAGAAATCACACATGGTACCCTGTCAACAAATTATATTCCTGGGAGCAAGCTTGAATACAACTTCCCAGATGGCATACCTCACGACAGAGAAACAAATTCAAATTCATTTGACAACCTACTTCAAACAATTGGCCACAAAAACCCTGCTATCTGCAAGACAAATACTGCAAGCCTTGTTGTTCATGGCCTCCTGCATTCTTCTAATTCCATATGCAAGACTGCATATGAGGAAACTACAGTGGTATCTAAAAAGCCTATGGTGTCAACATTCTCTGGATCTAGAAACAATGATTCTTATCATACCTTGCCTACACCTAGAGTTCTTTTGGTGGGCAGAGGCCTGCCACCAAAACAAGGGACTACCTTTCACACCACCCCCTGCCGCCCAAACCCTAACAGACGCATTAGACTATGCATTGGGGGGGTGCTCACCTGGCAGGGAAGTGCATTCAGGGCAAATGGACCTGCATCTCAATCAAAAAAAAATGTTACCTGCACAGAATGCTCGGACAGCCTTCAAGGACAACTAATGGTAAAGACAGACAACACCACTGTTATGTGGTATATAAACAAGCAAGGGGTACACATTCTTACCCCCTGTGCAGACTAGCCATGGCATTGTGGAACACAGCCTTGAGCTACCAAGTGCACCTACAAGCTCAATTCCTGCTAGGGAAATTAAATACACTGGCAGAAGGACTAAGCAGAAACCTCATAGACCCACACGAGTGGAAACTGGAATCAAGGATTTTCAACATGTTGACAAGCAAATGGGGAGCCCAGATACAGACCTGTTTTCCACTCCCCAGAACTACCAATTGGACAAATTTTGCACAAGGACTCACCACAAACAAGCCTGGAAAGTGGATGCTCTGTCCTTCAGCTGGAAAAACCCATCAGTCTATGCCTTCCTGCCTCTGCCTCTGCTCTCCAAAGTACTATTAAAAATCAAACAGGACAAATCAAGGATGGTTTTGATTGCTCCAGACTGGTTGTGTCAACACTGGTACCCCCCTCCTGCGCAGTGTGTCATGGTTATCCCAATGGCACCTGTCTCAGACTCCTTCCCTGTTGTCTCAGCAGGAGAACCAGATTCTGCACCCTCAGCTTCTAACACTGAACCTTGCAGGCTGGCTAATTACATAATCTCTCCTTTACCATCACTTAGTAAACCTGTGATGGATATCATTTTAGAGGCAAGGAGGCCTAATACTAGAAAATCTTATGCTGAAAAATGGAAAAGATTCTGTGCCTGGAACCACTCTCTAGGGATGAGCACAGCAGCGCCCAATTTACCTCAGATTTTACAATACTTAACTGAGATGCTTCACAAGGGCCTGTCTTTTTCCTCCATTAAAATCCATGCCTCATGCATTTCAGCTCATTATAACACAGAACCTCCCCTCTTCTCTCATCCACTGCCCAAGCAGTTCCGCAGAGGGGCCAAATATTTGAGACCACCCAGGAGAGCTCCAACCCCAGCCTGGGACCTTAACTTTGTTTTGGAGAAACTCACTCTAGCTCCTTTTGAGCCAGCTGCTACTGCAGACTTAAAATTTCTTTCTTGGAAAACAGCTTTCCTTTTAGCAATCACTTCAGCTAGAAGGGTATCTGAATTTGAATTACAGGCCCTTATGGCAGTGGAGCCTTTCATCATCTTTCATGCAGACAGGGTGTCCCTCAGAACCAATCCATGCTTCATGCCCAAGGTGGTATCCAGTGTGGCTCTTAATCAGTCCATTCATTTGCCAACCTTCTTTCCCAATCCACAGAATAAAGGGGAATGGATACTGCATTCCTTAGATGTGCACAGACAACTTAGATTCTACTTGGATAGGATTAAACCTCAAAGGAAATCTGAACAACTGCTGGTGGCATTTGCTCCAGGGGCAGAGGGGAAGGCTATTTCAAAGCAAACCATTTCTAAATGGATAAGCCATTGCATTCATTTCTCCTATAAGCACCATGGAAAACCTATCCCCCCAGGGGATCAGACCTCACTCCACCAGGGCTGCATCTACCTCTACAGCCTTTCTCAGAGGCATCCCTACCAGGGACATCCTAGAAGCTGCTACCTGAAGTTCTGTGCATACTTTCACCAAGCATTATCATTTGCAAATTTCCTCTAAATCCAGAGCTGGCTTTGCCACTGCAGTCTTGCAGGGCCTTATAGCTGGGCCCTAATGCTATCTAAATTCCTCCTCCCAACCATAGCTTTGTGAATATACCCAAATGTAATGACTGCAACAGTGAAAGACGAAGAACATAGTACAGTTGTGTACACTTACCATAAATGTAGATGTTCAAGTGTAGTCACTGTTGCAGTCCTGGTTACTCTCCCTCCAGCCCCCTAACTTCGTTTGGCTATACCTCTACTTTCCTTTACTATGCTTAAAAGCTTTTTAGTGTATTTGCTTTTTATGTTGGAGGTATATCTTTGTACCTTTATATTTAATTGCTTCCCATTAGGGGGGCACCTGACATCTGGGGCAAGAAAAACTGATGTAATGGCGCCGGCTGCATGTTTTATACCCCTGATGACCTGACGTCATGGAAGAAGGGACAGCAACTGATGCAGGATCCAAGACTTTGTTAATCAGTCCGACTGAGAGCTACCTGCAAGCAGATAACCCAAATGTAATGACTGCAACAGTGAATACACTTGAACATCTACAATTATGGTAAGTGTACACAACTGTACTTTCCTCCCACTTTCCAAAACCATATTTGTTTTTTCCAACTCAAACTCACCCAAGAATGGAGTTTTGGGAAGCAGTACAAACAGTAAATACAGAATAGGGGGAAGAGATGTATAGACCAACCTCTTAAAGCATCACCTGTGGTTCGCAGTATCCTCTGTATAGGAGAACATAGATCAAAGACTGTATGCCATGTTAGGGCTACACACTCGGTGTAAAAATTAGCTACAGGTCATTTGGTCGCATTGACTAATGCCACCAAAACTGAGCATGGGTATTTGATAATGATAATTGGGTTGAGGAGCTGGCTTACTCCGATCTACACCAGGGACTCATAATAATGATGGGAGGGGGTCTATGTGCCCAAACTGGCAAAATGTGTATGCTGGCCATAAAGCCCAGCAGCCTTGAGTCAATAAGCTACTGGCTAGCAGGTGTCCAGCTGCCCAGACTGAATTACCTGGGATAGCTCTGTTGAGCAAAATCTGGATGTAAAACCTGCCAAACATGAACAAAGGATTGCTACACTCAGCATAGGTTAATTGACAGGGCGCAGCTTGGAAGTGGATAACTTGATGGTAATATGGAGCTTGTACATCCTCTGTATCCAGGATCCAGATGGAAGGGCAGTGCAGCAAAGCTACTTGGCTTGGGATCCAGACTCCACTACTCAGCAGGAGGACAGACAAGAAATGGTGTGGGAATTGTGGTGAAGGAGAAGTATCAGAAGACAGTGAGGAATGCCATCAGAATTAGTGACAAGACTCATGGCAATCAGACTCTAGTGTAAGGACAGGACACTGCTCAAAATCTCAGTCTAGGCCCCATAGCAGGTTTGTAACAATGAGGAAAAGAGTACATTCAGGCAGTAGCTGCCGGACCTGCTAGGTAAAGCAGGAAAACACGAGTTGGTGTTGACAAGGGGAGACCTAAATGCACATATCAGGAAGGGTAGAATAGTATGAGAGCTGTCTGGGTCCACATGGGTAGGGTCACAGGAATAAAGGCATACTTTGTTTCTGGCAAATGGATGGATGGTGGCTAACAATACGGTTCAACAAGACAGACAATCATAAGATCACATACATGAGCAGCTAACATGCAACTCAGATAGACTTCCTCCTAGTAAGGAAAGGGCAATGAGGCAGCATAAACCACTGGTTGCCACCATCAACTGCTTCTCAATGGTCAAAGAAGGCTCTAAGGTCAACAGAGACTAGGCTGAAGACCTAGAAGATGACTGGAGAGAGTACAGAAGTTCAGATACCCAGAGGTCTAGCACCTCAGGAAAAAAAGGAATAGGTGGAGATGAAGAAGAAGAATGGTATCACCTCAAAAGTGTAAGTGTGTGTGTGTGTGTGTGTGTGTGTGTGTGTGTGTGTGTGTGTGTGTGTGTGTGTGTGTGTGTGTGTGTGTAGTATTGCTTTAAAGCACTTGGTTTCCTGCTTTCGTTCCTAGATGAGGATAATTCAACACAAGAATCCGATGTTGTCTTTTCACTCTTCCTCACTAATGGGTTACAGATCCGATCAGGCTCTCAATCTCCTCCCTCTACTCATAATGCCCCACTACATCCCTATTGCCTCAAATCTCGTTGCCATCATCCTGGTTAGATGTAGGTTCTGCTCTCGAATATTTGTAAGTAAACTTTATATATATTTTTTTCTTCTTCTTATAAAAATCCTATAAACCTTTACTGTAAATCTTAAAACCCTTTTTTCCTACTACCTCCCTTTTAGCTTTCGCTGGCATTAGGGATATTTTGATCCTTTCAATTACTTTTTCTCTAATTAATTTTAGTAGTCTTTCGTACCATTCTTGGTAATTCTGCTTGGTACTATAGTTGGTAATTTTGCAACTTTTCCTTTCTGTTAAAAAAAATATGATATATCTTTATTGTTGTTTTTCTATCTGTTTAATTGCTAGTTTTTTTCTAGCTACAATGCCTGATAAACCTACAGATTTTAAAAAAAATGCAGTTCTTGTAGGCATAAAATCCCAAGCTCAGATGCCCACAAGGAGTGCATTCATTGCCTTGGTCCTGACCATTTAAATATGCCCTGTTCAGTCTGCTCTACTTTTAATTCTAGAGCTTTGGCCAACAGGCATAATAAACTTATATTAAAAGGTTTACATCTGTCCTTTGCTTCTTCCTGGGCTCAACCCCCCACAAAAAACAGCAAGGTAGCTACTGGAGCAGAAGAAAAGGTCACCACTGAAGTCTCCCAGGTACTCTCTGGAGCCTAGGGAAAAAGTAAGAAAGTTGATGGGTCCTACATATTTGGATACAAAGTCACTTAGCCTACCCTCAGATCTGAAACCATCATCGGATCCTAAGGTGTCGACTCCGATGGTTATATTTCCCTCAGCAATAACATCCACACTAGATCCTAAATCTTTGGATCCAAAGCCAAATACATCTCATAGGAACCATACTCCTGAATACATGGAAAGGCCCATTTCATCCGTCTTGCCAGCACAAATGTTTCAAACACCGAAGAAACATTCCAGGCTCTCTTTTACAGTGTCTTCTAGGTCCTCCAGAAGTGTATCAGAAGCAGATGTGGATAAGATGATGCTATAGTTTTTCAGAGCTCCGATCCAGATGGGTATCCTGCCAATTCCTTCCCCTACTGGATCCTTGAGCGTACACTCAACATCGATTCTATCTCCTTCTCCAATCCGACCACAGTTTCGGAGCCCCAAGATCCGAAAATCCCAAGAGGTTCGGTGTCAGAGCTAAGGAAAGTTGCTTCCTCCACTACAACTGTTTCCCCGATGGCTTCTGCTCCGATATCTTATGATCAGAACAGGTCTTGGAGCCAAAGTATCAGTGTTGGGTGCAAGGGGTGGATTTGGCTCCTGTATTGTCAGATCCATCTCTTCCCCTTGGGGCTTTGGTCCTAGACAGTCTAGGTCTGGTTATCCCAATAGGCTCAGGTCTGGGGGTGGCTGTAATCTATTTTCTTCTGAAGCTTCAGCACAGAGGTGGTGAGGTGGGGCAGGGCTTCTCCTGTCCCCTCGGCCTTTGAGGTGGTACAAAGGGCTTTTTCCCTCTAGAGAGAACCACCCTCTCTCACGTTGGATACTACCCCTTTACACCCATTGGTTCCGAGCTCTGAGCTGTTCAGGTCTATTACAAAGGGACAGCCAGTTCCAACAGGCCTGCAGAGAGTTTCAGTAGAGCAGCCTCCCCTTTCTGATGACACCTCCTCAGAACATCCCACGGAAGAGGCTTCCCAGAAGAGGACATGTAAAAGGAGACAAAAACTCCCCCTTGGAGTCTCTCATAGACGATACCGATTTTGATGAAGGAGAAGGACCCCCCAGATGACATTCCCTTTGGAAATAACCTTGAGACCCTGAAGCAGAAAGGTGGTTGGTCATCCCAAATGCCTTCTCCCAAAGAATCAATGTTCTTGGAGGCTTTTGGTTCTGGCCCATCTACGTCTTGGGTCATCTCCCTTGGCAGATGAAATAATTGACCTGGTTTCCCACCAGGCATGGAAGGAACCAAATATTGTCAAGTTCTTTCTCAAGCATCCTGGCAAAGTTCTGGCTCCACCGTCAGACCAACCCCACTGGAGCAAAGGAATCCCAGTTGATGCTATGGTGGTGGTAGCAGCCACTAAGAAAGAGCTAGCAGATCAGAGCTCTACCCTCCATCCACCCAATACAGAGTATAGAGCGTTGGGCAGATTTGGAAAGTGAGTGTTTGCATCAGCTACCTTTGCAATGAGGTCACTTAACTATCTGATGCATTTTACTAGACTTTAGAGAGATTTAACTAAGGAACTTTCAAATACTCTCTCAGAGTCCATGTCTGTTGAGGACTTCAGCAGAAAATCCCCTCAACTGGTTACTCTTTTACCCATACCAAATGTTACAATGAGGTTAAATCTCTCACACTGCTGAAGGTACCTCACAAGCAGCCAGTTCAGGCATCTCCATAAGGAGACATGCCAAATGTCAGAAAAATATGTATTAATGTATGTGTTTAGTGCTTATTAGAAGCAAAAAGGGTTAACACATTTCATTCTATTTTATGTACAGCTTAGTTTTGTATGAAACTACGAGATGCTTTCTGAAACTGCAAGATGCTCTCTGACCTAGTATTTGCTAGCACAGCAAAATTCATGTTTATGCCTTTTGGAAATTTACTGAGAAGCAGGTGATTATCTGCTAGGTCAGGAAAATAATGAATAGAACAATACTGTTTTCTATAATGTTATTGAACTTGAACAATCAGCTCTGTTCATGTTATGAGAACATGCACAGCTGCGGAAAAAGATAGATACAGTTGAACAAAGACTGCTTGAAGAAATGAACTATAATCTGTGCTTGCTTTGTGCTCGAATTAGCCATAGTACCTTGAATGGTAACATCACATAGTGAGAAGTTGTATCTAACCGGTGGTCTCCAAGGCCACGTTATTTATCTTAGGAAGTTTTTTTCATAAACTTGATAGTGTCAGCAGAAAATCATGGACACACAGCTGCTATGAAATAATATTGTAAGAACTTGTGATTTGTTACGTCAGCTTAGTAGGCAATGTCTTGTAAGAAATGTATATGAATGGCTTCACTTCCTGATTCTAGTTAGACAAACTCTGTATTAGCACGTTTTTGTCTCCTTGCTGCAAAAATTAAAGTGCCTTAACCTGAACCTGCCGTGTATTGATCTTTTTTTGAAGTTGTTTTTTCCTTTGACAGATTGGTCCTTCGGACCGGAAACCTCCACTTCGCCCGGATCAGACAGGCCAGATGGCGTGAAACCGTACGGGGAAGAAACCACATTGGTTCTTCTTATTTGAAAATACCTCCGAATGAATTGTCGTGCAAAAGAGGCCAGCCACTTTCTGATCTGTGACTGAAGGGCGGGTTTACCTCGAACCAGATGATCAATCACGGAGGCTCAGTTAAGGGAGGAATTTACCTTTTTGCTGTTGTAGATCAGGGACTTGATTTGCATTGTCTGTCAGGAGATTTGTTTGTGTACAAGTCAGGGACAGGAAGACTGCAGTCTTGTCACAGATCAGGGAAACAGAATAGGTAAGGCAGTTATTCTAGATAAACTGTGAAAAAGAGAAATCGTGGTACTACGTAAAAATAAGAAGGGTTATGCAACATTTTAACAGTTAGAATAATATGGGAAATAAGTGCACAAAAAGATCCCAAGATCCGCCGCTAACTGAAGATGCAAAATATATGCAATTACAGCGTGCCGACAATGTTAGTTACTATACAAAATGGGTTAATAAATATGAATTTGATGGCAAATTAGAAAAATCCTCACTTATTAAACTTGTCAAACAGCTTAAAACCGACGCAAAAGGTCAGGTAAAAAAGCAACGTCAATTAAGCATTCCTCAGGCACACAGGTAGATTGAGGAAGCAAACCGTAAGGAACAAAAGAGTAATAATTCAAAAGCAATGTTTCTAGATAAAGAGGACAATAATTTGGTGTTAGCATCAGCCCCTCCACCCCCTCCACTTCCCTTACCAGAATATGAAGCGAGTGGACAAGCTGGTCCACCTCCGCTATACCCGGCTGTCCCCGCGAAGTCAAGACCGTTTGTCAGAGATCCCGTCGAGACTAGGTCTCGAACACGTAACTTAAGAGGGGATACTGAGTTATATCAAATGAACAAAAATTCACGAGCTATGAGTGAAGAAGAGATATGTCCGCTCATAGAAGTACCAAATCCACAGGCAGGACAGGAAGGGCAGGACCCAACTCTCCTGGTATATAGACCATGGACACCGGAAGACATCTGGAAAGCCACAGAGGCAATTCCCCATCCAAAAGTTAATTTTAGAAAATTCTTAGAAGACTTACAGGGCATGAGGTTAAGTTATCACTTAAATGGAGAAGAAGTAGAAAAAGTAGTTAGACAAATCGTAGGTCCAGATTGGCACATGATCAGTGGCAACTGGAATCCACGTGACGCAGAACACAAGCCACTCCCACATACAAATGCAGAGCTGGATAACAGAGTAAAAGGTCTTACAGACCGAATCTCTCAGAAATGGAAGCCTAGGGCAGACTGGACTTGCATTAATCAATGCATCCAACAAGAAGGTGAAACTGTTGACAGATATTATGCTAGATTATTAGAGTGTTTTAATAACCATTCTGGAATGCAGATACCCGAAGACCAAACACATGATTCCCCGTATGAACAGCAGCTAAAGAATGCATTTTTAAAAGGCAGTATTTTGCCTATAAGCAGCTTTATTACAAAGCACATGGTAGACCATCGTACAAGTAGATTACAGTCACTACTTGAATATGCTAGACATGCCAAAAGGCATTTTAACAGTAAAAAGAAAAAGAAAACCCAAGTATTTTCTGTAGAAGATGGAGCAGAAGTTTATGTAGTACAGTCCGGGAAAAAGGGCAAGAAAAATGCCCAGGGGAACAAACAATCTGATAAGCGATCAGACGAGTTTGAAGAGAGAAAGAAAAGGGGTGAATGTTTTAAGTGCGGAAAAAAGGGACATTTAGCAAGGGATTGCAAGCAAAACAAGAAGGTAGCCATGGAAGATAAGGAGGGTGAGGACTGACTATATGATAACCAAGAATCACTAGAAGGGAATAACCAAGAAAAGACAAATGCAAGTGTGATAGAGGGAGTAGAGAATGTGACAGAAGAAATAGAGGAAGTGCAGGAAATCACAGATAGTGAAGAAAGTGAAATTTTAGACTTAGCATTATTGAGCCTAGAGCTCTACTTAGTGGATACGAAACCGGAAGTTACACTTCTGGTGGAGGGGAGGGAAGTTAAATTTCTGTGTGGCTCAGGGGCATCGCGGACCCTAATACATCCTTCCAAACTACCAGAAAACTCAGAATCACTTGATTACATAGGTTCATAGATTTTTTTTTTTTTTTTTTTTAGATTAGCACTAAGCTAACTGCCCTTGTGAGCCATTTTAAGCCTAGCCAGTTATCCCTTGTGAGACTCAAACCCCGCACCTTGTGTTTGTAAAGCAAACACCTTAACCATTAGGCCACCCTCCCAACCCACATATTAGTGAAAGCAGCTAATGGACAGCTGTATCGGGAGCCACTCTCCCATAACATAGCAATAACTGACCCTGTTTCAGCGATGACCCAGAAAAGCAAAATTGTTGTTTCTGCAAAATGCCCAGTAAACCTTTTGGGCAGAGATCTTATGCAGATATTTGGCATAGCAGTAGTTCCAAATATGCAGGGTATGGAAGCACAGCGACAAATGGATACTTTTGTAGTGCGACCGAAGGGCGAAACATTTTATTGGTACAGCCAGGACTTGGTCACGACTGGTCCAGGGGCAGTAACCGAAGAGCTGATGAACGTAGCCATCAGTAAGTCCCCCTCCCTTGACACTGATAAACAGCATTTGTTGCACTGTACTACCAGGACCTGATAAGGAATATGAGCAAGAACTGTTTGGAAACCATGCAAACAGATTAGTATTACGTAATCTGTATTGGGACACAGAAGGGAACAGTGTAGTTAGCTGTTCATTGCCCCAGGAATTCTTTGCACTTTATAAATCTAATCTATTACCACATGTTAGGTTGACTAAAGACAAGAATGTGAAATGGGCAGACCTAGGAGAAAAAGTCACAAGGTGGGAAAAACAGACGGAGTTAGAACTGTCAGAACAGGGAGTACAGAAGCAGAAGTTAAATTGGATAACACAGACACACCCAGCTGTACACTTGCAGTCAAGCAAGGACAGCTGATTAGCACTCTTACTAGAAGAGGCAGAGAATGCCTTACGGAGCATACCAGAAACTCTCTGGTCAACAGACAAATCAGATGTAGGACTTATTCATACAGCAGGACCAGTTACTATTACACCAAAATCAGCATTTAGACCACAGAAGAGACAGTATCCCTTAAGGAAAGATGCAGAAGTAGGAATCAAACCTATAATAGCAGCTTTACTTAAGGAAGGAGTACTGGTAGAATCTCCCGATTCACTATGTAACACACCATTACTTCCTGTCAGGAAAGCAAACGGAGAATGGCGTATGGTCCAAGATTTACAAGCTGTAAATGATGCAGTAATACCTAGAGCACCTACGGTGCCAGATCCACACACCCTATTGAATGATTTAAAGCCTCAACAAAAGTATTTTTCTGTGGTAGATATTAGCAATGCGTTCTTTTCAATACTGATACACCCTGACAGTCAACATTGGTTTGCATTCACATTTCAGGGGAAAAGGTATACATACACGTGACTACCACAGGGATATTGTGAAAGTCCAACAATATTCTCACAAGAAATGGCAAGCAACTTGGAGGGATTTACCCTGCCGAGAGGCAGTCAGATTTTACTTTATGTAGACGACATCCTGCTGGCAGCCCCCACCCAGCAAGAATGCAGAGAAGATACCATAGCATTATTACATTTATTAGCCACTCAACGACATAAAGTAAACAAGAACAAATTGCAGCTTTGGAAAAAGCAGGTTAAATACCTGGGATATGTAATATCCAAAGAAGGCAGAACATTAGATGAAGATAGGAAAATAGCAATTTTACAAGCACCCAAACAGACTACCAAGAAGGAAATGATGTCCTTCCTGGGTACGACTAACTTCTGTCGGAGTTGGATTCCAAACTATGCCTTGGAGTCTGCTCCACTGACCAACTTGATATACAAGAAGCCTATGGCAGCACAAGATTTATTACAATGGACACCAGAAGCAGAATCAGCTTTCTGCAAGCTAAAACAATTGATAGCATCCTCATTAGTTTTAGGATTACCAAACTATCATAAACGCTTTTTTCAAACTGTAGATTGTAAGCAAGGTTATATGACATCAGTGTTAACACAGCAACATGGGGACAAACAACGCCCGATAGCTTACTATTCATCACAGCTGGACTCAGTGGCGCGATCCCTGCCCCACTGTGTACAAGCAGTAGTCACAGCTGCAATGGCAGTACAGGCTTCAGCCTCAGTAGTGTTGTTCCACCCTCTCACATTGAGAGTGCCTCATGCAGTCGCGATTATTTTACTGCAAAAAAAAGTAGCATATCTTTCTCCTGCTAGACATCTTTCCTGTATGACTATACTGTTGAGCCAACCTCATATGACAATTGAACGATGTACAACTTTGAATCCGTCTACCTTGCTCCCAAACCCTGCGGACGGCACACTACACAGCTGCCTGCAGGAAATTGAGCAAAAGACACTGCCTAGAAAAGATCTAATGGATGTTCCCTTGGATGATGCTGAGGTGACATATTACGTGGACGGCTCATGCAGAAAGGGTCCTAACAGGGCAGAATATAGTAGGGTATGCAGTAGTTTCTGATACTGAGATTTTAGAAGCAAAGTCTTTACCACACAACTTATCTGCACAAGCAGCAGAACTGATTGCCTTGACACGGGCATGTACCCTGGCAAAGGGTAAATGTGTAAACATTTTTACTGATAGCCAGTATGACACGGGCATGTACCTTGGCAAAGGGTAAATGTGTAAACATTTTTACTGATAGCCAGTATGCTTTTTCTACTGTACATGTTTTTGCGCAACAGTGGAAGAATAGAGGAATGATAAAATCTACTGGCAAACCAATTAATCATGCGCAGTTTATTTTAGATTTGTTAGAATCTATTCAGTTACCTCAGAAAGTAGCTATTTGTAAATGCGTAGCTCATACCAAGCAACAGGATAGGATTTCAAAAGGTAATGCAAGGGCTGATACAGCTGCGAAGCAGGCAGCTTCAGCTTCAGAAGTATTTCTTTTGAATGAGGAATTACAACCTTCTGAGATTTTAGATTTAGAAATGTTGAAAACAATGCAGACACTTACTACGAAAATAGAAAAACAGAAATGGATAAAACGAGGAGCAATTCTTGAGAAAGGGCTGTACATCTCCAAAGAAGGAAAACCGATTTTGCCATCTAATTTGTTTAGATATGCAGCTTTGTTGAGCCATGGGCAGTGCCATGTCTCAACAGGGGGGATGGTACAGTTAGTGAATCGAGTGTTCACAACATATGGATTTATAAACTACACTAAAAATTTTTGTGCGGCATGTCATGTTTGTAATAAGCATCATGCACAAGGGGCGTTGAAGCCTAAGCAAGGGAGTTTCCCTACACCACCGTACCCGTTCCATACTATCTGTATGGATTTCATAGAACTGAATAAATGCGAAAATAAGAAGTATTGTCTTGTCATTATAGATATGTTTTCCAAATGGGTGGAAGCTTTTCCGACTAAAAATCCAGATGCAGCTACTGTTGCAAAAATTCTTGTTAGGGAAATTATTCCTAGATTTGGCATACCGGAAAAGATCTACAGTGACAATGGCACACACTTTGTAAATCAAACTATACAACAATTGAGCCGATATTTCGGAATTTCTTTGAAAAACCATTGTGCATATCATCCACAATCTGCAGGACTAGTAGAGAGGCATAATGGGGTTTTGAAAAATAAACTTAGGA
The DNA here is from genome assembly GCF_019279795.1 of Protopterus annectens. Classification (NCBI taxonomy): domain Eukaryota; kingdom Metazoa; phylum Chordata; order Ceratodontiformes; family Protopteridae; genus Protopterus; species Protopterus annectens. The sequence goes on from NC_056732.1 coordinate 1,341,686,372, forward strand.
AGTTAATTAGTGAGACATAAAAAAATTGGGTGTACTGCCTGCCTCTGGCACTGTTGAGCATGAGAACTGTTCCAAATGCAAAGGGGTTAACTCCTTTTGAAAAATTATTTGGGAGGGCATATTATATACCTCAGTGGAAACCTCTCATGCCTGCAGACCAGGAGGCCGACAGTTCACTTGCAGAATATATGAGACGACTTCTAAGTAATAAACAACTTTTGCAGTTAAATTCTGTTTCAGATAAAGAACAAACCAGACCATAGAAAGCAGCGGTAGTCCCAGGCACGTGGGTCAGGGTGAAGACCATTAAGAAAAAGAATTGGACATCACCGAAGTGGGAAGGGCCATACCAAGTGCTACTGTCAACACCCACTGCAGTCAAGATCGCAGCGTGAGCATCCTGGATTCATCTGACACACTGTAAACTGGTTAAAAACTTTGAACTGGACAAAAATCTTGTTACTGTTACACAACAAGAACAAAATGACCAGATATGGAGCAAATAGGAATGCAGAACAACCTCAGAAGTATTGCATGATCATTCTGTTAACTATACTGATAACAATAATCTTTTTGCTGTGGCCTTTCCTTTTTCCAGCCACACGAGCTAAACTGAATAAACGTGATGCGTTACTCAGACTGGCATCCAAACTTTAACACTTATCAAGCGATCAAACATGTGTATGCTGAGACTATTAATGTTTCAAATTGTTGGGTTTGTACAGCTATACCAACAGCATACGGGGGATTATTAATGACTGCTGTCCCCCTAGGGGTCAATGAGACCTGGGAAAATTTGATTTTTGATACTACGACTGTAAAATCACAAGACAAAATAGCATTGTACCTGCCTGTTACACAAAAGGGAATTTTTTTACAAAAATGATACTGTTCAGGTGGGTTGGAGCAATTGTAATGTGACTGTTCCTTACAAATGTTATACCAAAGCTAATAATGCAGGTTCTATTTGTGATACAAACTATGACTCATTTCTTGAATCAATGCACACAACAGTTAATGAAGTACAACATAATCCTGTTCTTTTTAAGCAACTATCTATCATTGATAGAAAAATGTTTCATGCAGGGCAAGTATATATTAATACTAAAGTAGAAGACTGTTATTTTGTATGTGGGAAAAAAGCATACAAATGGTTACCTGAGAATTGGTCCGGCAGTTGTTTTTTGGGTTACCTGGTTCCGACCATACGACACACTGCAGTTTTGCCTCGAGGAAGAATTCGAAATGTCAGAGAAGTCACCAAGAAACCTGGAAATCCAATCAAGAAACCTGAGAATCCAGTGGGACGAATCGAAGCAGGTTGGAGAAACCATAACTCCGTAAAAAACAAAGATAAACTGGCACACATGGACTTGAGTGACACTATTATATCGTGCGCAGGTATAGCTCCTGCATACGGCGCAGTAAAATCGATTTGGGAGCTGAGAAAACTGTCAAACTTCTCGAAGTAATGAGCAATGCAACTTTTTCTGCTCTCGAATTAGTAACTGATGAACTGAAAGCTATGAGAACTGTGGTGCTTCAAAACCGCATGGCTCTCGACTTCACCCTGGCGGCGAAAGGCGGTACTTGCGCTTTAATAAAAGAGGAGTGCTGTTCGTATATTCCTGACAACCAGCATGAGATAGACGACCACCTTGAGGTAATTCAGCAAGTGTCGGCCATGACCAAACCAGGCCCAAACCCACTGATGGATTTTTTCCAGAATTTGTTTGGGGGTGGGGTACCATCCTAATGAACATCCCGATTGCCATTTGTGTCGGATTACTCCTATTAGGAGTGTGCGTTTGTTGTGGTATTCCCTGCATGAAAAGATTAATTAAAGATTTTATAGACATGTCAGTTTCTGAGACTTTGTATCAAAGTACAGAATTTGAAGAACTGTTGAAAAATGAAACACTTTCATAAGTTTAAACTGAATGACTCTCTTAATTGCAAATCCTGAACGGAAGAGGTTAGGAGAAGAAGCAAACTGTTTATGCTTTTGAAAATAGAATAAAAAGTATTAACAGGGGGGAATGTCAGAAAAATATGTATTAATGTATGTGTTTAATGCTTATTAGAAGCAAAAAGGGTTAAAACATTTCATTCTATTTTATGTACAGCTTAGTTTTGTATGAAACTACGAGATGCTTTCTGAAACTGCAAGATGCTCTCTGACCTAGTATTTGCTAGCACAGCAAAATTCATGTTTATGCCTTTTGGAAATTTACTGAGAAGCAGGTGATTATCTGCTAGGTCAGGAAAATAATGAATAGAACAATACTGTTTTCTATAACGTTATTGAACTTGAACAATCAGCTCTGTTCATGTTATGAGAACATGCACAGCTGCAGAAAAAGATAGATACAGTTGAACAAAGACTGCTTGAAGAAATGAACTATAATCTGTACTTGCTTTGTGCTTGAATTAGCCATAGTACCTTGAATGGTAACATCACATAGTGAGAAGTTGTATCTAACTGGTGGTCTCCAAGGCCACGTTATTTTTCTTAGGAAGTTTTTTCATAAACTTGATAGTGTCAGCAGAAAATCATGGACAAACAGCTGCTATGAAATAATATTGTAAGAACTTGTGATTTGTTACGTCAGCTTAGTAGGCAATGTCTTGTAAGAAATGTATAAGAATGGCTTCACTTCCTGATTCTAGTTAGACAAACTCTGTATTAGCACGTTTTTGTCTCCTTGCTGCAAGAATTAAAGTGCCTTAACCTGAACCTGCCGGGTATTGATCTTTTTTTGAAGTTGTTTTTTCCTTTGACACCTAGATGCAACTATGCAACTTTGTGGAGCCTTTTAAGATGTCTTTTATTAATACCCCATTCAATGGCACTTCCTTGTTTGGGTCATCAGTAAAGGATACGCTTACCTGCAGCAAAAAAGATGGAAAGACCCTGTCTGCCATAGGGATCAAATTTTCTATGTCTCAGTGAACCTTCTGTCGGAGCCAGAGAGGCTGTAAGAAAATGTGGTTCCACAAATCTCGGGGACCATTCCAGGATTCACAAGGGGAAAATTCCTCCAGAGGAAGAGGGGGATATTTTAATGGCAAATGTCACCCTAGCGGCAGAGGAGGCCCATAAAACCAGGGCTTTAGAGACTTTTTTTCAGATAGGTCCTATCAGTGCTACTGAAGTGCTGCCCGACTGCCCTACTCTGCAGGCAGTCAGGGGTCGATTCTCTTTGCACATGGATGCTTCGACAAATACCACAAAAAATGGGTGCTAAGAATAATATCCAGAGGCTATTTCATACCATTTTCCCTTCTTCCTCACTGTCACAGGAAGTAGCTTCCCGGCATTCCACTGAGTCAGAGGAAGGCTGCAGAACAAGAAATCCAAAAGCTGCTAGAAAAAAAAGAGTCATCCAGAAGGTCCCATCAGCCCAAATAGGATTTGGAACGTATTAATACTTCTTTCTAGTGTCAAAGAAAACAGGGGACCTCAGACCCAATTTGGATCTAAGCAAATTGAATCAGTATGTAAAGAAGGCAAAGTTCCAAATGGTCAAGGTTCAGTCCATTCTGCCTTTTCTACACAAGGATAATTGGATGTGCTCTGTAGATCTTCAGAATGTGTACTTTCATATCAAAATAGACAGATGATCCAGAAGCATCTCCACTTTCATTTGGGAGCCAGTCATTACCAATTCAGGGCTCTGCCCTTTGTAGTCACCATAGTCTCCAGGGTATTTACCAAATGCATGGCAGTAGTCACAGCTCAGACTCAAGGGATTCCAAGTGTTTAAATATCTAGACCACTGACTTCTAACTGTCCCATACAAGCATCGACTTCAACATACCAGGGACTATTTGCTCCAGATTTCCGACTCCTTGGGCATTCTGATTAATCTCACCAAATCGAAACTTGCTCCAGTTCAGAGCCTGGAATTGCATTAGTTCTATCAGGAATTTGGTTCAGGCTATTCTCTCTCATTCGTCTCCCCCAGCAAGATTAGTGCTTCAAGTTCTGGGGTAAATGGCAGCTGACAAAGTACTGCTTCCTCTGGCATAGGATCATAGGAAGTTACTAGGCTACTGGCCTTGAGGCCCTTATAAGACTAGCCAAGAGTTTAGCCCATGTTTGACAAGGCAGCACCCAAAACCCCTGTCCAGCATGGACACAGGTGGAAATCCCAGGGGAGTATTTTCTGTTTCCCATCTAGTTATCCAGGTTGCACTTAAAAAGGGATAATAAGGTACTCTGCTTGACATGGAGAGGGAGTCTAATGCACAGATGGGGAAGTCCCTGGGACACAAATCTGTCTCTTCAACAAGTCCTACTGATGTCACAGACAAGAGGTTGCGCGTGCAGGTTACTCAAGTGCAGCTTGACTTGCGGATATGTAGCAGTCCCATCAAGATGGGGTCTGAGATTGCTTTGTATGCCAGACAGAGGTCACCTCTGAAGAGTCTGTATGAAAGTGAGTAGAGTGATAGGGCTTTTAGCCTATATGTGTAGAGTAGATGTTTGAGGCCCTGGATTCTCCTAGTGAGGAACCTCTGTGTTCTCTCCAGCTGCTGCATGCGCTTTGCAAGGTACATGCTGAAGGGGATGTTGTACTCAATAACTGGCCTTAAAAGGGAAGAATACAGAGATGTTATGACCTCCTTGTCCCTGGATGAGCTACCCTTACTTATGAGGTGGGCCATGTAGAAAGCTTTCCATACAACAGAAGCAACATGGTAGTCAAAAGTCAGGTTGCTATCAACCTGGATGCCCAAATTCTTCATGACTGATTAGGACCTTGTTATTAATATGATAATATGTGGGGAAGTCACTCTCCCCAAATGGGATGATGATGATGGATTTTGGCATTCAGCTTGAGGCCATGTTTCTGGAACCAGTCATTTGTTTGAGTGAGACCCTCTCAGAGGACGTCCACATCTCTTGTGGAACTGATGACCGTGCCCAGCTTGTAGTCATCTGCAAACTTGGTCAGCCATAGTCTATTGGTTTTGGCCTGCACCACAGAGAAGTATATCCTGAATAACAGAGGCCCCAAGAACGATCCCTGGGGTATGCACCACTCATTATGGGTCTACTGCTTGAGGTGCCTTCCCTTATTTTGATTAGGTGGGTTCTATCAGTGAGCAAGTTTGCTACCCATCTGGTAACATATGAATTGATGCCTAGTTGAGACAGTTTATCTATTATGTCTGAGTGCTGAATGGTGTTGAAGGCTTTGGCCAAGTCACGGTAGGTGCACAGTCTTCCCCTCGTCCATGGCTTTGGTGACTGTCTCAAAGAAGTTTATCAGATTTAACGGGCATGACTTCCCCTTGACAAAGCCAAACTGTGCGGGGTCTAATGTTTGGAGGTTGCCAATGTCCCTTTTAATGAGGTCCATGATAATCCATTCCATGGTCTTGTAGATCAGGCTAGTTAGGCTGATGGGTCTATAACTTCCCTGATCAGTGGATGCTCCACCTTCGTGTAAAGGGATGACGGTGGCTGCCCTCCACTCGGCTGGGACAAAGCCGGTACTCAGGCTTTAGGTGAATAGGGTGTCTAATGGTGCTGCAAGTTCATGCCTGAGTTTATGTAGGATGCAGCCTGGGATGTTATTGGGTCCCAAGGAGGCTATATTTTTTGCCTTTGAGAGGGCAGTGATGACCTGCTCCCTAGAGATAAAGGGAGGGGGACAGGTACTGAGGATGTCCTGATTTACTGATGGGGTGGACAGAGGGGTAAAGTTTTTGCTGAATCTGTCAGCCAGTAGGTTGGCTATATCTACAGGATTTGTGTATGTGGTGCCCTTGACCACCAGTTCTGAACAGATCTGGGTGCTTCCTTTGAGATTGCGGACATATGTGAAGAAGGCCTTATGATTGTCTCTAGTAGATGTGGCCAATTTGGACTCGAAGTTGGCTTTAGAGGATTTCACTAGTGCTCTTATTTGCTTGTTCGGTCTAAGGAGAGACTGCTTCCAAGTGGGCACCTGCTCCTTCTTGGTGTTGGACATCATTTTTTTTTCTTTTGTTATATTCTTTATTTATTGTAGATGCCCACCAGACAAGTTTATTCTTCTATGCGGAGGATGATTTTTGTCCTGTCGGGTATTCCTGATTCCATGCATCTATATAAATGCTTGTATAGTACTTTGGTGTAGATTTGGACATTGGTGTCAGTTCCTACAGAGGAGGGGGGGCTGTAAAGCTGCTTATATCATCCCTCAAGGAGGTTGCAATTAGCTTTGGAGAAGTTTTTTTTGTTTGACCCTAGCTAGAGGGGGATCAGGGGAGATGGTGACTTTGAAAGTGACCACTTTGTGGTCAGATCTTACCAGGGAGGATGATAATGTAGGGGTGCTGCAGTGGTTACTCATGTTGACTAATACCAATTCCAAGATATTATCACTTCTTGTGGGGGTAATGACTAGCTGTTCCAAGGCATTTGCATTTATAAAATTGAGGAATCTCTGGGTGTTTGTTTTCTGGCATGAATAGTTTTTCCAATCTATGGTTGGGTAGTTAAAGTTGCCCAGGATCAGGGTAAAGGGTTGAATCATGATAGATTTGAAGAGGTCCAGATAGGTGGAGTGGGTATCTTGAGACAAATTTAGGGGCCTATAGTAGCTATGATTTGTCAATGGTTAACTGCATCTGGAATGTCTCCTGTGTGTCACACTGTTTGACCAGCATGGAGGTGTGTGCGTCTTTAATATATATTGAAACTCCATCTCCTTTGGCTTTGCTTCCCACAGTTTGGGTTCTGAATGTTCATAGGTAGGTACTAGGCTATTGGCCCTAGGGCCTGTATAAGCCTAGCCAAAAAGGTACCATGGCTTTTGCCACCTAAGAAAATTATTTTCCTGTGCCCCTGTCGAGCACACCACAGAGCTGATCCCTGGGGTGAATTTCCTATTTCCCATACAATCATCAAGATTTTTCTTGAAGAGTGCTAATGAGGAGCTTTGTTTGATATAGAGAGGTAGTTTGTTCCAGAGTATGGGAAGTCTCTGGGACAGGAATCCATCCCTCCAGCATGTTCTGTTTATTGTGGTGATGAGGTTTAGGTCCCTAGAGTGTGTAGCTCAGAGGGATTGGGATTTCTTTAAGTGGAGCATGTCCAACAGCTCTGGGTTTGACACAGCTTTGTATGTTAAGCAGAGATCGCCTCTGAGTAGGCGATATGCAACAGAGTAAAGCTGGAGTTTTTTGAGACCGTCTGCGTAGGGCATCTGTTTGAGGCCAACAATCCTCTTTGTGAGGTATTTCTGTGGCCTTTCCAGTTGTTGTAGATGTCTTGTGAGGTACATACCAAAAGGGGCATTGTACTTCATAAAGGGTCTAATGAGTGACGAGTAGAGGGGAACAATGACCTCTTTTTTTCCTGGATGAGAAACCTTTTGTGAAGAGGTGTGCCACATAGAAGGATTTCATGACTACTGTGACGAAGTGATAATCAAAGGAGAGACTACTGTCAACCTGTGTCCCAAGGTCTCTTACCACACTTTCGGAGTTAAGTAGACTACTACCTCTGTGGTAGCTCATGGGTACAGAGTTTTTACCAAAGGGGATGACAATGCACTTTTTGGCACTGAGCCTGAGGCCATGGCTTTGACACCAGGCATCTGTCTCAGTGAGGCCCTTTTTTAAGATGTCCACATCGTTAGGAGTTTCCATTATGGCTCCTAGTTTGCAGTCATCTGCGAACTTCATTAGCCAAAGACCTTTTGTGTTAGCCTGTACTTCAGAAATGTAGATGCCAAACAGGAGAGGACCTGAAACCTGTGATACTCCACTTGTCACTGGTCTGAAGTCGAATTTGGAGTCTGCTTCTTTCACAGTGTGGGTTCTGTCAGCGAGCCAGTTGGCAACCCATCTTGTGACATAGGGATTTATACCTAGTTTAGTGAGTTCATCTATAATTCAAGAGTGGGGGATGGTGTAAAAAGCCTTGGAGAGATTTAGACAGGCTGTGTGAACCACCTTAACCTAGTCTATGGCTTTGGTAACTGCTTCAAAGAAGTCTTATCAGGTTTAGGAGACATGATCTGCCTTTTACAATCACGAACTGGGTGGAGTCCAGAGTTTGGAGATTACCAATGTCTTTGTTTATAAGTTCCATGATGATACATTCCATGGCCTTGCAGACCAGGTTAGTCAGGCTAATGGGGCGGTAGTTTCCGGGGTCCGTGGTGGCTCCCCCTTTGTGGAGTGGGATAACCGCCGGTGTGCGCCATTCAGTAGGCACAAAGCCTGAGGTGAGGCTATGATTGAACATGGTGCTTAGGTGGGGTGCCAGTTCATCCTGTAGTTCATGTAGAACGCAGCCTGGGATGTTGTCAGGTCCCATGGATGCTGTGTTCTTGGCTTTGAATAGTGTGTTTTTTTACCTGTGCAGCCATGATTACAGGAACTTTGCATTCTTCCAGTATAGAGATGGGCCCTTTAGGGGATGAGAGGGGGATAAAGTTATCACTGAAGCTATCTGCCAGGATGCTGGCAATATCAGTTGGTTCTGTATATTTAGTGCCATTGTGCTGCAACTCAGAACAGATCTGAGTGTTGCCATTGAGATTCTTGACATAGCTATAGAATGCTTTGTGGTTGTCTTTAGAATCAGTGGTGATTTTGTTTTTGTAACTAGTTTTGGAGGATTTTATGAGGGATCTTATCTTCATACTGAGGCTGACCAGGGAGTTCCTCCAATCATGGGATTTTACTCTTTTTTGCAACAGTTTCTTTCTTCTGTTGTAGAGTTTGTTTATGGCAGGGGACCACCAGATTGGCTTCCTTTTTTTGTTGGATAGCATCTTGGTTCTGTTAGGGATAGCATGATCCATGCACTCATGTAACTGCTTATAAAGTGCATTTGCGGAGGATTCGGCAGTCGTACCTCTACTGTCTGTCTGCATGGGTTTTGTGAAGTTTGCCACTTCTGTCTTAAGAAGCGTTAAATTGGCTTTGCAGACATGTTTTACAGTGGTTTCCCTAATTGGGGGGGGGGGGTGGATGTCTAGGTTGATTAGCTTGTAGTCTGATCTGACCAATGAAGAATTGACCTCTGGTGTGGAACACCGGTCGCCCATGTTGGTAATGACCAGGTCTAGGATATTGCAGCCCCTGTTGGGGGTGTGGATAAGTTGATCCAGTCATTGGAATTTATGAATTCCAGAAAACGTTGAGCAAAACAGTTGGTACATGAGTAGTTTCGGAGTTAATGGTGGGGTATTTGAAATTGCCCATTATTAGGGTGTTGGGTTGTACCTTAATATTTTCCAGTGTATCAAGAAATGAGGAGTGGGAATCCTGGGGCATGGTGGGGATCTGTAGCAAGTTACAATTTGGATTGCGGTCTTGCCCAGAGTTAGTTGCACTTGGATAATCTCGGATGCATTATGCTGAGCAACTAGCCTGGAGGTGTGGATATACTTAATGAATATGGACACACCTCAGCCTTTAGTGTTTCAGTCCAGGTTAGGTGGCCGAAAGGTGTGGTATGAATTATAGCCTGGTAATGCAGGGCTGCTCTCTGGAGCCTTGAACCAGGTCTCTGTCACTGCAAAGATGTCAATGTTCTCCATTTTAAGGAGTGCCTCGAGTGAATGCATTTTGAGGTTTAGACTTCTAGCATTGAGTAGCATTACCCTCAGATTTTGCTTGTATGACAGGATGATTAACTGGGTAAGGCTGGCATGGTCTCAGCAGCTTTGAACCAGGTTTCTGTGATCGCACAAATGTCAGCATCTTCCAGGGTTAAGAATGCTTGCAATGAGTGCAGTTTCATGTTTAAACTCCTAGTATTTAGCAGCATGAACTTTAATTTGCGTTTTGTTTAAATTTTTATGTTGGTAGTATCGACCTGATGACTTTTCCTAAAAAGGCACTATGGAGGAGGCAAGGGCCTTTGCCAGAAGCCTGAATCCCAATTGAGACAGATGCAGGCCATCTCTGGAAAAGCATTGTGGTCTGTTGATCATATCTTTCCAGGCTGTCAGGTACTGGATTCCCCCTGGAATGACATCAGAAATTAAGCCAATTGTTAAAGTCAATCATTTTCTGTTTGTATTGAGGCATCATACTGGGTGATGGTAGAATGCTGCTTAAGGCTAGGGACATACCTGCTTGGGACACATATTCAGTGAGCTCGATCATGTCTCTCTTCATATAGTCCAGGGAGGTACGTCTGAAGCCGTTCACACCAACATGGACTATGACAGAATTATAACAGTACCTGTTGTTGAAAGACTTGAGTGCGTTGTGTGATACGGTGGATTCTAGCACCTGACAAACAAATAACCGTGATTTTCTCCTTATCCAGCCTGCTGAGAGGCACATCTGTGTGTCTCAAAGTGGAGTCTCCTATGACTAATATGTTGGGTTTATGGTTAGGACTTAGTGGTTGTGAGACACAGGTGTTTGGACTATGCGCAGTATGTGGTGTGGAGGGTTGTGGAGTTTGCATGTGTTTTTGCTTCTGAGGTCTCCTTTGTTTGCGTTTGTTTTTGCTGAGAACCTCCAGATGTGTGGGTGTGTGATGTGCAGTTGTGGGTGGTGATTGAGGTGTAGTGCTTGTGTTGACAGCCTTCTTAGTGCCAGATATACTAGCTTGTGAGGGAGAGAGCAAAGACTCTAGGTTCTTAATCTAATTGCATCTCTCACAAACTGTGTTTTTAGGTGGTAGCAGTAGATGGCATGCTTCTTTATGAGAGTTCTCCAATGGACACTACCTGTACAGTGGTCCATTCTACATTAATCCCTGTCTTCTCAAGTAAAACTCACCCCGATTTGCAAGTGGCACATTCATTGGTGGATACACTTGGATGATCTTTTTCTGGGCAGGACCTTTGTTTTACCGAACCCAGTAACCACAGTGACCAGGGATGCTTCTCAGGGGTAGGGGCATTTCTTGGGAACAACTGTCCAAGGCATGTGGTCCCCCAAGAGACCAAGTTGCACATCAATATCCTAGAAATGAAAGCGGTCCTTCTAGCATTGCAGGCATTTCAAAATGCTCTTTCCTTGGAGACTATTGCAATTCAAACATACAATATGTCTGTAGTCTGATACATCAACAAACAAGGAGGAACCCCATCTTACCCTGCTTACAGAGAGGCCATGAGAGTTTGGGAATGAGTGATCTCATCAGACTGCATTCTTATTGCAATGCACATCCTGGGGAAAACTAATGTGCTTGTAGACAAACTAAGCAGATCCATTCTGATGCCTCACGAGTGGTCTCTCAATTAGTCGGTAGCGAATACGATTTTCAGGTGTTAGGGCCAAACTTGCTGTGACCTATATGCCACTTCTCTCCACAAAAGTGCAGGAAGTACTTTGCTCTAATCCCCCCTCAGAGGAAGTCACCGAGAGATGCTCCTCTTCACCTTTACACTTAGCCTCCTCTTCCCCTAATTCCCAGATTTTTGCAGAAAGCAAGTATGCTGAAGAGAGTGCAGTTGTGTGCACTTACCATAAATGTAGATGTTTGAGTGTATTCACTGTTGCAGTCATCACTTGTGGGTTATCCCTGCTGGGTAGCTCTCGGCCGGCCCAAATACTAGAGTAAAGGGTTTCCCTCTGGCTTCGGCTGTCTGGAGTGTGAGGCTGACATCAGGCCATCAGAGCTATAAAATGAGGCAGCCGACACCATTATATCAGTTTTTCTTGCTCCCAATAGGTATGAGCCCCCAAGAAAGAGAAAAAGGGGGATTGGTGGGAAGGGAAACAGGACTGCAGCAGTGAATACACTCGAACATCTACATTTATGGTAAGTGTACACAACTGTACTATGTTCTTCGTGTTTCAGTGTTGCAGTCGTCACTTGTGGGAAAATTCCCAAAGCTAAGAAACAGGATGGAGGAAGGATGATGGGAGCTTAAAGCAAGCACCAATTCAAGGGGATGCCAGCATGCCCTGCAGGACTGCAGATGCAAAGCCTGCCCTGATTTTGGAGAAGGTAGCCAGCTGGTAGTGTTTGGTGAAAGTGTGGATTGATGCCTAGGTAGCAGCTTCCAAAATATCCTTGATTAGAACCTCTCTCAGGAAGGCAGTGGAAGTAGAGGCTGCCCCCGGGAATGTGACCTAATGGATTTCGGAGGACTATTTCCATGATAGGAACAGAAGAAATGGATACAATGTGAAATCTATTTAGAAAGTACAGTTGTGTACACTTACCATAAATGTAGATGTTCGAGTATATTCACTGTTGCAGTCATTACATCTGGGTTATCTGCTTGCAGGTAGCCCTCAGTCGGCCTGATTAACAAAGTCTTGGGTCCTGCGTCGGTTGCTGTCCCTTCTTCCATGACATCAGGTCGTCGGGGGTATAAAACATGCAGCCGACACCATTACATCAGGTTTTCTTGCCCCAGATGTCAGGTGACCCCCTAATTGGAAGCAATTAAATATAAGGTACAAAGATACACCTCCAACAAAGGAGGTAGAGTGAGTTGCTCCAAAACAAAGTTAAGGTCCCCGGCTGGGGTTGGAGCTCTCCTGGGTGGTCTCAAATTTTTGGCCCCTCTGAGGAACTGCTTGAGCAGTGGATGAGAGAAGAGGGGAAGTTTTGTGTTATAATGAGCTGAAATGGCTGAGGCGTGGATTTTAATGGAGGAAAAAGACAGGCCATTGTGAAGCATCTCAGTTAAGTATTGTAAAATCTGAGGTAAATTGGGAGCTGCTGTGCTCATCCCTTGAGAATGGTTCCAGGCACAGAATCTTTTCCATTATTCAGAATAAGATTTTCTAGTACTAGGCTTCCTTGCCTCTAAAATGATATCCATCACAGGTTTACTGAGGGAAGGTAAAGGAGAGACTAGGTAATTAGCCAGGCTGCAAGGTTCAGTGAAAAAAGCTGAGGGTGCAGAATCTGGTTCTCCTGCTGAGACAACAGGGAAGGAGTTTAAGGCAGGTGCCATGGGGATAACCATAACACACTGCGCAGGAGGGGGTACCAGTGCTGGCGTGGCCAGTCTGGAGCAATCAAAATCAACCTTGGTTTGTTCTGTTTGATTTTTAGTAGTACTGTGGAGAGCAGAGGCAGAGGGGGAAAGGCATAGACTGATAGGTTTTTCCAGCTGAAGGACAGAGCATCCACTTTCCAGGCTTGTTTGTGGGGAGTCCTTGTGCAAAATTTGTCCAATTGATAGTTCTGGGGAGAGACAAACATGTCTATATCTGGGCTCCACCATTTGCTTGTCAACATGTTGAAAATCCTTGGTTCCATTTTCCACTCGTGTGGGTCCATGAGGTTTCTGCTTAGTCCGTCTGCCAGTGTATTTAATTTTCCTGGCAGGAATTGAGCTTGTAGGTGCACTTGGTAGCTCAAGGCTGTGTTCCACAATGCCATGGCTAGTCTGCAGAGGGGGTAAGAATGTGTACCCCCCCCGCTTGTTTATGTACCACATAACAGTGGTGTTGTCTGTTTTTACCATTAGTTGTCTTGGGTTCCATTTGCCCTGAATGCATTTCCCTGCCAGGTGAGCCCCCATACATAGTCTGATGCATCTGTTGTTAGGGTTTGGGCGGCAGGGGGTGGTGTGAAAGGTAGTCCCTTGTTTTGGTGGCAGGCCTCTGCCCACCAAAGGAACTCTAGGCGTAGGCAAAGTATGAAAGGAATCATTGCTTCTAGAACCTGAGAATGTTGACACCATAGGCTTTTTAGATACCACTGTAGTTTCCTCATATGCAGCCTTGCATACGGAATTAGATGAATGCAGGAGGCCATGAATGCCAAGGCTTGCAGTATTTGTCTTGCAGATAGCAGGGTTTTTGTGGCCACTTGTTTGAAGTAGGTTGTCAAATGAATTTCTTTCTCTGGCGTGAGGCAAGCCATCTGGGAAGTTGTATTCAAGCTTGCTCCCAGGAATATAATATGTTGACAGGGTACCAGGTGTGATTTCTTTTCGTTTATGGTGTACCCCAGACAAGTTAGAACCCTTTGTACAAAGGCCAGATGATTCAAAAGTATGTCCTGGCTTTCTGCCTGAATTAGACTATCGTCCAGGTATGGGCATATTTGAATATTTCTTTGCCTGCAAAATGCAATAACTGGAGCTAGGCACTTTGTGAATACCCTGGGCGCAGTAGATAAGCCAAAGGGTAGTGCAGAGAACTGGTAGTGTGTGTAGCCTGCTTTGAAGCGTAGGTATCTTCTGCAAGATTTCCTGATTGGGATGCGCAGGTATGCTTCTTTTACATCTAGTGTTGCCAACCAGGCATCTTTGCCTAGCATAGGAAGCAACTGGTGAAGAGTCAGCATCTTGAATTTTGGAATCTCCAAAAAGGTGTTTAGAGTAGACAGGTCCAGGATAGGACGCCATGAATTGTCTTTTCTGGGTACCAGGAAAAGTCTCAAGTAGAAACCTGGTCCCTTTTCCTCTTCTGAAACCAGTTGAATAGCCCCCATGCTTAAGTGAGAAAGTACTTGTTTTTTGGGCCTCTGCCCACTGATTTGGGGGTAGGTCCGGCCACCCACTTGGTGTTGGCAACATGTGGAAGTGAAATCTGTATCACTGGGACACTACATTTAAAACCCATTTGTCCTGGGTAATGAGTTCCCAGTTTTTTGCATGACGAGCAATCTTTCCCCCCAAAGGGGAAGTCAGTTGATAAGTGCTTGGAAATTTTAAAAGGAAGTGATTGAGACAGTTTACCATAGAGGGGGAGTCTTATTACTCCCAGATTTGGAAGTGGAGGCCCCCCACTGCTTAGTCCTGTGTGTCACCTGGGACTGAAACCTGGGTTTCTGCTGTGTCTGGGTTTGGCTTGAGAAGACCTGGAAGGGGCTGGAAAGGACCAATTCTGAGAGGGCAAGTGCCTACTAAATCTAGGAGGCTGAACTTGTAAGAAATCTTTAACAGTTTGCATAGATTTAGCTTTATCTTCCGTCTTTTTAAGAACTTCCTCAGCCTTGTTGCCAAACAGGTGGTCCTGATTTAAGGGAGCATCCAACAATTTAGCTTTAACATGATCAGGCAAAGATTGCTCCTTAAGCTAAGCATGCCTTCTGAGCACAGACCCAGTAACAGCAGCCCTGCAAGAGGCCTCTAATGAATCAAAACCACACTGCACAGTAAGTTTTCCAACCTGTTCAGCAGAATGCATTAAATCCTGTAATTCTTTATTTTCCACACAGTCAGGAATCAACATAATTTTCTCTTTAACCAATCCAGTAACATGTTGCTGATACTTTAACATATGAAACTGGCAGTTTAAAGCCCTCCTGGCCAAGGTTGCAGAAGTGTAAACTTTCTTACCCCATCTATTCAGCGCCCTGGAGTCTCTATCAGAAGGGGTAGGATTTTTAGCAGTAGAAGCCTTATGCCCTTGGGCCCCTGTGAAATAGTCTCTGGATCTGCAATAGGATTTTTAAAAAGGAACTTGTGTGACTCAGGGACTCTGTAATATCTGTCAGGTTTTCTGGGAGCAGGAGGCAAGGAATCAGGGGCCAAACTAGATTCTGAAAAAGTATCATCAACAATGTCTAGTACAGGAGGAATAGCTAAAGGCCTATGCTGAGGCAGGAGTAAGAAATCCCTAAGCCTCTTTTTTTGAATCAGAAAAATCCTGGCTTTCCCAGTGGAAATGCTCCCTTAGAGTATGTAAGGTTTCACCAAAAGAAAAATCCTCTGGAGGGGAAGCAGAGGGAATAGAGTCCTCTGCATCAGAATCCTCATAAGTAGATAAGGGCAAATCCAGATCATCAGAAGAATCAGAAAAAACAGAATCCTGGTCAGAAGATAACAACTTACAGTCCTAGGCCTCTTAGAAGGGGGGGGGGGGGTTGGCTACCCTTGATTAGAGTTATTAGATCTTCAGCCATTCTTATCATTTGTTTTTGTAGGCATAGTGTCCTGAGCATGTGGCCTGGGCGTCGTTTTTTTCAGGCATGGTTCGAGATTTAGGCCTAAGTGAAGAAGGAGGCGTCAGTTTAATATGCAAGTCCGTAGGCCTGAATACACCCTCAGAAGCCGCTGCCTGCACAGCGACTCCGGACCCATCCAAGGAAGAGACATCCGTGGGTTCCATAACTGAATCATATTGCGGCACACTGGACTCTGAATGGGTCTCAGTAAAGGCCCGCGAATCAGAAGTAGCGGGCATCAGGGGCTGTGAAATCACCTCACTGAGTACCGGCGAACTGTCTTTATCTTTGCGTTTTTTTTGGAAATCCAGTAGTCGGATGGCTAACCAATGACATTTCTGGATAATTAAACTGAGAACCAAAATATTTAGAAGCGATAATATACTGACGATGGATAGTGCGCTGATTAAATAAAGCATAAAACCGACAGCAAGGTACATTGTGGTCAGGGCCTAGGCAAGGAATACAGTACGAATGAAAATCTTTATGAGGAATTTGCTTTCCACACGTAATGCAATTATTAACTTTTACTGACATCGGTAAGGAATAAGAAAAAGTTTCCCCAACGTGGTACTTAGCTTTAGTTGAAGACTTCGGTTCTGAAACTCGAAAATGAAAATTTCAGGAGTCAGCCGACCGGCACTTACGAACTGCTTCTGCTTCGGGCACCGCACGGCAAGAAAGACTGGTGTAATGGCGTCGGCTGCATGTTTTATACCCCTGACGGCCTGACATCATGGAAGAAGGGACAGTAACCAACGCAGGACCCAAAACTTTGTTAATCAGGCCGACTGAGGGTTACCTGCAAGCAGATAACACAAATGAAATGACTGCAACAGTGAAACATGAAGAAAGTACAGTTTTGTACCTACCGTAAATGTAGATGTCCGAGAGGTATGCATCTGCAGTCCTAACATATGGGTTGTCCTGCCTCAGGCAGCCAAAGTCTGGGTCTGGCCTCGGCTGATGTCGCACTTCACCCGACGTCATTGCTGCTGTGAATTGAGTATAAAGGCATCAGCCGACGCCATTTTCCTCAGTGTTTCTTGCCCCAGATGCCAGGTGCCCTCTAGGAAAGCTAAATTTGGATAAATGCAAATGGTTCCAAACAGTAGAGAGCAAACAATATAAGCATGTATATACATATATACAAACAAATACACCATAATAGATTCCCCCAGCTAGCTACAAGATGGGCAAATACCCTAGGAGTACCACAGAGGGGAAGGAGGGTGGGTAATCCTGACTGCAGATGCATACCTCTCGGACATCTACATTTATGGTAGGTACAAAACTGTACTATGTCCTTCAAGGATGCATCTGCAGTCCTAACATATGGGTAGAATACCATAGCCAAACTGGGGTCGGAGGTACTAAGATGATTATGGTGTAGTTAAGATCCTTGCAATACAGCAGTTGCAAAACCTGCTCGGGATCTGGAGTATAAAGGTAGATTATAATGCTTGGCAAATGTATGCCTCCAAGTAGCAGCTTCTAAAATGTCTTTGGTAGCCACAGGAAAGCTGTAGTAGTGGCTGTAGCTCTTGTGGAGTGAGGTCTGATGTTTTCTGGAGTTGTCTTTCCATGAAAAGAGTAACAAAATCTAATGCAATTTCCTATCCATTTTGAGATTGTCTGTTTTGAAATTGCTTTTCCTTCCATTCCTGTTGCATATGCTACCAGAAGCTGATCAGTTTTTCTGTTGGTCTTGGTTCTGTCCAGATAGTAGCACAATTGCCTGTGCACATCCAATGTATGTAGTAGTCTTTCCCCCCTGTTCTGTGGGTTGGGGAAGAATGTTGGTAGGTGTATTGCTTGGTTCAATGATACCCTGGAGACTACTTTTGGCATAAAAGTAGGATTAGTTCTCAAGGACACTCTATCCTGATGGAAGATAAAGAAGGGCTGTACTGCCATTAATGCCTGTAATTCAGAAACCCTTCTTGCTGAAGTGATTGCAAGCAGGAAAGCAGTTTTCCAAGATAAGAACTGTAATTCTGCTGATGCTGCTGGTTCGAAAGGGGAAAGTGTTAACTTTTCCAGCACAAAGTTAAGGTCCCATGTAGGCAAAGGTGGCTTCCTTGGAGGCTTTACATTTTTAATTCCTCACAGAAACTGCCTGAGTAGAGGATGAGAGAAGACTGGAGGATCCATGTTGTATTCTGCTGAAATTGCTGATGCATGAATCTTAATGGAGGAGTAAGACAGGCCATTGTGGAAAAGTTCTGCTAAGTATTCCAGGATGTTAGCTATGTTCGCTAATGATACATTTTCTCCTTTTGCTGCACTCCAAATGAGGTATCTTTTCCATTTGGCTGAATAAGTCTTCCTTGTGGAGGGTCTGCGAGCCTCCAGGATAATGTCTTTAACCCTCTGAGATAAGTCTGGTTTATTTTGCTTTATGTAATATTCCAAGCAGCTAGCTGTAGTGTTTTCAAGTTTGGATGTAGGATCTTGTAGTTGTTCTGTGTTAGCAGTAAAGGAACTAGAGGTAGAGGTCATGCGTGTGTCCGAGATACTCCTCAGTAGCGGGTACCAATGCTGCCTCGGCCAGTCTGGAGCTATCAGGATGATCCTTGGGTGATCTTCTTTGATTTTCAGTAGCACTTTGTGCATCAAAGGAAGAGGTGGGAATGCATATGCTGTCAGGTTTTCCCAACTGAAGGATAGGGAGTCCACCTTCCATGCAAGTGGGTGGTATGTCCTTGTGCAGAATTTCCTCAATTGGTGGTTGTGTGGGGATGCGAACAGGTCTATTTCTGGTAGTCCCCATTTCTTTGTAATGGTTTTGAAGATGTCTGGATGCAGCATCCATTCGTGGGCATCCGTGGTAGTTCTGCTTAAGGTGTCTGCTAGTGTATTTTCTTTTCCTGGCACAAATTTGGCCTGTAGTTGAATGTTGTGTTTCAGGGCCACATTCCACAGGTCCATTGCCATCCGGCATAGAGGATATGAGTGTGTGCCTCCCTGTTTGTTGATATACCACATGACTGTGGTGTTGTCCGTCCTTATCAGCAAATGACCCTGGTGAAGAAAAGGACTGAATGTCTGAAGTGCCTGTTTCACTGCCAGCATCTCTTTTTGATTTATATGTAGGTTCAGCTGGTCTTGTGTCCATAGGCCTTGTATACACTTGTCCACCATGTGTGCCCCCCAGCCTAGGTCTGAGGCGTCCGTGGTGATAGTCTGGCATGAGTGAGGTGTGTGGAAGGGCAGACCTCTGTTCAACTGACAGGCCTGAGCCCACCACAGGAATTCTTGTTTCAGGCATGGAATTATTGGAATCTGGGCGTCTAGACTGTGCTTGTGTTGAGACCATACATTCCTTAGGTACCACTGCAACTTCCTCATATGTAGCCTGGCATGTGGAATCAATATTATGCAGGATGCCATGTAACCCAGGGCTTGCAGGACTTTCCTTGCTGTAAGCTGGTTCTGCGTTGTTAATGCCATGAAATAGAGTGGCAGTTGCTTTTGCTTTTCTGCTGTGAGAAATGCCATTTGATTTGATGTGTCCAGTTCTGCACCCAAGAATGTTATCCTTTGGGATGGTACCAGCCTTGACTTTTCATGTTGACTGTGTATCCCAGGGCTTGCAGTAGTTGTATAACCTTTTCCAAATCTTTTGTTAATTTGGTCTTGTTGTCATTAGGCAAGGTATGGATAAATCTGAATTCCCTGGAGCCTGCAATGAGCAATTACTGATGCCAGGCATTTCATGAATACTCTGGTAGATAAGCCAAAGGGCAATGCTGAGAATTGATAATGCTCTGATCCTGCAAGAAATCTGAGGTATCTGCTGCAATCTGGTCATATAGGGACGTGCAGGTATGCCTCCTTGAGATCTAGAGTCACCAGCCAAGACTCCTTGCCCAGCATGGGAAGAAGTTGCTGTAGGGTCAGCATTTTGAATTTTGGAACAATGAGATATGTGTTCAGAGCGGACAGGTTGAGAATAGGTCTCCATTGGTTTTCTTTCCTTGGTACCAGGAAAAGTCTGGAGTAAAATCCTTGCCCTTGTTCCATAGCGGTACCTTTTCTATAGCTCTCATCCTTAGTAGGTGGTGGATTTGTGCTAGAGCGTTTGTTTTTTGGTTTGGTGGTAGGTTTGGCATTCCTCTCTTTTGGTAGAGTGTGGAAGTGAAACCTGTAGCCTTGTCTGTAAAATCCATTTGTCTCCTGTAATGTAATGCCAGTTTGAAAATAAGGCAAGCTTTCCGCCTATGGGTGCTTGCAGTTGTTCCTATCAGAGTCAAGTCATTGTGTCTGTCCTGTGGGAATGGTCGTAGCTGAATCTGTGGCAGTACTTCTCTGGGTGTTAGGCTGCCACTGACCCCCCTAGGCACCTCTGGATTGACCTCTGCCTCTTGGGCGCCTATTTCTGCCTCTGTGTGCTCTGGAGGTGTCTGGAAAGGACCAATTCTTCGAAGGCCAATTTCTACTGAACCTCGGAGGCTGGACCTGTAAGAAATCCTTGACTGTTTGGACAGATTTTGCTTTTTCTTCCACCTTCTTTAGCACTTGCTGTGCAGGGGATCCAAACAAACTTTGTTTCTCCATGGGAGCATCTAGAAGCTTTGACTTTACATGGTCTGATTGTTCTTTTAACCAGGCATGCCTTCTAATCACTGTTCCAGTCATAGCTGTTCTAAAGGAAGCCTCCAGTGCATCATAGCCGCATTTTAAGAAATGATTACTGACCTGCTGAGTGTTATGTACCAAATCCTGAAGGGACTTACGGTCTATAGGTTCAGGAGAGGACAGTTTTTTATTTAGCTGGTCTAACAAAAATTCCTGATACTGAATCATGTGGAATTGACAGTTTAAGGCCCTTAGCAGAAGTATAAACTTTTTACCTCATCTCTCTAATGCTGTAGATTCTCTTTCAGAGGGAGGGTTTTGGCAGAGGCAGCTGCTACAGCTTTGGGGCCCTGTGAAATGGTTTCAGGATCTGCAATAGGAGCCTTATACAAGTGAAAGTGTGTGTCCGGGACCCTGTAATATCTGTCGGGCTTGGCAGGGGCTGTACAGGCATCATTATAAGCATCATCAACAACTGTAAGTACTGGAGGAATGGCTAAAGGCCTATGCTGTGGTAAATGTAAAAGGTCCTTAGCCTTTTCCTTGAATCTGAAAACCTGGCCCTGCCATTGAAAATGCTCTCTCATAGAAATTCCTCAGGAGGAGAGGCAGAAGGAATGGAGTCTTCTGCATCAGAATCCTCATAAGGAGAATATGGGCCTTCTGGAGGACCTGAGTTTTCTGAATCATCCGAGGAATAGTCTGTAGAAACAGGATCCGGGGCTCTGCTCTAGGCCTCTTCTCTGGAGGGGCTGAGAGGCCCTGTCTGGGTGAGGTTGGGATCCTGATCAAAGAAATGAGATCCTCAGCCAAGCTGAGCATTTGGGAACTGGAGGTAGGCCTCAAGGCCTTAGAAGATTTAGCTGCTTTAGCCCTAGAAAAAGCCTTGATAGACATAGATGCAGGGGGCCTAGCAGCTCCATGTGCAGGAGTAGATATGTCTAAAGGAATAGTATCTGATAAATCCTGGGTGCCTGCTACAGCATTCAGCCATGCTGTGTGAGGCCTCGCTCCTTCTAAGTGTCCGCAAGGAAGGCAGTATGAGTGGAAATCTCAGCTGATGCCTTTATACCCAATTCACAGCAACTGCAGATGCATCCTTGAAGGACATCATATGGTCTGTTTGGATATGAGTTTCCCCTCTGCCCCAAGAGCAAAAAAGACCAGAAGCTGGTCAGTTTTTCTGACTGACTTGGTCCTATCCAGGTAATATCTCACTTGTTTGTGCACATCTAGGTTATGCAAATTCTTTCCCCTTTATTACAGGGGTTGGGAAAGAGGGTAGGTAGATGGATGGCCTGGTTGAGGGTAACGGCCGAGACCACCTTAGGCATAAAGGAGGGGTTGGTCCTAAGAGACACCCTGTCAGCATGGAAAATGATGAAGGATTCAGTGGCCATAACGGCCTGAAGCTCAAACTTTCCTGGTTGAGGTGATGGCCAGCAGGAAGTTTTCTAAGAAAGGTACTTCAGGTCTGTTGAAGCACCGGGCTTTAAGGGAGGCAAGGTCAGTTTTTCCAGGACAAAGTTTACATCACATGCAGGAGCAGGTGGTCTTCTAGGTGGTCTGATGTGGGCCACCCCTCTAAGGAACTGTTTTAACAGATGTTGGGAAACAATGGGCTGATCCAACAAAAAGGCAGCAGAGATCGTGGGATGTGTGTTTGATGGAAGAATGACGTTTTTCTAGGAGGTCTGCCAGGTAGTCCAGTATCAATGCCAGACTGGCCTGGGAGCTGCTGATGTCTTTGCTGTGGCACCAGATAGTAAATCCTTTCCATTTGGCAGAGTAGGATTTTCTGGTGCTGGGCCTTCTGGCCTCTTTAATAATGTTTAAAACCTTCCTGCTGAAGGTTGTGGTGTCATCCAGGTTTGTGAAATCAGCCATGCGGACAGCTTGAGTGTGGGGAGGTTTAGATGCAATACCTTCCCTTTCTCCTGAGTTAGAAGGCTTGTTGTGAGAGGCAGGTTCATGGGAGGTTCTTTGGCCAGACTGAGGAGCAAGGGGTATCAGTGTTGTCTCGGCCAGTCTGAAACAATGAGAATAGCCTCTGGGCCATCCTCCCTGATCTTGAGAAGTACCCCTGGGAATAAGGGGCAAGGGGGGGGAATGCGTACACAAACAAATTGCCCCAGTGGAAAGAGGGCATCCACCCTCCAGGCTTCTGGATGGAACTATCTAGAGTAGAACTTGGTTGGTGGTTGTCTGGGGTTGTGAAGAGGCCTATGTCTGGGTTCCTCAAGGTTTTGCTGATGTTGAGAAAGGTCCTCCTGTGCAGCTGGCACTCGTGGGGATCCAGGAGGCTTCTGCTGAACTGGTCTGCCAGGGTGTTGTGTTTCCCTGGGATATACTGAGCAATCAGATGCAGTCCCAGATCTGAGGCTGACTGCCAGATTTGCATAGTTAAGTGACACAGCGGGTAGGAGTGAGTACCCCCCCCTCTTGCTGATGTACCACATTACTGTTGTGTTGTTTGTCTTGATTAAGAGCACTCCTGGTCTCAGGTGATCCTTGAAAGCTTGGACTGCCCTGTGAACCGCCAGCATTTCTTTTAGATTGATATGTAGGCCCTGAACCTCCTGTTCCCAAATGCCTGGGTGCACATACTTGCTTCAGACACTGCCTGGGGGGCACACTAAGGGTCTGTGGTGATGGTTTGGTCCTGTGGGAGGGTGATATAGGGTAGACCCTTGTTCAGGTTATATGCCTCTGCCCACCATAAGAGATCCTTCTTTAAGCAGGGAATCAGGGGCAGCTGGTACTCCAGTGACTGAGTGTTGGCACTAAAGGTTCCTGAGGTACCATTGTAGTTTCCTCATGTGCAGTCTGGCTAGGGGAATCAGCAGGATGCAAGAGGCCATGTATCACAGTGCTTGCAGGAATTTCCTTGCTGTGAGGTGGGTCCTGCGGGTCAGCTGGGAAAAGTAAGAGTGGAGGAAGGTCTGCTTCTCTGGAGGGAGGCTGTTTGTGTTGCTATTTCCAGCAGAGCTCCCAGGAAGGTGAACCTTCTTGTGGGATGAAATTGGGACATCTCCCAGTTGATAATGAATCCCAGGGAGGTTAGGAGAGTTTGAACAAAGTTGAGATCCTGCAGGAGTCTTTCCTTGGTGTCTGCCTGGATGAGGCAGTTGTCCAGGTAAGGGTAAAGCTGTATGCCCTTTTGTTTGCAGTAGACAATGACAGGAGCCACGCACTTGGTAAAGACTCTGGGAGCAGTAGATAAACCAAAGGGCAGAGCAGAGAACTGAAAGTGTAATGACCCTGCTCTGATGTGCAGGAAACTCCTGCGGGACTTCCTTATGGGGATATATGCATCCTTCAGATCTAGGGTCACTAACCAATCATGAGGCATCAGCATTGGCAAAAGTTTTTGTAGGGTCAACATTTTGAATTTTGGAACAAAGAGGGACAGATTCAGTGTGGATAGGTCGAGAATTGCGCCAGGTGCCCTCCTTTCTGGGTACCAGGAACAGTCTGGAATAAAACCCTTTTCCAGCCTGCTCCTTTGGTACAGGTACCAAAGTACCTTGGGCATACAGCTTTTGGATCTGGTGGATAGCTTCTGCTCTCTGATTTGCTGGTAAATCTAGGAAGCCTGAATATCTGGGATTTTCTTTGAAAGAGAATCTGTACCCGCTGGTAATAATTTTTAGGACCCATAGATCTGAGGTGATGGCCTGCCAATTCTGTAGGAAAAAGGAAAAGTCTTACTCCTACTCTCTCTGGGGAAGTGGGGGGCAGAGGGGAGGGGAGAGAGTCATTGTGAGTCCTTGGAGAAGGAAGTAGGCTTAGAACCCCCTTGCCTAGGGGTTGCAGTGGTCCATTGCCTAGATCTCTGCTTGGTGTGGGACTGGTGCCTGGAAGGCCTGTGCCTGTGCCCCTTCCTCTGGACAGGTTTTGTTTGGGTAAGAAAGGGCCAATGCTTTGTGGGAAAGTTCTTACTGAACCTGGTAGGCTGTACCTGCAGAAAATCCTTCACAGTCTGCATAGACATGGCCTTGTCTTCCATTTTCTTAATAACTTCCTCAGTCTTAGGTCCAAATAGCTGGTCCTTGTCCAGAGGGAAGTCTAATAGTTTGGACTTTACCTGGTCAGGCAAAGGTTGTTCCCTTAACCAGGCATGCCTACTGATCACTGAGCCAGATAATGCAGCTCTGCTGGAAGCTTCCAAGGCATCAAACCCACAATGCAGGGAATGCTTGGCTACCTGGGAGCTGGACATTTTTGTTTTAATAACTCCAGCACATTTAGCTGGTATTTAAGCATATGAAATTGACAATTCAGAGCTCTAATGGCTAAGGCAGTCGAAGTGTAGACTTTCTTTCCTAGTCTGTCTAAGGCTCTGCTCTCTTTATCAGTTGGAATGGGGTTTTTAGAGGAGCTAGCCCTAGTCCCCTTGGGACCCTGATTAATGACCTCTGGGTCAGCTGTAGGGTTTTTAAAAAGACACTTGTGGGTGTCTTGTACCCTATAATATCTGCCTGGCTTCCTGGGGGCAGGTGGAAGAAAGTCCGGGGTGAGTGCAGATTCCAGAAAAAGATCCTCCACCACATTCAGGATTGGGAGAATGACCACAGGTTTATGCTGTGGCAGGTCAAGGAACTCTCTCAGTCTCTTCTTTGACTGAAGATAGTCCTGTGCCTCCCAGTGAAAATGTTCCCTGAGTGAATTTAAAGTTTCCCCAAAGGAGAGGTGGGGAAGCAGCAGGAATGGGGTCCTCAGCATCTGAATCCTAAAATGCTGCTAAGGTCTGCTCTTCAGTGGCTCCTGGTCAGAAACAGCCTCAGGGGAAGTGTCCCTCTTCATTTTGGCTGGGGTGGCTTGGGTGGTCTGGCTTCCTCTTAGCAGGGTGATAAAATATTATGCCATTCTGAGCAGCTGTTGCGACTGTGGGGCAGGCTGGATGGAAGGAAGTACGTGGCTGGGTCCCCTGGGATGGGATCTTTTTTTTTGGTTTTGAGCCTATGGATTCCATGGCCTTACACAAGGTTAGCTTAACCGGCTGCGTGGTTGTCGGTCTCTGCCTGGTGTTGGTCATTGGAATAGCCTCTACGGAAGCCAGTGCCTGCTAAGCGGCCCTGGACTTAACCGCATGACTGAAGGCCAACATACCGGCAGGAGAAGATGGACCCGGTGGCGTACTTGACTACAAATGGGTCTCAGCAGAGGCCTGCGATGGATCCTCGGCTAGAATCAGGGGCCTCACTGAGTTCAGCAACTGTTCTGGGTGGAAGGCTAACTGACTTTGGATAGGAGTCATCAGAGGCCTAACTTTCTGAGGCCTATCCTTTTCCTTATCTTTCTTTTTTTCTGGGAAAATCAACAGCAACCTGACTGACTGATGCCATTTTGCGATGAGGAACAGTCTCGTTAAAGTGTCTAGCTGCAATTTCAGCTCTCCTCCTAATAATCCTAGTATTAAACAGAGCACAGAACCGACATCTGGGGAAGTCATGGTCTAGGCCTAGGTAAGTGATGCAGCTGGTATGGAAGTCTAGGTTTGGGATCGGTCTTCCACAACTGAGACAATTAGTGCCTTTCTCTGACATCAGTTAAAAGCAAGAAAAGGTTCCCCAATTGGGTACTTGGCTTTAGACGGTTACTCCTTCACTCTGGCAAATGCACTCTTGTGCTGCTTCTGCTTCAGGCTCCACGGCAAGAAAGACTGATGTCATGGCATCAGCTACCTCATTTTATAGCCCTGACGACGGGTCTATATTACATAGTTGAACAAGCAGAAAGTCGAGTAATCTTTAATCGACATATATGTGTTGAAGCTGCATGTCATTGAACGGCTAAATCATCGATTTCTTTCCAAGGGAAAGAAATCGATAGGCCAACCACGCACACCATATTAAAACAAACACTATAAGGATTCACCCCCAATGTTGCTGCACCCCCCACCAACTAAATATACTAACTCCGAGATTGCACCACAGTCAGGAAAAGGGCAGATTTAAAAGAACAGCCAACGATTACTTTCCCTTGGAAAGAAATATACACAAACTTACTTTACTCTTACTCACAAACACTGGCTAATCTACAATATATGTACTGTACCTGTGTACTATGTATGTATTCTACCTATGTTCCAAATTTCAGCTGTACACCACAAATCTATTAATTACCTTTATTTTTAAATTAATATTTTTTTGTTTGTTCTCTCCACTGTAACTGTTGATGTGCTGCATACCACTGTAAAAACATGTCTTTTGTAATTTGTGTGTATACTGATCATGTCTAAATAACTAAATGTATCTGTAATTTTTCTATGTTCATAGGTTGATACTAGGCTATCTGCCCTAGGGCATTTATAAGCCTAGCCAGAGTGTGTTTGGCTTTCGCCACCCTTTTAGATTAGTTGACTGTGCCTCTGTATAGTAGGTCACAGAAGATCGCCCTTTTGAGGTTAGTTTACTGTGCCTCTATCTAGTAGGGACACAGAAGAGATCCCAGGGGTAAACCTACGATATCCCATCCACTCGTCAAGATTTCTCTTGAAGAGGGTTCATTGAGGGACTCTGCCTAACATGGATTGGGATTTTGTTCCAGAGTGAGGGGAGCCTCTGGGATATGAATCTGTCCCTCCAGCATGTCCTATTTATTTCTGTGATGAGGTTTAAGTCCCTGGAGCGTGTAGCTCTAAGGGATTTCGATTTCCTGAGGTGGAACATGTCCATTAATTCTGGGTTGGACATGGCTTTATACGTCAGGCACAGATTGCCTCTGAGTAGGCGGTAAGCAACTGAGTACAGCTTGAGTTTCTTTAGCCTAACTGCGTAGGGCATCAGTTTGAGTCCCTTGATCCTCTTGGCGAGGTACTTTTGGGGTCTTTCCAGTTGCTGCAGGTGTCGGGTAAGGTACATCCCAAATGGGGCACTGTATTCAATTATGGGCCTGATGAGTAGAGGGGCACAATGACCTCTCTTGATCTAGATGTGAACCCTTTCATGATAAGGTGGGCTATATAGAAGGTCTTTCTAACCACTTTGGCAACATGATTGTCAAAGGAGAAATTGCTATCTACTTGGGTCCCCAAATCCCCAATTACTTCTTCCGTACTTAATGGATTACCACCTATGTGGTAATTTGTGGGCACTTTGTTTTTCCCAAAGGGGATGACTATGCACTTTTTGGCATTTAGCTTTAGGCCATGGTTCTGGCACCAGTTATCCATCTCTGTGAGACCCTTTTGGAGGATGCTTGTGTCAGTCGGCGAGTCGATTATGGCACCCAGTTTGCAGTCAACTGCGAACTTGGTCAGCCATAGTCCTCCCATGTTAGTCTGTACCTCAGAGAAATATATACCGAACAAGAGAGGTCCCAGGACTGAGCCTTGTGGGACGCCACTTGCAACTGGTTTAGAGTCTGACATGGCACCTGCAATTCTGACCATGTGGGTTCTATCCCTGAGCCAGTTTGCAACCCATCTTGTGACAATAGGAGTTGACATTTAAGCTGGTGAGCTTATTTATGATGCCCGAGTGGGGTATTGTGTCGAAGGCTTTTGCAAGGTCCAGGTAGGCTGTGTGGACTACCTTCCCTTCATTTATGGCCTTGGTGACTGTTTCAAAGAAGTCGACCAGGTTCAATAGGCAAGATCTGCCCTTAACAAAGCCGAATTGGGTAGGATCCAGTGCTCGGAGGTTCCCAATGTCTTTGTTTATGAGTTTCATGATGATACGCTCCATAGCTTTGCAGACCAGGCTAGTCAGGCTTATAGGGCGATAGTTTCTGGGGTCCGTTGTGGCACCACCTTTGTGGAGTGGGACCACTGTTGCTGTATGCCATTCCTTGGGTACATATCCTGTAGTAAGGCTGAGATTGAACAGTGACTTTATGTGAGGGTTCAGTTCTTCTTGTAGTTCGTGTAAGACACAGCCCGGGACACCGTCCAGTCCCACTGATGCTGTGTTTTTTGCTTTGGAGAGGGCAGCTCTCACCTGTGCATCTGTGATGTCAGGGAGGCTACACTCTGTTGGGATAGACATGTGGAGCTTTTCTCCCTGGGCCTCTGCTGTAAAAGGGCCTTTTCGGCTTAGTCAGACACCCCCGATTAACAAATGTAAAATAAACAAATAATAAATAAAAATAGATGATTTGGCCATTCGCTGAAATGCAGCTTCGACACGTGTCGATTAAAGGTTAGTTGACATTCTGATTGTTCGACTATGTAATATTGACCCCTGATGACTTGACATCAACCTCACACTCCAAACAGCCGACGCAGGAGGGAAAAGTACAGTTTTGTACCTACCATAAATGTAGATGTCCGAGAGGTATGCATCTGCAGTCCTAACAAATGGGTTGTCCTGCCTCAGGCAGCCCTTCGGTCGGCCGGATTCCAAAGTCTGGGTCTGGCCCCGGCTGATGTCGCACTTCACCCGACGTCATAGCTGCAGTTCAGCGGGTATAAAGGCATCAGCCGACGCCATTTTCCTCAGTGTTTCTTGCCCCAGATGCCAGGTGCCCTCTAGGAAGGCTAAATTTGGATAAATGTAAAAGTTTCCACATAACAGAGAGCAGATAAAAATAAACATGTATATACATATATACAAACAAATACACCATAATAGATTCCCGCAGCTAGCTACAAGATGGGCAAATACCCTAGGAGTACCACAGAGGGAAGGAGGGACGGTAATCCTGACTGCAGATGCATACCTCTCGGACATCTACATTTATGGTAGGTACAAAACTGTACTATGTCCTTCAAGGATGCATCTGCAGTCCTAACAAATGGGTAGAATACCATAGCCAAACTGGAGGAGGAGGTACTAATAAGATTATGGTGTAGTTAAGATCCCTTGCAAAACAGCAGTGGCAAAACCTGCTCGGGATCTGGAGTATAAGGGTAGATTATAATGCTTGGCAAATGTATGCACGGAGCTCCAAGTAGCAGCCTCTAAAATGTCTTTGGTAGCCACTCCTTGTAAAAAAGCTGTAGTAGTGGCTGTAGCCCTTGTGGAGTGAGGTCTGATGTTTTCTGGAGTTGACTTTCCATGGTAAGAGTAACAAAATCTAATGCAATTTCCTATCCACTTTGAGATTGTCTGTTTTGAAATTGCTTTTCCTTCCATTCCTGTTGCATATGCTACCAGTAGCTGGTCAGTTTTTCTATTGCTCTTGGTTCTGTCCAGGTAGTAGCGCAATTGCCTATGTACATCCAAGGTATGTAATAATCTTTCTCCCCTGTTCTGTGGGTTGGGGAAGAATGTAGGTAGGTGGATAGCTTGGTTTAAAGATACCCTGGAGACCACCTTTGGCATAAAAGTAGGATTAATTCTCATGGACACTCTATCTTGATGGAAGATAAGGAAGGGCTGTACTGCCAGTAATGCCTGTAATTCAGAAACCCTTCTTGCTGAAGTGATTGCAAGCAGGAAAGCAGTTTTCCATGATAAGTACTGTAATTCTGCTGTTGCTGCTGGTTCAAAAGGAGGGAGTGTCAACTTTTCCAGCACAAAGTTCAAGTCCCATGCGGGCAATGGTGGCTTCCTTGGTGGCTTTACATTTTTAATTCCTCTCAGAAACTGCCTGAGTAGAGGATGAGAGAAGACTGGAGGGTCCATGTTGTATTCTGCTGAAATAGCTGATGCATGAATCTTAATGGAAGAATAGGACAGGCCATTGTGGAAAAGTTCTGCCAAGTATTCCAGGATTCAATAATCAGAAAATAGAACCTGATCTCTACCACGATGTGTCCAGATAACCAAATAGTATGCATCCAATAAACCAGTAAATGAGCCAGTAAACGTAGCAGCTGTATAATAAAATAAACTTTTAATTCAGAAAACAAGTGGGTGAAAGATAAGCGCTTTCGCGTGGAAACAACCAAGCTTCCTCAGATAATAATTACTCCCACAAACAGAGTTTAAATAGTATAACACGACAATACTCCACCACAGCAAACTCAAGGATGCAAGGACACCAAGCGTGAAGACAAATCTTTTATTCCACGACAAAAAGCCACAGACTGAGCGCTTTCACCAGTCAAGCTGGTATCATCAGAGTCTGTGTAACAAAAATCCATTCACACTTAAATACACATCCACACACCCTAACACACTTAATTGATCATTAATTCCAATTACTTTCTTAAGGGAATATTCATTGTTGTTGTAGCTTTGGTTCTTTCTGGTTTAAAAAAATATATATATACTATACTGCATTTCATTCTAGTGAACATACAAAATAGTTATCCATGATCAACAATCATCATGTTTAAATTCATTAAATAAATATTCAGAAAATTAAATTAAATTGATTTAATTTACAATAAATGTGAATTTTGATGTGTAAAAAAACAAAAACTTAAAATTTATTACATTTCATATTACACCAGCTCTCTGCTTTAAATGCGGTTTTAAAGAAATGTGGTCACAGGTTTAAATGACCACATTTCTTTAAAACCGCATTAATATGAAATGCAATAATGCCCAAGTTTGTTTTTACACATCAAAATTCACATTTATTATGAGTAAATCGAAATTGACCTGGTTTTTAATAATTTAAACATGATGATTGAATCATGAACATTTTTGTTCAGAAAATATTATATATATATATTTTTAAACACAAGCTTCTGATGATACCAGCTTGACTGTGGCAGTGTGTCTGTCTGTCTTGGGCACTGTCTTTGCGCAATCTTCACGCATCGCGGACTGCGTAATGGTAAATTGTCGTGATTATCAGTTGTGGATCCTGGTTTTGGTTCCTTTTTTCGTTTAAATAGTATAACAGTTGGTACCAAGCTTAGTCTAATTAATCATTACAATTAACAATTAAAGGGGAAATGTAGAACGACGTTCAAGTTGCTCTTGCTCTAGCAAAATCTGGTGAACATATACATTCTTTGTAGGTACATCATTTACAAAGTTTATAACCACTGTACGCTCACACAATCATTTTCATCCAAAATCCAAAATGTAAAAATGTATTCACACGAAAGTAGGCACAAACATGTATAGGCAAAAAAGTTCCTCGGCTGCCAGCCGAAAAAATATATATAGTAAAAATAGCCCCATACAATTTGTCCCAAGACACACAACGTCAAGTGCCCACCCAGCATACCAAGCTTCCCAGCTAGACAACAAAGTCTTTAGAACAGCAATGTTAAAATAATATACAGTATTTGATGTTAACAAAATTTTCGGTCCGAAAATGTGTGAAGTATAAATAACTTCAGTTTCAATGAATATCATTAAAAAATTTTTTTAAGTATTCCAGGATGTTAGCTATGTTTACCAGTGACACATTTTCTCCTTTTGCTGCACTCCAAATGAGATATCTTTTCCATTTTGCTGAATAAGTTTTCCTTGTTGAGGGTCTGCGAGCCTCCAAGATAATGTCTTTAACCCTTTGAGATAAATCTGGGTTATTTTGTCTTATGCAATATTCCAGGCAGCTAGCTGCAGCGTTTTCAAGTTTGGATGCAGGGTTTTGAAGTTGTTCTGTGTTAGCAGTAAGGGAACTAGGGGCAGAGGCCATATTTGTTCCCGAGACATACTCCTCAGTAATGGGTACCAATGCTGCTTCGGCCAGACTGGAGCTATCAGGATGATCCTTGGGCGGTCTTCTTTGATCTTCAATAGCACCTTGTGCATCAAAGGAAGAGGTGGGAATGCATATGCTGTCAGGTTTTCCCAACTGAAAGATAGGGAGTCCACCTTCCAAGCAAGTGGGTGGTATGTCCTTGTGCAGAATTTTTTCAATTGGTGGTTGTGTGGGAATGTGAATAAGTCTATTTCTGGTAGTCCCCATTTCCTTGTAATGGATTTGAAGATGTCTGGATGCAGCATCCATTCGTGGGCATCCGTGGTAGTTCTGCTTAGGATGTCTGCTAGTATATTTTCTTTTTCTGGTACAAATATTGCCTGGAGCTGAATGTTGAAGCTCAGGGCCACATTCCAGAGGTCCATTGCCATCCGGCATAGAGGGTATGAATGTGTGCCTCCCTGTTTGTTGATGTACCACATAACTGTGGTGTTGTCCGTCCTTATCAGCAACTGACTCTGTTGAAGAAACGGTCTGAATGTCTGAATTGCCAGTTTTACTGCCAGCATCTCCTTTTGATTTATGTGTAGGTTCAGCTGGTCTTGAGTCCATAAGCCTTGTATGCACTTGTCCAGCATGTGTGCCCCCCAACCGAGGTCTGAGGCGTCCGTGGTGATAGTCTGGGGCAGTCCTTTGTTCAATTGACAGGCCTGAGCCCACCATTGGAATTCTTGCTTCAGGCATGGAATTATTGGAATTTGGGTTTCTAGGCTGTGCTTGTGCTGAGACCATAAATTCCTTAGGTACCATTGCAACTTTCTCATATGTAGTCTGGCATGTGGAATCAATATTATGCAGGATGCCATGTAACCCAGGGCTTGCAGGAATTTCCTTGCTGTTAGCTGGTTCTGCGTTGTTAATGTCATGAAATAGAGAGGAAGGTGCTTCTGCTTTTCTGCTGTGAGGGATGCCATTTGATTTGATGTGTCAGTTCCACAAGAAAGTTATCCTTTGGGATGGTATCAGCCTTGACTTTTTTATATTGACTGTGTATCCCAGGGCTTGCAGCAGATGAATGACCTTTTTTAAATCTTTTGCTAATTTGTTTTTGTTGTCCGCTTGTAACAGGCAGTCGTCCAGGTAAGGGTAAATTTGAATTCCCTGAAGCCTGCAATGAGCAATTACTGATGCCAGGCATTTCGTGAATACTCTGGGCGCAGTAGATAAGCCAAAGGGCAATGCTGAGAATTGATAATGCTCTGATCCTGCAAGAAATCTGAGGTATCTTCTGCAATTTGGTCGTATGGGGACGTGCAGGTATGCCTCCTTGAGATCTAGAGTTACCAGCCAAGACTCCTTGCCCAGCATGGGAAGAAGCTGCTGTAGGGTCAGCATCTTGAATTTGGAACAATGAGATATGTGTTCAGAGCGGACAGGTCGAGAATAGGTCTCCATTGGTTTTCTTTTCTTGGCACCAGGAAAAGTCTGGAGTAAAATCCTTGCCCTTGTTCCATAGACGGTACCTTTTCTATAGCTCTCATCCTTATTAAGTGGTCTATTTGTTCTAGAGCTTTTGTCTTTTGATTTGGAGTGGGTTTGGCATTCCTCTCTTCCTTGGTAGAGTATGGAAGTGAAACCTGTAACCTTTATCTATTGTCTGTAAAATCCATTTGTCTCCTGTGATGTAATGCCAGTTTACTGAAAATAAGGCTAGCTTTCCGCCTAAGGGTGCTTCTAGTTGTTCCCTGGTAGGCGGTCTCAGAGCCAAGTCACTGTGATTGTCCTGTGGAAGTGGTAGTGGCAAAAACATGGATCTGTGGCAGTACTTCGCTGGTTGTTAGGCTGCCACTGGCGTCCCTGTAGGCACCTCTGGATTGACCCCACACCTGCCTCTTGGTCGCCTATTCCTGCCTCTCTGTGCTCTGGTGGTGTCTGGAAAGGACCAATTCTTGGAAGGCCAGTTCCTACTAAACCTTGGAGGCTGGACCTGTAAGAAATCCTTGACTGTCTGGACAGATTTTGCTTTCTCATCCACCTTCTTCAGCACCTGCTGTGCAGGGGAGCCAAACAAATTGTGCTTATCCATGGGAGCATCTAGGAGCTTTGATTTTACATGGCCTGGTAAGGACTGCTCTTTTAACCATGCATGCCTTCTGATCACTGTACCAGTCATAGCTGATCTAAAGGAAGCCTCCAGTGCATCATAGCATTTTAGGAATGATTATGACCTGCTGAATGTTATGTACCATTTCCTGAAGAGACTTTTTGTCTAATGGTTCAGGCGAGGACAGTTTTTAGACGGTTACTCCTTCACTCTGGCAAATGCACTCTCATGCTGCTTCTGCTTCAGGCTTCACGGCAAGAAAGACTGATGTAATGGCGTCAGCTACCTCATTTTATAGCCCTGATGACGGGTCTATATTACATAGTTGAACAAGCAGAATGTCGAGTAACCTTTAATCGACATATATGTGTTGAAGCTGCATGTCATTGAACGGCTAAATCATCGATTTCTTTCCAAGGGAAAGAAATCGATAGGCCAACCACGCACACCATATTAAAACAAACACTATAGGGGGGGGTTACCCCCCAATGTTAGGGGCTGCACCCACTCCCCCCCACCAACTAAATATACTAACTCCAAGATTGCACCACAATCAGGAAAAGGGCAGATTTAAAAGAACAGCCAACCGATTACTTTCCCTTGGAAAGAAATATACACAAACTTACTTTACTCTTACTCACAAACACTGGCTAATCTACAATATATGTACTGTACCTGTGTACTATGTATGTATTCTACCTATGTTCCAAATTTCAGCTGTACACCACAAATCTATTAATTACCTTTATTTTTTAAATTAATATTTTGTTTGTTCTCTCCACTGTAACTGTTGATGTGCTGCATATCACTGTAAAAACATGTCTTTTGTAATTTGTGTGTATACTGATCATGTCTAAATAACTAAATGTATCTGTAATTTTTCTATGTTCATAGGTTGATACTAGGCTATCTGCCCTAGGGCATTTATAAGCCTAGCCAGAGTGTGTTTGGCTTTCGCCACCCTTTTAGATTAGTTGACTGTGCCTCTGTATAGTAGGTCACAGAAGATAGCCCTTTTGAGGTTAGTTTACTGTGCCTCTGTCTAGTAGGGACACAGAAGAGATCCCAGGGTAAACCTACGATATCCCATCCACTCGTCAAGATTTCTCTTGAAGAGGGTCATTGAGGGACTCTGCCTAACATGGATTGGGATTTTGTTCCAGAGTGAGGGGAGCCTCTGGGATATGAATCTGTCCCTCCAGCATGTCCTATTTATTTCTGTGCTGAAGTTTAAGTCCCTGAGCGTAGCTCTAAGGGATTTTGATTTCCTGAGGTGGAGCATGTCCATTAATTCTGGGTTGGACATGGCTTTATACGTCAGGCACAGATTGCCTCTGAGTAGGCGGTAAGCAACTGATTAGAGCTGGAGTTTCTTTAACCTAACTGCGTAGGGCATCTGTTTGAGTCCCTTGATCCTCTTGGTGAGGTACTTTTGGGGTCTTTCCAGTTGCTGCAGGTGTCGGGTAAGGTATATCCCAAATGGGGCACTGTATTCAATTATGGGCC
The DNA here is from genome assembly GCF_019279795.1 of Protopterus annectens. NCBI lineage: Eukaryota > Metazoa > Chordata > Ceratodontiformes > Protopteridae > Protopterus > Protopterus annectens. The sequence goes on from NC_056732.1 coordinate 1,341,721,894, forward strand.
TGATGAGTAGAGGGGCACAATGACCTCTCTTGATCTAGATGTGAACCCTTTCATGATAAGGTGGGCTATATAGAAGGTCTTTCTAACCACTTTGGCAACATGATTGTCAAAGGAGAAATTGCTATCTACTTGGGTCCCCAAATCCCCAATTACGTCTTCTGTACTTAATGGATTACCACCTATGTGGTAATTTGTGGGCACTTTGTTTTTCCCAAAGGGGATGACTATGCACTTTTTGGCATTTAGCTTTAGGCCATGGCTCTGGCACCAGTTATCCATCTCTGTGAGACCCTTTTGGAGGATGCTTGTGTCAGTCGGCGAGTCGATTATGGCACCCAGTTTGCAGTCATCTGCGAACTTGGTCAGCCATAGTCCTCCCATGTTAGCCTGTACCTCAGAGAAATATATACCGAACAAGAGAGGTCCCAGGACTGAGCCTTGTGGGACGCCACTTGTAACTGGTTTAGAGTCTGACATGGCACCTGCAATTCTGACCATGTGGGTTCTATCCCTGAGCCAGTTTGCAACCCATCTTGTGACAATAGGAGTTGACATTTAAGCTGGTGAGCTTATTTATGATGCCCGAGTGGGGTATTGTGTCGAAGGCTTTTGCGAGGTCCAGGTAGGCTGTGTGGACTACCTTCCCTTCATTTATGGCCTTGGTGATTGTTTCAAAGAAGTCGACCAGGTTCAAGAGGCAAGATCTGCCCTTAACAAAGCCGAATTGGGTAGGATCCAGTGCTTGGAGGTTCCCAATGTCTTTGTTTATGAGTTTCATGATGATACGCTCCATAGCTTTGCAGACCAGGCTAGTCAGGCTTATAGGGCGATAGTTTCTGGGGTCCGTTGTGGCACCACCTTTGTGGAGTGGGACCACTATTGCTGTATGCCATTCCTTGGGTACATATCCTGTAGTAAGGCTGAGATTGAACAGTGACTTTATGTGAGGGTTCAGTTCTTCTTGGAGTTCGTGTAAGACACAGCCCGGGATACCGTCCAATCCCATTGATGCTGTGTTTTTTGCTTTGGTGAGGGCAGCTCTCACCTGTGCATCTGTGATGTCAGGGAGGCTACACTCTGTTAGGATGACATGTGGAGCTTTTCTCCCTGGGCCTCTGCTGAAAAAGGGCCTTTTCGGCTCAGTCAGACACCCCCGGTTAACAAATGTAAAATAAACAAATAATAAATAAAAACAGATGATTTGGCCATTCGCTGAAATGCAGCTTTGACACATGTCGAATAAAGGTTAGTTGACATTCTGCTTGTTTGACTATGTAATATTGACCCCTGATGACCTGACATCAACCTCACACTCCAAACAGCCGACGCAGGAGGGAAACCCTTTACTCTGGTATTCGAACTGGCTGAGGGCTACCCAGCAGGGATAATCCACAAGTGATGACTGCAACAGTGAAACACGAAGAACATCTGAGTAATCCTCATTCCCCCTTCTGGCATCAGCAAGTATGGTTCTCCTCTCTGTGGTCTCATCTTTGTTATCCTCCATGGATACTGGAACCCACTCAGAATCTCCTCTCTCACCCACTGGGGATTTAACACCCTAACATTTGGGCCCTCAAGTTGACTGCATGGCTTCTCCACTTCCAGTAATAGTTAGTCCAGGCTTTCTTCCCTGGTTTGTGACATTATCTTGGCTTCTCAAAAGGATTCTACCAAAAAACGCTTGTAGAAGAAAATGGAAAAGGTTTTCTATTTGGGCATCTGATAATGACATTGATCCTTTTTCTGCACCAATTTTGGCTATTCTTCAATTTTTTACAACTCTTTTCAAAGATGGTGCTAGTTTCCCTACAGTTAAACTTTAGCTGGCAGCAATTTCAAATTTCCACACAGGGAATAGCTCTTCTTCCTTGCCTCCTCTAGATTATGTAAACTTCTATGAAAGGCATTTTTCTGCTAAAATCTCCAATAAAGGATCCCTCACCTCCCTGACATCTTATGGTAGTAGTTGAAGGTTTACACAAAAACACTATAAACCTTAAGACAAGTCTGACCTAAAATTTCTGTCATGGAAGTCAGCTGTATTGGTAGTTATTGCTTGGCTAAAAATTTCTGAATTCCAGGCTCTCTTGGCAAAAACTCCCTACAATATTTTCCACAACAACAGGGTTTCTCTGCGGACTAACCCTTCTTTTATAACTACAGTAGCTTCTGAAAATAACATTAACCAATCCATTCACTTGCCAGGTTTTATTTATTTTTTTAATTTATTTAATATTTGTTAACCGGGAAAGTCCGACTTGGAACGAGCCAATTTTCAGCGGAGGCCCAGGGAGAAATGCTCCAAATGCATGTCATTGTAACGTGGGAGGAAACCGGAGCACCTGGAGGAAACCCACACAAACACAGAGAGGACATGCAGACTCCGCACAGAAGGCACCCCAGCCAAGAATCGAACCGGAGAATCTCTTACTGTGAGGCGACAATGCTACTGCTGCAGCACTGTGCGTTTTCTTTCCAAATTTTGCAAATAAATGAGACTACATCCTATACATCCTTGACATACACAGACAATTACGTTTTTACCTCCATAGGACAAAACAATGTTTAACGTTGGACCAGCTTTTTGTATCTTTCTCTCTAAATCACCTAGGCCAGTCAGTTTCTAAAGTCACCCTAGGTAAATGGATTACAGACTGTATCTGATGGATTTACCCTCAGAAAGGTATGACGTTGACAAAACCTGCTCACTCAACTAGATCTATGGCTGCATCATTGGCATTTTGGTCAAGAACATCTACTGATGACATTTGTGCAGCAGCTACATTACCCAAGCCTCATACCTTTGTTTCACATTACAAATTACACATAATATCTAGGAATAGAGCTTTCTTCGGTTCAGCAGTACTCCGGAACATTCTTCCATGTGGGTCACCCAAGGTAAACGTAGCTGGGGACTCTGTCCCATTAGTGAGAAATAATGTAAAGGGCATCAGATTTATAAGTTTTGTACTCACCATAACTAGTTATTTTTATTCTTCCTCAACCCCCCTCCCATCCATTTTCTTCTTCTGGATGGACCTACTGGACTGTGTTTGGAACCTACAGTTCCAGGTTTGAGCCCTATATTTTCTATTTGACTACATCTGCTCCTCATCTATTATTAAGAAACAGAGCAGCAAACTCGATCTGAGGCAATAGGAATGGAGTGGGGCATTGTGGGTAGAGAGAGAAGCTTGAGAGTTGGATCAGAAGTCTATAGTATGCGGCCAAGCCGGATCCAAAGATCAGATCTGTAACCCATTAGTGAGAAGAATGAAAATGGACAACAAAGATGCCTAGTTATGGTGAGTACATAACTTATAATTTTCACATCCACCCTGTATCCAAAGTGTATTTCCAATCTTTCACTGGTCCTTCCATTTAATTTCATATCCCAAGGACAAGCAGAGGGGAAATGAAGATGCTCTGAACTGCCCCTAGGTTTGAGTGTATCCTACAATGGACAGTTATCCCATTTACACACACACACACACACACACACACACACACACACATATATATATATATATATATATATATATATATATATATATATAGGAACACTTTATAATCCTGAAATTCTGAAATATCGAATTTCAGAATCCCGACATTATAAAGCAAAAGCTCCAAACACCGAAACCCCAGAAGAGCAAATTTCAAAATCCCAAAGTTCAGAGATGTTGAAGTAGCGCTTCTGGTGTTGCGGTGTGTGAATGGATAGGTGGAAGTTCAGGTAAGTATTTATGTTTAATGGTGTTGGTTAGGGGCTTTAGTGTGTGTCAGTGTGTGTTGTGACTGTGATGTGTGCATGTGAGGAGACTGCAGGTGTGTGGTGGTGTTTTTATGTGTTTGTCTGTGTAGTGCGACCTTGGAGTTAGTATATTTAAGTGGGGGGGGGGTTATGAGGGGCTTGCATGTAGTGTAGGTTTGTGTGTGTGTGTGTGGGGTAGGTGTGTTTATGTGTGTGGTGTAAGGTTAGTGTAAGTTTCGCGATTTTAAAATTTGCGCTTCTGGGGTTTCGGGATTGTAAGGTTTCGGCTTTATGATCTCGAAATTCTGAAATTCGATATTTCAGGATTATAAAGTGAACCCATACACACACACACACACACACACATATATATATATATATATATATATATATATATATATATATATATATATATAAATAAATAAATATATATATATATATATATATATATATATATATATATATATATATATATAATTTTAAAACTTGGTATGACAGAGTACTAATGCAGACAACGGTGAATTAGTAGCAATTTGGATGGGAATCAGTATGACTTAGGAGTCCATCAGCAATTAGCTAATATGTTTTTTTTTTTTTTACCAGGCACTTATTGACCCCCTTTTTCTTCAGTACACACAGAACATCCCTAAATTTCAATGCTCAACTTCACAAACAGGTTTTTCCTGTTCCTGGCTGACCAATTGCATCAGACTGAGGTTACCTTACAGAGCCATTTTCAATTTTGTTTCAGGGGAAAAAACACTGAAACCATCACTGAGTTTTGTTACAGTCCACATTAAAAACACACCACTCAGTTTTTGCAGCTAATGTAGGATTTGCATATATGTGTGTAGGCCTGATGTGCAGGAACTGTATACCTGTACTCCTCATGCTAAGGCAGTATGGGTTATATAGTATTTTTCGGAAATGTCTGGTCTAAGTTTAGCAGAATTTAATGATTTTCTCCTCCCAGTGTTGAAATTACTGTTGTACTGTAATGTGTTTAACTTCAAGGGCAACTGTTATCAACTGAGCAGCACAGCGATAGGGGCAGCTTTTGCCCCCACGTATGTAGACTAAGACATGTATAGGATATTTTGAAGTAGTTTTTCTTGATGACCATCACATTAATTCCCCCTCAAAAGAGATTGAAATGCGGAGACATTATCTTGATGATTCCTGTCTTCCGTGGAGGGGGTTTAGTCAGCACTTTTTAAGGAATTTGCATTATTAATGATGCTGATTTTCGGTTGAAATTCACCTAGTTATACCATCTTTTTACTATGAATTTTCTTAATGTCTCTGTAATCAAACCCCTTGATGGCACAGTTTAGATGTTTGATAATAGGAAGCTATTTACTTGTAACACTTTGTGCTAGACAGCAGCTGCCATCCACAACATAATACTAGGAATGTTCCCTATTCACAATTTCTAAGGGCCAAAACTGATTGCACTCACTGTACTGATGTTGAGAAGTTGAAAAAAAGAAACAAGATTTTTGGCATGTGGTTATACAAATTATACGGTTTCTAAATCGACTAACTGCTCTAAAAATAAATCTAGATCAGACCTGCTTGGTTATCTAAGCTTCTGAAAATGTCAATCAAGAAACCCTGGACAACAGGTTTTCTTTAATGCATAGTACAAACCTATTTAAAATCAAGTCCATTATACTACAACACTGAAACATTCTGTCCAATGAACATTTTGTCCTCTCGCGGGTGAACAATCATACACACACACGCACGCACAAACTTCCAAAGCATAAACATTTACTCCAGATCATATTACATCAAGTATTTTCAGAGAGAGACAGAGACTAAATCCCTCCTTAAAATGGAGAACATAAATATCTGTGCAGTGACTGAGACCTGGTTGAAGGCTCCAGAGAGCACCCCTGCACTACCAGGCTATAACTCATACCACACTTTTTGGCCATGTAACACCAAAGGCAGAGGTGTGTCCATATTCATTAAGGATATCCACACCTCCAGGCTAATTGCTCAGCATAATGCATCCGAGGTTGTCCAAGTGCAACTAACTCTGGGCAAAACTGCAATCCAAATTGTAGCTTGCTACAGATCCCCCACCATGCCCCAGGATTCCCACTCCTCTTTGCCTGATGTACTGGAAAATATTAGGGTTCAACCAAACACCCTAATAATGGGCGACTTCAACTACCCCACCATTAACTGGGAAAACTACTTGTGTACCAACTCCTTAGCTCAACGCATTTTGGAATTCATAAACTCCAATGCCCTGGATCAACTTATCCACACCCCCCATCAGGGGCAACAATATCCTAGACCTAGTCATTACCAACATGAATGATCGGTGTTCCACACCTGAAGTCAACTCCTCGGTCCGATCCGACCATAAGCTAATCGCCCTTGATATCCACATCCCCCCCCCCCATTAAGGAAACCACAGTAAAAAATTTCTCCAATGCCAACTTCATGCTTCTTAAGACAGAAGTGGTGAACTTCATGACACCCATGCAGATGGACAATACAGTTACAACTGCTGAATCCTACACAAATACACTCTATAAGCACTTACACGAGTGCATGGATCGTGTTGTCCCAAACAGAACCAAGACGCTATCCTCCAAAAGAAGGAAGCCAATCTGGTGGTCCCCTGCAAACTATACAACAGAAGGAAGAAGCTGTTGCAAGAAAGAGTAACATACCATGAATGGAGGAGCTCCCTGGTCAGCCTCAGTAAAAAGTTGAGATCCTTATAAGATCCTCCAAAGCTAGCTACGAAAACAAAATCGCCACTAATTCTAAGGACAACCACAAAGCATTCTATAGCTATGTCAAAAATGGCGATGGCAACACCCAGATCTGCTCTGAGTTACAGTACAACGGCACGAAAATTACTGAACCAACTGATATTGCCAACATCCTGGCAGATAGGTTCAGTGCTAACTTTACCCCCACCCCCCCACCCCCTAAGGGGACCATATCTATACAGGAAGAATGCAGAGTCCCTGTAATCACAACTAAGCAGGTAAAAGCTGCACTCTCTAAAGCCAAAAACACAGCATCCATGGGACCGGGCAACATCCCAGGCTGCATTTTACACGAACTTCAGAATGAACTGGCCCCCCACCAAAGCACCATGTTCAATAATAACATTGCATCAGGCTTTGTGCCTACTGAATGGCACACAGCAACAGTTATCCCACTCCACAAAGGGGGAGCCACCACTGATCCCGGGAACTATCACCCTATTAGCCTGATGAGCCTGGTCTGCATGGCCATGGAATGTATCATCATGGAACTCATAAACAAAGACATTGGTAACCTCCAAACTCTGGATCTCACCCAGTTCGGGTTTGTGAAATGCAGATCATGCCTCCTGAACCTGATCGACTTCTTTGAGGCAGTCACCGAAGCCGTAGATGAGGGTAAGGTGGTTTACACAGCCTATCTTGACCTCGCCAAGGCTTTCAACACCATCCCTCATTCTGGAATTATAGCTAAACTCACTAAACTAGGTATAAATCCCTACATCATATGATGGGTTGCCAACTGGCTCACTGACAGAACCCACACTGTAAAAGCTGCAGACTCCAAATCTGACCTCAAACCAGTGACAAGTGGAGTACCACAGGGTTCAGTCCTGGGATCGCTCCTGTTTGGTATCTACTTCTCTGAAGTACAGGCTAACACAGAAGGCCTCTGGCTAACGAGGTTCGCAGATGACTGCAAACTAGGAGCCATAGTCAAGTCCACAAATGATGTGGACATCCTACAAAATGGCCTCGCAGAGACAGATGCCTGGTGTCAGAGCCATGGCCTCAAGCTCAATGTCAAAAAGTGCAGTGTCACCCCTTTTGGTAAAAACTCTGTACCCATGAACTACCACATAGGCATCAATCTACTTAACACCGAATGTGTGATAAGAGACCTTGGGACCCAGGTGGACAGTAGTCTCTCCTTTGATAGTCACATCGCCATAGTAGTCAGGCAGTCTTCTAAGTGGCACACCTCATCATAAAAGGGTTCTCATCCAGGAAAAAAAAAAGAGGTCATTGTACCCCTCTACTCGACACTCAGACCGATTATAGAGTACAATGCCCCTTTTGTAATGTACCTCACAAGACATATGCAGCAGCTGGAAAGACCACAGAAGTACCTCACAAAAAGGATTACTGGCCTCAAACAAATGCCCTACACTGACCACCTCAAAAAACTCCAGCTTTACTCCGTAGCATATCGCCTATTCCAAGGTGATTTCTACCTAACATATACAGCTATGTCAAACCCAGAGCTGTTGGACATGCTACACCTAAAGAAATCCTAATCCCTCCGAGCTACATGCTCTAGGGACCTAAACCTTGTCACCACAATAAACAGGACATGCTGGAGGGATAGATTCCTGTCCCAGAGACTTCCCATACTCTGGAACAGGCTACCCATCTATGTCAAGCAAAGTTCTTCATTAGCACTCTTCAAGAAAAATCTTGATGAGTGGATGGGAAATAGGAAATACACCCTGGGGATCACTTCTATGTCTCTGCTTGACAGTGGCACAGGAAAATAACCTTCTTGGGTGGCATAAGCTTACGTAGGCCCTTGGGCCGATAGCCTAGTACCTACCTATGAACCTATGAATTACTATTACCTTTTCAAAGAGTACACCTCAGATGATTCAGTGTGGTCAAGTGAACAAAATGTCTGATAGCAGTAAAATAATCAGCTTGTTTCTCATGTACATGCACAGGTGTACATACACAGGCACACACACACACACAAACTCCAACTCCTGTCATCACGTCTCATCACATTGCTGGTCCAATATAACCATAAATAATACTTCTCATCCCCAAATTAGAAAAATAAATACACAGATTTCAGGAAAAATCTCTGATTCATCAAATGAATTATGTCCTAACCTCAAGTCCTGGATTGGCCTCCCTGACATCTAAATGAGTAGTGGTACATGGTAGCATGTGATATGCCTAATGCATTAACAAATCACATTACTACGCATTATAATCAGAAGCAAGAATTAATGCTATTTAGTTACTCTTCAGTCCTGCTGCATGCAATTCAGTAGTTTTTGGTGCTTTTGTCTCTTTATTTTTAATTATAGGACAAAATACTTAAGAGCTAAATAGATCAGACTGTAACATTAAAAAGGGGGAACACAGACGAAAAAGACATCAAGGAACCAACTTCACTCTATATATTTATTTTTAAATTACTACTAGGCTGATATCAGAAGAATTGTACTTGATAAAGTGAGACTGCTGTCAGGCACTGCAATGTCTAGGAGATAAGAGAAATCACTTCTGTCTTGTTTATTTAAATATCGTATTAATTCATAGGTTCATAGGTTTGTACTAAGCTAACTGCCCTTGCGAGCCATTTTAAGCCTAGCCCAATTATCCCTTGTGAGAACCAAACCCTGCACCTTGTGTTTCTAAGGCAAACGCCTTAACCATTAGGCCACCCTCCCAACCCCAACTTCAGTTTTTCATATGCCTACAATTAATTTATTACAAGCTGGCTTGCTATTTACTATAGCTTATTTATTACACATTTGCTTATTTATTATACATTTTTGGTGTTTAAAGTATGATGTAAATTTAAGGAAGATAACAGTCAATGGATGGGGCTATTGTAGTGAAGGTTATGAAATACTTTTTTCTATTAACTTAGACCAACAATTTACTATATATATTATATTTATATACACTTTACTATTTTTGATCATATCTACATACTTTTTGATTATTTCTACATACATTTAGGGTAGAGTTACTTTTTTCTTTAATTAGGTTGGCTTTATGTGTTGATCACTGACCATACCATAATGCTATATAACTACTAAACCCATCCTTGTTTTCAGATTTGCACTAAGGCTATATCTTTGGGAAAACTGTGGTCTCCATTTTTCCCCTTATCTTTTGACAAGATTTAGAAATAACTGCAAGAAAAACCTAGCCAAGCTAGAGTTTTCCCTGTGTAACACTTTAAACCTCCTGTAGTAGAGGCCCACGGGATATATGCAAATGATCCCTTATGGATAGCAAGTCTTTCAGCTACATGGCCTCTGAATGTCCATCACTTTTTTTTACTTTTTAAGGTCCCAGGGACCAAAGATGGTTCGGAGAGTTCAATGATTTGATCAGGGCAAACATAACTCCTTGATATTTATGTGCTGGCATCCATTTTTGGTGTCCCACACTCCCTGCACTTTTATCTCTCCTGAAACTGCTCCCCAAGTAAACTCTGAAGCGTCTGCAGTAACTGACTGCTTTGGAGTAGGGAGGGAGAAGGGGAGTCCTGGATTTAACAAAAAGAAATTCTCTTCTGACAAACCCCAGTACTGGGATCTGAAAAGATAAAGGGTGTTAATGTTGGGAATAAAGACATTTCAGGTACCATTGCATCTTTCTCATGTGGAATCTTGCCAGGGGTATAATAGAATCAGAGATGCCACGAGACCCATAATCCTTAAGTGTTCTCTCACAGTAACCGAAGTCTGAGTAAAAAACCTTAGAAACAGATCTAAATAAAGATCTAATTTTTTGTGTGGAAGAAAAGCTCTTTGAACTGAATTGTTTGAGCACAATCCTGTGTGAGGGAATCAAGAACATTTTGAATATTCTCCTGGAATCCCAGCTCGTGCAAGAGATCTCTCACCCGAGAGAGAAGAGACAAAGAGAGAGAGAGGAGACAGGGACAGATTTCCAACATTTGTAAAATACTCTGCAAAGATAAGCAAATTATCTAAATATGGAAACATGTGGACACCCTGTAGCCTGCAATAAGCTATAATTGCACACAGACATTCTATGAACACCAGTAGTGCAGTGGATGGTCCAAAAGGCACAGTAGACAACTGATAATGTGATCCATACACACAAAACTTTAAGAAATGCCTGAAATCTGGATGAATAGGAATGTACTAAGTGTCTTTTAAGTCAAGTTTTACTAGGAGACTTGAAAGAGGAAGACGACGTAACAGGTTGTGAAGTGACTTCATTTTGAATTTGGGCACGATCACAAACAGGTTTAGGAAAAAAAGATCCAAAACTGGTCTCCAAGCATTTCCCTTATTTGGCAATAGGAACATCTTTGAATAAAACTGGTTCTATCTCTTTGGGACAGCATGTGATGAAGAACAGATGAAAAGAGTCTCATCTACATAATGAGGAATGACCCTCAGGAAAAAAGGAATTTCCTCACACTGCCATCTATAACCCTGATGAATGACTTTCAGAACCCATTTGTATGAAACAATCTGTTGCCAAAGAGAAAATGGAGATTTAGACTTTCTGGAAGAGAAGAAGGGCCGAGGTGGGATGGCGTCACAGGGTCTCTTGATTAGTCATTCAGACTTGTTGGAGTGTCCTTGGTTTTTGGAGGTTTGACTTCTTTTTCAAACCTCCTTGCCACTTCTTCTTAAACATCTGTTTACCTGAATTCTGTTCAGACTGTTTATTCTGTTTTTTTGACAAAACTGAATGAGGAGAAAGAAAATCTTTTGGACTATGTGGAAAAGGAGGGCTGGAAAATCTTAAGAGATTCCCTGGATCAGCTTGCCTCTTTCATCATATTTTTTATCACCTCTGTAGCAGAGGGGCCAATCACTAACTCTCTATCCAAGGGAGAATTTAAAATCTCATTTTTTATATCATCTGGGATGTTCTGAGAATGTCGCCAAGCAAGCCTCCTTACAACAGTACCAGTGGCCATAGCTCTGGAAGAAGTATCAACATGAATCTTACACACACTGCAAACAATAAGTACTGACCTATGCATTAAAAAAAAAAACTTAAGATACTCAAATCACATTTTTCTTCCCAAGAAGAAACTGTAGATGAAACATCCTTCATACTTTCATAGTATCCCAGAAGATCCTTTAACACGTGAGCTGACAATTTAAAATTCAGAAAATCAAAGTTGCAGAAGTATGCACTTTATTCCCATACATATTAAAAATGTTCCCATCCTTACTACAAATAGTAGGATTGGAATTAACTAAGTGCTTAGTAGCAGTCAACTAAGGCTATAGATGCTGTGTCAGGTTTGGGAATACTTTATAAAAATTTAAGAGACTGAGGAACTTCATACATCCTATCTGCCTTTTCAGGGACAGATGGATGACTACCAGGAAAACTGCAGCAGTAAGATACACATCCTCTAAAGTGGACAGGAAGAATTGGTGTAGATTCTGGAAAGTCCATCCGTAACAACGCATAGTATTTTCTTTGGGAACAATAAACCTCAATGTTCTCACTGAAAACACTGGGACATACTAGCCATGGTGTCAGAGAAAGAGAACCTCCAACAGGTAGAATCACAAACTGAGCTGTCCTCTAAGTCTAAACCAAAAATCTGAAGACAAAACCCTGAATCTGTCCCTACATCTTCCTGTTCAGCTTCAGAATCTTGAATCTCCTTAAGCAAAGAGGCATCCCTCTTTCTTTTATGAGAAAATACTCTACGAGAAGGATCAACAGCCTGAATTAAACCCCGAGCCAGTCCCAGTAAAACTACTTCTATCCAAAGAAATTTGAGGAGAAGATACATGCTTGGTTTTCAGTTTCTTTTTGACAGGAAAAATGGGGCCAACCATGTTACTAATGGCAGCTCCTGCTTACCAATGGGCACAGCATTCTGACACAACAAGGAAACCTTCCCTGTTCCCTCTCCCATGACCAACAAGAGTGGATCTCCCTTGCCCACTGATGGGGACTCCAACAGACACTGAGTACATGGCTAACTTCCTGTTCATAGTGGCTGTAGGTGCTACACCAGAGGGGTCCAGGGTAAAAGATGAGTGGTCTGAGGTACAACAAATGGCCATAGCAGAGTCACATACCTGTGGCTTAGGCAAATTGTTAGCCCGCTGTGGTGGCAAAGGTTGTTTTTTCTTAATTTTTTCTTTTGGTGTCTGGAAAAAGGACCGACTGTGAGACTGATAACCTGTTCCATGGTCAATCTGAAAATGGTGCTACTTTCCTGGGGAAGACAAGCAACAAATGCTGGTAAAACTACCAGTCCACATCCACATAAGTTACTTTTTTTGACAGAAAGAACATGGTAAAAATAATTTCTAAACACTATGGTGGCACCACAATAGAAAAATAAATATAATTTCTCCACAAAAATATATATGATCAGTTAGTTTACACTACTTTTAAACGGACAGACAAAATGTGTGCTCCATTTAAAAGTGTGTTACAGTCTCGAGACAGTCCACTGAAACACAACACTCCTAACTTTAAAATAACTTTCCTGCAGAGGAAATTAGTAAAAATTGAGTAAATATATGAAAATGGAGGTTTTCTCTAAAAGAAACTTATCTGCCCAGCAAAGAAAAGAACAAACTGACTGATCATCAAAATCCACAGAGGAGTGTACTCTTCGGCATCAGAAAAGCACTGAAGGACTTTGCGCCTTGTCTTCTAGTCAGCTCAGCTCAAGCAGCTTGACAGTTTGGACACATGGAAGGTGCCCTGAAACTTTGGAAGCTGGACCACCTTTATATCCTTGACAGGATATAACTCGTATAGCTAAGGCTACTGCAGCAATGATCAATATTAAGATTTTTTTTTTTTTTTTTACAGGACTGCAACCCCTAAAATTATGGCATATTAACTCAGAGATTGTACAACAGTAGAGAAAGTAGATGTTTCCTAATACCCGTTTTATTTTGTGGTTTGGTATTTTTTATTTTGGTTATTTCCTAATACCCACTTATATGCAATCTCGATCGTTCTGTGTAACCATGTTGACATACAGAAACACTACTAGTTTCAGCAGAAAGTTTAAGAAGCTTTAATTTGATCTAGTGTTTGGCAACCACATATATCTAACTCTGCCTCTCTATATATCTATGTATGTGTGTGCACTGACAGAGAGAGGTGATGAACATGTATGTGTTATATAATATATGCTTTTTTATTTAAAATGATAGAGCATGCAACTTTTTAAGCAAGTAAGTGAAATATCTGCCATCAGATCAGATTATCATAAAAATCAAGATAGAAGGACAAGCGTTAGTGCTTGTAATGTGCTATTTGTCAGCTGTGCAATGCAAAGTAGTTTTTAAACATTCCAGAAATGCTTACCAAAGTACATCAAAGCCACTGTTTGCTGCTAGCCTAGTAGGCATATGCAATGTGTGTAATGGGTCCACAATTCCTAAATGAGGCCTAATAGCTCTGCTGGCAATTCCTATGTAATAAAAATAAATACAAATAATTATATACTGACATGCTAAAAATGAGGAGCAGATTACCTGTTTTTAATTGAAATAGGTTGTGTGTTAAAAATGTTTCACTGGTGTAAAATACTATAATGGCAGCATATTTCCCTGTAGAATCTTAAAATAACTGTACAATGTAAAATATTAGAACATTGAAATATCGATCATCAAGGTAGACACACAGAACGATGGCCATTAAGAATCCAAAATTAAGGAAAAACTTTTATATCAGTAGTCAGATAAAAATAACCCTAGTGTCTGCCACTCCACCAAACATGTAAACGCTGGCAAGAACAAAGGAGACTGAGGTGGGATATCACAAAGCCCAAGCTGAATGGCAGCAGCTTTTATATGTAAACTAAACCTAAGTGCAAGTGGTAAAAGTGATTTTAAAATAGCATTATACAAAAACAGAGTTAGTAGATGACCTCTGTGTGCTGCAGCTGGTTTATGCAAATAAATGTGCAGATTGTTCAGCACAAAACACAACAGTTATTTAACATATAGCACCAAAGTCACTTTAATATCCAGCATGTCTTGGAAGTGGCAGTCCAGCTTAATAAAAACATACACAGGTTCTGTCAACAAGTTAAAAATGGACACAAAAGCAGCCAAAATAAAAACAATGATATCTGAAGTCTGCAGAGCATATAGCTGGCTAAAACACTCTAATACTTAAGGTTGGCTCTCAGCTGTTCAGCACAGCATAGTTCAAGGACAAGAGGCCTTGCTATATAAACATGAATCTCAGAAGGATGTCAGAGTGAACAGCAATTAAAATTGAGTCAAGCTGTGGTTCTCTGAGCAGTCCATTTGCCAGTGTTCTTTGTCTAATCCCTTAACAACTCAAAAAAAATTTAGAATGTTATTACCTGACTATCTAAATCCAGAACATGTCAATAAATACTGTTTGCTGTTGCTGCTCAAGACATCAGATTTGTTTTATTTTTATTACATACTACCCCCCATCTGCCAGCCATCAAGTATCCCCCCTTCTAGATCCCCATTCATTCCCCAGTGATGGGAAATCCCCATATCCACTGAGCTGAGAGCTGTGCATGTATGTATATGTGTGTGTGTGTGTGTGGGGGGGGGGTGCATCATACAGTCACACATTGGAGCTGCTTATGCCCTTGCCAGCATTCTAACTATATAGATATTTTACTGTGAATGGCTTAACCCCTCTTCTGATGCTGTTGTTCTACACTTATATTGACAAGGCTACTGTCACTGTCTTGGGTGGTCATGCTCATGTCCTCCCTGTCTAGCTCCCACATCCTGATATGCCTCAGCCTTCCAGCGTGGCTGTGTTAGCAGAACAGTGGCATAAGGCAGTTGGGCTAATATTCCTGACCCCCAAGCATGAGCATGCTCATCCTCCCAGCTCATGTTGCTAAGTGATAGAACTACTAATCAAACTTGAGTCACATGAGCCATAGTCAGAGCTTCTCCCTCTAAGCCGCTAGTGCAGGCTATCAAATTCATTTTCGGGTAAGGTGGCAGATACGAATTCACGAGAGTGGTACCACACTGAAATTACATTGGCTGTTAGCATTACTCCTTAAGAGCCTGCTTTTTGCTCTTAACCAGTACTTAATGCTCATATTTATTCTTCTGCTCCTGTAGTTAGCAGCTGCTACTGCATAAACAGCTGACCACTGTAAGTCATTAGCACAGAAAAAAAACAAGCAGCATATGTAGATATATATATATATAGATATATATATATATATATAGATATATATATATATATATATATATATATAGATATATATATATATATATATATATATATATATATATATATAGATATAGATATATACACACATGCCCACATACATACATAATACACGTGTGTGTGTGTGTATGTATGTGTGTATATGTGTGTGTGTATATATATATATATATATATATATATATATATATATATATATATATGGGGCTGCTTTGTTTTATTGAAAACTCATTTCACTGAATTTGAATTCAGCCTGACCAAATAGTTGAAAGCTCAAATTACTGAAAACTCATTTCACTGAAGTGAAGTACTGTCACTGTATAGAGTACTGTAAGGCAAGTAAAAGGTATATACTCTTTTCCCCACTGTAGTGCGATCCTGGAGTTGGTATAAATAATTAGGGTGTGTGAGGGTATATACCTTTTACTTGCCTTACACTACTGTACACAGTGCCAGTACTTCACTTCGGTGAAATGAGTTTTCAGTAATTTGAACTTTCAGCGATTTGGCCAGGGGGAATTCAAATTCAGTGAATGAGCTTTTAATGAAACAAAGTAGACCCATATATATATATATATATATATATATATATATATATATATATATATCTATAGTAAACCAAAAAGGTGTGTAAAAGAGTGGCAACGACCACTAATAACATCCAATGAACCACTCCTTGAGCCAAAAACCTACGACAACCATATAACAAACACCTTTATTCAGGCCACATAAGATGATCCACTGTACACAAAACGAGTCAGCAATCCAACAATCCAAAATGGTAAAATAATCCACAGGATAGGTCAAGCTGGCCGATAGACTTCATCAGAACAATTAATAGTAGGTACTAACACCATTTTTATATGTACCTAGTACCATCAATTGAAAAGAACCAATTCAAAATTAAAGTGACAGTGTGTTTTTAACCTTAAAAACTTAAACTCCCCAAACAAAACTATTTATCTTATAAAACATTCATTCAATTATACAAATCTTTTTAATAAAAAAATCTTTCTAATAAAAAATGTATTATTCTGAAAAATGAAGTTTTTTAAAAATAAATTTTTTTTTAAAAAAACTGAGGTTGTCAAGGTTGAATGAAAAGTTAAAACCAGTATCAAAACTGTGTTGTTCGATATCTCAATTCAGGTTTTAAGCTGATGTGTTCGTTTAAACCTGGGGGAACTGTTGCATTTAACCTCAACTGCCATCTAACCTCAGCCCGAAGTAACTGATTTCCCCAGTCACCCCCCCTAAAGTTCTTACCTACAATCTCCAAAATACTAAATCTAAAAAAATGGTCAGCATGGCTAACTTTAGTGTGTTTATATAGGGCGTTGTTGTCATCCTTTTTCAAAATACTATACATGTGCTCATATATTCTCCTACTCAAACGCCTTTCTGTTTTTCCAACATAAAAGTGACCACAGGTCTGACAAACGGCTAAATATATTAAGCCCTGAGAGGTACATGTACCTGCCACAAAGTTGACTATTATTTGGTTAGGTATATATATATATATATATATATATATATATATATATATATATATATATATATATAAACACACACATATATAAATAAATAAATATATATATATATATATATATAT
This sequence comes from Protopterus annectens, assembly GCF_019279795.1. Classification (NCBI taxonomy): domain Eukaryota; kingdom Metazoa; phylum Chordata; order Ceratodontiformes; family Protopteridae; genus Protopterus; species Protopterus annectens. The sequence continues at coordinate 1,341,739,229 of NC_056732.1, forward strand.
ATATATATATATATATATATCAATATAAATATATATATATATATATATATATATGTGTGTATGTATGTATGTATATATATATATATATATATATATATATATATATATATATATATATGTAAAAGTATTTGCTTGCAGTAATTTATGTCATTATAAACCCTTTTATAGAGGACTTCTAAGGGGAAAACATCACTCCAAACTGAGAGTAGTAAAACATACTATAGAAATGTTGGCTGATTATCTACAGTAAGAAAATAACATAAATGAAGCACAGGGGAAATGATTACAATCAACATAGTTAAACAAATTTTGCTTACAACATAAAAAGCTGCCAAATAAAACTTTAGTTGAGATAAGAGAGAAGGACTATCAAAATACTAAGTAGATGAAGAATATACTCCATTCTATGAAATTCCACTGCTTAATTACTGTAATGGGAACCTTTTTTCAAAATATAAATTGTCAAGTAGTTCTCTTGAGTCACAGTACTGCTACCATTTTTCCCACAATTTATTGATTCCTTTTTCTGCCTCTACTATCCTGTAGTACGGCTAGCTGGCAGGTTTATTTATTTATATCTGTTACCTGGGAATGCTTAACTGGAAAAACCTATTTTCAGTGGCGTGTACAACAGAAGAAAAAAGATATCCAAGCAATACTATTTAAGCAATAAGCCATGACTGGGTTTGGGTAATGCTGGATTTACCCACAGATGGTGTGGTTTGATCACAAAGGCAAAGCATACGTGATCAAACAAAGACAAACTGTCGGTAAATGTACATGACCCATACCCAGTTGTGTGTTACTGTTATTATACAATGACATTACTCAAGAAATAAATTGCTTACCTTTCTTTAATAATGTCTTTGTATAATTGTGACGAAATACACCAGTATGTTCAACAGATGCAATGAAGAAAAAAGAATCTCTGTTGCTTTTTTTTTTGTTAGTATGAGTAAAAAATGTGGACATTCTCTAAAAATACAGATAGTTTAGAGGTAAGACAGTGTAGAAATACAAGGTAAATCAAGTATGTTTCTGTTTCTTTAGTTTTGCAGATATTACCTGATTTTTCTTGTATTTGATTTATACTCCATGGCATACATCAAAAGAAAAGTCTGGCCACTCAATGGGACTTCAGACAGCCAGACTTTTTTTTCAATTGGCATATACTCAATTGACAACATGCACACTGGTTGAGCTGACTAATCAGCATGCACATTTTTTAATACTAATGAGAAATCATTGTATAATTTAAGATATACTGTGGAGCAACTTATAACAAAACAAAGCAAGTGAAATAATTTAGGCATTATTAGCAATCTAAGCTAGGCAGTAGGATAGCAGTACTAGAATGGATAGTAACACAAGTTCTTAACTACAATCCTACACCACCACTGACAAGACTTTATACCATATTTAGACCAGTGATTTCTCAGGGATAACTATAAACAATTCTAGACCGCAAATCCCATAGCATTATTCATCTGCTTTGGGTTAGTGGCACTGGAATTTTGTAATAGATGTCTAAGTGCAAGTTAATTTCATTCATGAATTTTGATAACACACTTAGCTCTGGAAGGATGCAAAAAATGACCAGTCATGTGGAGGACACATAAGGATCATCTAATATCAATGAAAGAAAGTAATAACAAGTAATAACAAATGGAGAAATTTCAAAGTGACACACAGTGCTGCATTATGACCGGATTGTAGCAATCTGTGTGTTATAAATAAAATGCAAATCAAATTAGACAGCTCCAAGAAACAATATATATGCAAAGTCAAAGTAAACTTTATTGTCAATCAGATATACACAGCAGTGCAAGATGAACGAAATTATGTTGGTTTGGTCCCCGTGCAAAACATAACAATGAACACACAGTTTGAATGACAGTAAAACAGTAACACAATACATTACCACAATTGGACAGGAAGACATTAGATAATATTATACTAGTAGGTATTGCAAAGACTATGACTTCACAATGTCATTGCTTAAAATATTGCACTTTATTAGTTGTATGATATATTCTGATGTTCATGTTGAACATATATAGAGTGGTAGAAATAATAGCATAAGAAATCAGGCTAACTGCAACTTCACAACATTTTTGAATAATGTTTTATATATTAATAACAAAACCATAAATGAGAAAGTATAGGACAATTACAAAAAGCTTAGAAAAGTGAAGGGAAAAGAGAAGGTCTTTACTGAGGTCCTGAGAATGTAGTCTTACTGATGTCATCTGCTCTGTTTATTTATTGCCTGGTTATTAGCAGTGAGATATGCATAGTATTAATAATGTTTATGTAAAAATCTGCCTGACTGAGGGTTGCACTATGAAATTTAAGGAAATATGCCCTATACAATGACAAAATGTACACGGAAAGGTTTATCATGAGATAATGGAAGCATTTTAACAGTAATGCCTATCTCATAACATTATTACTCTAGAAATAAATATCTCCACATGATCACCATTTAAACTGAGTAAACATGAAACAATTTAAGATTTTTTTTTAAATTTCTAAAATTAGAACAGACTTAAATGCATCCCTTATTTCACATATTTGTAGCAAGTCACTGAAAAAGATAAATAAAACTTACATATTTCTGATAAAATGATAAATCACTTATTTTCTTGTTACTTCAATGAACACTTGGACAATGTAGACAACAAAACTCGTCATTTAAGCTCATTTAAGAAAGATTTCAGTCTCTGCTGACTATAAAATTGAATAAAAAAGGCACGTCAGTTTTTGGAATACCATATGTTTATACTGTTAAGTCAATAAATTTTATCAAGTAATTGGACTCTATAATAAAATCTCAGGAAGCTTTCACCCTAATATGGCATATTATAATTATGAATGACCAAAACTGTACACAAACCAGCAAAATAACAAATAGAAAGCGTAATGGTCAATGGATAAAACAACTCTTTTATTAGACTACTGTTAAGCGCTTTTCATTTGTCTCAAATAGCAAACTTCATCAGAAACTAACAAAAAATAACAACCACTCACTTATATAACCAAAATTACCACAATTTCCCTACAAACAGGAGGTGCCATATCTTATATCTTTACTTAAAGATACATAACTTCATCACATTAAATATTACTTTTTAAACTTGCTTATTAAAAATTATTATAACATTATAAAAATTATAAAAATTGTTACTATAAAAATTAAGTACCTGATCATTACAACCAACATGCATCATAATAGTACTTCATTACTTAACTATAAATACTGGAAGTATCTACTTATGGAAATGTCGTAACCATGAACCCATGATGTGTTAATGAAAAACAAAAAAAAAAACAAAACCTACTAAACATATATGTAAATTTCAGAAACTCTGGTGATATCAAAGGGTTTAAAAATCAAATAAAATCAAATAATAGAAATATAAAAAATATTTATATTCATATATGTATTTGCAATTCAGCCCATTAACTTAATTATGTGAATGAACTATGACAATATTATTTTGATTATTTTATTTTGCTATTATGTACCATCTTGCTAATGCCTTTAATCTAAGTATACTGTTAATAGTGCAATAATCACTGAGTCCTGGCCATACACATGAATGCAATTGCAGTTGCCAAATTAATTCAGCCTTTTCTAACTGAACTGCCCAAGGACCACCTCTATCCTGCTCATTAATTTGTTGTGTAACACAAAATTTGAATAGGTGGTCTTTGTATTTATTTATATGTTTTGCTAATGCATTTAACACCCCTTTTCTAATAGCATAAATGTGTTCATATATTCTTTCTTTAAAACTCCTAGTTGTATTTCCTATATAATATGCTGGACATAACTGGCAAATAGCAACATAGACAACCCTACAAATGAATTTACCAGGAATTCGATACTTTTTATTTTGAATCTCAACAAACTGACCTTGGTATATATAACTGCAATAATTACACATTCCACACCTTCTCATACCCATATGAAGATTGTTCCTTGGTTTCTTACAATGCTCGATTAAATTCTTAAGATTTTTACCTTGCCACCATTTTTAATCCATCCCTTAATTTAGCCCTAAATGTTGCATCATAAATGACTGCCCAATTTTTTACCACAATGGCCTTTATTTCATAAAAATGTGTATTAAACATTGTTATAAACGCAATCAAGCAAATTGTGCCTCATTAGATCTTATCTGATATTCTTCTATTTGGTAATTAAGAATTGGAGCAAAATGCCCATACAATCTTTTTACCCGCCCTCATTTTATATATATATATATATATATATATATATATATATATATATATATATATATATATATATATATAAAATCAAGCATATTTTCTGAATACCCTTCTCCTGATGAACATTCTTTTAAGTAACCCACATTCTACTTCAAAGTCCGCATCCAAGCTTACCATTCTTTCAACTCAGATGACCTGCCTTTTTACCACTGCTTTTTTATTTCCTCTAGGATATGAAATGGTGAAATGCAAAAAAAGAATTTGAAAACATTGATTTTATATGGATTTTTGCCTTAAATCTTTTGTTTACCCTATCCTTACTTAAGTTGACATCCAAAAAATTAATTTCTTGGTTACTAACATCATGGGTAAAATTTAAATAATTAGTAGTGTTGTTAATATGGCAAAGAAAATTTTGGAGAGTTCTTTCATCCCCTTTCCATAATATAAAAATATTGTCCAGGTAACGCAAATATAGGCTTATATACTTACTATAATTACTACTAAGAACATATTGTCTCTTCCATACCGCCATAACCAAATTTGCAAATATTGTTCAACATGGGGAACCCATGGCAACCTCCATCTGTTGGGCACAGTACTCATCCCCAAATGTTATGTAATTATTTTTTAAAACAATATCAAATAATTCCATATGCAGATTAACTTCATCCTGTGAGACTCCCTGCTCATAAAGATATTCTTCTACAGCTTCAATACCCTCCTAGTGTGGGATAACAGACAAAAGATCCTTTATATCTACAGTTAAAAATAACACTTCATCTGTAAATACACATTTTCCTATTAACTCCAAAAAATTCAATGAGTCCCTACAAATTTGCGGTTGGTTTTCCAAGTATTTCTTCAACTTATTATCCAAAACCTTTTCACAGGCATACGTTAATGAGTTACGCCCATCTACAATGGGAAGAAAGGGGGGATTATTAATATCCTTATGTATTTTAGGTGATCCAAACAGTTGGAATAGTGGGGGAGATCATATTTAAGTAATTAAATGCATCAATGTCAATCCTACTTTCCAAGAACACATCATTAAGCATCTCACTGATTCTTCTATATGCCATATTTAACTAATTTTTACTTATTTGCTCATATTTCTCTGTGTTAAGAATGGCATTGACTCTCCTATTATCATCAAATATATCCATTATTACTAAACCCCCTCCCTTATCCATTTTCATGATTCTAATATTCTGCTGCATTAAGAATGCCAATATATCTCTCTCATTATCAGTTAAATTATGTCTATAGTGGCTAGTCCTTTTTGTCAATGCATGTCTAATATCCAATTCACATATTTTTTCATACATCAAAACCGGATGCAGGGGAGAGTTAAAGGTACTACTAATACGTAATCTATTTTGGTAATTGTCATTATTAACATTATCAAATAAAATTCTAAAATTCAACTTGCGCAAAAAGATTTTTAAATCTATTAAGGCTACCCTAGTTTCTTGTGTTGGCAAAAAAGTTAAACCCTTACTTAGTAGATTCACCCTAGTTTCATCAATAATATTGTCCAAAAAATTATACATTTTAAAATCCTTAACAGTATTAGACACTATAACAGGTTTTTCATTAACATTACTATTTCCTTGAACCAATATAGCCCTTAAATTATTACCAGAATTACTGAAAACATCATTACAGTGATTAATATTAATAACATCTCTTACATTTTCCAATAATGAAAGTTCTTCATTCTCAATGAGTATGCATTGAACAGTATTGGCATTAAAATTACTATCTAAACTAAAAAAGTTATCCATAAAATTAATGTTGGCATCATTATTGCCATTGTTCATGGTCAGCGGTCGTATCTCATGAACCTGCCCCATCCCTGGTAGCCCCCCTCCCCCTCTGGTTCCTCCTGGACAGACTAAGAATTTTGATTGTCCGACCAGTTAGAGTTATTATTGATATTATTTCTGTAACAAATTCTTTTTGATCTCCTCAAGGGTGGATAATTCTATTCATTAGCAATCAAATGTTCTTCTTGCAAACTGATTTGCGATTCATTCTCACTTGAGGCTAATTGTCTTCGCCCCTTGTTCTTCAATATTACTCCCTGTTCGATCCATAGTTTTAAAACCAACCCTTGGTGGTTTTGGGTAGGAATGCCCACTGCTGCTTATCACAGTTTAACTTTGTTTGCTTCCTTTGTTTTAATTCAATTGCCATTTTTTCTGTACTAGTATAAATAAGCTGGTGCTCATATTTGTATCGCTCATACTCATTATTCACTTGCAAATGAGACTCTAGCTCATTACATTCATTAACTAGTCCATCAATTTCCTTCTGGTTATACTGGAGCAATTCTAAAAAATCCAAAACAATCTAGATCAAACATTGTTATAAGTTGATTGTGCAAGATAGAATTTTATATAAGACTAGCAGGATAGTGCCATACTCGTAAACCTTTTGGCACCACCTTGTTTTTTTATACAATCCATTAGATAAATGTTCTGGAGGTGCAGTTTCTTATGTCTAGACAGTTTACTGTCAAACTGATTAAGCAACACTTTGATAATGTTCCCCCCTCCCTCCAAATTATTGGAACTTAGCACAATCTGTTGTTCATTAATTAGCCATTGATTTAGCGGTGGGGGTTTCCATAAATCATTATAAACATTAACAGCCCATTGAATTGAATTTAAATTTTTGAAATTTAAATATATGTTTAGTAGGTTTTGTTATTTTATTTTTCATTAACACATTGTAGGTTAATGGTTACAACATTTCCATAAGTAGATACTTCCAGTATTTATAGTTAAGTAATGAAGTAGTATTATGATATATGTTGCCTATAATGATCAGGTACTTGATTTTTATAGTAACAATTTTTATAATGTTGTAATAAGTTTTAATAAGCAAGTTTAAAAGTAATATTTAATGTGATAAAGTTATATATCTAAGTAAAGACATAAGATATTGTCAATGCCTGTTTGTAGGGAAATGGTAATTTTGGTTATATAAGTGAGTGGTTGTTAGTTTTTGTTACTCTTTGATGAAGTTTGCTATTTGAGACAAATGAAAAGTGCTCAACAGTATTCTAATAAAAGAGTCGTTTTATCCATTGACCGCTACGATTTCTATTTATTTTAATATTATAATTATGAAGCCTAGTCAGAAAGACGATCTGAAGTAAAAATGCCTCTGAAATTCTTTGCTCAAAATTCTGGCAAGACCCAAAAATAATGAAGGATCAAGGGACCAAAACCAGGTACAATTTTAAAATATGACTCTAACTAAAAAACTTAGAACAGTAGGTTGTGGCATCACAATCCATTTTCTGAGCAATAAGATGTATGAAACATGAATGTATGGCATTACTGACTAACTGCAATTGTCACTGATTTACCAGAAAATCAAAAAATGTACTAGAGACAGGGCAGAAATATGAGGCAAAATCATGGATGTTCTGCAAAACTCTGTACAGTTGAGAGGTATGAGTAGGCATGCATTTTAAAATTTCACACCAAGAATGTATGGCCTTCTGTCATAAATTCTTTCACTTCTACAAGATCAGACTCTTGGGTGCTTTTTAATGATTTGGTTATAAATGTTCACTCAAAATCTTCTTGCGTGGGATTTTTTGTTAAACCATAATGTCTGCCCAAGGATAATGATATTTGTTAGTCTTAAACTAGAAGCCCTCCTCTGTGACTGGGTATACAATATGTTGCTTTAATACTTCAGCATTTTGGAATGTTTAAACAGTTAAGTCTTATTTTCCTAGTGACTAAAGCTACAGCGTACACAGTCAACTAATACATGTGTTTTATGACATGTAGTCCTTATAACAAAGTCATTATCCTTTGATAGAAGAATATGATCATTTGCACCATGACACATCCTGAGAAGTGCCTAATACTAATAAAATCAGTCTGTATTGAGGATTAAGGTTCTGAGCTGCTAAGCCATAGATTCATGGATATCCTAAGGCCACTGTGGCTTAAGGCCATTCATTTGTTGCCAGTACCTTCTCTAATGCCATACCCATCAATTCTGGAGTAAGGTTTTGTATACCCATTCAGACATCTAGTTTATGTTTAAAGGAAGACAATCACAATGCTTATCATGTGGGGGGAAGTTTATTCCAGAGGTTTGGGAGGCATTGAGTTATCAACCTGTCCATCCACAGTATTTTATTTATTTGTTGAAGAATTAGGTCCCTGGTTTTCGTATTGGTAGATATACTGAACTTGCAGAGATACAGGAGGTGCAGGACAACTGGGTCTCTAATGGTGCAAGTGAGACCAGTGAGACCAGGATTTCCCGTCTAAAGTCTATAAAACACTGAATAAAGAGATAGAGCTTCTGGCTTCTCATAACAGCTCAGGGAAATTAGGCCGCAGATCTTTATGGGCAGGAGCCTTTACAGTATTTCTAACTGTTTGACATATTTAGTGAAGTAATGCCTGAAGAGGGCACTATACTCAATAATTGGTCTGATCAGTGCCAATTATAAGGCTGTGATTACCTCTTTAGGCCTTGATGATAGTCCTTTGGCAATTAGTTGTGCTATATAAAAGGATTTCCTGATATCCACTGTAAAATGATTTGCCAAAAACCAAGGAGTTATCAATCCAAGTTCCTAGGTCCCTGATGTATTTTCATTTTGTAGTGGTGTGTGTGTTCGTTATAAAATATGGTTAGGGAAGAGTTGTCTACCAAAAGTGATGATACTGCACTTTTTAGCATTTAGTCTGAGGCCATTTTAAGTACATCAAGATTTTACTATGAAGTTCATTCTGGAAGGTATGGATGTTGGTGGGTGACTTAACAACAACCCGCTTGGAGGTCTGAGAAGTAAATGCCAAAAAGAGCACAGAGTCCTGAGGGACATCACTGGTTACATTCATACTTTGAGGAGGCACCTGTAACTTGCATTCTGTGAGTTTGTCTTTCAGCCAGTTTGCTATCTAACTAACCACATATAGGTTGATTTTTAAAGCATGTAGCTTCTATATGATGTCAGCATGGGGCATGGTGTTGAAGGCCTTGGTCAAATTAAGATATGGCATGTGTACTACACAGCCACTTCCTACAACTTCTGTAACCCATTCAAAGAAGTTTACCAGCTCGTTGAAGGTTGTGCATCAGGGCCGGCAACTCGGCACGTAAAAATCTACTGCCAATCATTAGCGGACCAGAGTTCCACTGTGGTGACCCTTAACCGGGAAAAGCCAAAAGACACAACAAGTAGACAGGACAGTACAGCTGTACAAGTAAACTTACCATAATAGCAGATGTTTAAATTATCACTAGTGCAGTAGCCTAAGCTATATGGGTTATAGCCCGGTAATGATATAATACCCAGCCAACTTCCAAAGCTTAAGGGCATCTTCCATGCACTCAAACCATTAGCTTGAGCTGAGATAACAAAGTCTGGTTTGGGTGCCAAGCCCTTCAGATTTTCATGCCAAGAGAGAGAGAGAGGCTACAGCTCTGAGAAGGATAACGTTAGGAAAATAATAATAATAAATGTCTATATCGTGGTAAACACTTACAAAAAACAAGAGGATGTAGCTAAGGAGTGCAGCATACACTCGAACATCTACTGTTAGGGAAAGTCTACATACACAGCTATACTATGTTCTTCAAATGACTCACTGCTTCAGTAGCTTAAGACATAATAGTAGATTACCATAGCTTATACTGAGAGGAGGGTCTAGGAGCCCCTGGAAAAAGATCCAAGCAAAGCCTGTCATAGGCATAAGCAGTAATCTATTTCATAGTATTTTGTAAAAGTGGGTACAGAGGACCAAGTTACAACATCTAGAAAACTTCAAGCAATCAACCCTTTACAACAAGTCACAGAAGAAACCAAGGCCCGGGTAGAATGAGTCTTGACCCTGCTTGGAATAGTTTTGTTGTGATGGGTATAAAAATAGTAATGACAAGAGGCAACCATCGGGAAACTGTTTGAATTGACACAGGTTTTCTCTCTCTCTCTTTTTAACAAGAAAAGACCAGCAGATCAGAGATCCTGCAAGACTGTGTTCTGACAAGATAGTAACGGAGTTGTCTGTGGACATCCAGATTAACAAGCATCACATTTCCTTCATATTTGGTTAGGTAAGGAATAGAAGGAGATGGATATCCTTGCTAAAGGAAATCTCAACTACCATTACAAGCATAAATAAAAGATTCATTCTAAAGGATACACTGTCTTTTGGAAAATGAGATAAAGCTGACCCACCATAACAGCTTGCAACTAAGATAATGTTGCAGAAGGTCATAGCAGGAAGTAACACTGTATTCCATGTTAAGAACCTCAAGACAACCTGATGAGATTATTCAAATAGAGCAAACTTTAGTTATACTAACAGCAAATTACGATCCCAAGGAAAATCCACTTGAAATCTAGGATGCTTTATATGTAACACCCCTTTCAAAAACATTTTCCACATGAGACTGCAGTGAAGGTGATTCATGTACAGACATGCTTAAATGGCCAACAGGTGAAGCATGATAGAGGATAATGACAAGCTATAGGATGGCAACTCACACAAACAATGCAGAACCAGAGAACACTATCCCTGAATGGGTGCTGGTTCTTTTCTTGGCACCAAAGAGTAAACCTTTTCTTCTTTACTAATAAATGATTTTCTAGTAGCAGGATTTATGGCCTGCTTTAAACCTGCTGCATGTCCTCATAAAAAGGTACCAGGAAGGTATAAAAATTCTAAGATCTAGGCAGTCATTTATTGCTGTTAAGATTGAGATGCCTCAAGTACACTTGGTCTTGTGTAAGTAAATCCTGTCTGTGAAGACGTTTGTGGTAAATAAATGCCCCTGGCTATTTTCAAAAGAAGAGAGAAACACTATTGCTTGAACCAGAAGGGAGTCACTGCAGTTATTCTTGTACAGTCCTTCTGAATCTTCAGAATGACCCTGGATGTTAGTGCAAAGGGTGTAAAAGCATACAGGAACATTCCTGTTGAATGAAAAACAAAAGGCATCGGTCTCCCAGGCCTTCTGGCATGGAGTCCTGGAGCAGAATTTTGCTAAATGATTGTTGTTAGTGGGGGCAAAAAGATCTATTTCAGATGTTTCCCACAGCTAGATCAATGTCTGTAACATCCCTGATTCAAAGCCCACTCTCACAAGGACCTGTCCTGCTCTTGCTTAGCTTGTTCATCACACAATTGTATTCTGATGGTATACATGTTAAGATGCCTGTAGAGTGAGATTGTGCTGAAAAGCTATACTCCAGATACCATGGCTAGTCTGCACAGAGGGTAGGATATGGTTCCCTTTGTCTATGTACCACTTCACTGTGGTGGTGTATGTAAATACCTGTAACAACCTTTGAAATCACTGATGAATGAGAAAGTTGAGATAATTTCTAAGTACTAACATCACTTTTGTGTGTTTTGGCCCATCTTTTCTGTTCTAAAGACCCTACACTTTTATCCCAACAACACTACTTTCCAAGCATATTCTGAAGCATCTAGAAATAGAAAATAAAAAATGTACCCCTTGACTGTCCCCCAAACTTTCCGGTACTACTAATGGATAGAAGCAGCTCCTAAATGCTTTAGTCAACACAAGGGTCCTCTCAAATTATCTACTGTATGATCCCAGTTATTCTCACAAGGGGTAATACATAATTATCAACCATGGGATGGGTAAGGCCAGTCTTAACATCAAACAAGATAAGTTAATTAAATTCAAGCACTGAAAGGGAAACTGGCTAGCCTTAAAATTGGCCTGCAAAAGTAGCTAGCCTAGTAATTACATATGAAGCTATGCATCTATCTGGGAAATTTTTTACAACAAAAAATCTCTCCGTTTACACACACCAAATCTGGAATATTGGTGGACGTTAATGCTGGGATCATAGACATTTCAGGTATCACTGGATTTTTCTATTCTGCAGTCCTGCAAGAGGGATCGCACGAATCATATAAGCCTTGAGACCCAGAATCCTGAGGAATTTCTTTGCTTTGACACCAATCAGAGTGGAAAAACTCAAGCACAGATCTAGATACAGATATATTGTTTCTTGTGAAAGGAAAAGTATTTGAACCGAGGTGTCCAGGGGACGCCTCAACAATCCTGTGAGATGGACTTAGACAAGACTTCTGTATGTACTCCTGGTACCCCAGTCTGTGTAGGGGATCCCTTACTGAGCTGAGAGATTCTTGATACCTTGAAAAAGTCTCCGCAAAGGTAAGCAAGCCATTTAAATAAGGAAAAATGTGGACAGCCTGCAGTCTGTAGTAGGGCATTACAGGAGCTAAACACTTTGTGAATGCCCTTGGAGCAGTGGTTAGACCAAAGGGTAATGGAGAAAATAGATAGTATGATCCAGACACAGAAAACCTTAAGAAACATCTGAAATATGAATCTGTGGGAATGCAATAATATGCATCTTTTAAATCTAAGGTCACTGGAAAACTCAAATGGGGAATAAGGGATAAGTTGTGAAGGGATAACATTTTGAACTTGGGTACTATCACAAACAAGTTCAGAAAGCAAAGATCCAGATCTGCTGTCCAAGAATCTTCTTTCTTTGGTGCCATAATATTGTTGAATAAAATCCTTTTCCTACCTGAGGAGGAGGGATAGCTTCCATCAAACCTTAGGACAGCAGACACCGAATGATAGGAAGGAAAAGAGGAGTTTGGTCTGGTGGATGCAGTGGAATCCCTCAGAAAGGAGGGACAGACTCCTACTGCCATCTCTAACCTTGATGGATTATTCTTAGAACCTATCTGCTTCTAAAGACAGAAATGGTGGTTCAGATTTTCTAGAAGGATTAATGGTTTAACAGGGTGGGAAGGGGAGTCTTGTACATAGTCATGCAGATTTATTAAACTATCCTTTGTTCTGGAGAATTTTTGGAACCTCCTTCTCATTGCTTTTTAAACATTTGCTTACCAGCAGCTTGTAGAGTTTATTTTGCTTTTACAGAAGGTTGTTGAGGTAGCATTACATTCCTTGGCACACACAGCTCATTTCCACAGAGATCACAAACACTTGGCGACCATGCTGCTGTTTCCAGAGAATTTAGAAACAAAAATTGCAAGTAGAGGCACTAAAAGTTCATGTAAGCAAAACCTTGCAAAAGAACAGTGAAAAAGACTTCACAGATGACCAGGCTGTAATAAAAACGTAGAACTTTAAATACAAAATGCAAGCGCTTTCAGGATACACCCTTCATCAGACATGTACAAGAAAACAAACAAAAGCCTTTTTAAAAGTATTTAAAAATCAATAAGCCAATGAGAAACAAGATCTAATCATCTAAGTCACAGGTCTACACCTCCTAAGAACAGGTTTTAAAGTTACCACTCCACTGGGTCCTGGACTTCTGTCAACATCTAGCGTTACAATCCATTGTACCTCACACTTTTCAGTCTGATTGACAATATCTCCCCTCTGGCATTCATCTTAACCAGTTGTAAAGCCATGAAAGTAAAGTGGTGTCCTGAGTGTTCTTTAATATGTTGAAAGAGAGCATTGTGTGTATTGCTCAAACATATGGCTGATAAGTGTTTCAGGATCCTATCCTTAATTTTACAGTTGGTCTTCCCAACATGAAATGGTGTGCAGCACAGGCACCTAGCCAGGTACACAACATTCATTGAATTACAATTTGCCAACAGTTTAGGTTTGAATACCCTATTGTCAATGGGATGTACAAATTCTTGGACTCTAGATATTAAAGGGCATGATTTACAGTGCTGACAGGGACACATACCTATTTTACCTGCTTTCTGTTCAAGTACCTGCTTCTTCTTATAGTTCTTGTCACCTAAGATCTGTTTAAGGTTCCTGCTCTTCTTAAAAACAAAATTTGGTGCTGCTCCCACTATTTCTTTTAAAGTATCATCTGTTTGTAAAATCTTCCAGTTACCCCATATTACATCACAAACCTCTTTTATATCCTTACTATACTTGATATACAAATGTAATTTACTTCTAGGCTGAGCCTGCCTCACTGAGTTACTTGTCCTATATCCAATACCATTCTTAGAGAACCATGGTGCTGCCACTGTATCTCTGCTTTGTACAGCATTAGAAACATGGTTTTCCACTTCCTTAGTGCAGTACCCCCTCTCAACAAATCTGGCAGTCAAAGCTTCTAATTCCTGATTTAAATCATAATCGTTCGTACAAAGCCATGAGGCTCTGACAGCCTGCCCTTTGATAACATTACGAAAAACGTAGTTGGGATGCATATTATCTTTAGCTAGTAGGCCATTCCTCCAGCATGGTTTTCTAAAAATCTTGGTGTTAAAATGATTCAGCTCATCCCTTTGTAACACAACATCCAGATAATCAATTTCATTATAGGAGTACTGCATAGTAAAATGCAAAAAGTTAGTAGTGGATTCTAAATAAGATGTAAAATTGCTCAAAGCTTCAACATTGCCCTCCCATAACAGGAAGACATCATGCACAAAGTGGGTATAGAATAAGAGTGAATGTTTCCATTCGTGATCTTTATTAAACAAAAACTCATCCTCCCACTGTGCACCAGGTTCGCTTATGAATTGGCATAGGGGGTGCCCATGGCAACCCCCCATCTCTGCCAGTAATGTTGCTATTCAAATAAAAATATATTGTTTTGAAGTGGCGACCCCTAACCGGGAAAAGCCGAAAGAAGAAGAAGAATTGCAGTAAGCATACTGCCTGTGTCATTTTTTTCTTATTTAAGTGCCATTAAGCCTTAAAAGCTGTTTCACTGCCTGTATTCTATAACCATCGGGAATAATCGTAAATATTTTTTTTTACGTCTAGAGTAACCAACAATGGAGGGATAACAAAACTTTTGCCTGATAAAAACTCATACAAGGTAGTTAGAAAGTGTGCACTATCCTTCAAAATTCTAGGAATGGTCCAAACAATAGATTTCAACTGATGTTCTACCCATACAGAACAATACTCAGTGACCCAACCCCTGCCAGAAACTATTGGTCTAAGGGGGTGGGTATTGTTGATTCTTATGTATTTTTGGTAGTGCTTTAAAAATAGGTGCTATTGGATGTTCTACCTTGATGAAATTCAAAATTCCATCTTTTAAAATGTCATTTGTTCTTAACTCCGATATAACATCAGTAACATGTGCTATAATGTCTTTTGTATTATTCACAGTAATGCATTCAAAAGTAGCATCATGCCCCAATAAAGACTTAATTCTGCTAATATATATGTCTCTATCCATCAGAACAATGGCCCTGCCCTTGTCCGCTGGCCGTATAACAATATTAAAATTTTCATTTAAAGTTTTTAACACTATCTATTCTTCATTTGACAAATTATGAAAATTCTTAAAATCATTACTGCTATACAGACATTTTAACTGGTCTTCACAAGTTTTTACAAACGTTTCTACAACTGGATGACTAGGTGGAACATGTAAACTGGCTTTGCATAAAGGGTGATTACTGAAGTCTGAGTAGTCAAAAGTACCACACATCCTTCTTAACTGCAAATTTTTACCAAATTGTTTAAGGTCCAGAACAACATCAGTGTTATGTTTCTCTGTTGAGATAAAATTTAGACCTTTATTCAGAACATGAAACTGTATATCAGATAGAACAGTACTGGATAAAGTATAGACAAGCTTAGCAGTACCTGAAGTCATATGTATATCTTTCTCTGTTTTCGCTCTCTGCTCCCCAACTGTTGACTTCGCCCCATCACCTGTCTCCCCAGTCTCTTGTCCTTTTTCATCTTCACATGTACAGGCAAGTGGAGAAGAAAGAGCTGGGAATAAAGAGTCTTGGGTCTTGCCCCCAAATCTCAGCTAACTGATGCTGTTGCTTCTTTACTAAACAAATGTATAGCAGGCCTCTCAGAATCAGTGCGTTGTTCTGCAGATATGTTCAACGCACAAGCTGCTGGTACCACCACTGGTAATGCCTCCTCCAGAGTTTCCTCCATTGTATTGGCTCCACACTGGCTTGTGGAGGAGTCACAGCATTTGACTCATCATTGCTGCAATGTAATTGGATAGCTGGTCTAGCCCTACCAGCTGAATTCTCCAATCTTACTCCTCCTTGTAACAAACCCCTCAAAGATTGCGATGGTGGTTAAAAGTGCTTTTTGGCCGTACAAAAATGTTTCCCTTACTGAAATCTACAAAATCTCTATCAAGGTTCTTCATCTTCACTTGTTGTAGCTTAATGTCATAGGCACTTATAGCACAGTATAGAGTATCCAATTTAAACAAATAATCCTAGGCCTTAAACTTCCTCTCAATATCCAGCTGTAGCCACTCTATGGGTTTAATCAACCGCTGTTCATCTGGTTGAAAAAACTCCATTAACAGCCTCATATACTGATAGCTGGTTTCTAGATTAACGGCCTGCCAGGAGGTCAACAATTCTGGATGGTGCTCTCCATAGGTAGGCATATAAAGGGTTCTCCTGCCTCGAGGTACTATATGGAAATGTAGACAGGGTTCCATATGTAGATGCTGCCACTGAAGCCTTTTGAGCTTATATAAGTCCTTATCTAAATAAGAGAACAGTTCCAAAAAACACTCACTTTCAGCAGCAGATACCATTGTAGTTGCATCAGTTTTTTCTTTAGAGAACGTAGCCTTCAAGAGGGGATTGTAGCCCATAGTCGCAAGCCGTGTGATATGCTCACGAAAAGTCTTAGCTACTGGTGTAGCTGGCTGATACTCTAACTCAACAGTATCAACACAGTTAGCCATGTGTGCCTGATCCTTGTAAAACAACAGAATGAAGAAACAAAAATTGCAAGTAGATGCACTAAAGGTCCATGTAAGCAAAACTTTACAAAAGAAAAGCAAAAAAGACTTCACGGACCACCAGGCTGTAGTAAAAACATAGAACTTTTCATACAAAATGTAAGCACTTTCAGGATACACCCTTCATCAGACATATACAAGAAAACAAACAAAAAACTTTTTAAAAGTATTTAAAAATCAATAAGCCAATGAGAAACAAGATCTTATCATCTAAGTCACAGGTCCAAGGGAGCAAGGAACGAAAAAGTACAGTTGTGTACACTTACCATAAATGTAGATGTTCGAGTGTATTCACTGTTGCAGTCATTACATTTGGGTAATCTGCTGGCAGGTTGCCCTCAAGTCGGCCTGAATTCCAAAGTCTTGGGTCCTGCGTCGGTTGCTGTCTCCTCTTCCATGACATCAGGTCATCAGGGGTTTAAAACAAGCAGCCGACACCATTTTCTTTAGTTTTTCTTGCCCCAGATGTCAGGTGCCCCAAAAAGGTAGCAAAAGTATATATACATGCATCAATATAAACCATACCTTCGTCTACAAGCAAATACACCACATAGGTTGTAGAAGATAGAGAAGGAAAGATAAACTTCAGAATGAAAGGGGGATGGCGGGCGGGTAACCTGGACTGCAAAAGTGAATACACTCGAACATCTACATTTATTATAAGTGCACACAACTGTACTATGTTCTTCTTGTTTCAGTACTGCAGTCATTACAATTGGGTAGAATCCCAAAGCTATGGTTGGGAGGCTGGAGCTAAACAGCATTAGGTGCGGCTATAAGGCCCTGCAGAACTGCAGTGGCAAAGCCTGCCCTGGACATAGAGTAGAGAGGCAAATGATAATGCTTTGTAAAGGTGTGAACAGAACTCCAAGTAGCAGCCTCTAGAATGTCTTTTGGTTGGTACTCATCTGAGAAAGGCTGTTGAAGTAGCTGCAGCTCTGGTAAAATGAGACTTAATGCCCTTGGGCACAGGTTTACCATGGTGTAAGTAGCAGAAACGAATGCAGTGGCTTATCCACTTTGAAATAGTCTGCTTTGAAATAGCCTTTCCTTCTGATCCTGCAGCATATGTCAGTAGTAATTGCTCAGTTTTTCTTAGAGCTTTAGTCCTGTTCAAATAGAATCTTAGCTGTCTGTGTAAGTCCAAGGAATGCAGAATTCTCTCACCCTTGTTCTGCGGATTTGGATAAAAGGTTGGCAGATGAATAGTTTGGTTAAGAGCCACAACGGAAACAACCTTAGGCATAAATGTTGGATTTGTCCTCAGAGACACCCTGTCTGGGTAAAATATGATAAAAGGCTCCACAGCCATGAGGGCCTGTAGCTCTGAGACTCTTCTTGCTGAAGTAATTGCTAGTAGCAGAGCTGTTTTCCATGATAAGAACTTTATATCAGCAGTAGCAGCTGGTTCAAATGGAGGCAGGGTGAGCTTTTCCAACAAATAAATGAGGTCCCATGCAGGTATTGGCGATCTTCTAGGAGGCCTTAAATTTTTGGCTCCTCTAAGATACTGCTTTAGTAAAGGATGAGAAAAGATTGGTGGCTCTGTATTGTAATGAGCCAAAATGGCAGAGGCATGGATTTTAATTGATGAAAAAAGATAGGCCTTTGTCAAGCATCTCAGTCAAGTATTGTAATATCTGAGGAATATTCGGTTCTGCTGCATCAGTTCCTCGTGCTTGATTCCAAGCACAGAATCTCTTCCATTTATAAGCATAAGATTTTCTAGTACTAGGCCTTCTGGCTTCCAAAATGACATCCATCACAGCTTTACTGAGAGGTGTTGTTTGTATAACTACATGATCAGCCATGCTGCCAGGTTCAGTGTCTGGAGTTGATTGTGCAGGATCTGATTGTTTTGCTGGGACAGTAGTTGAGGTCTTTGAGGTAAGGTCCAAGCTGGGTATTGAGACAAGTTCCTTAGGATTGCGTACCAGTATTGGCGGGGCTGTCCGGGACAATTAGTATCATCTTTGGTTTCTCTTGTCTGATTTTTAGGAGGACCTTGGGAAGAAGAGGCAGTGGAGTAAAGGCATAAACTGCTAGGTTTTTCCAACTGAAGGATAGGGCATCCACTTTCCATGCTTGTCTGTGACAAGTCCTTGTGCAGAATCTTTTCAACTGATAATTTGAGGGGAGGCAAATAGATCTATGTCTGGGCTCCCCCATTTCTTTGTTATCATGCTGAAGACTTGTGGATCTAGTTTCCACTCGTAAGGATCATAAGGTTTCTGCTTAAATCATCTGCCAGAGTATTTTGTTTTCCTGGCAGGAACTGAGCTTGAAGATGTATTTGGTAAGTCAAAGCTGTGTCCCACAGTACCATGGCTAATCTGCAAAGGGGGTATGAGTGCATGACTCCATGCTTGTTTATATACCAGATGACCGTGGTGTTGTCCGTCTTTATCAGTAGTTGTCCTGGATAAAGTAAGTCCTTGAAGGCTGTCAGGGCATTTTGAACAGCTAGCATCTCTTTTGGTGACATGCCTTTGCACACCATAGAAACTCCTGTTGTAGGCAGGGAATGAGAGGAATCATTGTTTCCAGACTGTGACAATGTTGACTCCATAAACTTTTTAGGTACCACTGAAGTTTCCTCATATGCAGTCTTGCATATGGAATCAGTACAATGCAGGATGCCATGAAGCCCAAAGCCATCAGAATTTGTCTTGCAGACAACTGGGTTTTTGTTGCCATCAGTTTGAAGTAAGTAGTCAGTTGCCTTTGCTTGTCTGGCGTGAGGTAAGCCATCTGGGCAGTTATATTCAAGTTTGCACCCAGGAATGTTATCTTTTGAGAGGGTAGCAGTTGTGATTTCTTTTTGTTTATTGTGTACCCTAGGCATGTTAGAAGCCATTTCACAAATGCCAGCTGTTGAAGAAGAATGTCCTTGTTCTCTGCTTGAATGAGACAGTCGTCCAAGTAAGGATATATTTGAATACTTCTTTGACTGCAAAATGCAATTACTGGTGCCAGGCACTTTGTAAAGACCCTGGGCGCAGTAGATAAGCCAAAGGGCAGTGCAAAGAATTGGTAATGCATTAAGCCAGCCTTGAATCTGAGGTATCTTCTGCACGATTGCCTTATTGGGACATGCAGGTATGCCTCTTTTAGGTCTAATGTCACCAGCCAAGCATTCTTGCCCAGCATGGGCAGAAGCTGCTGCAAAGTCAGCATTTTGAATTTTGGAATGTCCAGGTATGTGTTCAAAATCGATAAATCCAGTATTGGCCTCCAGGCCTTGTCCTTTCTGGGTACCAAGAATTGTCTTGAGTAAAAACCTTGTCCTTTTTCCTGTTCTGGTACTGGCTGAATGGCCCTCATATCCATGAGGGACGTAACCTGTTTCTGTGCCTCTGCCCATTGATTTTTTGGCAGATCTGGCCAACTGTTTGCCATTGGCAGAGTATGGAAATCGAATATGTATCCCTGTGATACTATGTTTAGCACCCACTTGTCCTGGGTTATTAACTGCCAATTTTGAGCAAAAAGTGCTAATTTTCCCCTTAAGGGTGCTGCCAAAAGATAAGTGCTTGGTGAAGGCAGTGGGAAGTCATTGGGACTGTTTTCTGTAGGTTTGTGTTTTGTCTCCTCAAGATTTGGAGGTGGAAGTGCCCCATTGCTTTGACCTGTATGAATCTTGTGCCTGGTATCTGGAACCCTTAAGGCGTCTGGATTTGCCCCTTTGAGCTCTGTCTGACACAGGAAAGGACCAATTTTTTGTAAGCCAGTGTCTACTGAATCTTGGTGGCTGCACTTGTAAGAAGTCTTTTAACATTTGCATAGACTTAGCTTTGTCTTCCATTTTCTTTAAAACCTCTTCTGCCTTAATACCAAACAGAGTATCATGCTCTAAAAGTGCATCTAGTAATTTAGCTTTAACATGATCAGGCAAATTTTGTTCCTTTAGCCAGGCATGCTTCCTAATCACAGATCCAGTAACTGTGGCCCTGCAGGAGGCCTCTAAGGAATCAAAACCACATTGCAAAGTATGCTTTCCAACCTGTTCAGCTGCATGCAATAATTCATGCAATTCTTTATTTTCTGCACATTCAGAAATCAACATCATTTTCTGTTTCAGCAATCCAATAACATGTTGTTGATACTTGAGCATATGAAACTTGCAGTTTAAGGCCCTAATTGCCAAGGTTGCAGATGTATAAACCTTTTTTCCCCATCTATCCAGTGCCCTTGAATCTTTGTCAGAGGGGGAAGGATTTTTTTGCTGTTCAGGCCTTAACTCCCTTTGGACCCTGTGAAATAGTTTCAGGATCAGCAGCAGGGTTTCTAAATAAAATTTTGTGAGAGCCAGGGACCCTGTAATATCTGTCAGGTTTCCAGGGAGCCGGAGATAAGGAGTCAGGTGTCAAGCTTGACTCCGAAAACACATCATCCACAATGTCTAAAACAGGGGGTATGGCTAAAGGCCTGTGCTGAGAGAGAAGAAGGAAATCCCTGAGCCTCTTTTTTGATTCTGAGAAATCTTGACTCTCCCAGTGAAAATGCTCCCTCAAAGTATGCAAGGTTTCTCCAAATGAATAATCCTCAGGAGGTGATGCAGATGGTATAGACTCCTCTGCATCAGAATTCTCATAGGGAGGTATAGATAATTCCTGATCAGAAGAGGAATCATAAGAAATATAAAGCTGATGTGAAGATTCATAATCAGTGTCTTGCCTAGGCCTCTTATCTGGAGGGGGATGGGAACCTCTGATCAAGGTAATAAGGTCTTCAGCCATTTTGATCATCTGTCTTTTAGGCATAGAGGCCTGTGCACGTGGCTCATGCGTCAATTTTTTAGTTTTAGAAGTTGCTTTTGTCTTTGGTTTTGCAGCTGTCGTCGGTTTGATATAAAGATGTTGAGGCCTGAATACACCCTCAGAAGTCGGTGCCTGCTCAGCGGCTCCGGACCCATCCGAGGGAGATACATCCGTGGGTCCAATACTTTGAGTATCTCGCGGCATGCCGGACTCCACATGGGTGTCGGTAGGGGCCTGTGACTCTAAAGTAGCGAGTATCAGGGGCTGCGAAAGTGCCTCACTGAGTACCAGCGAACCGGCGACTGGCTTAAGAGAAGCTTCGTCATCGGTTTTGGACCTCAACTGTCTCTCTCTGTCCTTTTCTTTGCGTTTTTTATGTACTCCGGTAGTCGGATTGCTATCCGACATTTCTGGGTAGTTAAATCTGTTTCCAAAATACTATGAGGCAAAAATATACCGACGCTTAATAGTGCGTTGGTTAAATCTAGCACAAAACCGACAGCCAGGCACATTGTGATCAGGGCCTAGGCAAGGAATACAGTATAAATGGAAATCCTTATGAGGTATTTGCTTCCCACAAGTAATACAATTATTAACTTTTTCTGACATCGGTATGGAGCAAGAAAAAAGTTTCCCCAACGGGGTACTTAGCTTTAGTGAAGATCCCAGTTCTGAAACTCGAATATTTCAGGAGTCGGCCGACCGGCACTTGGGAAATGCTTCTGCTTCGGGCACTGCGCGGCAAGAATGACTAAAGAAAATGGCATCGGCTGCTTGTTTTATACCCCTGATGACCTGTTTCCTAACCTTTCTGTGGTGTATATAAATTCTAGAACCATAAACCTAAAGGTCTGTGTCGTGTCATTCTGTAGGACATGTTTGGCTAGGGCATTACACACACACAAAAAAAAAAACAAAAAAAACGGGGTACTTAGCTTTATTGAAGACTTCGGATCTGAAATTCGACTTTGAAAATCTCAGGAGTCGGCCGACCGGCACTTGCGAACTGCTTCTGCTTTGGGCACCACGCGGCAAGAAAGACTGAAGAAAATGGTGTCGGATGCATCTTATATACCCCTGGCACACTGACGTCAGGGAGGAATCGACAGCAACTGACGCCGGACCAAGACTTTGGAACTCTGGCCAACTGTGGGACCGCCTGATGGCATGATAACCCAAGTGTAATGACTGCAGCAGTGTAACACGATGAACATCAAATGACATTTTAACAGATGAAATTTTGAATTTCAAGGTAGAACATCCAATAGTACCTATTTTTAAAGCACTACTAAAAATACATAAGGATCAACAAGACCCACCCCTTAGACCAATAGTTTCTGGCAGGGGTTGGGTCACTGAGTATTGTTCTATATGGGTAGAACATCAGTTGAAATCTTTTGTTCCCACCATTCCAAGAATTTTGAAGGATACTGCACACTTTCTAACTACCTTGTATGAGTTTTTATCAGGAAAAGTTTTGTTACCCTTCCATTGCTGGTTACTCTAGACGTAAAAAAATTATTTATGGTGATTCCCAATGGTTATGGAATACAGAGAGTGAAACAGCTTTTAAGGCTTAATGGCACTTTGGATAAGAAAAGAATGACACAGGTAGTATACTTACTGCAATTAGCACTTGAAAACAATATCTTTTTGTTTGAACAGCAACATTACTGGCAGAGATGGGGGTTGCCATGGGCGCCCCCTGTGCCAGTTCATAAACGAACCTGGTGCTTGCCCAGGGGGAGGATGAGTTTTTGTTTAAGATCACGAATGGAAACATTCACTCTGATTCTATACCCGCTTTGTGCATGATGTCTTCTTCTTCTTTGAACAATTTTATATCTTATTTAGAATCCACTATTAACTTTTTGCATTTTACTATGCAGTACTCCTATAATGAAATTGATTTTCTGGATGTTGTGTTACAAAGGGATGAGCTGAATCATTTTAACACCATGATTTTTAGAAAACAATGCTGTAGGAATGGCCTACTAGCTAAAGATAGTATGCACCCCAACTACGTTTTTCGTAATGTTATGACCTCACGGCTTTGTATGAATGAGGACGATTTAAATCAGGAATTAGAAGCTTTGACTGCCAGATTTGTTGAGAGGGGGTACTGCACTAAGGAAGCGGAAAAGCATGTTTCTAATGCTGTACAGAGCAGAGATACAGTGGCAGCAAAATGGTTCTCTAAGAAAGGTACTGAATATAGGACACGTAACTCAGTGAAGCAGGCTCAGCCTAGAAGTAAATTACATTTGTATATCAAGTACAGTAAGGATATAAAAGGGGTTTGTGATGTAATACGGGGTAACTGGAAGATTTTACAAACAGATGATACTTTAAAAGAAATAGTGTGAGCAGCACCAAATTTTGTTTTTAAGAAGAGCAGAAACCTTAAACAGATCTTATGTGACAAGAACTATGATAAGAAGAAGGTACTTGAACAGCAAGCAGGTAAAATAGGTATGTGTCCCTGTCAGCACTGTAAATCATGCCCTTTAATATCTAGAGTCCAAGAATTTGTACATCCCATTGACAATAGGGTATTTAAACCTAAACTGTTGGCAAATTGTAATTCAATGAATGTTGTGTACCTGGCTAGGTGCCTGTGCTGCACATCATTTCATGTTGGGAAGACCAACTGTAATATTAAGGACAGGATCCTGAAACACTTATCAGCCATATGTTTGAGCAATACACACAATGCTCTCTTTCAACATATTAAAGAACACCCAGGAAACCACTTTACTTTCATGGCTTTACAACTGGCTAAGGTGAAAGCCAGAGGGGGAGATATTGTCAGTCAGACTGAATACTGTGAGGTACAATGGATTGTAAGGCTAGGTGCTGACAGTAACCACTTCAACCCACCACACACAAACCCAACACAAAAAAAACACACAAAACCCATAAACGCAAAAACAAATAAGAAATAATAAACGACACACACAGCGTGAACCAACATAACCACACACATACCATAACCACTAGCCCCTTGTCAAAACATACCCGCGACACTTATCACCTATCAACCCACCCCCTAACTCCCTAACACACCTGCACACTCACACCAGACACAACTAACCAAGTAACCATTACACACTATCACTCACCTGCCACCTACACCCCCACACACCCACAGCCCAGTCTCTCGACACTAATCACCTATCACCACCTACCTGCACCCTAATCCTAACTCACCACCCTGACTACCTCTACCTCCGCTATCGATCGACTTTAGCTACCGTCCAGCGAGATTAACCTCTTTGTCTTTGTTTCCCTTTCCGGGAAAATCACTGTCGTCGGTATAACCTGTTGGTCATCTGGCATCTGCCGCCGCAGCCGGGGAATCACCGGCTTCGGTCTTTTGAATGGGACCCGCTGACACAAGTCCAGGACTCAATGGAGTGGTACCTTTAAAACCTGTCCTTAGGAGGCGTAGACCTGTGACTTAGATGATTAGATCTTGTTTCTCATTTGGCTTATTGATTTTTAAATACTTTTTTAAAAAGTTTTTGTTTGTTTTCTTGTATATGTCTGACAAAGGGTGTATCCTGAAAACGCTTACATTTTGTATTAAAAGTTCTACATTTTTACTACAGCCTGGTGGTTCGTGAAGTCTTTTTCGCTGTTTGTTCCAAAGAATTTGGCTAGAATCCAGTGCAATCCAAGCAAAAGATAAGTATTTCTGGTCATTTTTGCAATTTTAACAATTTATTTCGACTGTGTTGTTGCTACATCGTCATATTATTTGTTATATTTTGCTGCAATTTATCACTGTAAAGTGCGTCTTGCATTTCACCCACTTCATTGCTGGCTCCTGCATGATGAGAAATTTTATTAGTGTGTTTCCTGTTACAGTCAGTTGTTTTTAGCTTAGTTCCTTACCTCTGGGCTTCAACTTTGTGAATTTACATTAAGTAGACTCAGGAGTGCACTCCAGTGGCACTGGAGGTGGCATGGTTTGTTCTGAGCTGGGTATCACAGAAAAATAAGTTTTCAGTGTGACCATCTGATTGACCACAAGGTTGTTTGTTTAGCTGGTCAGTTTATTGTGCCTGTTTAAAGTTTGCCTGTTTGTGCAGTGCTGCTCATCATTCAGCAGGTTTTAGCAGTGCTCTGTAAAGATAAAGGCACTTAGACTTGAAATTTTCTTTAAAAAAATATATTCTTGAAACTTCCTGCCCTAGTTGCACAGAGAGAAGCTAGCTTGCACAGTGACAAGCACTGCCCTCCAAGTTTTGCATTACACACTCCTGTATTTACTCTGCACTCCTCCAGCATACCATATTTATTTATTTATTTTACATTTGTTAACTGGGATAGTCCAACTGGATACATGTCCATTTTCAGTGGAGGCCCGGGGAGAAAAGCTCCAAAGAAACATTTATGGAAAATACACTAACATGTTTCTACTTTATACAACAAGATCATATTAATGAGCAAACATTATTAAGTCGTTGGCAAGCACATTTAAAAAGATCAAAAACATATACAAACAATATAAAGATATGTTAACTATGTAGTCACCCATCATTGAGCTGAGGAAAAGGGAAAAGCTACAGCTGGCCAACCCCATTGAAAAGGTCAGGTAACAATAATCAGCTAAGGCTGGTTGGCATCAAAATCACAGCATGGGCTTAAATGTTAACCCACACAAACCCACAACCCATGGAACAGCTGACTATCAACACCATGGGTGCTGAACCTGCTCCCACAGGAGTTTAAAGCCACTCACAAGCAGTGTCACTCCTCTTGGCTGGCCTACTTTTCCTGACAGGGCAACACAGGAGGAGGCAAGCTGGGCACAAAGGTGCAAACTATGAGCAAAAACAATGAAACATGGTAATGATAACTACACAGACATCACAAACACATCTGCACGGAACAGATATCTCAGACCTCTAGCCAAACCCATAATGCCAAAAATGCAAAATGCCATTCAACTTTGGCCAAAAAACTCCCAAAGAAAAACAAGGAAAATGCTAGCTACCAAATAGGTGGAAAAACAGAACCACCGAGCAGGCTGGACAGGGACCAGTCTGTCATTCAGTGAGTCATCACCCTGTAGTAGGTGTATAGTAGCTAAAGTAGTTACATTGACCTTCTACATTATGTACATTGCCCTCAAGGATCATCAAGTTATCATCATGAAGGGATTACTCAACTCATCAGGGATCAGATATTTTCTATTCAATGCCTCTCCCATCAAATATATCTGGAATGACACTTGCAGCAGCTGGAGGCCACAAAAAGGCCTCTCCAAAGGATAAAGGGGTCTCAAAATCTATCCTATGCTGCCCCAACTGAAGAACTCCAGCTCTATTCACTAAACACCGGCTCGCTTGCTTGCTGGTGCCTACACCTAACATACAATGCCATGTCAAAACCCAGATTTATATTGTCCCTCAAAGATCTAGATCCATCAGATCCCACAGAGCCTGGACTTAAAGGACGAAACTTAACTATTAATAGGACAATATGGATAGATAGAAGGATAGATTCAAGACCCAAAGACATCACCTCTGTGGTACATGTGGACAAAGGCGTACATGTGAGCTCGCTGGCCTTGTTCTCTTCTTCAACAGAGGGATGGGAGATCGCAAATATACCCCAGGCAATATACCCCAGGATTACCTCAGTGTCACTGAGGCACACAAATGGGGGTATTCCCTCCCCATAAATACTAAAGGGTAAAGTGGGCCAAAACGATGGGCTTAGGCTGTAAATGCCCTCGGGCAGATAGCCTAGTATGAACCTATGAACATCACGCATCTGAATGTGGTATAGATAAGACTGTGCAGTCTTATCAAGAGACTGTGTGTAAGGCAAGAGATACTGTAGTAGTGGAGTGGGACTGAAGTTAGTCTGGTGTGGAGCAGGGACATAACCATTTGTTGTTAAGATGGCTTTTGATAGACATTTTAAATTTGGTTACAGAAGATTCCTGGGTAATGGATGAAGGCAGGGAGTTCCAAATTTTGGATATGTAAGATGAGTATAGGGAGTCACCGGCATGGTTGTGGGATCTAGTAACTGTTAATAGTACTTTACCCGTGGAGCGGAGTTGCCCAGGACAGGAGTACTGCTGAATTAAGTTGCTTAAAGATGGTGTTTTATTTGGGTAGGAGAGCAGCTTATGAGTGATAAGTTGATTACATATTAGTAAATTTGGCAGTTCAAGCCAGCCCAATTGTTTTAGGTTATGACAGTAATGGGTTCTAAAAGAGGTGTTATTAGCAAATGTGGCTATATGATATAGCAGGAAGTCAGTTTGCTGGTTTATGTTTTGGATAGATTGGTTAGGATTGGGGATGCATAAAGTAATGTTGAGAGGAGGTGAGTACGAGCAATTGTGGTCCTAGCAATATGGGTCAGTAAGGACTTATGTTTGTTGAGACTACCTAGATTTCTGTGAGTATTTTTAATAGCTAGATATATGTGGATATCAAATTTTAAGTTATTATCAATGGTGACGCCTAGTAGTTTTGTGTGGGATTCGGGTGTGATGGGTGTACCATTTTTAGAGAGGATATTGAAAGTGGCGGTAAGGCTGGTATATTGTGAGGGGTGACATAGCAGGAGCTTGGTCTTTTTGGGGTTAAGAATGAGGCTATTTTCAATAAGCCAATTTTCAACTGAGTGGAAATTATCTTGGGTTTTATTGTGTAGTTCTTTCAGTGTTGAGGCACTGCATATTATAGTGGAATCGTCTGCATATTAGATAAGGCTAGAGCTATTTGCAGCTTAGTGGAGGTTGTTTGTGAAAATTGAGAATAACAAGGGACCTAGTATTGATCCCTGAGGTACCCCAAGTGTGACTGGTAAAAGTGGAGACAAGTTATTGTCCCGCTGCACTGCTTGTTGCCTGTCCTTGAGATAACTGTTTGAACCAGGAGACTGTTTGATTGTCTAAGCCCAGGTTTTTGAGGTGGCAGATAGTTTATCATGGCTAACCATATCAAAGGCTTTTGATAGGTCTAAGAAAAGGGCTGATGTAAGTTTACCATTGTTCCTGTTATGGTTTATGGTATCTGTAAATGCTAACAGTGCTGTGGTGGTACTATGACCTGGACGGAAACCATGTTGTGTTGGAGATATGAGTTCCTGATTTATAAGGTGGGACATTAGTTGATGGTGGACACATTTTTCTAATATTTTAGCCAGTGGAGATAGAAAAGCGATTGGTCGGTAGTTGGATATGTCATAGGAACTACCACCTTTGTGAAGAGGTATGATATAGGCAGTGTTCCAAATCATGGGGCACTGCGGCTTCAATGATTGATCTATTGATTAGAATAGTAACTGGCACAGCTCTTTCTGCTGCTGCCAGTTTTAGAAATTCACTGGGGAGGGAATCGGCTGCTAGTGTTGTGGTTTTCAGCTGGGAGAGTAGTTTTTTTATGTAGGAGGTTGGGGTGGGTTGCAGCTTAAAAGTGGGTATGTAGTTAGTGGGAGAGTGGACACCTGTTTCAGTGACAGTGAGATGTTGTTGGGCTAGGACAAGTACAGTTTCAGTAAAGAATGTGTTGAATGATTCGGCTATGTTGTCTTTAGTTAAACCTGATGTTGGGGGTGGGGTAATGGTTTTACCAGGGTGTAGTAACTTGTTTAAACCTTCCCAGAATTTCTTAGGATTATTCATATGTTGGTTTTGATGGGTAACAAAGTAGTTTTTCTTGTCTTGTATAACTAGTTTTTGATTAGATTTCTAGTTTGTTGGTAGGCTTGCTGTGTTATAGGGCTTTTATTGGACCTCCAGGCTACCCAGGCTCTATTTCTTTCATGTATTTTTGCCTAGTTTCCCTGGATGGCCATGGGGCTGATTTTGACTTAACCCTAGTAGTTCTTGCAGTGGCGTGTCCATTTAATATATCTAAGAAGGTGGAGTTGAAGTGCTCAATAGCATCATTTAGGGGTAGGTAATAAAGGGCAGACCAATTGTATAGCCTTAGTTCTTGTCTGAAGTTAGTGAGGTTAAAATGTTTTTTTGTTTCTAATTGTTTGAAGTATAGGAGTTTGGGGGTGGTGGGAGTTATATTTAAATAAGAAAGTAGCTTGATGGTCACTCAAAGCGTCTGGAAGGGTGCAGGCTAAGTAGGAGCAGGGTATTTTAATTAGTAAGATCCAGTCTAATAGGCTTTCTTTTTTTACTGTTTTTGACTATTCTGGTGGGCTGTTTGATTACTTGTGAGAAGGCATGAAGATTAATATGGTTAGTTGGTACTAGAGAAGAGCATGTGAGCCAGTTTATATTAAAGTCACCTAATACAATGGTCTCTTGAGGCATGGATTGTGATAACTATTGCAGGAAAATCTCCATGGTAGGGATGTTATTGCCTGGTGGGATATAACTTGTTACTAGGTTGATGACTTTTCTGTTACATATTTTAAGCTTTGCTAAGAGAATTTCTGCTTTTTCGAAAGGGGGCATGGTTACCTCAATTTTAGTTATGGATAAACTATTTTGTACAGCAGGGCAATGCCTCCACCCTTTTTGCCTAGTCTGTCTTGCCTAAGGATGCTATAACCAGGTGGTAGGATCTCAGTAATCTTGGGTAGATGGTTTTTGCCATGTTTCTGTTATACAGACTATATCTGGGGAGTATAGAGAGATTAGTGTGTGTAGTTCATGTGTTTTGTTGTTAATGCTTCTAATGTTTAGGTTTAGGAGGAGTAGACTATTTTGTGACCTGGTGGTAAGTTGTATCATATTGGGAAGCTGATGTGAAGTGGCTAGAGTACTTGTATTGTTAGGTCCAGGGTTTGGGTGGATATCTCCAGAACATAGGATCTGCTGATGGACATTTTGCATTGATTTTAGCTAGTTTTTGTAGTATGGTAAAGTATTTTTGGGTTGCTGTTGATTTGGGGTACGAGGTAAAGAGTTTAAAATGGCTATAGCTTACAACAGTAGTATTGTATAAACTGGAGCTTATTGTTAGGGGGTAAGGAGTTAGGATGGGAGAGAAATTTGCAGTGGATTTATGGGTTTGGGGGGAGTTGCTCTGTCCTGTGACATTGTAAGATGTGATGTAATAGGTACATACTAAGAAGGATAGAACAGACATTTGCAGGAGGTATGTCTTCATTATTAAGGAGAGTTGCTGATAGGTTGGATTAGTAGATTAAGGAGAGTTGCTGATAGGTTGGATTAGTAGGAGTGGTATATGTAATTGTTTGAGGGGGTGGGAGAAATGTGGATTGTTTGTTGGGTGAGTAGGGGGAGTGGTTAGCTAAGTATAAGTTTAGGTGATATGGAGGTGGGTGGGAATTGGTGGTAGTTGAGCAGAGTGAGCCTGCAGGGCGAACGGAGCTGGTACAGCCAAGGAGAAGGAAGAAAAGCTATCAGTGGACTGAGAGGTAGGAAGATATGGGGATGGAGCACTGGTTTACTATAGTATAGATAGGTAATAGCAGAGGGTCACAGAGATTGTAGGCTAAAGACAGGGTAATAATGGCCCTTTTAGAAAAGATCTGATATTTGTTTAACGTGAGAGATACAATGAATAATTTGCAGTAGGT
The DNA here is from genome assembly GCF_019279795.1 of Protopterus annectens. NCBI lineage: Eukaryota > Metazoa > Chordata > Ceratodontiformes > Protopteridae > Protopterus > Protopterus annectens. The sequence goes on from NC_056732.1 coordinate 1,341,770,519, forward strand.
ATATGCTGCCACCTAGTGGACAAACCGTCAATAACAAGAGCCTTAGAGCAGTGTAGAGAAAGTTGGGAAAATAGAGGGGCAAGAGTAGACCGCAGTAGGCTGCTAGCGATCATACACAGGGCTAAATACAACAGTAACAGGTAAGGATATTTCTCTCATTAGGATACATACACTTTCTCTGAGTAGTATTTTTGAAAGAAGAGGCAGAGGGCGAAAGGCATAAATTGAGATGTTTACCCACAGGAAGGATAGGGCATCCACTTTCCATGCTCTGCTGTGTGGTGTCCTGGTGCAGAATTTGCTGATCTGGTGATTGTAGGGGGAGGCAAAAAGGTCTAACTCTGGTATCCCCCATTTCTGTGTTAACAGGCAGAAAGTGCTGGGATTTAATTGCCACTTGTGTGGATCTAGGAGATTTCTGCTTAAGTCATCTGCCAGAGAGTTTTGTTTGCCTGGCAGGAATTGAGCTTGCAGATGGATCTGCATGTCCAATGCCGTGTCCTCAGTGTCATAGCTAGCCTGCACAGTGGGTAAGAGTGGGTTCCCCCTGCTTGCTGATGTACCACAAAACTGTGGTGTCTGTTTTTATTAGCAGGGGTCCAGGTGACAGAAGGGATCTGAAACCTGTCAGAGCATGCTGAATAGCTAGCATCTCTTTTTGGTTGATGTGCAGATGAATTTAACTTGGGCTCCAGTGGCCGTGAATACACTTGTCTCCCAGATGTGCCCCCCAGGCATAGTCTGATGCGTCTGTGGTTAGGATCTGGGTGGCGTGGGGTTGTGTAAAGGGAAGCCCCTTGTTGTGGTTGCATGCTGCTGCCCACCAATGAAACTCTGTCCTTAGACAAGGTATGATAGGTATGGTGGTTTCCAGATCCTGAGAATGTTGGCACCAAAGACTTTTTAAGTACCACTGAAGTTTCCTCATATGCAGTCTGGCATATGGAATTAGTAGAATGCAAGCCTACAGCCTGCATGATTTTCCTTGTGGATAGGTGGGTTCTGGTGGCCATTTGAGTGATGTAGCCTGTTAGATAGGCTTGTTTTTCTAGAGTAAGAAATGCCAGCTGGGAGGCTGTGTCCAAGCTTGCTCCATGCCATCTGGGAGGCTATGTCCAAGCTTGCTCCCAGGAATACAATCTTTTGACTGGGTACTAGTTTTGATTTATTTTCGTTGCTAATGTACCCCAGGTGGTTAGAAGGTTCTTTACACGTCAGGTGCTGCATCAGCTTTTCTTGACTGTCTGCCTGAATCAGGCAATTGTCCAAGTAAGAGTATATTTGAATGTTTCTCTGTCTGCACTAGGCAATGGCTATTTTGTAAAGACTCTGGGAGCAGTGGATAAGCCAAAGGGAAGGGCAGAGAACTGATAATGCATAGATCCTGCCCTGAAATGTAGATATTTCCTGCATGATTCCCTGATAGGGATGTGCAGATAGGTTTATTTTAGGTCTAGGGTGGCTAACCAGGCATCTTTGGACAGCATAGGAAGAAGCTGCTGAAGGGTGAGCATTCTGAATTTTGGTACCACCAGGAAGGTGTTTAGAATGGAAAGATCGAGGATTGGGTGCCAAGTGCCCTCTTTTCTGGGTACCAGGAAAAGTCTGGAATAAAACCCATGACCTATCTGTTCTGCAGGAACAGGTTGAATTGCCCTTATGGAGAGCAGGGATTGAACTTGGTTTTGTGCCTCTGCCCACTGGTTTGGAGGAAGGTCTGGGAACCCTTTCAGGGTTGGCAGTGTGTGGAAGTAAAATCTGTACCCCTGGGAATACAGTGTTGAGGATCCATTGGTCTTTGGTGATGGAAGTCCAGTTTTTTGCATTGTGGGCAAGTTTTCCTCCTAGGGGCACAAGCAATTAGGCAGAGGTGAGGAGTGAGATTGACAAGTCATTGTGAATTCTTTCCATAAGGGGGTGGCTTAGCACTCCCTGTTTCAGAAGTGGAGGTACTCCATTGCTTAGATCACTGCATACCCTGAGATTGTAATCTGGGGGGGGTCTGTTTCCCCTGGGTCTAGTTTGAGATGGCCTTGAGGGGGCTGGAAAGGACCAATGTTTCAAGGGGCAATGCCTACTAAATCTTGGAGGCTGCACCTGCAAAAAATCTTTGACTGTCTGCATAGACTTAGCTTTTTCTTCCATCTTTGTTAGAACCTCTTCTGCTTTGGTATCAAACTGTCTTTATTCAAAGGGGCGTCTAGTAATTTTGATTTGACATGGTCTGGCAAGGTCTTTTCCTTAAGCCAAGCATGCCTTCTCAGTACAGAACCAGTGACTGCTGCCCTGCAAGATGCTTCTAGGGCATCAAACCCACATTACAAGGAATGCTTGCTGACTTGGCTTGCAGAATGCATAAACTCCTGTAATTCTTTATTTTCTGCAGAGTTTGTAAAGGTAGATAATTTTTGCTTACTAAGTTCCATAATATGTTGCTGGTATTTCATCATGTGAAACTGGCAATCCAATGCCCTAACGGTTAGAGTTGCAGAGGTGTATACTTTTTTACCCCATCTGTCTAAAGCTCGGGAATCCCTGTCCCGAAGTGGTGGGATTCTGAGCTATAGTTGCCTTTATATCTTTAAGCCCTTGGGAAATTACCTCTGGGTCAGCAGTAGGATTTTTGAAAAGAAATTTGTGAGAGTCAGGAACTCTGTAGTACCTGTCTGGTTTCCTTGGAGCAGGAGGTGAAGTACCAGGAGTCACACTGGATTCCATAAAGACATCATCCACAACATCAAGAACAGGAGGGATAGCTAAGGGTCTATGTTGTGGCAAATCTAAAAATTCTCAGAGTCTCTATTTGGACTGAGGATAATCCTGGTATTCCTAGTGGAAATGCTCTCTTAAAGTATGAAGGGTTTCACCAAAAGAAAAATCCTCTGATGGGGAAGCAGAGGGAATGGATTCCTCTGCATTTGAATCCTCATAAGCAGATAAAGGCATGTCTTCATATTCCGAAACTTCAGAGTCGTCGGACTCTTGGTCAGTTAAAGCAGCTGGGGACAAGTCCCTTTTTCTCTTAGCAGGGGCAGGCTGGCTTCCCCTAATCAGCATGATCAGGTCTTCTGCCATTTTAAGCATTTGGGATTGTGACAAGGAAGCAGGTGCTTGAGACTGGGTCGTCATTTTTTTAGGCATAGCTCATACTCTTGGCCTTAGAAACTCGGTAGTTTTAGACAAAACTGAAGACACGAAAGAAGTCGTCGGTTTGTGTCGAGTATCGATAATGCAAAGAACTTCCTCAGAAGCTGGTGTCTGCTCAGCGGCTACAGACCCATCCAATGGTTCTGTAGTCAAAGAAGAGTCTCGCGTTATACCGGACTCCAAATCAGTCTCGGTAGCAGCCTGCGAATCCATTGAAATCGGGCATCATGGGCTGTGAAAGCGCCTCACTGAGTACCGGCGAACTGGCGACTAGCTTAACGGAAGCATCGTTGGCAGTTTTGGACCTGTGTGGTCTGTCTCTGTCTTTATCCTTATGTTTTTTCGGAAGATTGGTAGTCGGATGGCTTACCAAAGCCATTTCGGAATACGGAGATCGAGCAAAAGTATTTAGCGACAAAAAGGGCCCAACGACGAATAGTTTGGGCGTTGAACAAAGCACAAAACCGACAGCAAGGAACATCATGGTCTGGGCCTAAACCGGTGATGCAGTAAGAATGGAAATCTCGGTGTGGTATTTGCTTTCCACAGGCGAGACAATTGTTAACTTTTTCTGACATCAGTTAGAGCAAGAAAAAAGGATCCCTAATGGGGTACTTAGAAGACTTCAGGATGATTCAATTCGGAAACTAAAACTCAGGTAGGGGCCGACCGGCACTCATGCAAACTGTTTCTGCTTCGGGCTCCTTGGCAAGAAAGACTAATGTAGTGGCGTCAGCTGCCTGTTTTTATACCCCTGATGTCCTGATGTCAGTCCTGGAGCGACAGCAACTGCTGCAGAAATACTAAGTCTCTGGTATTCGGGTCGACTGAGGGCTACCTGCAGGCAGATAACCCAAGTGTGATGACTGCAACAGTGAAACATGAAGAACATCATGCTGGAGGGATAGGTTCATAACCCAGAGACTGCCAGTGCTCTGGAATAGACTTCCCATACATGTCAAGCAGAGCACCTCAATGGCCCTCTTCAAGAGAGATCTTGATGAGTGGATGGGAAATACAAAGTTCACCCTTGAGATCACTCCAGTAGCTGTACTTGATAGAGGCACTGGGAACTAACAGGCGGCACGATGCCAGGGCACTTCTATGGGCTAGGCTTGTAAAGGCTCCAAGGCCATTATCCTAGTACACACCTATGAACCTATGTATAGAGATGACTGTGTCTACCAAGAATAAGCAAAGAACAAACTCTGAAAAAAGCCACATTGGTGGAATTCCAATATCAGTAGCTTGTGTTGCAAAAGGAAGAAAGTCATGGCAAATATCAGAGAGTGTAACTGATAGGAAAATAAAAAAAATCTCTCATCAAGCTAAACAATCAACTCAAGAGTGCAAATTGAGTCCTCCAAAGCCAAATTTGAGGTAAAAATAGCCTCTCAGGGCAAGGAAACCATAAGGATTTCTTTAGCTATGTTCATAGGTAAATTCTAGGCTATCAGTCTGCTGACTATTACAATTCTAGTCATAGGCCAGAATCAAACCCTATAACTTGTATCTGTGATCTTAACTATTATGCCACCCCATAACCTCCATGGTAGTACTCAATAATGTGAAGAACTACTACAGCAAATGGCTGACAAATTCAGCTCTAATTTTACCCCCTCCCCCATTCAGGAAATGTTGTCGAACATACGCACCTTAACTAGCATTAGCGAGCATATTCTTGATGCTTTCTCCAAGGCAAAAAATATCACATTATGGGCCTTAAAAATACTCCAGGATGACTCCTAAACATAATGAATCACAACCTTATCAGAACCATTAGAATCCCTATTTAACCACAGCTTCCAGACAGGCTTTGTGCCACTCAAATGGAGAAATGCAACAGTTGTCCCTCCACATAAGGTTGGACCATCTATGAATCCCAGTAACTAGAGGCCCATGAGTCTGACTAATCTCTTTTGTTTAAATTAACCCATCCCATTTGGTGTTAGATTGGCTTGACCCATCCCATAGTCAAGAATTATACATTACCCCTAGTGAGAATAACTGGGATCATACCATAGATAAATCTGAGGGGGCTCAGGCATGGGACAAAGACTTAGGAGTTGTCTATGTCCTTTAGTAGTATAGGGTGCAGACCTGGGGTAAATTTTCTATTACTCATCCACTGATCCAAGTTGCGCATGAATATGTACAGGGATAAGCTTCATTTTACGTGGCTGGGGAGTCTGTTCCAGAGTAGTTATGTCTCCTACAAGATACATCTCTCCCTCCAAACTGTTCTGTTGATGTTGCAGAAAAGGTTCAGATTCCTAGACCAAGTATTTCTGAGATCATTTGACTTTCTGATATGCTGTAGGTCCATTAGTACTGGGTCAGAGGATTCCTTGAATGCCAGACACTGATCACCTCTTAGCTGTCTGTAGAATAGACAGTATAGTGACAGGTCTTTAAGTTGGTCCATATAAGAATTACTGTTTAGGCCTTGTATCCTTTTAGTAAAGTAGGTGTTCCAGTTGTTGCATATGTCTGGACAGATGCACGACAAAGGGAGCACTATACTCAATGATTGGCTTAATGATGAGTAAAGGGGGGCAATGACATCTCTAGATATAGACACAATCCCCTTATTTATAAAATGCACAACATAGGACTTTCTTAGACAGTGGACACCTGCTGGAATGCCACCTGGTTGAAAGGTAGGTCATTGTCAACATAAGTTCCCAAATACCAAACAACTGGGTCACCACAATGTCAGTGTCATAGTCTACTGGGGTAGAATACTTTCCAAAGGATATGATAATTAATTTTTGGTACTTTAAGTCCATGATTTTGGCATCAGTTATTTGTTTGAGACAAACTTTCTTGCCAGATGGCCAAGTCATTTTAGGATTCAGTTACTACTCCTAGCTTGCATCTGCAAACTCAGCCAGAGCTGTCCAGTATTGACTTTTACTTCAGAGAAGTAGATGTTAAAGGTCCCAACACTGAACCCTGAGAGACTCCACTGGTGACTGGTCTCTTTCTGGAGGTAGTTTCCTGTATTTGAACTTCTGGGTCCTACGTGTGAGCCAATTGGCAATCTAATGGGTGATCTAAGTACTGCAGAAGAATATAGTCTTTTCTCCAGCTCTATCAAAAGAATTTCCATCCTTGTCAGAAGGACAGGGATTAGTATTATCCAAATCTTTCTGTTGGGTTTGATCTGGGAAGAATGCATAAAAATTTAGGATTCAGGAACTTAACACAATCTATCTGCTTTCTTTTTAGGAAACAGGCTGGTTGTCTGGCAAGTTGCAGGCTGTGACAAAATCATCATCTGATGCTGAAAAAACAGGAGATATTGGGGTAGGCTCTGGAAAATCCAGTTGTAATAAATCATAATACTTATTCAGAGACCATGAAATTTCATTACGTTTCCACTGAAACAACTGATTCAGTCTGAAAACAGTTTCAAAGAAACAGAATCATTTAAACAGACAGGCAGAAGCCACACTTTCCTCAGAATATGAATCAGACAAAACAGAATTTGTCCCTTCACAATCATTTTGTGGTTCATAAACTCAAACCTCTTCAAAAAATTATGAATCTCTTTCTTTCACCAGAAACAGCTAAAGTGGAAGGGTGAAGAGCCTGAACAAAACCCTGAGGTAAACCCAATAAATCACTCCTGTCCAATATGAATGGGACAGAAGAAACATGTATACATTTTTGCTTCATTTTGACAGGATTCGTTAAAGAAGGAGACCCACATCTGCCAGGAAAAAAGCATAACTAGGAATAGGCACAGTATTATGGCTAGTCAGAGCAGTATTCTCTGCCCCTTCTCCCAAGACCGACAACAGTGGCGTTCCCTTGCCTGCCAGGGGCACTCCAACAGCTACAAAAATGTTGAATCTCCCAGTCCATGGTGGCTGCAGTGACTACACTAGCAAGAACAAGTGAAGAAGATAAATGGTCTGAAGAACCAGAAATGGCCACAGCAGCGTCCCCTATCTGCTGCTGAGGCACCACAGAAGCATGCTGCATTGGCAAAGTCTATTTAACAATTTTCTTCTTTTTATGGTTGGGAAAAGGATGAACCAAGGAACCGCTAGGTTGTTCCATGGTTAAGCCAAAACTGTTGCTTGATTTCCAGCCTGGCAGCAGCAGTCGATATAACAGGACAGTAGCAAAAAAAAAAAAAAAAGTACAGTTGTGTACACTTACCATAAATGTAGATGTTCGAGTGTATTCACTGTTGCAGTCATTACATTTGGGTAATCTGCTTGCAGGTTGCCCTCAGTCGGCCTGATTAACAAAGTCTTGGGTCCTGTGTCAGTTGCTGTCCCTTCTTCCATGACGTCAGGTCGTCAGGGGTATAAAACATGCAGCCGATGCCATTACATCAGTTTTTCTTGCCCCAGATGTCAGGTGCCCCCCAAATGGGGAGCAAAATATATAAATAATTTTAAACACAAAAATATATACCTCCAAACAAAAGCAAATACACCAAAAAGGCTTTTAAGTGTAGAAAAATATAGGAGAGGCATAGTAAGAGAAAACACAGGGGGCTGGAGGGAGGGTAAAGTACAGTTTTGTACCTACCATAAATGTAGATGTTCGAGTGTATACCCTGCTGCAGTCATCACACTTGGGTTATCCTGTCGTCAGGCGGTCCTGCAGTCGGCCTGAATTCCAAAGTCTTGGTCCGGCGTCAGTTGCTGTCGCTTCTTCCCTGACGTCAGTGCGCCAGGGGTATATAAGAGGCATCCGCCGCCATTTTCTTCAGTTTTTCTTGCCCCAGATGTCAGGTGCCCCCCCCCCCCAAAAAAAAGTGGTCAGTAGATAGTACCAATAATAAAAGTTTAGCACAAATAAAACATCCCTCCAGCTATAAGCAAATACACCACAAAGGTTGTATCAGATTTTAAGGTATTGAAAGGTTTTAGTTAGGTCATAGGGGATGGAGGGAGGGTAACCTGGACTGCAGCAGGGTATACACTCGAACATCTACATTTATGGTAGGTACAAAACTGTACTATGTTCATCGTGTTACCCTGCTGCAGTCATCACACTTGGGTAGAATCCCAAAGCTAAGGATGGGAGGTGAAGTCAAACAGGGTTAGAGGAGGCTAGAAGGCCCTGTAAAACTGCAGTGGCGAAGCCAGCTCTAGTCTTAGAGTAAAGAGGTAAGTGATAGTGTTTGGTGAAGGTGTGTACTGAACTCCAAGTTGCAGCTTCCAGAATATCCTTGGTTGGCACCCCCCTGAGGAAGGCTGTAGATGTAGCTGCTGCCCTGGTAGAGTGGGGCCTTATGCTAGCAGGAACTGGTTTTCCATGGTGGGTGTAGCAAAAACGTATGCAATGTCCTATCCATTTGGAAATGGTCTGTTTTGAGATAGCCTTTCCTTGTGATGCTGTAGCATAGGATACAAAAAGCTGGTCAGATTTTCTGAAAACTTTAGTTTTATCCAAGTAGTAACGTAGCTGCCTGTGAATGTCCAAGGAATGCAGGAGTCTTTCTCCTTTGTTCTGTGGATTTGGAAAGAAGGTGGGTAAATGGATGGTTTGATTTAGAGCCACACTGGATACCACCTTAGGCATAAAGGGGGGGGGTTAGTTCGTAGAGAAACTCTGTCTTGATGAAAAAAGAGGAAAGGCTCTACTGCCATTAGTGCCTGAAGCTCGGAGACTCTTCTGGCTGAAGTAAGTGCTAGCAGCAGGGCAGTCTTCCATGATATAAACTTGAAGTCAGCTGAGAAAGCTGGTTCAAAAGGAGGTAGCGTGAGTTTTTCCAGAACAAAATTGAGGTCCCAAGTTGGTGTTGGTGCTCTCCTGGGAGGCCTAATGTTTTTGGCCCCTCTGAGAAACTGCCTTAGAAGTGGATGTGAAAATAAGGGAGGATCCGTGTTGTAGTGAGCTGAAATAGCTGAGGCGTGGATTTTAATAGATGAAAAAGAAAGCCCTTTGTGTAACATCTCAGTTAAATATTGTAGAATCTGAGGTATGTCCGGCTGAAGGGTATTTTGGCCTTTAACTTGGTTCCAGGCGCAAAACCTTTTCCATTTGTCTGAGTAGGCTTTCCTGGTGCTGGGGCTCCTGGCTTCCAGAATAACATCCATAACAGCTTGTGAAAGAGGAGCTGGCTGGTTGCTTAGGTGATTTACCATGCAGCCAAATTTAAGGTTTTGAGCTGGCTGTGTAGAATCTGACTGTCTTGCTGAGTGAGCAGATGAGTAATTTGTGGTAAAATCCATGGTGGGCCCTGGGCCATATTCCTTAATAGTGGGTACCAGTGCTGGCGTGGCCAGTCTGGGGCAATGAGTATCATTCGGGGTCTCTCCATCCTGACTTTCAGCAGCACCTTTGTGAGAAGGGGCAATGGAGGGAAGGCATATACTGTCAGCATTTTCCAACTGAATGAGAGTGCGTACACTTTCCAAGCTTGATGGTGAAATGTCCTTGTACAAAATTTTGTTAGCTGATAGTTTTGGGGGCTGGCAAACAGGTCTATATCTGGGTGCCCCCATTTTTGAGTTATCATTGCAAATACTTGTGGATCTAGTTTCCACTCGTGGGGATCCATGATATTTCTGCTTAGGTAGTCTGCCAATGTGTTCTTTTTTCCTGGCAGGAATTGAGCTTGTAATTGAACTTGGTAAGCCAGTGCTGTGTTCCGCAAGGTCATTGCTTGCCTGCATACAGGGTAGGAGTGTGTACCCCCTTGTTTGTTTATGTACCACATTACTGTGGTGTTGTCTGTCCTTATTGTAAGCTGTCCTGGATGTAAGAGGTCCTTGAAGGCTGTCAGGGCATTCTGTACAGCTAGCATTTCTTTTTGATTGATGTGCAGATTCCTCTGATCTGCAGTCCATATGCCTTGTATGCACCGTCCTGCCATGTGTGCCCCCCAGGCGTAGTCCGATGCATCTGTTGTCATAGCTTGCCTGGCTGGGGGTAAGGTGAAAGGCTGACCCTTGTTGAGGTGACATGCCTGTGACCACCATGGAAACTCCTGTTGAAGGCAGGGAATGAGAGGTATCATTGTTTCCAAGCTGTGGCTGTGTTGAGTCCATACGCTTTTTAGGTACCATTGTAATTTCCTCATATGCAGTTTTGCAAATGGTATTAGTAGTATGCAAGATGCCATGAAGCCCAAGGCCTGCAGAATTTTTCTTGCAGGGAGTTGGGTCTTTGTTGCCATTGTTTTGAAGTATTGAGTTAGTTGTAGTTGTTTGTCTGGCGTCAGATAAGCCATCTGGGCCGTTGTATTCAAGCTGGCACCCAGGAATGTCATATTTTGTGAGGGCACTAGTTTTGATTTCTTTTCGTTTACTGTGTACCCTAGGCAACTTAGAAGGTGTTTTACAAAAGCCAGATGTTGTAAGAGAATGTCCTTGCTTTTTGCTTGGATGAGGCAGTCGTCCAGGTATGGGTATATTTGAATTCCTCTGTCTGCAGTATGCAATTACTGGTGCCAGGCATTTTGTGAAGACCCTGGGCAGTAGATAAGCCAAAGGGCAGTGCAGAGAATTGGTAATGGGTTGAACCTGCAATGAAACGGAGGTATCTTCTGCAATTTTGTCTGATAGGGACATGCAGGTATGCCTCCTTGAAGTCCAACGTTACTAGCCAAGCTTTCTTGCCCAACATGGGAAGAAGCTGCTGTAGTGTTAGCATCTTGAATTTGGGTACTTGCAAGAAGGTGTTTAGAATTGAAAGGTCCAGAATGGGTCTCCAAGCATTGTCCTTTCTGGGGACTAGAAAGAGCCTTGAGTAAAATCCTTGGCCTTGCTCCTGTGTAGGTAACAGTTGAATGGCTCTCAAGTCCATGAGAGCTGTAATTTGTTTTTGTGCATCTGCCCATTGATCTTGTGGCAGGTTTGGCATTCCTTTTATCCTTGGCAAGGTGTGGAAATGGAATCTGTATCCTTGTGAAATAATGTCTAGGACCCATTTGTCCTTTGTGACAGTTGTCTGCAAAAAGTGCAAATTTTCCTCCCAAGGGAGCTGCCAAGAGAGTTTTGCTTGGCAGTTTGAGGTTTAAGTCATTGTGTTTGCCTTCTAGTAGTTTGGGACCTGTCTTCTCCTCCCTTCTGTGTTGCAGTACCCCATTGTCGAGGTTTGTAAGGGATTTGTGCTTGTCCTCTGCCCCTTGGGCGCCTGTATTTACCCCTCTGTGGTCTCTCAGAAGCTGGAAAGGACCAATTTTTTGTTGGCCAATTTCTGCTGAAGCGTGGGGGCTGTACCTGTAAGAAATATTTGACCATCTGCATAGATTTTGCCTTATCCTCCATTTTCTTTAAAACCTCTTCTGCTTTAACCCCAAATAAGACATCCTGCTGTAAGGGTGCACCTAGTAACTTTGCTTTAACATGATCAGGCAGAGTTTGTTCCTTTAACCAAGCATGTCTACGTATAACAGACCCAGTAACAGCTGCTCTAGAGGAAGCTTCCAAGGAATCAAATCCACATTGTAAAGTATGTTTGCCCACCTGTTCAGCTGCATGCAACAGATCCTGCATTTCCTTGAATTCAGACTGTTGAGGGTGCGTGCTTCATCTTTTGTTTTATTTGAGACATTAGGAATTGCTGGTATTTAAGCATGTGAAATTGACAATTTAGTGCTCTCATAGCTAGAGTAGCTGAGGTGTAAACCTTCTTCCCCCACCTATCTAGTGCTCTGGAGTCCCTTTCAGAGGGTACAGGATTTTTAGCCATAGAAGCCTTAGCCCCTTTGGGACCCTGGGAGATTGCCTCTGGATCAGCAACAGGGCTTTTGTAAAGGAATTTGTGTGAGTCAGGCACTCTATAGTATATATCTGGTTTGGCTGGAGCAGGAGGCTGAGAATCTGGATTTAGACTAGATTCTAAGTAAACATCATCCACAATGTCTAAAACTGGGGGGATAGCAAGTGGTCTGTGCTGGGGGAGTAAAAGAAACTCTCGGAGCCTTTTCTTTGAGTCGGAGTAGTCCTGACCTTCCCAGTGGAAATGTTCCCTCATGGTATGTAAGGTTTCCCCAAAGGAATAGTCTTCAGGGGGAGAAGCTGAGGGAATGGAATCTTCAGCATCAGAATCTTCATAAGGGGGAAAGGAGTAATCCTGCTCCTCAGAGGAGCCTGAGGAAACAGACACTTGATCAGAGGAGGCATAATCCTCCTCTTGTCTAGGCCTTTTGTTGGTGGGGGGGGGGGGGTTGGGAACCCCTGATTAAAGAAATCAAATCTTCAGCCATTTTAAGCATCTGTTTCTTAGGCATGGGGCCTTGAACTGGAGACTGAAGTGCAGTCTTTTTTGGTTTTAGAGGAGTCTTAAGCTTAGCATAAGATTTTATGGTGAGAGTACTCGGTCTGAAGACACCTTCTGAAACCGAAGGTGTTTCTACAGCACCGGCTTCTCCTTCTGCAATGTCGTCGGTAGGGCCTAAAGAAAATGGCTGCGTCGGCCTAGAACCCTCTGCTAGAGAATCCGAAGCCGTCTGGGGTTCCAATTCTGCGGTAGCCAGGGGCTGCGTAGGTGCCTCACTGAAAACCGGAGAACCGGCGACCGGCCCAGCCGAGGCCTAGGAGTCTGGCTTGGATCTAGGCTGCCTGTCTTTATCTTTGCATTTTTTATGTAGACTGGTAGTCGGTTGCTCCGATGGCATAGTGTAATTAAATTTCTTACCGAAGTAGTGTTGTGCGAAATCAAAGCGTCGCTTTACAGTTTGCTTATTGAACCTTGCACAATACCGACAACCAGTGACGTCGTGGTCTGGGCCTAGGCAAGGTATACAATAAGAATGAAAGTCCTTATGAGGTATTTGCTTCCCACAAGAATTGCAATTGTTAACTTTTTCTGACCGGACTGAGGCAAGAAAAGGTTCCCCAACGGGGTACTTAGCTTTAAAGACTTCAGACTGAAACTCAATTCGAAAATCTCAGGTGTCGGCTGACCGGCACTTGCGAACTGCTTCTGCTTCAGGCACTGCATGACAAGAAATACTGAAGAAAATGGCGTTGGATGCCTCTTATATACCCCTAGCGCACTGACATCAGGGAAGAAGCGACAGCAACCAACGCCGGACCAAGACTTTGGAATTCAGGCCGACTGCGGGACCGCCTGACGACAGGATAACCCAAGTGTGATGACTGCAGCAGAGTAACACGATGAACATCCAGGACTGCAACAGTGAATACACTCGAACATCTACATTTATGGTAAGTGTACACAACTGTACTATGTTCGTCGTGTTTCACTGTTGCAGTCATTACATTTGGGTAGATTCCCAAAGCTAAGGTTGGGAGGATGGATTTATACAGTATTAAGACCAGCTATAAGGCCCTGCAAAACAGCAGTGGCAAAGCCAGCTCTGGATTTAGAGAAAATTGGTAAATGATGGTGCTTGGTGAAAGTATGAACTGAACTCCAGGTAGCAGCTTCTAGAATATCCCTGGTAGGAACACCTCTGAGAAAGGCTGTAGAAGTAGATTTGTTGTGAGGAGCTCTTGTGCAAAATTTGTCCAACTGGTAGTTCTGGGGTGAGGCAAAGAGATCTATGTCTGGACTCCCCCATTTGCGTGTCAACATGCTGAAACTCCGTGGTTCCAGTTTCCATTCGTGTGGGTCCATGAGATTTCTGCTTAGATCATTTGCCAAAATGTTCAGCTTTCCTGGCAGGAATTGAGCTTGTAGTTGTATTTGATAGCTCAAGGCCGTGTTCCACAACACCATGGCTCGTCTGCAGAGGTGCTTGCTGCTTGTTTATGTACCACATGACTGTGGTGTTGTCCGTCTTTACCATTAGTTGCCCTGGATGAAGGTAGTGCTTGAAGGCTGTCAGTGCATTCTATACAGCTAGCATTTCTTTTTGATTGATACGAAGGTGCATTTGATTCGGGCTCTATTTGCCCTGAATGCACTTCCCTGCCAGATGAGCCCCCATGCATAGTCTGATGCGTCTGTAGTTAGGGTTTAGGTGGCAGGGGGTGGTGTGAATGGCAGTCCCTTGTGTTGGTGGCAGGCCTCTACCCGCCATAGGAACTCTAGTTGCAGGCAAGGTATGATAGGAATCATTGTTTGCAGGCTGTGACAATGTTGACTCCATAAACTTTTTAAGTACCACTAAGTTTCCTCATACGCAGTCTTACATCTGGAATTAGAAGAATGCAGGAGGCCATGAACCCCAAGGCTTGCAGTATTTGTCTTGCAGATAGCAGGGTTTTTGTGGCCACCTGTTTGAAGTAAGTCACCAACTGAATTTGCTTTTCTGGTGTAATGTAAGCCATCTGGGCAGTTGTATTCAAGCTTGCACCCAGGAATGTAATTTTTGAGAGGGTACTAGTTGTGATTTCTTTTTGTTTATGGTGTACCCTAGACAAGTTAGAACCCTTTTTACAAACGCCAGATGTTTTAGAAGAATGGCCTTGTTTTCTGCCTGAATTAGACAATCGCCCAGGTATGGATATATTTGAATATTTCTTTGCCTGCAAAATGCAATTACTGGAGCCAGGCACTTTGTAAAGACCCTGGGTGCAGTAGATAAGCCAAAGGGCAGTGCAGAGAACTGATAATGCAAAAAGCCTGCTTTGAAGCGGAGGTATCTTCTGCAAGATTCCCTGACTGGGATATGCAGGTAAGCCACTTTTAGATCTAGAGTTGCCAACCAGGCATCTTTGCCTAGCATATGAAGTAACTGGTGAAGAGTCAGCATCTTGAATTTTGGAATGTCCAGGAAGGTGTTTAGAGTAGACAGGTCCAAAACTGGATGCCATGATTTGTCTTTTCTGGGTACTAGAAAAAGTCTGGAATAGAACCCTTGTCCCTTTTCCTCTTCTGGTACTTGTTGAATATCCCCCCACCCATGTTTAAGAGGGAAAGTACTTGTTTCTGAGCCTCTGTCCACTGATTTGGGGGCAGGTCTGGCCATCTGCTTGGAGTTGTCAACGTGTGGAAATGAAATCTGTATCCCTGGGACACTATATTTAAAACCCATTTGTCCTGGGTTATAAGTTGCCAGTTTTTTGCATGAAGTGCCAGTTTTTTCCCCAAAGGAGAGGCTAAAGGTAAGTGCTTGGTAATTCTAAAGGAAAGTCATTGAGACCATTTACCATAGGGAGATGTCTTGCTGTTTCCAGATTTGGAAGAGGAGGCACCCCATTGCTTAGTTTTGAAAGTACCTTGGGACTGAAACCTGGTGCTTTTGGAATGTCTGGGTTTGGCTTGAGTGGCTCTGGAAGGAACTGGAAAGGATCAGTTCTTAGTAGGCCAGTGCCTACTAAATCTTGGAGGTTGCACTTGTAAGAAATCTTTCACAGTTTGCATAGATTTAGCTTTATCTTCCATCTTTTTTAGAACTTCTTCAGCCTTATTGCCAAACAGACGGTCCTGCTGCAAAGGAGCATCCAACAATTTTGCTTTAACATGATCAGGCAGAGATTGCTCCTTAAGCCAAGCATGCCTTCTAAAAACAGACCCAGTAACAGCAGCCTTGTAAGAGGCCTCCAAAGAATCAAAACGACATTGCAAAGTATGTTTTCCAACTTGTTCAGCTGAATGCAATAAATCCTGTAAATCTTTATTTTCCACACGGTCAGAAATCAACATAATTTTCTGTTTAAGTAGTCCCGTGGTATGCTGCTGATATTTCAGCATATGAAATTGACAGTTTAAATCCCTGATTGCCAAGGTTGCAGAAATATAAACCCTTTTACCCATCTATCCATCGCCCTGGAGTCTCTATCAAAAGGGGTAAGATTTTTAGCAGTAGAAGTCTTAATGCCCTTGGACCCGAGAAATGGTTTCAGGGTCTGCAACAGGATTTTTGAAAAGGAACTTGTGGGAATCAGGACCCTGTAGTATCTGTCTGGCTTTACAAGGGGCCAGAGGCAGAGAATCAGGGGCCATACTGGAATCGGAAAACACATCAGCAATGTCTAGTACAGAAGGTATAGCCAAAGGCCTATGCTGAGGAAGAAGAAAATCTCTAAGCCTCTTTTTGGATTCAGAAAAATGCAGACTTTCCCAATGGAAATACTCCCTTAAGGTATGTAAACTTTTCCCAAAAGAACAATCCTCGGGGGAGAAGCAGAATGAATGCAATCCTCTGCATCAGAGTCCTCATAAGTAGGTATGGACAAATCCTGTTCATTAGAAGAGTCAGAAAAAACAGAGTCCTGTTCAGAAGATTCATAATCAAGTTCAGCCCTAGGCCTCTTAGAAGGGGGGGGGGGTTGACTACCCCTGATTGAAGTAATTAAATCTTCAGCCATTTTGATCATTTGTTTTTTAGCCATAGGGGCCTGAACATGTGGCCTAGGCATCGGTGTTTTAAACAGAGAGAGATTTTGACCTTAATATTGAAGGTGGTGTCGGTTTAATATACAAATCTGTAAGGCCTGAATACACCCTCAGAAGCCGGTGCCTGCACAGCGGTTCTGGACCCATCCAAGGTAGAGACATCGGCGGGTTCCATAGGTGAAGCATACCGGACTCCGAATGGGTCTCAGTGGAGGCCTGCGAATCAAAGTAGCGGGTATCAGGGGCTGCGAAAGTGCCTCACTCAGTACCGGCGAACTGGCGACTGGCTTAGGAGAAGCGTCGTCGGCAGTTTTGGACCTCAACTCTCTCTGTCTTTTTCTTTGCGTTTTTTTCAGTATTCCGGTAGTCGGATTGCTAACCAACGTAATTTCTGGATAATTAAATCGAGAACCGAAATATTTAGACAATGTACCAACGACGGATAGTGCGCTGATTAAATAAAGCACAAAACAGACAACAAGGTACGTCGTGGTCAGGGCCTAGGCAAGGAATTCAGTACAAATGGAAATCCTTATGAGGTATTTGCTTCCCACAAGTAATGCAATTATTAACTTTTACGGACATCGGTAAGGAGCAAGAAAATGTTTCCTCAACTGCGTACTTAGCTTTTTAGTTGAAGACTTCGGTTCTGAAACTAGAAAATGAACATTTCAGGAGTCGGCCAACTGGCACTTGCGAACTGCTTCTGCTTCGGGCACCGCGTGGCAAGAAAGACTGATGTAATGGCATCGGCTGCATGTTTTATACCCCTGACGACATGACTTCATGGAAGAAGGGGCAGCAACCGAAGCAGGACCCAAGACTTTGTTAATCAGGCAGACTAAGGGCAACCTGCCAGCAGATTACCCAAATGTAATGACTGCAACAGTGAAACACGAAGAACATGTAACTTTTCCTCCTGAAAAAATAATGTAAAAAGGACTTTAAACACTGACCCCAGCTCCCCCAAAATAAAACAGTGCAGCTTTTACCTTAGAAAACCTAGTTTTAAATTATCTTTAACAACTTTCTTACACAAAAGTAAATAATTCTGTTCCTGTCTAAAAATTGCTAAAAATCACGACAGTTGATGAAACAGTTTTTCCTAGCTTAAATACATATTTTCACAGAACATGTTCAGTTTCTGTCATACAAAGTAAATGTGGAGTTTTTTTTTCCCAAAGGGGAACTTATCTGCCTAGTAATGGAAAGCGTTAGCCAACCATTAATCCCTGAAAGCCTATAAGAGTAAAACTCTTTGGCATCAGGAAAGCTCTCAAAGGCTTGGCATACAAACCTACCTTTAGTCAGCTTAGCATTAGATGATTAATGATTTGCGTGCATGGAAGGTGCCCTGAAGCTTTGAAAGCTGGACAGTTGTTATATCCTTAGCATAATATAACCCAAATAGCTAAGTAACCCATAGAGCTAAAGTTAATGCAGCAGTGAACCATTTCATGAACATTATCAGTTATCTACACTGTGAAACCCTTAGTCAAAAAACAAAAAATTACGTAATTTTGTATGCCTAAATATAACTTCAGCATTCACAATAACAAACCATTGGACTGTCTATATTTGAACCGCATACTTTGCCAACTCTGAGAACTGAAAGTTTATCATATCCTCCTTTCAGTCATCCATCCAAATCCAAAGTTACCAGAAGAGCTAATGGAGACGCTCTCAGCTGTTACCCAAAGAGGTTAACAGAACATTTTCCTTCTTGTGACAGATACAGTTATTAGTTAACATATTTCTTAGTCCCCAAGAATAATTTGGTTTATTCTTGACCACAAGGGCCTGAATTTCTTAACAAAATAGCTCATGATGCTTTCTGTGTAATCACAATTTCCTCTCTTTGAGGACAGAAACTGGCTGTGCAACACAGGCATGAAAAAAAATCTTAAGCAATATATCAGATGTATGTGAATGAGCAATGCAGACTTTATCCAAGGCTGCTATGCTTTGATTATGAGGGTGAAGTCCCAGTGACCAAATGACATCAGTGGGGTAAATCGTCAACACACACACACACACACACACACACACACACACACACACACACAATTTATACATTTAACTTTTTTAAATACTATTATTTTATGTTTGGACTTTGTTGCTGAATATTACAGAGGCAAATGCAGGATTGGGCTGCCATCTACTGTCAAAGACATGGTACTGTAGCAGAACAGAATTGCTTTTTCTTCTGAATATGATCATTTTGGTGGGGTAGTAGTGCCGTCTTATCAAGCAAAAATATATTTTTTAGGAAAACATGCTACATAGATAGTAAGTTGTTATATGCAATTCTAGAATTACTTGGTTATGGTCATTGTTATAATTTAATATAATTATTAACATAGGTTATTACATATCCACGGTGGTGCAGCGGTAGCGTTGTTGCCTCACAGCAAGAGGTTCTCCCGTTCGATTCTCGGCTGGAGTGCGGAGAGTGCCTTGTGTGTGGAGTTTGCATGTCCTCCCCGCGGTTGGGTGGGCGTTCGAAAGACATGCGTAAATGGGCGTGCCTTCGTTGAAGGATGGACGTCGAGCTGGCACTTCGGCGTTCGTGAAAATCTACTGCCAATCATTAGTGGACCGGAGTTCTGCTGTGGCGACCCCTAACCGGGAAAAGCTGAAGGAAAAACAAACAAACATTAACATAGGTTATTACTAGATAATCAGTTTGCAGACTATTACATACCTAGAAAATAATCAGGCAGTTACCAAAGATGAAACTCAAAACCTGCACCAACAATTTAACTGTTATACCAACTGCTAATTTTTTTCTGTTGGACGGTACATTAAAAAATGTTTCACCTCAAAAAAGAGGGGGCAGTTTAAAATTAGAATGCTAAGCTTAATTAAGATCTAGTCATCCAATTCATTCCCATGTAAAACATGGGATTTAACATCACTAATAAACTAACAACGGTGTAGTGGTTAGCGTTGTTGCCTCACAACAAGACGTTCTGTTGTTTGAGTCATGGCTGGTGTGCCTTCTATGTGGAGTCTACATGTCCTCCCTGCATTCATGTGGGTTTCCTCCTGGTGGTCTGGTTTCCTCCCACATTCCAAAGACATACAGTAGGTGGACTGGACACGCTAAATTGTTCCTAGGTGTGAGTGTGTGCATGCGAGTGTGTGGTGCACCCTCAGAGGAGGGTTGGGCCTCAGGCTAGCAACCCAATCCTGTAAAACCCACATCTGCTACGGGAACAATGAGTGATGTTGGGTGGTTTGTTGCCCGATGTGCTGTATGCACAGGAGTGAATCCAGGATCCAGGAATAAACTAACAGGCATAACTGCAATATCTTTTCAAGAAAAAAAAAAACAGCAGCTCCTTTGAAGAAAATGTAGAGATTTGTCCAAAAGGTGTTCTGCAACTAAGAAGAGAGCACTGGTGAAATCCCTTCTACTTTCATTCCATGAACATATGCAGTTACAGCAATAGCCTATGTTAGTTATTCTTTCTGATACAGATTATACATTTGGATTGCAGTGTTTTGTTATTAAAGGGGAGGCATTCCCCTTAACATATGCATCCAACTAATGCTTATGTGTATTGTGCCAAGTGTAATATCTAAGAACTTCTCCTTAGCAGTGCAATAATTCATTTCCAGGCAGTGCACAAATGCCCAGCGTAATATAGTAATGAAATAATTACTGGAATACTTGCTAAAAGATAAGCAGTCACAGAGTGCCAGTCCTACATGTGTTACATACTCCAGCATCCTACAAAATATCTTCCTAAGTAGTTTTCTACACCTAAACAGTTGTCATATTAATTTCCTACATTTTATGTGACCTTCAGGCTTGGTATAGGATCTATCAACCCGCAATATTTACAAAAATAATAAACTTCACACCCTAAAACATGAAAATTCAGGAAACAGCACAAACATAAAAGATGAAGAGGCAGAGTCAAATACACTTACTGCTGTCCTGTTCCTTTTACAGTTAAGTAAGCATATACTACTGGACTCAAGTGGTGGTCCTTTACATTTGGTCTGTGACAGCCTAGTGCTTGCCAGTGGGACTCTCAGTGGTGGTGCCTTGTGTAAAAGTCCCCTAAAAGCGATTTAATAAATTTGTCACCAGTTTTGTGAAATAAAGAGGAAAAGTATCTGTGGCTAAGCCATGAGATACCAAAATATTCCTTAAGGTGAACTGCATTTCAAATGACTTACCCCCCCCCCCCCCCCGTGCATTCATCAAACCTGTCATTGAAATAACTGATGCATGTCTGAAATGAATCAAAGCAAAAAAAACAAAAAAAAACAAAACCAAAACAAATAAATAAATAATAATAAAACAAAACTTGGAGACAAGTGAAGATGGAAAACTGCTGTTCATCACAGGCAAAGCAGTACCTATCCAGGAAGAACAGACACATGGATTTACAGTAAAAGCTGGAAATCTCATCAAAAGCCAAGTTTGCTTTTTTTGCCAGCAGAATTAAATTTTTTTTGTTAACTGGGTAAGCCCACTTCACAGAACTGCTTCTTTTCAAAGGTGACCTGTGAACACTCAATCGACTTTTCAGTCACAATTTGAGAATGAATGAGTCAAACCCAAGACTACAACATGAAACTTGTTATCAGAAAACTAAACTGTTAGGCAAGCTACTCTCTTGTGTTTATGTTGCTTTTAAATGGAATTGATCTACTAATCCCTCAATGTACCTACCCCTAAACAAAATGATTCTGAAGAACATGATGGAGAAGGGCATCAGGAAAGTCAACTCTTGCTACAGGCCTCGGGCAGATGATTACTAAATGCCTGAGAACCAAAACACTGAATACAGGTTAAAATCTAATAATCTTAGGCATTAGCTATATTTCATTTGTGTCGTGTGTGTGCATGTGTGTGTGTGTGTGTGTGTGTGTGTGTGTGTGTGTGTGTGTGTGTGTGTGTGTGTAAGGGGGGCTAGACGCAGTCATATTACTGTGCAAACACATTTCCAGATAAAGTACAGTTGTGTACACTTACCATAAATGTAGATGTTCAAGTGTATTTGCTGTTGCAGTCATCACATTTGGGTTATCTGCCTGCAGGTAGCCCTCAGCCGGCCTGAATACCAGGGTCTTGGATTCCTGCGTCGGATGCTGTCTCTTCTTCCATGACGTCAGGTTGTCAGGGGTATAAAACATGCAGCCAACGCCATTACATCAGTTTTTCTTGCCCCAGATGTCAGGTGCCCCCACAATGGGAAGCAGTTATATGTTATTGTACCCCTCCAACAAAAAGCAAATACACCAGAAAGCCTAAATACACCAAAGAAGGAAAGGTGGAGCTAAAAGAAGTCAGGGGACTGGAGGGAGGGTAACCAGGACTGCAACAGTGAATTCACTCGAACATCTACATTTATGGTAAGTGTACACAACTGTACTATGTTCTTCGTGTTTCACTGTTGCAGTCATCACATTTGGGTCGATTCCCAAAGCTAAGGAAGGGAGGAGGAAGTTAGAGAGCATTAGGACCAGCTATTAAGCCCTGCAAGACTGCAGTGGCAAAACCAGCTCTGGATTTAGAAAAAATAGGCATGTGGTAATGCTTGGTGAAGGTATGTACAGAGCACCAGGTAGCAGCTTCTAGGATGTCCCTAGTAGGGACCCCCTGAAAAAGGCTGTAGAGGTAGATGCAGCCCTGGTGGAATGTGATCTTATCCCCTGTGGGGTAGGTTTTCCATGGTGCTTATAGCAAAAATGAATGCAATGGGCTATCCACTTAGAAATGGTTTGCTTTGAAATGGCCTTCCCCCCTTTGCCCCTGCAGCAAAGCCAACTAGCAGCTGTTCAGATTTTCTGAGACGCTTAGTCCTGTCCAAATAAAATCTAAGTTGTCTGTGCACGTCCAAAGAGTGTAGTATTCGTTCTCCTTTGTTTTGTGGATTCGGGAAAAAGGTAGGCAAATGAATGGACTAATTAAGGGCCACACTAGACACCACCTTGGGCATAAAGGAAGTATTGGTCCTGAGGGAAACCCTATCTGCATGGAAGATAATGAAGGGCTCCACTGCCATGCGGGCCTGTAATTCAGACACTCTTCTGGTGGAAGTGATGGCTAGAAGGAAGGTTGTCTTCCAAGAAAGGAATTTAAACTCTGCAGTTGCAGCTGGCTCAAAAGGAGCGAGAGTGATATTTTCCAATACAAAGTTAAGGTCCCAGGCTGGAGTAGGGGCCCTCCTGGGGGGGTCTTACATTTTTGGACCCTCTGAGGAATTGCTTTAGCAGAGGGTGAGAGAAGAGGGGTGATTCAGTATTATAATGTGCTGAAATGGCAGAGGCATGAATTTTAACTGACGAGAAGGATAGGCCCTTGTGGAGCATTTCTGTTAAGTACTGAAGAATATGAGGTAAGCTGGGCACCGTTGTGCCCATCCCCTGAGTCTGGCTCCAGGAACAGTATCTTTTCCACTTTTCAGCATAGGATTTTCTAGTACTAGGCCTCCTTGCCTCCAGAATGACATCTAGCACCTGCTTACTGAGGGGTGCTATTGGAGAGCTCAAGGAATTAGCCAGGCTGCAAGGTTCAGGGATTGAAGCTGAGGGTACAGAATCTGGCCCACCTGCTGGGACAGCAGGAAAGGGGTCTGAGGCAGGTGCCATGGTTCCAGCAATGTCATACTGGCGCAAGAGGGGGTACCAGTGCTGGTGTGGCCAGTCTGGTGCAATCAGTATTGCCCTTGGTTTGTCCTGTTTAATCTTTAGCAGAACCTTCGAGAGGAGAGGCAGAGGGGGAAAGCCATACACTGAGAGGCTTTCCCAGGTAAAGGACAGGGCATCCACTTTCCAAGCTTGACTGCGGGAAGTCCTTGTGCAGAATTTGTCCAACTGGTAGTTCTGAGGGCAGGCAAACAGGTCTATCTCTGGAGTCACCCATTTGTTCCTCAAGAGGTTGAATATTGTGTGGGTCCATGAGATTTCTGCTTAGGTCGTTTGTCAGTGAATTTAGCTTGCCTGGCAGGAATTGAGCTTGTAGGTGCACTTGGTAACTCAAGGCTGTGTTCCACAGAGCCATGGCTAGTCTGCAGAGAGGGTACGAGTGGGTTCACCTCTGCTTGTTTATGTACCACATAACTGTGGTGTTGTCTGTCTTTACCAATAATTGTCCTGGAAGAATGCGGTCCTTGAAGGCTGTCAGGGAATTCTGTACAGCTAACATTTCTTTTGGGTTGATATGCAGGTGCATCTATCTTGGGGTCCATTTGCCCTGAATGCACTGCCCTGCCAAGTGAGCCCCCCATGCATAGTCTGATGCGTCTGTTGTTAGGGTTTGGGCAGTAAGGGGTAGAGTGAAAAGGAGCCCCTTGTTGTGTAAGCAGGCCTCTGTCCACCAAAGGAACTCTGTCTTTATACAAGGAATGATACGAATCATTGATTCCAGGTCTTGAGAATGTTGACACCGCAGGCTTTTTAGATACCATTGTAGTTTCCTCATATGCAATCTTGCATATGGAATTAGTAGATTGCAAGAGGCCATGAACCCCACAGCTTGCAGATTTTTCCTTGCAGATAGCAGGTTCTTTGTGGTCAGTAGTTTGAAGTAGGTTGTCAAATAAACCTGTTTCTCTGGAGCGAGGAAAGCCATCTGGGAAGTTGTATTCAAGCTTGCTCCCAGGAATACAATTTGCTGGCAGGGTACTAGGTGAAATTTCTTTTCATTTATGGTGTACCCAAGTGAGTTTAGAAGTTTCTTTCCGAATGCCAGATGTTTTAATAGCAATTCCTGGCTTTTTGCCTGAATCATACAATCGTCCAAGTATGGGTATATTTGAATATTTCTCTGCCTGCAAAATGTAATGGCTGGAGCTAGACACTTTGTGAATACCCTGGGCGCAGTAGATAAGCCAAAGGGAAGTGCAGAGAACTGATAGTGCATGGAGCCTGCCCTGAAGCGTAGGTATTTCCTGCAAGATTCCCTTATTGGAATGTGCAGGTAAGCTTCCTTTAAGTCTAAGGTTACCAACCAGGCATCTTTGCCTAGCATAGGAAACAGTTGTTGAAGTGTTAGCATCTTGAATTTTGGGATTACCAAAAAGTGTTTAGAATAGAGAGGTCCAGGATAGGAAGCCAAGAGCTGTATTTTCTGGGTACCAGGAAAAGTCTTGAATAAAAACCTTGTCCCTTTTCTTCTGCTGGGACAGGTTGAATAGCCCTGATACTTAGAAGAGAGAGAACCTGCTGTAGAGCCTCTGCCCACTGATTTGGAGATAGGTCTGGCCAACCATTTGGGGTTGGTAGGGTGTGGAAGTGGAATCTGTATCCTTGGGAAACTATATTCAAAACCCATTTGTCCTGGGTAATGAGTTCCCAGTTTTTTGCATGTAGGGCAAGCTTTCCTCCTAAGGGAGCAGGCAGTTGAGCAGGGCTTGGAAGGGTTAAGGTTAAGTCATTGTGCCATTTTCCCGTAGGGGGGTGTCTTACTACTCCCTGCTTTGGAAGTGGGAGCCCCCCACTGCTTAGGCCTGTGCTTAGCCTGAGACTGTAACCTAGGTGGTCTGCTGTTCCTGGGTTTGGACTGAGAAGGCCTGGAAGAGGCTGGAAAGGACCAATTCTTTGAAGGTCAATGCCTACTAAATCTGGGAGGCTGTACTTGCAGGAAATCTTTAACAGTTTGCATAGATTTAGCTTTTTCCTCCATCTTTTTGAGGACGACTTCTGCTCTGTTGCCAAACAGGCGGTCTTGGTTTAAGGGAGCATCCAGTAATTTAGCTTTAACATGATCTGGCAAGTTTTGCTCCTTAAGCCAAGCATGCCTTCTAAGTACAGACCCAGTGGCAGCAGCCCTGCAATATGCTTCTAAAGAGTCAAAATCACATTGCAAAGTATGTTTACCAACATGTGCTGCAGAATGCATTAAAGCCTGTAATTCTTTGTGTTCAGTACAGTCAGGAATCAACATCATCTTCTGTTTAAGTATTCCCATAATATGCTGCTGGTACTTTAACATATGAAACTGGCAATTTAAAGCCCTAATGGCCAAAGTAGCAGAAGTATATACCTTCTTACCCCATCTGTCCAAGGCTTTAGAATCTCTATCAGAAGGGGTAGGGTTTTTGGCAGCAGTAGCCTTAATGCCGTTTGGTCCCTGGGAAATGGTCTCTGGATCCGCAGTAGGATTCTTGAAGAGGAACTTGTGAGAGTCAGGTACTCTCTAATACCTGTCAGGTTTTCTGGGAGCTGGAGGTAAAGTGTCTGGGGAAAGGTTACATTCCAAGAAGGCATCATCTACAATGTTCAGAACAGGAGGGATAGCTAAAGGCCTGTGTTTAGGGAGGAGTATAAATTCCCTAAGCCTCTTTTTGGAGTCAGAGTAATCCTGGCTTTCCCAGCAGAAATGCTCCCTAAGAGTGTGCAAGGTTTCACCAAAAGAAAAATCCTCTGGAGGGGAAGCAGAGGGAATGAAATCCTCTGCATCAGAATCCTCATAGGTAGATAAGGGCAAATCCTGGTAATCAGAAGAAACAGAAATATCAGATTCCTGATCAGAGGAATCAGAAGAAAAAACAGTTCTAGGTCTCTTTGAGGGGGGAGGCTGGCTTCCCCTAATTAAGGTAATAAGGTCTTCAGCCATTCTAAGCATTTGTTTTTTAGACATATGGGCCTGAGCATGCAGTTTGGACGTTGGTTTTCAAGGTGTGGGTCGAGTTTTAGGCCTGGTTGAGGAAGATGGCGTTGATTTAAAATGCAACTCTGTAGGCCTGAATACACCCTCAGAAGCCGGTGCCTGCACAGCGGCTCCAGACCCATCCAAGGTAGAGACATCCGCAGGTTCCATAGTTAAAGAAGCATCTTGCGGCATACCAGACTCCGAATGGGTCTCAGTAGAGGCCTGTGAATCTGAAGTAGCGGGTATCAGGGGGTGCGAAAGTGCCTCACTGAGTACCGGCAAACTGGCGACTAGCTTAACGGAAGCATCGTCGGCAGTTTTGGACCTATGCAGTCTGTCTCTGTCTTTATCTTTATGTTTTTTTGGAATATTGGTAGTCGGATGGCTTACCGAAGCCATTTCTGGATAGTTATACAGAGTACCAAAACAATTTGCTGCAAATATAGACCGACGACAAATAGTTCAGGGGTTGAACAAGGCACAAATCTGACAGTGAGGAACGTCGTGGTCTGGGCCTAGGAATGCAGTACGAATGAAAATCTTTTTGAGGTATTTGCTTTCCACAGGTAATACAATTGTTAACTTTTACTGACATCGGTTAAGTGCAAGAAAAAGGATCCCCAACAGGGTACTTGGCTTTTGTGAAGACTTCAGTTCTGAAACTCGAAAACGAAAATTTCAGGAGTCTGCCAACCGGCACTTGTGAACTATTGCTTCGGGCACTGCGTGGCAAGAAAGACTGATGTAATGGCGTCGGCTGCATGTTTTATACCCCTGACGACCTGACGTCATGGAAGAAGAGACAGCAGGCAGATAACCCAAATGTGATGACTGCAACAGTGAAACATGAAGAACGTCAATATATTAATATGGGCAGTACTAAAAAAAGTTTAATTAAAATAATTTCCTTAATTCAGAAAACACATAATAAAAGTATCAGAAATAGCCAAAGAAGAACCTCTGAAAATGGACAGTTAAATCACACTTTAGGTAGATCTTTGTAAGTACTAGGACAGCAGTATATAGTAGTACAATTTCAGGAGCAAACTACATGCATTTAGTTCACTCTCTCATCCTTCTTTTGAACAATAAAACATACCCATGTACACAGCAAAGTTTAAAGCACTAAAAACATTCTGGTATGGATGGAAACAATAACACAAGATTTTTTTTTTTTTTTGGTAAAATAGTGAAAGGGAAGCAGCTAGGCATTTGCTCGGCAGATGGGATGCCTTGTTTGGCAATAGCATATTTTGCAATTTAGTACTGCTGTAAGACTGAAGTCCTGTTTTCAGATATTTGACATTCATGAAAACTAATGTACAGCATACTACAGCATGGAAAGTCAGCGACGAATGGAACAGCAGACTCACAATTATACATCAAATGATATTTGTCTGGCAGACAAAAATAAAAAAAATGTCTCTGAAAGTCACTTCCAGTGAATTAGAGAGCAAGCTTTTTTTGCAAGGGATCAAACCCCCTAGACCCCGAAATGGGGGAAGATCCCCCACCTCACCCGAAATGATATATATTCTTATTACCACAATCACATAACAGTGGAGAAAAGTGTAACACTCAACGATTGTTTAAAGTGGCTTTTGGTGATATTTCCTTCTCGGTCTTGTCCATTGGGCAAATGTCTGTCAATAACTGCTCACATTCCTGCAACAACTGACACACTTTTGTTTTTTTGTATTTTAGGTATCATCTACTATCACCGTATGTAATACATTGTATGTCCAATTTATTGACATACAATTTTTTACATAATGATAGCAGATGAAACAGTTTTTGCTAACTACTGTTGTACAACACCCTGCTTCCACAACATAACATGACAGAACACTGGGATGTTTACAAATATACCCTATGTGTGTCATACACTGTGATAGTCTATATCATCATCAGTAATGACTGCATAAAGAGGAATGGAGGTGGTATTGCTTTAGCATTTCCCAACAACTACCACATTTCCTCTTATAACAAATGAATGT
Source organism: Protopterus annectens (assembly GCF_019279795.1). NCBI lineage: Eukaryota > Metazoa > Chordata > Ceratodontiformes > Protopteridae > Protopterus > Protopterus annectens. The sequence goes on from NC_056732.1 coordinate 1,341,798,503, forward strand.
TAAAATTCAATTCAGCAGATCTTATTACTTTCCTGAAATTAAACAATGATAAACAAATATGTATTACTGTTCTTTACATCCCTCCTGGTGACAATGCAGCTATACTGGAAGATACCCTATAAAAGATCTCCATAACAATTCCACAAGAAAAGATACTACTAGCTGATGTAAATGTCAATTGGTTTAACATAACTCTAGAACCCCCCTACATCTAGCATTAACTTATTTGGTTTAACACAACTAATTAACAGTCCCACATATTACAGCAAGACATTAAATTCTCTATTAGACTAGTTCCTAGTATCAGGCCCCAACAAATACACCACCACAGATACAATGTCAGACGCTCTCAGTGATCATCTCCCATTCTATACAACCAGACATGTCACACAGGCATAAAACAAACAACCATTCCAAGTTTAACTCAGAAATGTACATTACTACTCAATCATCTATTAACTGTACTTCCTAAAAATTCTCCCCTTAGATGATGCAGCAAATTAATTCAGTACAACTTTCCTGAATATCCTACACAGCCTTGCTCCTCATAGAAGGAAGAGAATAAAAACAAATACAATTCAGCTATCCAAAAAGAGTAGAATGCTAATGCAGAATAGAGAAAAAGCAAGGAAAGAATGGCAAAAATATAAAACACCACAATATCTTGAAAACATTAGAATGCTTCACATTTGTACTAAAAAGCAAATAAAGGAAGACAAAAATGTACTATAATAACTTTCGGAATAATAGTAACCAACCCTTAAAATTCTGAAAAATTCTGGACAGCCACTGAAGAAATCTTGCATCCCGGCCAAAAATTCTAGCCTAACCCCTCTCCCAAAAACTCACCATTCAAAACCACAATACAATTCAACTCTTGCTTCATAGATAGTACAGCATCTCTAACAAAGGATTCCTCAATATCTAACCCTAAACCTGCCCAACAGCCATGTATCACCACTTTCACATTCACCTTCAAAGGTATGCTGACATACTACATAAAACAAACTCAAGCCATACTCTACTTCAGCTGATGACCTTCAAAGTACCTTCAAATAGCAGCCAATAGCACTGCCTATCCAGTCTCAAGCCTTTACAATAATTCAGTCCAGGAATCCCACATTCCCTCTGCCTGACAAAAGTCAGATATTATCCCTCTGCACAAAGGAGGAACTTCAACAGACAATACTAACTATAGACCTAAATCAATTGTATCCTCCACCTCCAAAATACTTGAAAATGCATTCAAAAAACATTACTGAACCATCTCCTGCAGGAAGAACTTTTATCCCCCACACAGCACGGCTTCCGTCCTTCCACTGTATTAACATCACACTTCTAACCTATACAGATAGTATCAATAAAGCTAGAGATAAAGGCAAAATAATCTCCTCTATTTCTAGACTTGTCTAAAGCCTTCAACACAGTCTGTCACAGCAAACTTCTACTTCAGATGTCCTCAGCAGGTCTTTCTCAGCCCACCCTTCTATGGTTCAAAAACTACCTATCCAATAGATATCAGTAAGTAAAATGACATTCTGCTCTTCTAGCCATACCTCCCAGTAATCACCGGTGTACAACAAGGCTCTATCCTTGGTCCCCTCCTCTAACACTGTCATCAGTACCCTTCACACAGCCACATAACAAACCTCACTAATACAGTACAGAGACAACTCCACACTCATTTGCACATCTGACAGCATTGCATACCTCCAAAAACATTAGTCAGGAAGCTTTAACAGCCAATGAAACATGGTTTTGTAACTGATAACTCATTCTCAACACCCCCCCCCAAAAAAAATTTTTTTCTCCAAATCTCTCTCTCATGAAAAAAAAAAAATAAAAGTCCTATCTTTTGATGATACAACCATGAAGTCATTTCTAAAGTATGAGGGATGATGGTGGATGATAATCTTAAATTTGACCTGCATATACAAAATTGCATAAGAAAAGCTCATCAAAAACTAGGTATGCTTTACAGAGCAAAAAACTTTTTCACCGACAACTAAAACTACACTCGCCACTGCTTATCTTTTCCCCACAATTCTATATTGCACCCCCATATTTACTAACCTTCAGGCAACACAAAATTCAAAACCTAAACAAAGCTGCTAAATTTGCAGCAAGTACACCTTTCAGAGGGCACCACTGTTTACCACTAAAGTATACACATCTTCTTACCACCTATAAAATTATCCAACATTCATCTGTTTGTCCAGCACCAAATAACATTCTACACAATTATGTTACCAGTAGGTCATTAAGATCGAATGACCAAAACGTCCTGTCTGTCCACAGGCCTATCAAATCTGCTGGGCATTTTCTATACTTGCATCATGTTGCTAAGGCCTGGAACTCCTTACTTGTATCCATCAGGTCAATACCCTTATTCCCTCCCATCCTTCAAAACCACTCTGAGAGACTTTCTAGACAAAAGTTGTCTCTGTTCTTGCTCAACACCAGGATAAACTATATTCCTAAATGTAAACAAATACCTGTTCATACCTTACATCTCCTCACCTGGCTTATTCTCTTAAATATACCATAAGCCGGCTTTTCTCTCATTTCATATAGAAATTCCTGTTTGTATTATACTAACTTACCTTTAATTTCTCTATAAACTAGTTAAAATGTCTCTGTTTTTAATATGTCTGCATCTGAACAGGCACTAAAGAAAACATTACTCTCCTACAGTTGAACAGAGAAAGCAAGGGGTGGTATTCTGGACCTTCTTGCTATTTTTTAAATCTTTTTTATCTTGATATTGAACTAGAAAATACTGCAGTATACTGTTTTCTTTAGTTCTTAAAAAATGTCCATTCATTTGGTTTGATAAATCTGTCAAAATCTTTTTAGCTTGTCTCACCTTTTATAACTTAAAATGATTTCTGATGTGCCATTTTTTAATCTTGCTATCAGGACCATCTGCTGCCTGCGAATTCTCCTTACTCTCCAGGTCTCCTTGTCTGGTGCAGCTTTACCCAGTGGATTATGGACCTGTAACCCCACTTCTGTAGATGACATGATACATGGTGAAGAATGGAAAGGTGGTAGGTAGAAAGAAAACTCACTAAAGAATTATTTTCACAGATGTTATTAGAGTCTGTATAACGGACTATTCTTCCCTGGAATTAGATATATTTTACTGCAGCTTGCATTTCCCTATGTCTAACACAAATGTGACATAACCACATGTACAGCAGCTACCCAAGTCTGACAATTTGCTTTGTTGTGTCTCTTTTTTATTACAGTCATATTTAGGTCAGAATACATTATCTGACTGTATAACGACTAAGGTCAAAACATCTGCATTTTATACAGGTCATAACCTCAATAACAAAGACAAAGCCCGGTTGACCTGCTTGGCACTTTTACATTTCAGTGTTTAGGCTGACTTAATAAGCTGTACAAGTTCAACATCTCTTCTGCTATTTTAATGAAGGATCGGCTGTTGTTTTCTACAGGCAGCATTAAAATGTGTTGTAAGCAAATTTTCTTTCCATTTCTTACTTAGTAGTCAGTTGGAGAGCATCTTGAGCACTGGGCTTTCTGTGTTACACACCCATGCACTTGTTCCAGGCCAGGCAAATAACTGTATACTACACAGTGCTCAGACTGTGCTCAGAAATTAATGCTCATGTACTTCAGTACTCTAAACCAGTACAACTTTCCTTTTCCCTCTCCCTTGTGCTTTCATTTTTTGTAATGTTTCCAACTATTTGTGCAAATGCAGTAATCAAAACAGCATTTGTTAGCTAAATTTCCTTCAAAAACAAGAAAAAATGTCTTCATTCACCTATACCATCAAAATGTCTCAGGGCTGGATCTTTTCAGTTTACCTAAAACACTTTAGTAGCAATTCTATATTTATGAACACCATATCCAAACTACGAAGCATACTACCTAAATGTCTTTTAAAAAGTCCTTACAAGATTACATTATCATCAAAGGTGTACCACAAGGATTCATTCTTGTCCCCTTCTCTTCTGCATATTCATTAAGAAACTTCCTTGTGATCTCCCCCTCTTCTCACTCATCTTCTTTGTAGAAGACATAGTCATTTACTGATCAAATCACTTCCACACCAACATTCAATCTCAACTTCAGTCAGACTTCTTTGACCTCCTCCAGTGGCTTTTAGGTTCATAAATTAGTACTAGGCTAACTGCTCTTGTGGGACATTTTAAGCCTGGCCAATTACTCCATGTGAGAATCCAACCCTGCACTGTGTTATGTAAGGTAAACTCCTTTGCCATTATACCAACCTCCCACCAAAAATGAAACCGAGACAACCTTAGTTGTACTTTTAAGTTCAAAGATTAGTACTAAGCTAACTACTCTTGTTGGCCATTTTAAGCTAAGCCAGTTATCTCATGTGAGAATCAAACCCTGCACTATGTGTCTGTAAAGTAAACACCTTAGCCATTATGCCAACTTCCAACTTCTTTCATAAGTAAACCACAAGCTACTTCTCAATCTCTCCAAGACCAAAACTTCACTTTTTCAACTCTACAGAAAATTAAGCAACACCTAAATCTTTAACATGCAAAACCATACCACAGAAACCTCCACATTCAAATACCTAGGATCATGGTTTGATCAAACTCTATAATTCCATTTCTACAAAGAAAGAGTGAGAGCAAAAATAAATTCCCTCCTCCTCTGGGCTAAAAAGATCTTCCCTTTTCAATCTTAACCAGCCAGAGAAATCATCAGCAAATGAGTTATCTTCTCTCAGCTAGAATACGGACTGCCCATTTTCTCATTGACTTCAAGAAAAAAAAAAGCACAATAAAGACAATCTTTGACAGCATCTGACGATTCATTACAAACTAATCTCTTTGAGCATCACTGTATCACCCTAGAAAAAGCCAAATGGCTACCTTAACTTACTGTTAGGATCGCAACTCAACAAACTTCTCCAGTTCCAGATGTTTACTTCATAAAAAGGTCTTCAAAACAACTAGTGGGGGTTGGCAAATTGTTTAAAGTAGTTACAAAATTGGGGGTTGGTATAAGAGTTAAAGCGCTTACCTCACAGACACAAGGTACAGGGGTTTGATTCTCACTTTCCAAAGCATGGCTAGGCTTAAAAAGGCCTCCTGGGGGTTCTTAGTCTAGTAATCACCTATAAACATTTAAAGGGGAGGGGGTTGACATAATGGTTAAGATGTCTGCATCACAGGTACAAGGTACAGGGTTTGACTGTGATCTTGGATTATTGGCAAGGCTTAAAACGGCCTTCACTGCAATTAGCCTGATACTCACCTCTGATGTACTCACAGCATCTTCATCCAGGCTAAATGCTTCTGCTTCAATACTGCACATTTCACCTAACACACACACTACCCATTTCCTTTCCACTTCTCTTCTCACAGAAACTAATGCAAATATTGTAAGTTACACTCAACTTGTTTACTATATACAATTCTTCTATGTAACTAATCCACACTACTTTGTTATTACTTACATTTCTGATTTTCGTTTGTTTAGGAGTAAACAACACACACACACACACACACACATATAATATATATATATATATATATATATATATATATATATATATATATATATACACCTATATGGTACTTGCGTATTATCGCAACCAGGTTTTCACGATAATAATGGTTGTTTCCCGATGTGGAAATGTAACCGATAGTGGTGTGACAATGACAGACAATGGGTTTACTTTCACACTGAAGGTTGTTTTAGGCAGGGTTATCAGTAAAAACTGAGTAAGCTAATGTCGCTGTTTAGGTATGCACTTTACCGCCAGCATGTCATGTAGCTCGCAGTAAAGTGCATACAGGCTTCAACTGTCAGGGCTGCTGTCTTACTCAGTGCAATTGCTCTCCAGTTTCCCCCACATAAAAAGGCACAGACACATGAATTATGCTTTTGCTTCAACTTTTATTTTTAACTAATTTTAAACATAGGTTCAGGTCCAAACATGGCAGTAACGACAGGAAGAAGTGCAGCATCAGCCAGTAACATATTTTCCGTACTGTTGTTAGTAGGTTTAATCAGGAACCCGTAATCAGCTATCATCATCATCTACCCTCAGCGAAGGGAAAGCGACTCACGGAAAACACCCTGCGACCTTCTAACATTTCAATATATGAAGTTCAAGGATTGCTGCCCTTCCTAGTTTATGTGTCAAGATTTTCAGTAATGGTGCTAAGAAACTGTCCCTGTTTGGGAAGCAATGCCCATAGTTTACACAAAATTAAAGATTCAAAGTCAGTTCCTGAATAGACCTATTAAGACCACTTCAGGAAACAGCTTGATGATACGATTCTTCTTGTCGTTTGTGGCATGTAGCATGCTTTTTCAGTGGGACCTGATCATATGTTTAGACACTGTTAAAAATAAAACGTTAACCAAAACCATCCTTCATGTCTTTGCATGCTTGCCTTCTCTGAAGGATTCCTTCCACTCAGTGAAAATAGTCCATTCGTCAGTACGGTAGCATGCATGACGATTCAAGCACGCATGTGTGTAATGCATGCAAAAACTGGAAGAGGGTTTTCTGGAATGTTTCTTTTCCCCAAGCTAATGCAAAGTTATTCCACAGCAGTAAACACTGTGAATACCACCGTACAGTGTTTCATGACCTCGTCTCTACCAAAATATGCGAAATTCACAACCACGAAAATCTGGTTGCTATAATACGTAAGTACTATATATATATATATATATATATATATATATATATATATATATATATATATATAGTACTTACGTATTATAGCAACCAGATTTTCGTGGTTGTGAATTTCGCATATTTTATATATATATATATATATTTTGCATATTTTATATATATATATATATATATATATATATATATATATATATATATATATATATAGTCCGTTTTCATGTATATATATGGTCCTGCCCCCTGCTGGAACCCTGTAAAAGCCTGCTTGGGAATTTTGCAATGTTTTGTGTTGATAGTAGATCCAAACTGGAGTCACCACATGGAAAGCCAAATGAGTAAAACGTCTTTTATTGTTCCATAAAAACACAAGCGCTTTCACGTAGATAAACTACGCTTCTTCAGGTGTAAATATCATTAAAAAATCGAACTTCTTTTATACACAGCCTTTTGGCGCGAAAAACAAGATACAAAACAATGATGAGTCACTGATTTTTTTAGCTTCTCTTACTCTTAAGTCGGCAATAATCAAAATTTTAAAACAAAGAAAAACATCACTGATCACCTCATGAAAAACAGGCATATAAAAAGCTCATTCACTTCCAATACTATAAACATTTAAAACAAAGCAAAATTGCAGTGTAAATACTAAAAGCGTATAACCGCTATAAACCTAGTTAGCGTTAAAAGCTGGACCTCTGCTAACTTAGGCTGACAATGTGTAAAAAAATCCTAAGAGGTTATGTCCATCTCTACAATGCCAACCTGGTTGATGTCTAGTTATATACTTAGAACATCTGAACCGAATAAAATTAAAATTAAAATTACTTATGAAATAAGTGTGCTCACTACATATAGTAATTAATATCTCCAAACTCAAAATTGTCTGAACAGTGAAACTAATGCAAACGTTGCCGCTTGAAACCCATATATTCTGTAGCTCAATGATTGACACATATTCACCAGCTAACAAGCTGTGTTAAGCATAAGAGGCACTGTTTCAGTCTCCATAGAAACAGTAAACGGAAGACACAAAACGTGTCGCCCAGCTTCCTAGACTTATTTCTACAGCTATCTTTCAAATCCTAAACCTTCTGAATCATGAAATGCTAGTACTTACAATGAAAAATCATTCAACATGAAAACGGACTATATACACATCCTATCTATTTGAGCCTTAGAAAAGGCTGTCAATACATTACTGACTATACAACTGACATTCATTAGAACGAGTTCATAGTAGTGATATAGTTATTCCAGTCGCAAAATGCTTTACGCACAAAAGAATGCATCTGTTTACTCATCTATTACCTTTGATAGTATATTAGATTCAATCGTTGTACAATGCTGCATTTCAAAACTTTAAAGTGCAATCAGCAGCTAATAGGCTGCGATAAAGGTAAGAAAGTGCAATATATTAGGGCCCATATATATGGCGAACAATAGAAGGGGAAAGCATAACCCAAATTCCAAAAGAACTTTCCTAAAATCAAATGTGCTTGTCATTTCCCTTGTAAATCATAAAACATCTAAGTGTTCCATGACCAGTCCTGCAGCACAAAACCATTACTATGTACGGTCTATGCGCTGGAGCATGAGGGAAACAGTAACTAAACATAGGCCATGTGACTAGTGTATGCTGACTTAGATTCTCAGGCAAACATGGTCCAATTCAGCTATATAAAACGTCTTACTCAGTGTAATACATTTAATCACCCATCTCTTCCACACTGTAATAATATAAATTTAGTTAGTTAACAATATCCCATCACAACCCAAAAAGAGTAGTAGGGCAGTAACTATAACAAAATCATGTACTGTTACAATACATAAACTATTTGCATCTCATAAATAGTCAAACATTGACTTCAGGGAACTCTCACTCCAAAAATCTGTGAAAATCATAGAGTGCTGCAATTCACTTGCATAAAGAAGGAAGAAATTCTGGTGACTATCTGTGTAATCGAAATATTTTTATAGATTAACTGAACTGACTGATGTGATTAATATGGTTCTTTCTAATTGTCATATAAATACTATTGCATAAAAATTTATATCTAACTTATAAAAAAATATAATATAATAGACGTAAAAAATTATGACAATAGCTTTTATAAAAAGTACAAAATTGAAAAAATAATAAATAAACACGCTAAATTTTATATGAGTATAAATACATGGTGATCTGAATATTTCTTTCTTAATTATGATCAAATGTATTAATGAATTTATCTACAAGCAATTGAAGTTAGTGAAATACACCTCTATTTTAATATTTCTTCCTATTCAAAACGGGCTTAACTGATACAGATTGATTGATCCCAGGAAATATATGTGCTTTCAAGGTCAGGATCCATTTCAACTCCCTGACGGCTAACTGATTGTTATTATCTCCTTCTCTAGGGTTCAGGGGTAACTTCTCTAGCACTTTAAAGCCAAATTTATGGGTGTTATATTCAATAATGTGTTTGGCTAAAGCATTACTTTCTTTCCCTTTTCTGATGTCATAACAATGGTTGTAAACCCTATCACGGAGCCGTCTTTTTGTTAATCCTACGTAAAATACGTCACAGTGATCACATGTAGCCAAATATATCAAATTGCTGCTGTTACAATCACTGAAGAATCTGGGAATGAAGGTAAATATGCCTTCTGGATGTATAAAACTGATATGTTTAGATATATAAGGACACATAGAACAGCCACCGCAAGGAAAGGTACCAAGCTTATCACAATCTACTTTGCTATGTAGTGTAGTTCGTTCTAAGCAGAGAATTTCTCTTAAACTCTGAGAAGTCCTACAACTGAACCTAGGGAATTCACCCACTATGGTTTTAGTGAAGGGGTCTGTGACCAAAACATTCCAATTTCTAGTAATAATCTTATTTAAGTTAAAACTATCACTAGTGAACTTGGTAACGTAGCTCAATTTATCTGTGAAGCTGTCTTTAGATATAAAGTGTTTCTTAAAAACAGTGCTGTTCCCGACTGCAACAGTATCAGCAGAGTTTGATAACTTATTGAAAACTTCACGTTTGCAGTCTGTAAACATCCTAGAGGGATATCCCCTTGCTCTAAACAAAGTCTCTAATGTGTTGAGTTCCCTATCCAAGGTGTCACTATGTTGACATATTTTAAAAATTCTGTGTAATTGACTAGATATTATCCCTTTAAAGGTATGCCTTGGGTGCATGCTGCTGAAATGTAGCAGCGTATTCCTCCAAGTTGATTTCCTATGTAGCGATGTAACAATCCTATCACCTTTAAATTGTAGTTGCAAATCAAGAAAATGTATCAAGGTATAAGATGTTTCAACAGTAAATCTCAAAAAAGAGGAGGTAACTTCAAGTTCATTAACAAACTTGATACAATCAGTCTCAGTACCCTCCCACACAAAAAGAACATCATCCACAAACCTCTTGTAGATCCTAATCTTTCTAAAATCCGGATGTTTAAACAAATGTTCCTGTTCCCAATTGTATACCACAAGATTGGCATAACTATTCGCACAGGGGGTGCCCATGGCAACCCCCCATTTTTGCAAATAAAGTTGGTTTTGGTACAGGAAAACATTGTTGTTAAGTATTAGATCAAGGAGACAGTTAATTAAGATTTTCCTATTGTTGCTGTATTCAGATAAAGTAACTAATACCTCATCAATGGCTTGAAGCCCCTGGTCATTCGGAATGCAGGTAAAAAGATTTTTGACATCCATTGTCACTAATAACAATGGTGTCTCCTTCCTACTAAACTCAAGATCTTTTAAGGAATCTACAAGTTGGTATGAATCTCTGAGGATATGTGGAATGTGGTCCACTAAAGGTCTAAGAACACTCTCTACAAAAGAGGAGATGGTGCACGTTACCCAATTGTCACTGGAGACTATGGGTCTCATAGGTATGGGTCTAAGGCCTTTGTGTATCTTTGGTAGGCCTTTAATCAGGGGGGTAGTGGGAAATTCAATGAAAAAATATTCATACAACTCACAACTAATCTGTCCCCCCATCAAAAGGTCATAAAGATCAGCTTGTACGGTTTTAATAATTTTCTGATATGTTATCGTAGTAATCTTCTCATATACAGTATCTTCTGACAAAAGATTAATCATAGTGAGACCATAGTCTAGGGAGTTCATTATGACTACAGCTCCCCCCTTGTCTGCTGGTTTAACAATAATGTCAGTGTTTCTCTTTAACGCCAATAAAGAATCTTGTTCTGCTTTGGTCATGTTGAAAAAGCAGCATCTCTTCTTATGTTTAGCAAACCAATCATAAAAATCAGTCTCACATGTTTTCAGAAAGCTCTCAACATTGTGTGGCATGCATGGTATAAAGCTGCTTTTGGCTCTAAAAAAATTCTTGATATCATTTGTTTTGAACGCACTATTATTCTTAAACAAGATTTTAAGAGAAACATTACGACAGAACAATCTTAGATCCACCAGCACCTCATTAAGGGAACTAGTTTGAGAAGGTACAAAATTAAGACCTTTCTCTAAAAGGGAAATGTCTGAGTCAGATAGAATATGCACAGAAGCATTATATACTAGAGAGTTCAGTTCCTCTGTTTCCTTGTTGCAGTATATCTTTCTCCGGATCCTTTTCTTTTTCTTGGTCCTCTGCTGTGAGAGTGACCTCTCCATCCCAATTGTTGCTTTACTGGAAACGGTAAAAAAGTATTCATTGCAGGTGCTGAGTCCTTAGGTTTTGCTCCTGCTAAAAGAAAAGCTGAAGCTGCTTGTTGATTAGGCGGAGGTGTGTCACTAGAACAGTTCATATCTTTCTGGTCTGCTAGAGAGTGAGAAGATTGGTTATTGGGTAACACTACATTGTTCTTAAAAATACTGGTTATAGGTGCTGATGGTAGAACATCTGAAGAAACAGTGTTTATAGTCACATTAATAGAGGGTTCTAAACCAATATTATTATCTGAAGTGTTCACTCTAGATGCTCCTTGTGGATGGGAGTTCCCATTTCTAGGCCAAAGAAAAATTTGACCTGTAGCAAAGTCATTGGCATCTCTCAAGATTTTTCTCTGTTTTACCAATTTTAAACGTTCACTAAAAGATTGAACTTGGGTCCAAATATTGTCAATTCTCTTGACAAAATAGTCTGTTGAAAAACTATCTAGAATGGCTTTGTATTGTACCTCTATCTTCTTCCTTAAATCAGCTTCAATTGGAGCAAAATATTCAAGTAGCAAGTTGATGTAATTAAACCCAAGCTGTATATTTAAATCTTGCCATTTCCTGAGAAGTAAAGGGTGAGAATCACCATAGGAAGGCATACAAAACACACGCATGCCCCTGGGAATAATTTTAAAGTGAATACATGCCTCTAGGTGCAATCTCTGCCCCGCATACCTCTGTAGCTGATACAGGTCATCTTGAAGCAGTCTGGAAAGTTTATTAAATTCAGTAACACTCTCACCGTTTGAGGGTTGTGATGAAACATTAACTTGATTAGTTAATTCCAGAGTCAATAAAGGATTCTCGGTACAATGCTTGAGAATGTCCCAAGCTGATGTAACAGATGTCCTCGTCTCTGGAGTGAAGTCTAATTCGATTTCAGTGTATTCCATGAGTCAACATTGCTGACAGCACCAAAACAGAGAGAAAAAAAGTGTAACGAACTGCAGCAACAAAGCAAAGACTCCGTATAGGAAAACGTAAAACAAGTGTAGATAGTAGATCCAAACTGGAGTCACCACATGGAAAGCCAAATGAGTAAAACATCTTTTATTGTTCCATAAAAACACAAGCGCTTTCACATAGATAAACTACGCTTCTTCAGGTGTAAATATCATTAAAAAATCGAACTTCTTTTATACACAGCCTTTTGGCGCGAAAAACAAGATACAAAACAATGATGAGTCACTGATTTAATTAGCTTCTCTTACTCTTAAGTCGGCAATAAACAAAATTTTAAAACAAAGAAAAACATCACTGATCACCTCATGAAAAACAGGCATATAAAAAGCTCATTCACTTACAATACTATAAACATTTAAAACAAAGCAAAATTGCAGTGTAAATACTAAAAGCGTATAACCGCTATAAACCTAGTTAGCGTTAAAAGCTGGACCTCTGCTAACTTAGGCTGACAATGTGTAAAAAAATCCTAAGAGGTTATATTATGTCCATCTCTACAATGTCAACCTGGTTGATGTCTAGTTATATACTTAGAACATCTGAACCGAATAAAATTAAAATTAAAATTACTTATGAAATAAGTGTGCTCACTACATATAGTAATTAATATCTCCAAACTCAAAATTGTCTGAACAGTGAAACTAACGCAAACGTTGCCGCTTGAAACCCATATATTCTGTAGCTCAATGATTGACACATATTCACCAGCTAACAAGCTGTGTTAAGCATAAGAGGCACTGTTTCAGTCTCCATAGAAACAGTAAACGGAAGACACAAAACGTGTCGCCCAGCTTCCTAGACTTATTTCTAAAGCTATCTTTCAAATCCTAAACCTTCTGAATCATGAAATGCTAGTACTTACAATGAAAAATCATTCAACATGAAAATGGACTATATACACATCCTATCTATTTGAGCCTTAGAAAAGGCTGTCAATACATTACTGACTATACAACTGACATTCATTAGAATGAGTTCATAGTAGTGATATAGTTATTCCAGTCGCAAAATGCTTTACGCACAAAAGAATGCATCTGTTTACTGAAGGATTCCTTCCACTCAGTGAAAATAGTCCATTCGTCAGTACGGTAGCATGCATGACGATTCAAGCACGCATGTGTGTAATGCATGCAAAAACTGGAAGAGGGTTTTCTGGAATGTTTCTTTTCCCCAAGCTAATGCAAAGTTATTCCACAGCAGTAAACACTGTGAATACCACCGTACAGTGTTTCATGACCTCGTCTCTACCAAAATATGCGAAATTCACAACCACAAAAATCTGGTTGCTATAATACGTAAGTACTATATATATATATATATATATATATATATATATATATATATATATATATATATATATATATATATATATACATACGGTAGCAGTGCACGTTATTGAATGTTTTTTGCTTGAGCTACAGTATATTGAACAAAAAACATCAAATCCCAAAACACTGATCACAATGGGGCAAGAGAAATGGTCCTGCCCCCTGCTGGAACCCTGTAAAAGCCTGCTTGGGAATTTTGCAATGTTTTGTGTTCGATATTTTGTTCTTCAAATAAAAAAAAATTGAGATTTAGGAATGTGAACGTATACATACATAATTAAAGATTATTCTTTAAATGATATAAAAATTTGCAGACGCACAGACTGAATGCACAACTGTACTGATGGTGTCACCTGATTATGCAAATGTATGATAGGACCATCTGATCCACTTCTCTGTAAAACTCTTCCCTATTATCCCCTTAGTTCCTTTCATTTCTAGTTCTTAAAATACAACCTCCTCCAACTGTTTGCCATCTCCTTTGTACATTTTACTGACCCTCCCCTTTTTTACAACAATGGTGGCTGTCTTTCCCAGTTATAAAAACTGAGTGTGTTACTTGCATATATAATGCCAATACTGTTGCTCACACTGCGCCCCTGCTTGGGGTCTCAGCCCCCCAAAATGTTTTTTTCTTCTCTCTGGGAATTATCAAGGACAGAGGAATAAATGGGCTGTATTTAGGGGATGTCAAAGGTCAGCATGCATAACAGTAAAAACCACAGAGGAAAACAGTTTCTAGGCTTTCGTGTACAAAATACTTCTCTATTATCTTACTATCCAGAGAAGGACACAGCAAATAAGATTCGCTGCTGTGTGTCCCCCCTTCAGAGGCAAAGTATAAAAGGTGAAATTACCTTAGCTGCACTGTCATCCTCTTTTAAATCATATTTTAAATTATACAATTAAGTGGAAAAAATAACTCATTAAAATGTATTTATTTATTAACACTTGTTTACTGGGGGAAAGTCTGACTTGGTAATGGTTCCCATTTTCAAAGGCCTGGGGAGAAAATCTCTTGCAATAAAAATCAATATCAATCATCCACATAAACGGTCATAGAATATAGACATTAACATCAACATGTGCACTAAAAGGAATAAGTAATATGGTGAATGTTACTGTTACATAAAAAATGTATATAGTTGGTAATAAGAAAATTAAAACAAATAGTTATTGTTTGTAATGACAATGAAGACAGGAGTAACATGACATGTTTGGATGTCATGTTGTTTGAGAAGGAATGAAGCCAAGAGATAGAGTAAGTTAGAAAAAGGTAAATTAGGCATGGAAGAGATAGATGATAATGGTGAAGACAAAGATTTTGCTGACTTCTACTGAATTCCAGTTTGTACAAGTATGGTCTTTTCTTTTTTTGAACGGAAAAATTATTTCTATAGAAAGAGTTGGAGATATGTGATTTTCAGACTGCTTATAAAGTCAAACCTGTAAATTACACCAGTTAGATAAAACTGGTCTATAAAGTCTTATATACAAATGCTAGAAGCATGTGGAATAAAGCTAAAGCATTCAGCCTTTTTGTTAAAGAATATAAGCCCAGATTAGCAACTGTTATTGAAATGTGGTTTAACGACACTATATGGGATGAACACTTGGAAGGGTATACATCACACTGAAGTTGGACAGTTAATATTCAGTTGGTGGAATACTGGTCAACTGTCCAGATTTTGTCTTATATTTCTGGTCTGTTCCTCATAAAATTTGTGTTTTTCTGGAAAATCACGGTGATAATCTGAGGCTTGAAGTCACCAAATAATGACATACATTTAAGTCTCAGGCTTCAAATCCTTCAGAAAATGTACATTAACACAATTCCTGTCAATCCAGCAACTTTCTACGTTTATAAGAGTAATATTTAAGATCTGTCTCTATTTTTGGACCGTTGTCCCCACATTTGTCAGGCTTGGTCCAGATTTCCTGCAGTAACAGGTTAAGAGGTATGGTCGTTGGTGGTAGTGTAGAAATTTGTCTTCAATACTCCTTGAGAAATTTATCAGATCCTTTAACTAGGAACAACCAGAATGGTGCATTTTCTAAATTTAAATGCATATTGTTCAGTGGTGTCATTTTACAGCTCTCCCCAACTACTTCCAAACCTAATATGCATTTATGTTTTTCTGAAATTTACTTCTTCACAATAGGATAAATTCTTAACTGTTATCACAGGTTCATAGGTAGGTACTAGGCTATTGGCCCTAGGGCCTATACAAGCCTAGCGCTTTCGCCACCCAAGAAAATTATTTTCCTGTGCCCCTGTCAAGCAGAACCACAGAAGTGATCCCTGAGGTGAATTTCCTATTACCCATCCAATCATCAAGATTTTTCTTGAAGAGTGCTAATGAGGAGCTCTGCTTGACAAAGATAGGTAGTCTGTTCCAGAGTATGGGAAGTCTCTGGGACAGGAATCTATCCCTCCAGCATGTTCTGCTTATTCTGGTGACAAGGTGTAGGTCCCTAGAGTGTGTAGCTCGGAGCGATTGGGATTTATTTAAGTGGAGCATGTCCAACAGCTCTGGGTTTGACATAGCTTTGTATGTTAGGCAGAGGTCGCCTCTGAGTAAGCAATATGCGACGGATTAAAGTTGAAGTTTTTTGAGATGGTCTGCGTAAGGCATCTGTTTGAGGCCAATAATCCTCTTTGTGAGGTATTTTTGCAGCCTTTCCAGTTGTTGTAGATGTCTTGTGAGTACATACCAAAAGGGGCATTGTACTCTATAATGGGTCTAATGAGTGGGTCTAATGAGTGATGAGTAGAGGGGAACAATTACCTCTTTTTTTCTGGATGAGAAACCTTTTGTGATGAGGTGTGCCATGTAGAAGGATTTCCTGACCACTTTGGCGATGTGATTATCAAAGGAGAGACTACTGTCCCCATGTGTCCCAAGGTCTCTCATCACACTTTCGGTGTTAAGTAGACTACTGCCTATGTGGTAGTTCATGGGTACAGGGTTTTTACCAAAGGGGATGACAATGCACTTTATGGCACTGAGCTTGAGACCATGTCTTTGACACTAGGCATCTGTCTCAGTGAGGCCCTTTTGTAGGATGTCCACATCATTAGGAGTTTCGATTATGGCTCCTAGTTTGCAGTCATATGCGAATTTAGTTAGCCAAAGACCTTCTGTGTTACCCTGTACTTCAGAGAAGTAGATACCAACAGGAGAGGACCCAGGACTGAACCCTGTGGTACTCCACTTGTCACTGGTCTAAAGTCTGATTTGGAGTCTGCTACTTTCACAGTGTGGGTTCTGTCAGTAAGCCAATTGGCAACCCATCTTGTGACATAGGGATTCTGATGAAGTCTGGTACTAACAGAAGAAAGCGCGCTCAATCCCAGGTCGCTGTATTTGTCCTATGTGGAATAAATTTTGGTGCAACGATTTATAAGTTCGTATTTCGTGCATTTTTTACATCAGTTTACTACTTTGTTACTTCTGGCAATTATAGTTCTATACAGGATATACCCTGCATTGTGAAGCCGGTGGCAACTGTTTGTGTTATTGAACATAGGGATTTATCCCTAGTTTAGTGAGTTTAAATATAATTCCAAAGTGGGGGATGGTGTTGAATGCATTGATGAGATCTAAATAGGCTGTGTGAACCACCTTACCCTCATCTATGGCTTTGGTGACTACTTCAAAGAAGTCTATCAGGTTTAGGAGACATGATCTGCCTTTTACAAACCCAAACTGTGTGGGGTCCAGAGTTTGGAGATCTCCGATGTCTTTGTTTATGAGTTCCATGATGATATGTTCCATGGCCTTGCAGACAAGGCTCGTCAGGCTAATGGGGTGGTAGTTCCCAGGGTCTGTTGCGGCCCCCCCTTTGTGGAGTGAGATAACTGCCGTGATGCGCCATTCAATGGGCACAAAGCCTGAGGTGAGGCTATGACTGAATATGGTACTTAGGTGAGGTGCCAGTTCATTCTGTAGTTCATGTAAAAGGCAGCCTGGGATGTTGTCAGGTCCCATGGATGCTGTGTTCTTGGCTTTGGAGTGTGAAGTTTTTACCTGTGCAGCCGTGATTACAGGAACTTTGCATTCTTCTGGTATAAAGATGGGCCCTTTAGGGGGAGAGAGGGGGTAAAGTTAGCACTGAACCTATCTGCCAGGATGTTGGCAATATCAGTTGGTTCTGTATATTTAGTGTCACTGTGCTGTAACTCAGAGCAAATCTGAGTGTTGCCATTGAGATTCTTGACATAGCTATAGAATGCTTTGTGGTTGTCTTTAGAATCAGTGGCAATTTTGTTTTCATAACTAGCTTTGGAGGATTTTATGAGGCATCTCAGCTTCTTACTGAGGCTGACCAGGGAGTTCCTCCAATCGTGGGATTTTACTCTTTTTTGCAACAGTTTCTTTCTTCTGTTGTAGAGTTTGTTTATGGCAGAGGACCACCAGATTGGCTTCCTTATTTTGGAGGATAGCATCTTGGTTCTGTTAGGGATAGCACGATCCATGCACTCGTGTAAGTGCTTATAAAGTGCATTTGTGTAGGATTCAGCAGTCGTACCTCTATTGTCCATCTGCATGGGTGTCGTGAAGTTTGCCACTTCTGTCTTAAGAAGCGTGAAGTTGGCTTTGGAGAAATTTTATACGGGTGTTTTCCTAATGGGGGGTGGGAGCGGGATGTGGATGTCTAGGGTGATTAGCTTATGTCTGCATCTGGCCAAAGAGGAGCTGACCTATGGTGTGGAACACCGGTCACCCATGTTGGTGATGACCAGGTCTAGGATATTGCTGCCCCTGGTGGGGATGTGGATAAGTTGATCCAAGGCGTTGGAATTGATGATTTCCAGAAAACGTTGAGCAAAAGAGTTAGTACATGAGTATTTTTCCCAGTTAATGGTAGGGTAGTTGAAATCACCCATTATTAGAGCTTTGGGTTGTACCTTAATATTTTCCAGTGTATCAAGAAAAGAGGAGTGGGAATCCTGGGGCATGGTGTGAGGTCTGTAGCAAGCTAGAATCTGGATTGCGGTTTTGCCCAGAGTTAGTTGAACTTGGATAATCTCAAATGCATTATGCTGAGCAACTAGCTTGGAGGTGTGGATATCCTTAATGAATATGGACGCGCCTCCACCTTTAGTGTTTCGGTCCGGGTTTGGTGGCCGAAAGGTGTGCTATGAATTATAGCCTGGTAATGCAGGGGTGCTCTCTTGAGCTTTGAACCAATGATTTAAATCTATTTTGTGGCAAGAAACATTTCATCAACATGCAAGTCTGGGTCTTCTTTGCTCTGCTGATAGACTGAGACAAACATTACATCTTCCCACACGAGGAAAAATATCCATGATACGTCACACAGACATAATTCCTAAAGATTGGTGGGGATCAACACACTTCTTGGTAACAGTAACTGTTGTTATTATTGGAAGGTTAAAATAATGATGCATTGCCACTTCAGTTTTCTCTTTAAATAAGTATAAATCAGTATATTGTCATTTTAAATGCATTAAGAGATAAAAACTATACTTTCTTACAAAAAAATCATTCAGTGGACCTCATGGTTCTGAGGAATAAAGACTCTGTTGTGACCCAAATTACCCATGTTTGTCTACAGACACAGGCATTGAGTGGATGATGGCTTATTCAAATTTAAAATCTGGTACAGGTATTTGTCCAGATGCATCTCAGACAAGGACATAAAAATCCTTTGCATCTGATCTAGTAGATTATTTGTACTATGTCTTCAACAGTTCTTTTGTAAATGTAGATTTTCCATACAAATGGAAGACCATTAACTGTACTCTCTAATTAAGGGCAGGACTGACTTTATAGAAAAATACAATTATATCAGTGTTTTAAGTAATATCAGGAAGCTCATGGCACAGTGCACCTTACATTTGTTAAGCAATTAACTTGCAGACCTAATCACAGTCTGTCATCAGGATGGTTTTATAAAGAAAAACTCACTGTGCTCCAACACTCATTATTCTCATGATGCTGTTATTAGAGCCATGGTGGCATATTTCCCATTTGATATGCTGAAGGCTTTTTACTTACGTGATTAAGAAATATTGCTACAGAAATTTCTTAATATAGGGGAAATATATACACTATACACTGGAGCAAAGGTTGTTTGTATGAAAGATCAGTCAGACTGAGGCTTAATCAATAGAGGGACCTCCATATACTTCTACAGGCACACCTCAGTCTAGAACACATACATTCTTATGATATTATAAGCAATAACCCAGGCTGGGTGTGGGTAATGCTGGATTTACCCATGGTTGGAGTACAAAGCCAATCATGGGTAAAATCTAGCAATACCCGCACCCAGCCGTTGGCTATTGCTATTGTACAATTGTATTATTTTAGAAAAAAGTTACTTAATTTCTTAAATAATGTCCTTGTATAATGGTGGCATGCTGATGTTCCGTGTTTTTCTCCAGTATCCTGGAACTTTCTTGATGTACTGCACATGCTTATGGGACTTACATTTCCACACTTATGCAGTACATCAGTGCTGTGTAAAGAAAGCAACAGGGAAAGGAAGATCTCTCTTGCCTTTTTTTGTTTTTAATTAAAAAAAAAATAAAATTGGCAGATTTTCAACGTATGGGAGAGACGGGACAAAGAAAATATAAGGATAGTCATAGGTGACTCTATAGTCAGGCACACTGATGTTCCACTCACCAGGCTAAACAAGGAGACAGTTACTGTCAAGCTGCCTGTTGGGTGCCAGGATCTGCCACATAACGCACGCACTCAGGTCACTCCACAACAAGTACAAATATGACTCTGTCATTGTCCATGTTGGTGTGAATGACCTGAGACATACCTCCCTGGACTACATGGAGAAAGACATGGAGGAGCTCTCCCATCTTTTAACCCAGGCAGGTATGACCCTAGCCCTGAGTAGCATCCTGCCATCACCCAGAATTATATCACAGTACAAGGACAAAATGATTGACTTCAACAATTGGCTAAGCTTCTGGTGTCATTCTAAGGGGATCCAGTATCTGTCTGTCTGGGATGACATGATCGATAGACCATGATGCTTTGCCAGAGATGGCCTGTACCTGTCGCCCTTGGGATTCTGGATACTGGCTAAGGCATTTTCCACCCCTATAGTGCCTTTTTAGGCAAGGTTCAAATGACAAATTCACCACCGTAACAGGTACAGACAAGCAAAATCTGAGGGTAATGCTACTCTATGCTAGAAGTCTAAACCTCAAAATGCATTCACTCAAGGCACTCCTTAAAATGGAGAATATCGATATCTGTGCAGTGACAGAGACCTGGTTCAAGGCTCCAGAGAGCACCCCTGCATTACCAGGCTATAATTCATATCACACCTTTCGGCCACCTAACCTGGACCGAAACACTAAAGGCGGAGGCATGTCCATATTCATTAAGGATATCCACACCTCCACGCTAGTTGCTTAACATAATGCATCCGAGATTATCCAAGTGCAACTAACTCTGGACAAGACCGCAATCCAAATTGTAACTTGCTATTGATCTCCCACCATGTCCCAGGATTCCTCCTCATTTCTTGATACACTGGAAAATATTAGGGTACAACCCAACACCCGAATAATGGGCGATTTCAACTACCCCACCATTAATTGGGAAAACTACTCATATACCAACTCTTTTGCTCAACGTTTTCTGGAATTCATAAATTCCAATGCCTTGGATCAACTTATCCACACCCCCACCAGGGGCAGCAATATCCTAGACCTGGTCATTACCAACATGGGTGACCGGTGTTCCACACCACAGGGTCAATTCCTCATTGGTCAGATCCGACCACAAGCTAATCACCCCAGACATCCACATCCCTCCCCCCCATTAGGGAAACCGCCGTAAAACATTTCTACAAAGCCAACTTCACACTTAACTCATTAATCCCGAGTACCTTCTCATGGCGCCTCTGTGCTTAACACCGAGCACGCCATGAGAAGATACTAACTGCAAGCTGTTACACCCCCCCCCCCAAGTGCCTTCCACAAGCGTGAGGAACTCTATTGCAGATCTGTAGCTGAGCTTAATGCAAAACACACTGAAATCTTAACTGAACTTGTAATTTATCTTATGCAGTTACGATTCAGTGTGATTTTACATTAAGTTCACATTAAACTTTTACTCGAAAATCCACTTCTAAAGTGTTTGAGATAGCAAGTGGTGACAGCCATTCGGATTCTTGCAATCCAAGTCACCACTTGCGTCACACCTCCACCCCAACATTATTTTCTTTTGTTTTCCCCAAATAAATAGAGGGTCCAGCAGCAGGTATTTCCTTTTTTCTGCAAATATTTGGAAATTTTACCTGCTACTGGATCCCTCTATTTTATTTGGGGACTCACAGGTTGCACTGATCACCAGAGCTACAAGGAGTTCAGGTTACAAGAAGTTTCCTGGTTCAGCTTTTCCTGTTAACCAAGGTAAAAATATGTTCTAACTTAGCTCTGAATCATAATGTTTGTCTTGTGTGCTAACATAGCTGCTCCACCCTTCTGTTCTGACCATTTACTCTCATCTGGCACTATCCCCTTTAAATTAAAGATGTGCTGTGCTATTCTGCTACTTAGTATGCATGAGCATGGTTACATGCTTACATGCAGTTGAGAGATTCGCAGAATGTTACAAATACATGCATTCTCAAAAATGGCATGCAAATCAGTGCTTGGTTTTAGGTAACACGTACAAGTCAGTCAATACAACCCCAGACCCCCTCCCATTTGTAGTATGTCATGCACTGTCGAGCTAATCTCACTGTCCCCCGAGCACTGCTGACAAAGGGTCGTTTATTAGCAGTAGATTTAACGCCTTGTAGACAAACTATTATAACAAGCAGAGAAGCGAAAAGTTCAAAGTTACCATCACCCAAAAAATGCATATGCCATATACCTTAGACTTATCTTACCCCTCTTGGCATTCATGTATCGTCGGGGTAGGGTCTTAAGGAGGAAGCGCTTATTGCCTGCAGGTGGGTTGCGTGTTTGTTTTCAGTTTCAGCCTGAACTTGCAGCTGTTGGGCGGGCACGGTTTAGAAATGTATTAACACTATTTGCAATAGAAAAGTGGCGGTGGTCGAGGATTAAGCATGGTAAATGGTTTCTACCCGGAATGTTTTTTTTTTAAGAGCGCATAGCATGCCATTGTCTGTCATCCTTCCAGGTGTTGTTACTTGGCAACAGCTGTAGACTACAGCAAAAGCGCAATGGCTAAATTTGTTGTGGCTGGTAAGATATGCACTTTACACCCTGAGAGACACAGCAGTCTTTATGTCATAATTTCTTCCCTGTTATTACTGTTTCCTGTATCTGTTGAAGTCACACAATTCACGTTTTTGCTCTGATTTTTACATCAAAAATGCTCTGTTCCTAATAAAAAGTTATTTAATTGGTGCCTTGGTGCCAAAGCAATCATGATTACATGCTCACAATGATCTGGACATCATCGCAGTCACAATCACTATCTTTCTTAAACACATTTTATTTGTTACACATGTTGAGGAACTATGCATAAATGCACAGATCAAAACAAAAATCTAACACTGTTATACCACACTGACGAAATATACTTGCACGGTGCAACACAACATAAGTTGAAAACAACGCTGGTACAAGTGCCATGTATATTTTCAGTCTTTAAAAAAAAATTACAAGTAATAGCTTACATAGCTGTGCAGAATTTTGCATATGATAACAGCTCAGGATGAAGTGGAGGAATAACAGGATGTATAATATTTTGAATTCTTTTTGCCACAGCAGAAGCCAAAATATTAATGTCCAATATTATGAGGGCTGTACTGCTGCTGTTTTTAGTATCTAGTAGGATACAATGGGGTTTATTGTTATTATAGTTAATGGTCAATTAATATGATAGCATAAATGTTCAGCCTGAGGCTCACTGTAAGCGTTGTCATACTGGGTAATGGAGTGTACTATATTGGAGGATTTGTTTAATGCTGGATTATATCTAGAAAGGGAGATGGAATATTAGTCAACTGAATGCTTGTGTTCAGCATGTGATCCTTAACTAGTGACAGCTGTTCTGCATGGAACATTTTGAGTTCATTTTGCATTACCTTCAATGTAGCTTCTGCAAGATTATCAAATGTACACTTTGATTTATTTTTAATTTACTGAAGAGTCTTTGGTTTTCAAGAGTGATGAATTTAGGTAGAAACAAGTTGCATCTTTACCCTTTAGGTCTTGTAGCAAAATAACATTTAGAATTTCCATTCTTGTTGTGGAAGATGTGCAGACTGACAAACAGTGACTGATGGAAGTTCAGTTGGAAAAGCAATGCTGAGCGATTTTAGAGTTTATGATATTAGGAACTTCATTGTAAGAGAACAAAAGGAAGTCTGATATGGGCCAGGGCTTGTTTGTGTACTTGGGAGGTAAAAGTGAAGTATTTCTTATGGGATATAAGATCAACAAGATTAATAGAGAAGTAATGTTACATAAATCTCTGGGTGAAGGGGTGTTTAGATTACGTGAATTTTTTCACCCTAGAATGTTTTTGGACTGTATTACAATTATCTGCAGTAATAAACTTGTGAGTATAGTGCTGTTATATAGATTAATAATTTGGGAAAATAAGAACTTGTCCTCTTTGTCTGATCCTTTTAACTGATATGTGATGTAGCATACATATTTTTTAACAACAATAATAAGCTGCTACGGGGGACCCAAGAGAGGTAATACATTTTAAACATTTTTCTTAACTTCAGTCTGTTGAACATCTTTTTTGTGGGTTTCATGAAATAAACTGATCTTGGCATAGTTTATGTAAAATGCTATAAAAAGTGAAATCCTCTCAATGACAGCACTAGTAGTTTAAATACACTAGCCTTTTCTTTGATTAGAGAAACATACCCCTTCATAAACTGAACTGCATTTTGGACTTCAACTTGGGACTGAGATAAAGAAACTGTTTTGGACCTATGGCTGATTTAGCCATTGCTTGGATAAAGATTAAAACAGTGTGAAGGGTTTGAACAACTTCATTTGTAGGGTATCTTGCAACTTATTTTAACCAAATTCAGCCTTTAGCATAATTTTATTTATATTTGACACAGTGGATCTGCTTAGTATTAATTTTGCTTTGTTTTTGTTATACCAGAAGCACTGGTCAAAGGGACTTTGTAATTCTTTGAATAACTAGTACTTTAAGCAAGTAGCAGAACATTTGCACAGATACATGAAAAGCAGTTTTCACTTAAGATTTTATTTTATTAGTGTATTTGTTACTGATTAGCTCACTATTTTATTCTGAAAGTGAATATTGTCAACATTTTTAGTAATCACACAAGGTGATACTGAGCCAAATAAAGCAAGTAAATCACACTGATGATGCCTAGTGTGTTTTGTAAGTGAAAGTGCTAAGTCTTGGTTTAAATTTTTAGTAAATTTGGTTGCCGTGAAAGTCGCTGATGTTGTAGTGGTTTTATTTGCTTTGTCATATTTTTGCTATTATGATAACTGCTCTAGCTACCCAAGAAATTGGGAATGGCATTTTGATAAACTACCTTTGAACATTTTTGTCCATTTTAAAATTAAGAGAGCTAAAGCACTGCTTGATGAGGGACAGCCCTGTCTATCATACAGTCATTTAACTGACATATAGAGGTAATACAAGAACCTGGCATATTGTGCATTAACTTAATCTTTATGTATAGTTAGCCAACATTAAAGCTATTCTTGCATTAGAATGCAGACATGTGGAAAGCAGCATTTTAGAACACAAGGCTAAAAGTTTTGTCATTACATTTCATAATTATTATAAACACCTGTGTTTTTTGTCATCTTGATAAGCTGAGCAGTTGCAATACTGAAAATGAATCTGACTGTGACCTGCATCAGTAATATCTGTATATATTATCATGTCTTAAGTGGCATTTGGAAGAAATATCTTTTGCTGTCTGATATTTGATTAATATTAGACATCTGATTTAAAAAAATGAAATGTAGGCATTCATGAAAGGATAACAGTTTGAGTATGCATTAAATCTCAAGGCCTTTTAAATATATTAGATTAACCATACAGAAACTTGTGTTGTGAAGGCACCCATTATAGGGAAGACATTTGCCCTACACATTGTGAAGGGAGTGTATGTGTTATTGCTTGGTACCTTGCTAACAAATAGGTGGAAGGAAGGGGCTCAGTAATAAGTGCTATACTATTTTTACTGAGTAAGTGTACCGAATGAAAACGGCCTTCTACTAACAGATGATGATAACTGTGTTACATAACAGCTGCAGAAGGTAATATAATGAATGCCTACTCAACAGGCAATTAGCACCTGTGTATGAGCATGCATAACATTGCACATCATTAGCACAGTGCAGTTACAATACAGCAGTAAGTCATTGTGACTTTTCAGGTAAAACTGCCAGCAGCTGTCACTGTTATTCACATAAGTAGAAGTCATTATCACATTGATGAATGCACAAGTCAGCTTATCCTTTTTCTTCACTTGGAGTCATTGCAATCCACCACCCCCCACACCAATTTCTTTCTGTCATTTTGTAAAGGCAAAATTTGTTGTTTTTGGAAAAGGCAGAGGGTAAGGCAAAGTGCTGGTACTGCATGCAATTGGGAGTCATTGCAGCTACCAGCAGTCTGAGTGGGTAGTACCGGTATGGGACACTTCAGATGTCCATGAGCTGAAGCCCCATGCCTGTCCTTGGCATATTAGTGGAGTGGTGGTCATTTCCCCGCTTTTTCCATTTACATGTGCCCTTTCTGTGCCCCCTTGTCAGTCACTGTGTGTAATCTGGTGTTTTCACGGGTGGTAGGTATGTACCTCTGCAGTGTCATCACCACTTATGTACCTAATGAAAAGAATAATGACCCTGTGGATAGGAGTGAAGATTTGGGTGGTCTAACCAGGTAATGCATTATGATATCCATATATATGTTGTCTTCAAATAGATCTGTCAAACATCAGTAGTAATCTGTTTGCATTTTCTTTCCTGTGCAGGTTCATCCACCTTCTGATACTGACATGGCTGCACGAGCAGAACGACAAGTGAGAGTGTGGGTATGTGGCGATTCCTGCATTCACTGGGCTGCCAGCCATGCCTCCATAACTGAAAACCAGTACAACTTGAGCTTCCCCACATCCAGTGTGAAGGTATACCGGACTGCAAGAAGAGGTATGCCTTGGAGCGGAGTACTGCAGTTGTTGGAAGAAAAGTGTTCCATCTACCCTGAGCCCGACATCCTTGTGTTGCACATTGGAGGGAATGATGTCATCAGTCAACCACTCGGAAGGCTACGGTTTCAAATCAGAGCAATTTTTGAACACCTGCAGTAGTGGTGGCCACGTCGTCATTTTGTGTGGTCTGACATAATTCCTCAACAGATATGGAAAACAGCAAACAGTCAACGGGCAGCGCACAAGGCCAGATGTTTACAGAATGGGTTCATGCATGGCTTGATGCACAGGGTTGGTGGATCTGCAACCTGTCATGACAGCATCACCGCAGAAGATGTTCACCTGCTCAGAAGGGATGGCGTTTACCTAACTGAGGAGGGCATTGCGGTCTTGACTGACCTCCACAATGGCATGAGGAGAGCTATGCAGGATTGGTAATATGCAGCTTGTGAGAAGAATGGAAAACACCCATGACCAAGTAGGGACCAGTATGGTAAGTAAAACTCTATTATGAAATGTGTTGTGCAAAATATATTTTTCTGCGTTTGGCAAATAACTGTGGTAAAGAGCTGGTAAAGATGAAAAAGAACAACTGTTTCAGGAGAGTGCTAGCACATACAATCTAATATGTCAGTAACCATCCTGCAATACTTTTTATTCTGCTTTTATCAGGCATGTGCAGAGTTTAGATGACAGGAAGGTCTTAGTAATACAGAACTTGATCCCTTGGGTCCATTGCTGAATGGACACATGTAAAGAGAAAAGGCATAGGTAAGGCAAACTGCTGACACTGAAGGAGATTGTGAGACTGCAGTGGTATCAGCTCTCTGAGTGGGTAGCCAGCACAGCTATCGGAGAGATCAGATGGCCTTGCCTGCCACTGAAGTCCTATGCCTGTCCTGGGTTCATTTTTGGAGTGGCGGTCCTTATCTTGCTTTTTCTCTTTACATGTACCTATTCAGCAGTAAGTTGGCTACACCATGAATGCGTATATTTACAATCATATGTGTCTTACATGGTAAAACAACTGCTTCAGAATGCTGTACACATGTACATACATCAGTTTTGTTAGGACTCAGGTTATGGAAATTATTATTTTTTCATACTTTGGTAAATAACTTTGCAAGGGAGCATGTCAGTGTGCCACGTAATACCTCAGCTTGAAGACAGCATTGATAGTTCCAACATGGTAAAATAATTGTGCCTATATGTTGTACACATGTGTAGATATCAAAGTTTATTTTGGACTTAGGTTATGTAAATTATGATTTTTTTTTCATATTTTGATAAATAACTTTGCAAGGGAGCATCTGAATGTCTAAGTAATACCTCATTTTGAATACAGTATTGATAGTTCCAACATGGTAAAAGAATGGTGCCTGCATGTTGTACACATGTGCAGATATCAAAGTTTGTTTCGGACTTAGGTTATGGAAATTATGATTTTCTTCATATTTTGGTAAATAACTTTGCAAGGGAGGATGTCAGTCTGCCAAGTAATACCTCATTTTGAAGACAGTGTTACTCCTTACAACAGGGTAAAAGAACTGTGTCTGTGAACTGTACACATGTAAAGATATCACAGTTTGTTTAGTCTTACACTACTACTTCTTTCGGCTTTTCCCGGTTAGGGGTCGCCACAGTGGATCACCTGTCTGCTCATGATTAGCAGTGGAGTTTTACGGTGTCCAGTTGCCAGCCCAGCGCCCAACCTTCCACAGAAGGCACACACATGCACACACTCACACCTACGGCCAATTTAGAGTGTCCAATCCACCTACAGCATGTCTTTGGGATATGGGAGGAAAGCAAAGCACCCAGAGGAAACCCACATGACCACAGGGAGGACATGCAGTCTCTGCACAGAAGGCACCCCAGCCGAGGATCGAACCGGAGAACCTTTTGCTGTGAGGCAGCAAAGCTAACCGCTGCACCACCGTGGCCACCCTTTGTTTAGTCTTGTACGATTATGAAAATTATACATTTACAATACTTCTCATTATTATGCCCATATCTTTGCAAGGGAGCATGGTGATCACACAAATGATGCATCATTTCGAAGCTGATATTCAGATGCACAACTTCTATATTGATATGTAGGCTCGGTCTGTTACAGGTGATGAGATATTATGCTTTATCAATTATGAGAAATAATATATTAATCATATTTCTGTGAATATCTCAAGAAAGGAGCATTACACAGTAATGGTTAAGGTATCAATTTAAAGCTGACATTCATATTAACAAATTAAATTCAAACTGTATGGGTCTGCATGGTACATTGACCAAGATATTGTGCTTTGCTTTTCCAAAAGGTAAAAAACATCCACAATATCAACATTCCTTTCCAAATATTTAATAATGACTTTGATATGTACTATCAACATTTACAATGTTGGAAAGGCGTCTGCCGAACAACTTTTGCATTTACATTTTTAGTCTAGCTCTTATAGTTAAAGAGTTATGAACAGTTGTTTTCTGTATGGTATTACAAATGGATTTTCTGAAAATGAGCTCAGGCTGCACTGTTGTTCCTATGGTGGAATTAAGCAGGCAGCTTTTTCTGAGCTGCTCCGGAGTGAATGAGTTAAGACAGAAGTGGCAAACTTCATGACACCCATGCAGATGGACAACAGAGGTACGACTGCTGAATCCTACACAAAAGCACTTTATAAAACACTTACACGAGTGCATGGATCGTGCTATCCCTGACAGAACCAAGATGCTATCCTCCAAAAAAAGGAAGCCAATCTGGTGGGCCCCTGCCATAAAAAAACTCTACAACAGAATTAAAAGAAACTGTTGCAAATAAGAGTAAAATTCCATGATTCGAGGAACTCCCTGGTCAGCTTCAGTAAGAAGCTGAGATCCCTCATAAAATCTTCCAAAGCTAGTAATGAAAACAAAATTGCCACCGATTCTAAAGACAACCACAAAGCATTATATAGCTATGTCAAGAATCTCAATGGCAACAGTCAGATCTGCTCTGAGTTACAGCACAATGGCAATAAATATACAGAACCAACCAATATTGTCAACATCCTGGCAGATAGGTTCAGTGCTAACTTTACACCCCTCTCACCCCCTAAAGGGCCCATCTCTATACCGGAAAAATTCATAGTTCCTGTAATCATGGCTGCACAGATAAAAACCACACTCTCCAAAGCCAAGAACACAGCATCCATGGGACATGACAACATCCCAGGCTGCGTTCTACATGAACTGCAGAATGAACTGGCACCCCACCTAAGCACCGTGTTCAATCATAGCCTCACCTCAGATTTTGTGCCCACTGAATGGCGCACAGCGACAGTTATCCCACTCCACAAAGGGGGAGCCACCACGGACCAAGGGAACTACCACCCCATTAGCCTAACGAGCCTGGTCTGCAATGCCATGGAGTGTATCATCATGGAACTTATAAACGAAGACACTGGTAATCTCCAAACTCTGGACCCCACCCAGTTCAGGTTTGTAAAAGGCAGATCATGTCTCCTTCTTCTTCTTTCGGCTTTTCCCAGTTAGGGGTCGCCAAAGCGGATCACCTCTCTGCTCATGATTGGCACTGGAGTTTTACAGTGTCGAGTTGGCAGCCCAGTGCCCAACCTTCAAATGAAGACACACACACACACACTCACACCGAGGGCCAAATTTGGAGTGTCCAATCCACCTACAGCATGTCTTTGGGATGTGGGAGGAAACCGGAGCACCCGGAGGAAACCCATGCGACCACAGGGAGGACATGCAGACTCTGCACAGATGGCACCCTAGCCAAGGATTGAACCAGAGAACCTATTGCTGTGAGGCGACAATGCTAACCACTGCATCACCGTGGCCACCCCTAGATCATGTCTGCTAAACCTGATATATTTCTTTGAAGCCATCACCAAAGCTGTAGACGAGGGTAAGGTGGTTCACACAGCCTATCTAGATCTCGCCAAGGCTTTTGACACCACCCCCCACTCTGAAATTATAAATCCCTATGTCACAAGATGGGTTGCCAACTGGCTCACTAACAGAACCCACACTGTGAAAGTAACAGACTCCAAAACTGACTTCAGACCAGTGACAAGTGGAGTACCACAGGGTTCAGTCCTGGGTCCTCTCCTGTTTGGTATCTACTTTTCTGAAGTACAGGCTAACACAGAAGGTCTTTGGCTAACGAAGTTCACAGATGACTGCAAACTAGGAGCCATAATTGAAACTCCTGATGATGTGGACATCCTACAAAAGGGCCTCACTGAGACAGATGCCTGGTGTCAAAGCCATGACCTCAAGCTCAATGTCAAAAAGTGCATTGTCATCCCCTTTGATAAAACCTCTCTACCCATGAGCTACCACATAGGTGGTAGTCTACTTAACACCGAAAGTGTGATAAGAGACCTTGGGACACAGGTGGACAGTAGTCTCTCCTTTGATAATCACATCACCACAATAGTCAGGAAATCCTTCTACATAGCACACCTTATCACAAAAGGTTTCTCATCCAGGAAAAAAAGGGGTCATTGTTCCCCTCTACTTATCACTCATTAGACCCATTATAGAGTACAACACCCCTTTTAGTATGTACCTCACAAGACATCTACAACAATTGGAAAGGCCACAGAAATACCTCACAAAGAGGATTACCGGCCTCAAACAGATGCCATATGCAGACCATCTAAAAAAAAACTCCAGCTTTACTCCACTGCATATCGCCTCCTCAGAGGCGATCTCTGCTTAACATACAAAGCTATGTCAAACCCAGAACTGTTGGACATGCTCCACTTAAAGAAATCCCAATCCCTCTGAGTTACACCCTCTAGGGACGTAAACCTTGTCACCACGATAAACAGAACATGCTGGAGGGATAAGATTTCTGTCCCAGAGACTTCTCACACAAACTACCTATCTATATCAAACAAAGCTTCTCATTAGCACTCAAGAAAAATCTTGATGACTGTATGGGAAATAGGAAATTCACCCCGGGGATAACCTCTGTGGCTCTGCTCAACAGGGGCACAGGAAAATAATTTTCTTGGGTGGCAAAAGCCAGGGTACATTTTTGGCTAGGCTTATATAGGCCCTAGGGCCAATAGCCTAGTACCTAAATTTGAACCTATAATCAGGTACTTCTCTAGCTTTGCATAATGTATCTGATTATCCTTTTATTTTTCTCTGTCCCATTTGTCTCCGGTTTTTGAAAGTTTATTTATTTTTTTTTAAATAAAAAAAGTGCAGTTTCAATAGCATATTATTAATAGAAGAAAGTCCAGGCAACCAAACTTTTTTTCAATTGGTATATGCTCGATTTACAAGGCACGCTGGTTGGGCTGACCAATCAGTGTGCTCTTTTTTGAATGTTAATGGCCAATCATTGTATAAATAAGCTAGAATACACAGTAAACTGACAACAATCCACCAGCCTTATAAAAATCTGGATGTTACTGAAGTATGGACTGTAACTAAGAAGTGGTGCAGTAGTTAGCTTTGTCGCCTCAGAGCAAGAGGTTCTCCAGTTCAGTTCTCAGCTGGGGTGCCTTTTATGCAGAATCTGCATGTCCTCCCTGTGTTCGCTTGGGTTTCTTCCGGGTGCTCCAGTTTCCTCCGACATTCCAAAGACATCTGCAGCATTTGGGCCTCTGCTGAAAATGGACTCTGTCCCAGTCGGACTTAATGTTAAATAAAGAAAAAAATAATAAAATGCATTTTGATGCTTCTAAACGTACAAAAGATATGCATTTTTTCTGAAGAAATTCCGTGTGTTTTTACTCTTAGCTTGTACAACTTGGCACCTATACAGAGCTAGAACTACTTGCTAATAATAGTTGGAAATTCAGTAAGAATTTTGCTAATATTGCTATTAAAGTAAACTGGAAGGGCAACTGACATATACACTTTTCTATTTCTCTACATCCAGATATTTTAATTTTGATTTTTAAAAGTTCCAAAAGGCTGCAACTATAGTATGTTGTTTCAATTTAGTTCCCTTCCTTTGTTTCAGATATTAAAAAAACATCAGGTGGCTTGATGTAATTTTTTGCTAACTGTTTACATGGTCTCTCCTCCTGTCCTTATCATACCAAGTTAAAAATTCTAGACCTGTTTACTGTGAGATACTGAACACTATTTGTGTGTGTGTGTGTGTGTGTGGGGGGGGGGGGACTTAACACTTATCTTTCATGTTAAGAAAGTGTCCTGGGATTCAGTTTACTTGTATGCTAATGAACTGTGAGGTGAGTTTACATTAGAAACTACCATTACTTGGACAAATAATGGAGGCAATGTTTTTCCTGAAAGATGTTTCATACTAGAACAAATTAGCACAAGAAACACTTCACTGTTGGCCTTCAGATTTTCACTTGATGATTTTTACGGGGACTCAAACTTATTTAAGGATTCTGTGACTAATATACACTTTTGCCTCTCAGTATGGTACGATATGTATAAATGCATTTATGTCATATCTTTGCAGTAAAAACTGGAATAAATCAGGTGTGTAACAGATACAAGAATCAAGGAAACTGCATAGGTGGCAGATGGACATATACACGATACCCTATGCACTGCAACCAACCAGGCAGTACAGGAAAAAGTGGGCTCTTATGACCACAGGAAATACAAGGCAATCAAGTCACAAAAGCATTTACATCTTGCCAAAACACAGTCTTATGCTATAAATTTGTTTTTCCAGCACATTTTACTTATGTGCTGGTGGATACTTAAGTCACAAATTCTGCTGTTAGTGGAGCTATTTGACTTGTGAAAGTAAAATAGTTCAAAGCGGATGGGGTCACTGACGGCATGGAATGTATGACACTGGTCATCACACAACAGTCTAGAAGAAACCAAGTAAAGAGATAGCAGCTGAAGCCTTTACTGGTACAGCAGAGACTCTGGTGTAACGATTTTCATGGTTAGGAACCTTTGGGGCATTTTAAACTCCTATATCTAGAAAAGCACATTCCCAAAGGAGACATTGTGCTCAATAACTTGTATAAGGCTAGATACAGACCTGAATGATATGACTTTAAATATCAGTTGTGCTAAACTGAAGGATTTTCTGACTACTGCTGCTGCTTTATCGGGATTGATGGAGAGTGGGACTTATCAACCCAAGTTCTAAGATCTCTGGCTACAGTACCATTTTGGAATGGGGTACTGGTTATACTGTACACTAAGGGGCAGCGCTGCTTACCAAATGTGACAACACTACAGTTTTTCATATTTAATTTTAGCCCTTTCTGTACACCACTTGTTTGCAAGGATTAGTTCCTGCTGTAATGAATGGTTATCAGAGAAAGATTTGACAAAAATGTCCAGTTTGCTGTCATCTACAAATTTAGTTAACTAAAAGTCCTGACTTCTGATTTGAAGATCAGATAAGTAGATGCTGAAAGGAAGTCATCCCAGTACTGAGCTCTGGAGCATGCTATTAGTTACCTTCAAACATTCCGAGGAGATGCCTGCCACCTTAACTATGTGGGTTTTATCTTCCAGCTAGCTGGCTATCCATCCCACCACACATGGATCTACTTTTAAGGCACTTAGCTTTTTTACAATGCTATCATGTGGTATAGTATCAAACACTTTGGAAACACTTCATGTGGATGTATCTGGCAACTTGTGGCAAATAACATTTCCAGAACTGAATGACAAGCTGAAGGAAAAAACAGATTATATGAATCTGTTTTAAAATTTGATAGACTTTATGTCAGAACTGTCAGTAGTACATTGGATTTGAACAGTCTTTTGTTGAAAAGCTGAGAGCCAGGGTGTAAATGTTGCAACAAATTTCATTTTGAAATGAAGTACACACAAGAAGAACTCTTTTACAAATCTCAAGTTGCATTAACAGCAAGAAAACTTTGCTAGGAAAACAAAATGTAAGGAAGGCTAGTCCAATGATTTCCAATACTATTAAGATTTTCTTTAACAGCTAAATCTTGTGGAGGAAATTCAAAACGCTATACACATAAATCATCATGTAAAAACAGATGAGTATTTCAGTGTGAGGATGTTCATCTTGTACTTTAAAGAAAACTAGATAAAAATTTGTGGGACTTTCAGTTGTAAACAATGGACCTAAGCTGGTATACGCAAAGATCTACAGCTGAACAAAATAATACTGAACACACACTTTGGTCTTTCAAAAGTATGTACATTTGTTCTTGTCAGAAAGTCTCTGAAAGAAGAAACTGATCATTGTAGTGGAAGCCAACAGAATGGGGCTTGATAAAAGGTGATGAGCCAAGACCATATAATATGGAGCGCAAACTATGAGAAGCTGTAGATATAACATGATGTTTTACATTAAATGGAACATAACTACTTACTTCAGCAGTCTGCATAAAACCGGATGTAGAATCAGTGTTGGGTCTGAAATAAACAGTGGCTAATGTGCCTATATAATACATATTTCAACACACCTGTTGCAAAGTCTGTCCTGTGCAAAGTCTCCTGTCCTCACCTAGTATTCCTCTCAACTGTACAGATTTTCGCAGAATGTCCAAATTTTTGCCTCATATTCTTGGTCCATTTTTTATAAAAATGTGGTTTTCTGGCAAAGTTTTGGCAAATTACTAAAGACTGAGGTTAGAAAATACTGACATACATTTCAGTTTCAGACTTCATACTCATCAGAAAATTCATGCTAATGCAAAACCTGTTATTCTATGAACTTTCTAAGTTTGTAAGAGCAATATTTAAAAATTGTCCTTATTTTTGGGACTTTGTCCCACTTTTATTTACAGCTTTGTCCAGATTTCTTGCTCAAAGAAGTTGAGAGGTATGTCACCTAGTGTCCCCTCCAATTTCAAGTTGAGGAGGAACTTTTGTTTCAGCTACAAAAATTATTGTCTACAGCTATAATACATCCTTACTGACATGCTAAAATGCAATGTAATTAATGTAATAACCAACTTTGCTATACTGTAGCAAAGAACAACTCTTTGCTACACTTCACACAATGATTGTCATTTAAGTAGCTGAAAGCCTGTGATAATGTCTGCTTAAATGCTTACTGAGAATGCATTTATGTGAAAAGTCCAACCAGAACCTCTTCAAAATGCCGACTGTGTTCCCTAACAGCTTGTACTTGGACAGCTGCTCCCTTCCCCTCCACCGTTATTATGATTTGGCATTTCAGTGAGATGAGCATCTTCAAAGTTTCTGATGGCATTTTAAAGGCATACTACAATATCCTGTAGTTAGAACGTGCCACAATTAATGTGCCAGCAGCAAATGCTCCTGTTAAAAATTGCTGAGACCCTAAAGTTGTAGAAGAAAATATATTACTCCTCCTACTGCATTCCATAGATTTATCATGCATCTTAGACACCAGCTGGGTATACAGATTCTCCTTCAAACATTCCCATTACCCAGTGTTAGTATAACTTTGACCTGGTAATTTTAAAACTTTTGACATGTCTCTTCTAGCAGATTTTTTAACATAAGTACAGTGTTCAAATTTATTACATTTAGTGGCCATTGTTCAAGCAACAAACATGTTACGAGCTTTTGTGGACTAATCATCTGCCACTAGCGCACTTACATATTCATACAATATTATCTATTCTGATGTTATAAAAATGATTACCAAATTCTCTGCAAAATAAGAGTCAAGTATGAATCCAGTTATTATGCAGTAAACACAAATTTTAGCATGACTGAGGGACGAGCCGATGCACAAAAGTAGTGAAAAATGAAAAATGAACACACAACATATACATAACTGCCTCATGCCACCTTGCCATGCAAGATCTTTCCTGGCTCCTGAAGTATGCTACTGGTTAGGGAATGGAACACAAGTAATTGTGTAAACTCAGATGTAATCATTTATTGTTATAGTCCCAGTCCTGAAGATTACCATTTGTTTATTTACTAGTGCCATAAAAATGTCAATCTATTCTTTAAAGAAAGAAAGCTAATTCATCCAGTACTTATTAAACACCATATACTCCATCTGCCCCATTTGGCCAGATATAGAAACAACTTTGTCACAAACAATTATGAGCACCAGTAGTACACTAGTCACAAAAGTGAACAGGAATGCACATAAACAAGAGTCCGGTAATTCCTTCTGTTAGGATGTGAACTCGGGTTCTAAAATAAGCAACTTAGCAATGGTTTCTAAAGCTGAAACCTTAACCAGCTACTCCAATTACACAGCCTTGTATGTTTGTTATTCTCGATATCTTTCTAGAAATATGCCACTAATAAGGCATAGTTATCTTTTGGTGTTTTAGCTTTTCAGAGTGTGACATTCCATTAGGGACTGCTTGCTTACATCAGTTCAACTGGACTTTTTGGTTGCCACTTACAATACAAGAGTACTGTGGAGTATATTACCTTACTGTGTTCAAATTCAGTAACTTCAAGCAAGGTATACATTTCTTCCTGGACATTATTTGTTACACCTAATTATGACAAGATGCTAACCGTGATTTCAAGCATGCATTCTAGATCATGTGGAACCTTTACCATCCTGACTGGTTATAGCTTGTCTTGATGTGCTCAGTCAAGTCATATTCAGACAATGGAGACCTCTTTTAGGTGTGGGATTTGTCCAATTGCCTTGAAGGAGACTTGTAAACCTGATCCTTAAAAAACATCACTGGACCCTCATTTCTTTGATTACCGCCCACCTCAACATGCCTTTTCTGTGCAGTTATCGATAATACTTTCAGTGCAAAGAGTGAATCCTATCTCATGACTGATGGACTTCATCTTTTTCATTCAGGATTCTTCCCTTGTCCTAGTGCTCAAACTCTTTCACAAAAGGTGTAAGTAAACTTCTGAAGCCTCATCATCAACATTTTTATTCCAAACTCATACTGACACTGTTGATCATGATATCCTGAGATTCTGGTACATTCTCTACAGTCCCTGACTGTTTTACTTTTTATTTGTCAGGCAACATCCATAGGGTGGTCATTATTTTAAAACCTTTAGTCTTCATACCCCCTGGAGAGCGGGTCCTTTGCTTTTTACAGTGTTTCTGCTACCACTGGAAGAGTTTATTAAAGGTGAGGTCATTCATATCACTGTTACAATGACGGCACAAGGTTTTATTGACTCTTTTCACAAGACAAAGTGGCTAGAATGAATAGCCTTGATGACAACCAACTCCACACAAACTTTATTAAGCCACTTCCAGTGGTGCAAAGGGATACAGTTCTGAATATGACCTAGTTACCCCTGGAGAATAGCTGGCATTGTGTAAGGTGTCCTAGGGGTGGGCTTTCACCCATCAAGCTACCCTAAGGTGGCAGCCCTCACTGGTGAGTGAATGGGTCAATAGTGGTGCTATGATCCACTTTACTTGCACTGAGAAGATGTTGTGGGTCCCTGCAGTGAAACAGGTAACTCTCTCCCAATTAGGAGGGTGCGGGTGTGGTTAGATCATTCAAGTGTCCTCATTGCTGAAGGGTGGACCTACACATTTAAAATGAAACAGGCAGTTACAGATTTCTGAAGGCACAGGAATTTCTAATAAAAAGACAGCACAGACTATTTGGCACTGCAGAACAGCAAGAAAAGGTATTATAGGCTTTAAGCAATCCCTCAGCTACTGGATTTCCATTGCTTTGATCCACTTATATATAATATCCCTACCTAACAATACCAGCAAGAATAGCACTGGTACTTTGGCAACAACAGCCAGTTAAAACATTGTGTGTCACATAGTGATCTGAGTTTTAATTTCATTGGCAATTTTCTCCTGGAACTGACCTGACCCTTCCCACAGGAATAATAATGGTTTTCTATAAACAAGGGGTACAGAAAATTAAATCCGATCCCTGACACACAAAACCAGACCTATGGACAGCGGCAATGTGGCTGACTACCGCAAGACAGGTACTCCACAAGGACTAAGGCTTAGAGTTAACCCAAGGACCAGGCATTACCACCAGCTTATTTGATTTTGATTTACTTTACGGTTTTAATCTGGGAAAAAACCCACTTGCAGGTAACAAAGATGGTTATCACCTCAAGCAATTGTAACCGATTTCCTAAACAAAGACTCGCAGAATTACCCATGGGGCAGATATCAGATGTAGTTGAGGCAGATCTAACAAAACTATTGCAAAAGAGTACTAGAATCATACTATCAAATTCAATAACTTGCTTTTAAAAATATATCTCAGGAACTGTTTTTGACTGACATTTTAATGATACTTACTGTTTATATCCATATAATCTGATGTTATTGTTTAAATCTTGTATTGTTTTTAACCTTTGATATAACTGAATGAACTATTTTGACACTTTTAGTGTAAATGATGTTTACAGATGGCATTGTGATCTGTAGTGAGAGTAGGGAACAGGTTGAGGAGACCCTGCAGAGGTGGAGATATGCTCTAGAGAGGAGAGGAATGAAGGTCAGCAGGACTAAAAATATATGTGTGTCAATGAGAGGGAGGATAGAGGAATGCAGAGGATACAGGGAGTAGAGCTGGTGAAGGTGGAGGAGTTTAAATACTTGAGATCAACAGTTCAGATTAATGGCGAGTGTGGAAGAGAGGTGAAGAAGAGAGTACAGGCAGGGTAGAGTGGGTGGAGGTGTGTCAGGAGTGATTTGTGACAGATGACTACCAGTAAGAGTGAAAGGGAAAGTCTATAAGAGGGTAGTGAGACCAGCTATGTTATATGGGTTGGAGACAGTGGCATTGACAAAAAAGCAGGAGTCAGAGCTGGACGTGGCAGAGTTAAAGATGTTAAGATTTGCACTGGGTGTGACGAGGATGGACAGGATTAGGAATAAGTATATTAGAGAGTCAACCCAGGTTGGACAGTTTAGAGACAAAGCCAGAGACGCAAGATTGCATTGGTTTGGACATGTGCTGAGGAGGGATTCTGGGTATATTGGGAAAAGAATGTTAAGGATGGAGCTGCCAGGTAAGAGGAAAAGAAGAAGGCCTACGATAAGGTTTATGGATGTGGTGAGAGAGGACATGCAGGTAGTTGGTGTGACAGAGCACGATGCAGAGGACAGGAAGAAATGGAAACGGATGATCCACTGTGGCGACCCCTAACGGGAACAGCCGAAAG
This sequence comes from Protopterus annectens, assembly GCF_019279795.1. Lineage (NCBI taxonomy): Eukaryota > Metazoa > Chordata > Ceratodontiformes > Protopteridae > Protopterus > Protopterus annectens. The sequence goes on from NC_056732.1 coordinate 1,341,838,320, forward strand.
AAAAAGAAGAAGAAGACAAAGTGTACATGAACAGAACAGATGGAAGGGGCAGCCCTTATGATAAACACCCCTACCCACCGCAGACCCTCCCACTCATGGGAGAACACACTTATATGCAGGCTTTACCTAGGACAGAACCATTTTAAGTGTTTATAAACCAGTACAATTCTCAAACCTAAACAGATGAATGCAGCGCTTCTCTGCCTCTACACAAATAAGGATCTTCTAAAGAGATCAACAGTCTCCTGAGACTTTTCCTCTAACATCAAGAATCCCTTTGCAACAGCAAGCAAAACTCAGACTCCTGTCAACAGACAATGTTCATCCGACCTCAATAGTTTAGACCACAGATGGATAGAGACCAACAACTACTACTTACCTTAAGGTTTGGGTAGCTACTGTTTTTTTTTATATTAGTCTCACCCCTAGACCCCCAGGCAGCAAGACTGTCCAATGTCAGGAACATCCTAACTCTGGGTAACTCAATTAAATTACTTTGGACTTCCATTGCTGGGAATGACCTTAGTAATTTAATCATTCACTTTGGAAGATAGGTATAAAACAAATGGAGGAAAGAACAAAATTAGTGTTACCACCTATTTTAAATGCCAAAAGTCAGACATTTTTATAAAATTGTGAGACTTTCAGGAAAAACTATAAATACAGCTAGTGAAAAGGTCTGGACTTCACATATTTGGCAAAATAAAATATCACATTTTTAGAGTCTGACTAGTTTCTTTTGTTACACATCATATTAATTTGGTTATGAAAGAAAATAATTCTGTTATGCAACTATTAGTAGAAATTTAGAGAACGGTAGCAGATCTAAAATCTCAGGACATCTACAATTTTTGCATGTTATTCTGCAGGATGCAATCACCAAAGCAGGGGACTGTCCTAAGTAATAAAAAATGACAGGTGGCACCCCTAAAACAAAATGTGTCTGATGCAAAAGACTGAACAGTAATGAAAGCATTGGTTTACCGGATGGAAAGATATGAAAACTGAGTAGCAAAGACAGAACCAGCTTTGGTCAGGATGATAATAAGCAGTGCCATTATAATTTCTCAGCTTATTGGTTTTAAGATAATGTAATTTCAAGACTAACAGATGCACGTGACGGGGTTCCTCTAATAAGTTAATCTCTTTCCGAAGGAGAATTTTGCCTGTCTGCTAAGCTATTTTGTTGCACACTGAAGCTCAGCCAATTATCTGGAGAGTGAAGCATGTACTTGTCCTAAGACAAATTTGTTCTCACTAAGACTTTTTCTTCGGGTCATGGATCCCCAGAGGTGCCAACTTTCACCTTACTCTCTGCTTCTTCATACAGCAGTAGTTACCCTGCAGTAAGTCTAACTTTTTTAAAAATATTCCAGGACAGCATCACAATTACTTTGCACTGAGGCAAGTTTTAAACTAGCAGCAACCAAAGCAAGTATCAAATGTATCTCAAAACTGAAGTTGAAGGTCTTAAAGGAGATTAGACATCTGTAGCATTTGAGCGCTACTGCTGAGAAGGCACTTACACTGGCCAACAGACACTCGTGATAACTCTTAAGAACACAATCCAGTAAAAACTGTTGACTAGAAGATTAATCTCTTGTGAGATCCATTTCTACTAAGTGAACAATGTTGTATTATATAAGCACACTGCCAAAGAAGACTGAGGTGTTACAGCACCAGTGGACAACAAAGTCACAAATAGCTATGCTTTTATGGTCAGTCAATAGGAGGGATACAATCAGTCCTTTTCTCCTCCCCCTCTCTTTTTGGATATTTCTGAGCATCCTGCATGAAACCTTATTCAGTTTTTTACAAAAATGTAAAGATGCGTTTTCTACATCTGTATTGTTGAATTACAATACATGAGCATATTACAATCAGTGTTGAAAGAAATCAGCACTTTATATAGGTGATCACTGGTGTTCTGATGCAGGACTAAACAGAACCTATGAAAAAAAATGACAGAGAACAGAAAACCTGCCTACTACACTTCTTGGCCAGCTAAGTAGTACTGCGTAATATAGGTACTGCATCTGACCTGCTATTTGATGTTTTCATTTATTTTGGCTACTGTATAGACCTGTGCTTTCTGAAAAGAACCTTATTCTTCTTCTTCTGTTCATAGGTTCATACTAGGCTATCTGCCCGAGGGCATTTATAAGCCTAGCCCATTGTTTTGTGGCTTACGCCACCCCTTTAGTATGGGGAACTATACCCATTATTTTGCTGTGCCTCTGTCGAGCAGTGACACTGAGGTAATTCCTGGGGTATATCTGCGATCTCCCATCCATTGGTCAAGATTTCTCTTGAACAAGGCCAGCGAGGTGCTCTGCCTCACATGTACCGGGATTTTGTTCCACAGCATAGGGAGTCTTTGGGTGATGAATCTATCTCTCCAGCACGTCCTATTAATAGCCGTGTCGAGGTTTAAGTCTCCCGCCCTTGTGGCTCTGATGGATCTAGATTTTTTGAGGTGAAGCATATTCATCAAATCTGGGTTTGACATGGCCTTGTATGTTAGGCAAAGGTCACCTCTGAGCAAGCGTGTTTACTGAATAGAGCTGGAGTTCTTTCAGTCGGGCAGCATAGGACAGATTTTTGAGACCCTTTATCCTTTTGGTGAGGAACTTTTGTGGCCTCTCCAGCTGCTGCAAGTGTCGGGTCAGATACATTCCGAATGGGGCATTGTACTCAATCATTGGTCTGATGAGTGATGAGTAAAGGGAGACTATGACCTCCCTTGATCTAGATGAGAATCCCTTCATGATAAGGTGGGCAATGTAGAAGGACTTCCTAACTACTTTAGCTACATGGGTGTCGAATGACAGACTACTATCAACCTGGGTCCCCAGGTCCCTGATAACTTCTTCTGTGCTCAGTGGATTGCCACCTATTTGGTAGCTAGGGGTAACCTTGTTTTTCCCGAAGGGTATGACTATGCATTTTTTGGCATTTAACTTTAGGCCATGGCTCTGGCACCAGTTATCCGTTTCTGTGAGACCCTTCTGAAGGATATCTGTGTCAGATGTGTTTTCTACTATGGCTCCCAGTTTGCAGTCATCTGCAAACTTTGTCAGCCATAACCCTCCTGTGTTTGCTTGTACTTCGGAAAAGTAGATGCCAAACAAGAGTGGGCCCAGGACTGAGCCCTGTGGGACACCACTTGTGACAGGCTTTGAGTCTGACATGGCGCCAGCAACTCTGACCCTGTGGGTTCTGTCACTCAGCCAGTTTGCAACCCATCTTGTGATGTATGGGTTAACATTTAAGCTGATGAGTTTTTCAATGATACCCGAGTGGGGTATTGTATCGAAGGCCTTAGCCAGATCGAGGTAGGCTGTATGGACTGCCTTTCCCTCATCAATGGCTTTGGTGACTGTTTCAAAAAGTCAACCAAGTTTAAAAGGCATGATCTGCCTTTGACAAAGCCAAACTGGGTTGGATCCAAAGTCTGCAAATTCCTATGTCTTTATTTATGAGGTCCATTATGATCCTCTCCATGGCTTTGCAGATAAGGCTTGTCAAGCTAATGGGCGGTAATTTCCAGGGTCTGTGGAGGCACCGCCTTTGTGAAGTGGGACCACAGTTGCAGTGCGCCACTCCTGGGTGCGTATCCAGAGGTAAGACTTTGATTAAACAGCTGTCCTAGCTGTGGGTTTAATTCCTCATTGAGTTCGTGGAGCACACAGCCGGGACACCATCGGGTCCCATGGATGCTGTGTTTTTGCTTTGGAGAGAGCAGTTCTCACTTGGGCTGGAGATGTTTGGGGGCTGCACTCATTTGGTATAGATATCTCTCCTTTGGGGAGGGGAGAAGTTTGCACTGAACCTGTCAGCCAGTATGTTGGCAATGTCTGTAGGATCAGTAATCTTCACATCATTTTGAACTAGTTCTGAGCATATCTGGGAGTTTCCTCCTAGGTTTCTAACATAGCTAAAGAAGGCCTTATGATTGTCTTTTGAGTCTTTAGCTATTTTTCTCTCGAAATTTGCTTTGGATGATTTTATGAGAGCTCTTAGTTTTTACTTATAGTGATCAAGGGTGTCTTACCTTTTAAGGATTTTGCTCTATCTTGTAGTAGCTTCCTCCTTTGTTGTAGAGTTTGTTTATGGCTGGGGTCCACCAGACTGGACGCTTGCCTTTGGTACAAAGAGTCTTTGTTTTGCTTGGGATTGCCTTATCCATGCAGTCCTGCAGGTGCTGGTAGAAGGCGTTTGTAAGTGATTCAGCGGCTTGAGTATTGTTTTCCGCTCGGGGCCTGAAAGGAGACCACACTAGTCTTTAGAAGTGTGAAGTCGGCTTTTGAGAAGTTCTTTACTGTGGTCTTTTTTATTTCAGGTGGGGGTGGGATGAGGACCTTCAGCGAGATTAGTTTGTGATCTGATCTCACCAGTGAGGGGTATACTTCCGGTGTTGAACATTGTGCTCCCATGTTCGTGATGATGAGATCAAGTATGTTATCTCCTCTTGTGGGGATGGTGACTAGTTGTTCCATGGCAAGTAAGGTCACCTCTGAGCAAGCGGTAAGCGACTGAATAGAGCTGGAGTTCTTTCAGTCGGGCAGCATAGGACAGATTTTTGAGACCCTTTATCCTTTTGGTGAGGAACTTTTCTAGGGATGTCCTCGCAGACACTTAACAGAAACAAAACCTTCTTACTTGCAAATTACTGTCCTCTAATACATTAACTGGAGCTACAACAACAATGAATCCAAATGTTTCAGGAGTTACACTACTATGTCTCCGGGGAACGTTGCTCCATTTTAATGGGGCATAGAGGCAACAAGCACTCCTTCCATACACTTACTGTTGTGTAAGAAACTTTCCATAACAGTAGATGTTCAAATGATCACTGCTGTAGGATATAACAGCTGGCCAGCTTCTAAAGCTTAAGAGCACCTTCCACATGCCCAAGCAGTGGACAGCTTGAGCTCAGCTGTAAAAAAAAAAATCAGTGGTCTGGGCAACAGCCCTGCAGTGCTTTCCTGACAACTGAAACAGGGAGGTTAGAGCCTAAAAAAGGACAATGCTAGGTAAATGAAATTAAACGTCCACATTCTGGCAACAAAAAGCATACAAAAATAAGGGTGATGGAGGGAGGGAGTGGCTACTGCAGCAGTGATCATTTGAACATCCACTGTCAAGGTAAGTGTACTTATACAACTGTACTACAGTAATCACTGAATCACTGCTGCAGTAGCCTTAGTTACATGGGTAGGATATTTAACTTATAATGTCTGCGGAGGAAGAAGGATGAGGGTCAGGAACCTCTGAAGAATAGCCCTAGAAAAGCCTACTCTCTAATCCTGAAAAGTGAGTCTGGATAATAATGCTTTGTAAAGAATGTACACAGGACCAAGTTACTGCAGCTAGAATAATTTGAGTCCACCCCTTTCCTAAAAGCCACGGATGAAGCCAAGGCCCTAGTAGAATATGCCCTGACCCTGCCTGGAATTGACTTGTTATGGTGACATTAGCAACAACAACAGATAACGCAGAACAACTATATGCAAATAGTTTGCCTTGGCCTTTTTTCCTTACCTTCATAAGAAATGAATAATCAGAATTTGTGAAGGTTTTAATTTTTAGTTCTGTCTAGAGACATATCTCTCAACCTCTCAGTGCAACAAATCTGGACAAAGATTGACAAAATGGGGGGACAAAGGCCCAAAATAGGGACATATTTTAAATATTACTCTTGTAAGCTGAGAAAGTTGCTAGAGTAACAGGATTTGTTTTAACATACATTTTTCTGAAGAATTTGAAGTCTGAACCTCAAATGTATGTCATTATTTAGTGACTTCAGTCCTCAGATCATCCCAGCAATTTGTCAGAAAAACGAAGATTTTATGACAAACAGACCAAAAATCTGGACATTCTGTGAAAATCTGTACAGTTGAGAGGTATGTCTAGATAATACCTAAATTGTCTGCGGACATCCAGAGTATAAAGTATCCTTTTTCTCTCATTTTAAGATTCTAGAAAGAAAACAGGGAGATCAACAGCTTGGCTCAGAGTAAACTCAGATACCATTTTAGGCATAAATGAAGAAAACCCTATCTTTGTGGAAAATGAAATACGGCTAACCCACTATGGGAGCTAGCAAATCATGTACCCTGCTTGTGGTAACTGAATTTCTTATGTGGATCTTGCTAAAGGAATCATGAGAACCATACATTCCATATATCCTAGTGTCTTCAGAAATTCCCTTGCTGAAGTCCTGGATGGAACAGAAAACTAAGAAACAGATCTACACTGTTTGCCATGTTAAGAACCTCAAATCATCATAGTGAGCTAGTTCAAATGAAGCAAGAATTAATTTTTCTAAAACAAAATAAAGTTCCCAAGGACCTGTTTTCTAGGTAGACAGGTATGCAGAACACCTTTCAAATACATTTTAGTATACGAATGCATTGAAAGATGGGGATCCGTGGGTATATGCTTTAAAAAGGCTTACAAATGAATCTTGATAAGGGAGTAGGAAAGGCCAGTGGATAATAGCGCAGACAAATATTTTAGAACCAAAGAAAAAATTCATTTTGAAGTGGTCTTGGTTCTTACTTTGGCACCAACTAGAAAATCTTTTTACATTTACTTGCATATGACTTCCTAGTGGCAAGTTTATTTGCCCCCTTAATAGGTGCATAAATGGTATTGAGATTCTATCATCCAGGCAGGTAGTTGTTTCATGCTGGGGTGCATCAAACAACTATGTTGGGTGAGCATATCAGGTCTGTGAGGAAGCTTGTGGTAATTGTCATTGGTCATTTCCAAATGAAGGGAGAAACACTTCTGCCTGGCCAAGATGGCAGACACCCTAATGATTTTTGCAGGCCCCTTCAGAATCTTCAGAAAGGCCCTACATATCAGTGGAAAGGCATAAAATAATATTTTCCAGGTCTACTTGCAAGGAATTCTTGGGCAGAATTTTGTTAGTTGTTTGTTGTGAATGGAGGTGAAAAGATCTACTTCTCCACAGCTAGATCCAATTCTGTAAGACCTCCTGATTCAATTTCCATTTGTGAGGGTTCCTGGACCTGCTCAGCTGGCATGGCACAATGTTTTATTGACAGAATGTTAGATGCCTGGAGAGCAAGACTGTGGTGAATTGCTATAGCACAGACTGCCATGGCTAACCTGCACAGAAGGTAAGGTCTGAAACCCCTCTGTTTATGTACCACATTACCATGGTATTGTCTATAATAAGTTGCAGTGGCCCTGGGGACAACAAACATTTAAAAGAGTTGAATGCCACATCTCTTTTATTTTTATATGTTTTGGCCTTTTTTTATTCCAAGGACTCTGCACTTTTACCAGCACAGACACAGCTCCCCAAGCAAAGTCTTAGGCATCTGTTGTTACGGACTGAACTGGAGAATGAAGAGAAGCTTGGACACCTGAATTCAGATAAAAATGGTCCCTGTACCAAAGGAGTTCACCTTTTACAAATCCCAACACTGGAATCTGAAACATCGGAAGGCGTTAATGTTGAGACCATGCAGATTCTGAATATTTTTATGTGGATCTGGCTAGAGGAATCATAAGAATAATAGATGCCATAAACACTTGTAGCTTGAGAAATTCTCTTGCTGAAGTCCTGGAATTAGTAAAAAAAACTCAGGAATACATATACATATAGCTCTACTACTTCTTGTGGAAGAAAAGCTCTACAAAAAGGAGATATCCCTGGAGAATCATCCTGTGAAAAGAACTCAATCAAGACTTTTGAATGTTCTCCTGGAAGACCAGTCTGTGAAGGAGACCTCTCACTCAAGTGAAAGGTTCCTAACACTTTGAAAAATACTTGATAATGATAAGCAAGTCATCTAAATATGGAAAATGTGGATACCTTGCAGTCTGAAATAGGTTACGACTGAAGCTATACCCTTTATAATTACCTTTGGAGCAGTGGATAACCCAAAGGGTAATGCAGGCAATGTATACTGTAAATCCACACAAGTATGATAATGAGGATACTTCCTTTAACTCTAGAGTTACCAAAATAAACAAAAGGGGGAATAAATGGTAACAGGTTGTGAAGGAACAGTATTTTGAAATTTGACCGAGAAAGGAAAGCTCTAGGACTGATCTCAATGACATGTCTTTCTTTGGTACCAGAACATTCTTGAGTAAAAACCTTTCCCTGTCAGAAAAAGAGGAACAGGGTATATGACCCTCCCATATCAGCAAATGCTGAATGTCAGAAAGGGATAAAGGAAGTCTGAGCTAGTGGATGAGGAGGAATCCCCTGCATACCTCTCAAGTGTACAGATTTTCACAGAATGTCCAGATTTTTGCCTCATATTTTTGTTCTAGTTCTCATAAAATTGTGGTTTTCTGAAAATCTCTAGCAAATCATTGAGGGTTGAAGTCAAAAAAATAATGACAGAATTTTGAGCTTCAGACTTCATACCCTTGAGAAAATTCATGCTAATCCAAAAGCTGCTGTTCTATTAACTTTCGAAGTTTCTAAGAGCCGTATTAAAAAGTGTCCCTATTTTTGGGCATTTGTACTCCCATTATTTATGGCTTTTTCAGATTTCTTGCTCTAAGAGGTTGAGAGGTATGATTCCCATGAAAACAAGGGAAGGATTCCCACTGTCATCTCTACCCCAGATGGATCCCCCCTCAGAATCCATTTTTCTGATATTATCTGTTACCAAAGAGAAAAACGGAAACCAGACTTTAGGTCAGATTCAAAGATTTGTCAAGGGGGGAAGCAAGAATGTGTGTGTGTGTGTGTGTGTGTGTGTGTGTGTGTGTGTGTGTGTGTGTGTGTGTGTGTGTGTGTGTGTGTGTTGGGGGGGTGTCATTTGAAAATAGTCATTCAGGCTTGTTGGACTGTCCTGGTTTTAGAGGAGGCTCCACCTCTTTTTTGGAGCCTCTGTCATTGTTTTTGAATATCTGCTTGTCATAAGTTTGCAGAGTCTGCATATTTGCTTTTTGTAAGAAGATCCTGAGTTAGGTATGAAACTTTTAACAAGTTTGTAAAAGGAAGGCTGAAAAAGTCTCGAGTCACTCCTTGAATCAGTTTCCTCTCTCTCATCACACTTTTTCAGGAGACAAGAATGCAAAATTTCAGCTTTAATGTCCTTAGAAAATTTTGAGAATGTAACCATGCAAACTTTCTCATTACACTTCCAGTGGCCGCTGCTCTGGAAAAGATATCAGGGGAATCTTAAGCACAATCCAAAGAATGTTTGGTTACTTGAGAGACAGAAGCAATCAGTGTATTCAGAGAAGGAAAAGTGGCTATTATGTTTCTCAAAGTCACATAAGAAGCAATGGAAAACTTTAACATGTGAGCTTGTCAATTAAGAATCATAAAAATAAGTGTGTCAGAAGTATACACTTTCTCCTCGAAACTTTTCAGAGGGGGAGAGATGAGCATTCTAGCTTAGTTGCAGAAGAACTCTAAGGAAATCACTACAGGGTCAGATCTGGGATTAGAAACTAATAACTTTTAAGACCAAGTAACTGTACAATCTACATGCCTTCTTAGAGACTGCAGGCCGGCTTTCAAGCATGTTACAGGTTGTAAAAAAACATTCTCCAAAGCTGGAAGAGCTGGACAGAGTGTTCTGAGGAAACTCCAGTTGTAAGCAATCATAATTGTTTTTCAAAGAAACTGGACTGTCATTATGTAAACAATAGCTTCGTCCTAGATATGGTTTCAGAAAAATAAACTTCTAAGGGACGATCAAAATAAATATGCTTCTCAGAATCTGAACAAGAAAAAGAACTGAAGTTGGTCCCTCACAATTATTTCCCTGTTCATCACACTGGAAATCTTCAGAAAATGAATTTTGTTTTCTTATCCCAGTAAATCCAGAATGAGAAGCATTAACCGCATGAACTAAGCCCTGAACTAAACCCCAAAAATCATCCTTGTATAAAGTAGCAGACAGATGAAGATAAATACTTAAACTTTCTGCTTCTTTTTAACTGGGATCACCACAGAAGCAGACCAACTCCTATCAGGGATATCAACCCTGGGGAACAAGCAGCCCACTCCAGCTAGGCAGAGAAAATTCCCAGCTTCCTCCTCCAAGATCAAGAACAGTTTGCCTGTGCCCACTAAGGACACTCCAAAAGCCACAGAGGACATGCCAAACCCCTGTCCATGATGGCTGAAGGGACTACACCAAAGGAAATTAAGGAAGATCAGTGGTCTGAGAAACCAGAAATGGTCACTACAGAGACACCCATCTGAGGCAAATTCATAACACGTTGAAGGGGCAAAGGCTGTCTGGAAATTTTTGTTTTTTTGTGGCAAGAAAGAATAGAGGAATTGGTAATTTATTCTATAGTAAAGCCAAGAATGAAACCTAAAGTCCAGGTACAGCTTACAGTAATAGACAGTACGTATCAAAAAGGTACAGTTTTCACCACAAAAACTTTGTGACAAGCACAACAAATGCTTACCCCAGCCCCCAAACACTATTTTACATAGATTTCCTCAAAAAAAAAAAGAATAGAGAAAAAATGTAAATTTACCAAGATTTACACTAATTGGAAAAATGAATTCAAAGTCTTCTAAGTGACTGAAAAGTCACATGACAGTCCAAGAAAAATAATTTCATAGCATAACACAAACAATTTCACTTAAAGAAGTTTCATTTTAGTCATAAAATAAGTTTAAGTTGTGGAAGGTTGTCCCCCAAAGGGAGCTTATCTGTTCAGGAATGGAGACAACAAAACAGTGATCCTTGAAAGCCCACAAAAGGAGCGCTCTTTAGATGAAGGAAAGCTCTGAAGGGCTTGGCACACAGACCACTGAGCTGTCAATGGTCTAGGTATGTAGAAGGTGCCCTTAAGCTTTGGAAGCTGTCTGTTATATCCAATGAGGGATATAATCCATATAGCTAGGGCTACTGCAGCAGTAATCAACTGAAGAACATACAGCATTTTTCTTTCTTCCATTGTAAAGGGATGCAAGTAACGCACAAGCATCCAGTGACTGGCTACCAAGCCTGCTCGGCTGTAGCCAGCCATCCTTGTTCCTCTTGCTCCCCAACAGCAATACATTTATACTCACTGCTCTCCTCCTATCAAAAACTCACATCTCCATTCCACTTAAATTGCCCCATCCAAAAGAAATTCACAATCTATATAATCTCCACAATGTAAAACAGCTTTCTTCTCATTTTCTCTTGTATTAAACTTCAAAACAAATACTCCAAATAAAACATTTAGTATTACTAATTTACTGCCCACACTTTCTGTTATGTCTTTTAAATACTCATCACAAATATTAATCAATTTTCTCATGCTTCTTAAATCTAGACTTTACCTAGACACATTCCAATATGTAACAACTATCTCTGACCTTTCTAGCTTTCTCAAATTAAAGCACTAGACTGTTACTTTATGCTTTTACACACCACCTTCATACCTAGCTACATCATTCTCTTCAGCATCTTCCTGCTCTAGTCCAGACCAACCCTGCCCAATACAGCTTTCAGTCCCATCACATCTCTTTCCCTCCAACATAGTCAACTGTCAAAATAATTCTTCAAGTTTACAATCAAACAAACTCCAATAATCCAGATACTACTACACTTCAGCACCATAGAAGTTAATCCTAGTTAACAAGCTCATGCAACACAACCCACATTGCCTTGGTTAATACAGGAGGCATTATCAATAAACCTGAGCAAATACATTCCTTTACCATCTCCCATAAGAGAGGCATGGGTTAAAGCAAATGCCACACAGACCTTAATTTTCAGTTCCCCAATACCATCTACCTATTTAGTGTCACACCAAGGCAAATGGATGGGTGGTGGCGAACTGCACTTCTCATCACAATGCCAGAATTCATCCACTCACAGCCACAACCCTAACTGGTTATTTATTACTCTTCATCTTAAACATACACCTCTAAGTCCAGTAGTAGCATATGCCCCCCCCCCTCTAAAATTACAGCATTCAACTCCTTAATCAGTGGCAAAACAGACAGCATCAAATCCTCCCAAAACACCTTATAATTCTAGGAGATTTCAACATCAAATCTATTTTGAACAAAAACTCCACCATAGTAGATACCCTAACAAAGATCAGCCTCACTCAGTTAGTAACCAAGTATACCCTGCCCAACTTCAAAAAAGGTAATCCTCTCTGTAGCTTAGTTAAGATAAATGAAAACAAATTACTTTAGAACTTAAAAAATTCTTCTGCTGTCTTCAGCAACGACTGTGCCATAACTTTTTCCATCTCTACTCTCATAGTGAAACCCTATGTAATACTTACAATCTTCTGAATTAAATTACAAAAAAAATAACAAAGCTACAGTGAGAACTTGCTACTCTATAAAGGCATGCCATTCCGAATAGCAGCTGCCACAGCTACTTCTGTACTTACCAACAAACTTCTGCATCTCCAAGACAAACAATTCCCTAAAGTTACCAGATTCCTCAAACTATTTCACAGCACTTGGATAACAAAAGAACTCAAAAGCCGCAATTAACCAAGAGACAAAGCATGGCAATCCTGCAAACAATTTCATTTAACAGACTCCCAACACAAACCATAAACCTATGAATCCTAGCAGAAAAGCCAACATTAGACATGAAACCAACTGCCTTTTGGCCACAATACAGCCAGAAAAAGTCTGGAAATTTATAAATAATATATCAGGATAGTCCCAGACTAAAAAGACTCAGTCAAAACCACCACTGTTTATCTCACCCCAGATGACCTCCTCAAATAATTCACTACACTTCCTAAGACCCACATTTGATGCACCTTGCAACCTCTCACTGACTTTCATTTATATCATCCAGCATTCAACTTTAAAACCATTCTCACTGAGGAAATCCTTACAAAACTTGAACAAAATCCCAACTGATACCCAGTGAAACTCTTGGTCTCCATTCTCAGTTCATCCAGTTGTGTAAAGCTCGTTTACAGAAACCACTTAAGCAAATCTGTAATTTAGGTGTCACTCTCAGTGTCATGCCAACACAATGGAAAACAGCCGAAGTCAGACTGGTACCTACATTTCCCAACCCACAGTCACCTAGTGGCTTCAGATCTTTTGCCATCATGCCTACCTTAGGAAAAATACTTGAAAAATTAATCTTCAACCAAACTGCACACCAGAAACAGCAATACATACGCCTGTCAGAAGGTAAATATAATTTTTCATCAGGCGGAACATTATGACTACCCTTTACATCCTAACAGATGACATTCTTATAAAGAGTGACAAAGGGAATATGACAGGAACCGTATTTACTGACCTAGCAAAAGAAATTGAATCAGACCACTCCCTTCTCCTATGCTTTCTAAAAGACAACACTAGCCCACAAGCAACCCTATGGTTTAAAGACTTCCTTCCCAACAGACACTTTCAAGTGCAGCTTATGTCCACATTCTGACCCACCCCATGTGATAAAAGAAGTACCCAATGGATCAGTATTATCACCTATTCTCTCTTTTTATTAACCACCTATCACCTGACCTCCTCAGAATACCAATTTACTATGCCGACAACATGGACATCTAGAGACCTGATCCATCTCTACTTCATATCAAGAACCAGTTACAACACTCAGCTACTTGTTTCACAATCACAAACTAGTCCTTAGTTGCCACAAAGACCAAAGTTATGCTATATGGAACCCCCAAAAAACTCTGCAAAATACCAGCTGACTGGATTGCTTACACAGCACAGGACAAGCTTTGGAAACCATCCATTCCTGCAAGCATCTGGAACTCTGGTTAGACCCAGCACTCAGCTTCTAACATTACTTCCAGATGACAAAATCAAAATCAACAAATTCTTATTTTTGTCTAGAAAAAAATCTCTCTCTTTTTATGTACCTTACCCATGCAAGAGCATTGATAAGCAAAAGTGTAATATTTCCTCAGCTTGAAAAGGTTACCCATAGTTGCTACTGCATCCAACCAAAACCTTCAATAGTTAGCAGCAACTGTTGATTTGTCAACCACACCCTCAAACATAAGCATCACTGCACCACCTTTGGAAAGGCAAGTGGCTCCCCATTACAGAGAGGTTAAAAGTCCTCCTGGGCTCACTTATCTTTAAACTACTACATTTAAATAATTCACAGACTTTACTTGCAGACTCTATGAAAGACAACCACATTCTTTATACCTTCAGATCCCTCTCAAATATCCAGCACTAACCTACTGGTTCCATAATATAACCTAACCAGAATAAACCACACTTTCTCCCTCCTCATGCCAAAAATCTGCAGATTCATTCCTGACCAAATTAAATCTGGTCAATCATTTCAATTTTCCAGGTGTGACTTAACCTTATTAAACAAGTACACTGCAAATGTTTACAAAATGGTGCAATTATACAGCACCTTCTGCTTCCTCTTCTATTCTTTATTAGCAGAATCATATTTCTCCTTCATCTGATTAACTTCTGTCTACTCCTAACTTTTCTTCCCTGTATGCCCTGCTTCAGCAAATACTCTCTGTAAGGCTTACCACTATCTCAATCACTATCCTATCACTATTCCCTCTCTTCTGCTCACCCACTTGGGGATTATTAATCAATGCCAGAACAACTCTCACCTCTTGAATCTAGTCTCTTCTCCATATCTCTCTGACTTTTTTCGTTGCTAAAGGTTTCCACATTCTACTCTTGACTTCCAGTTCAATACACTACTACAAATGATCTATTTTAAAGTGCAGTCATACAATATTCATGGGGCTGCATTTGTTTATTTATTTTTTCCTTATGTATATTTGACCTGGACTGACCCTGAAAGGTCCACTGAGATCACGTCTACTGTGGTTAAACAAAAAACTAAAATCAAACACAAAAGTAAACAGAAAATGATGGCAGTAGATGAATAAGGAGGAATACAGTTGGCAGCATTTCTTAGTTTAAGATGAACCCCAAATATGTATTAATAAATCACCAAGAAAGATTACAATCTGTTTTGCTGAGAGAAGTGGCACCCAAGAAGTAGGCAACAGAGCATTTAAATGGGAGAAAATTCCTCCCAATGCTCTTCCAAATTCTCATACTTTGGAAGACCATTTGAGAGTTAAGTAGTGCCGGGGTTTTGTCTGAAATGGGTCCAATCCTATACTCAGTTATGCCTGCAATGTCCGGGATTCTATGGCATCAAATTTACTTTTGTTTTTTTTTTTGGTTGCTACATGAAACTGTATTTTTTTTTCCGTACAAGAAGAGAGTCTCTCTTTGCCTAACAAAGAAAAGAGTTTGTCTACAGTATAAAAGTGAAGGGATAACTTTCCTCCCCCAAAACAGTCACTGTGTGAGAAAAAAACACATTTTAAATATCGCTTTTACTGTAAAAGTACTGACAGGAAAGCTGAAATCTGCATGCTGACTCCTATTTGTAGAAAGTGCTTGAAACATCTGCTAAAGAA
Source organism: Protopterus annectens (assembly GCF_019279795.1). Taxonomy (NCBI): domain Eukaryota; kingdom Metazoa; phylum Chordata; order Ceratodontiformes; family Protopteridae; genus Protopterus; species Protopterus annectens. The sequence continues at coordinate 1,341,853,704 of NC_056732.1, forward strand.
ACTGGGATCGCTGACTGAGAAGTGAAGACTGAAGTAAATTTGTCTCACTGGATGGGAGACAACAATTCTTAACAAGTGGTTTAGTACAAAGAAGCATGATTTTCCTAGGAATCCAACATATGTATATACACCCCACTCGCAAGTAGCATCAAAACAATTTAACAGTAAAAGAAAATATACAATTAGAAATAATACATACATCCAAAAGTTAAGGTTCAGTAACTATTAAAAAACACCTTCCTGGATTTGCTGAAGGACTGAGAACAAAGAAAGATACTACATTTCACCAACCGATAATAGTTCTGGTCTGTTGAAAGCAGGGAGTGGTAGAACAAGTATGTAAGTAAACAACAACTAGCACTGCAGCTGAACTGTATCAAATGTGATTAAAGATGCGTGGCCATCAAAACAATACAGTTGTTAATCAGGTACGAATGCTACAGAACACTATTCAGCTATGCTCTGGGTTATTTAGCAAAAAAGAAAAAAATACTGCTACAATAAGACAATTAATATAAACAACTAAATATGTACATGATGAACAAGGACAACAGACAGCACATGTCAGACTAAATAATTCATGAATATACTGCCATAATATAAAGTACATATCTTCTGCATATTGGAAGAAATCAGCAAAATATTGAAGGGCACTTAAAAGCTGGCATTTGACTGTTACAGAAAAGTAGCTTAGTAGAAATAATGAACACAGATTTGGAAAGATCTGTACTTCAACTACAAATGTCACCATAAAGTAACTAAAATGACTATGTCACAATGGGTAGTCCAATAAACTTTAGTCTAGTATATTCACTTTGAGTACAAAGGCCAAGCAATCACACACAAATCTAGCAGACTTTGTAATGTACTGAATGCTATCTTTCAGAAGCAAACAGTGAAAAGCTGTTACTAGCCACAGTCTTTTCAGGAGTGACACGGATAACTATCTGTGAGGTGATGCACAAGATTTCTTTGGAAACATGATTAAAGTACATCATTACAGAAGTGGTCCAGATAGCCATTTTTGAAGTATGCTCTTTAAGCATTTATTACCAGCAAGAGGGGGGGTTTAGCCAGGGAAATATCTCCTTGTGCATAATTTCAAGCTACCATATTCATACACAATGTGTAGCCCGGTTCAAAGCACTAAGATGTAGTGGAAGGTATGTGGTCTGATTAGCATGAGATCATAAAACAGAATTGTCCTATTATATGAGCCACCCCACACACAGCTGACACAGACCTGTCACATACAAGGACTGAGCACATACTGGCATTCACAGAGTGGTGCATTGGTAGTGAGACTTAAATATCATAGAGTGGTGTATTGGTAGCGAGACTTAAATACAGTTTAATTTAGAAGTACTGCTGTAAGCAGGTGATATTAAATTAATATAAATTTTCTCTGGAAGGGACACAAAAACAGCATCTGACAAGCCTTACAGTCAATCAGTAGTATTGCACCCTCTACTACATTTGTAGTAATATATCTAGTTTGGTACCATAGCTCTTACAAACCTTATGCCTCTAAGGTAAGCCATTAATAAAACAAGACTTCCCTGCATCATGATAAGTAATACTTCGGTATGGCAGCAATACGTGTGCACTCACCCTTCAATATGGAAGCCATCCATCTCCTGAATACTTATACACCTATGACAAATCTGTGTAAATGTACATAGTGCTATGTACTTAAAGTATACTATAAGCACTACAGATAGTTGTCATGGGAATGATATATGTTGGCACACTGAGAGATGTCTTGCTTCTCAGACCTGTCGAAGGGATGTTTCATGGAAGTTTCACCCTCATTAGCCAAGACTGTGGAGCAGGTCACATGTATGTATTAGGTCAGTTAGATAATCTGTTCTTGGGCAGGCTCCAACAGGCATGAGCTGTATCATATCACTGTGTGGGGGTACAGTCTGTATGGTTATTATGCATGGTTAGTACACATGAAATGTTGCTGTTCAGCTCTAATGCATGAATGACTTTTTTTATATATTTCTAGTCAACACACGCTGTTTGCATGCTAATGCTGTTGTTGCTTAGTAACATTCTGCTGAGCACATTATCAGTGTACAGGGATGACTGGATGAGTGACTGTATATTTAGGTGATGGATGCATGATTGTTTAATTAGGTGCCGGAGGTCTGCAGCCGGACTTCCATAAACTTTTGGCAAAGATGGACATTACTGTATAAGTGACATGCACTACCTTAATCATGTGCACTAACCCTAAGTATCCACAGACACAAAACTGCAGGTATCTCTTTCCCTAGGCCTTACTCTAATCCTAACCCACAAACACACTCATGCAGAGACACAAAGACACACTCAAACCAAATGACAAAACTTCTTGTTATAAATGAAAGTTTTGGCACTGCTGCCCATTTCCACTTTCCTTACATTTGATTCTTGCTACACTTGATAAACAGTTCATATGACCACCTGTGACACAGAGACAGCAAGCTGTATGTTCATAATGTACCCTCTAGGAGGCATGCAGTAGTATATCAAGTTACTTTGGGGATTTTCAGAACCTATAGGAATTACACAGACTTCAATTACAAGCCTTGCACAAATACAGCCTGCATTTATGAATCCAGTCTAAGAGAATAAACAAACATTTTCATTTCCAGCAGTTTAGATGGGAAGAGTATTCTAAATGGAGAAGTTTAAAAGTCCAGAAATGAAGAAAAAGACTAAATTGAACTGTAACAGGAATTCAGTTCTGTATAAAACTACAGAGATTTTCTGTGGCAGTGGTAATGAGAGAGAACAGCAGATTTTGTTAGCAGCCATTTGCACGGGGTGAGCATTACTCAGGATTAGGGGATCAAGGCCAATAACTAATAGTTTAAAGTGTGAGAAAGTCAGTTAGTTTGATTGTTGGAAAAGTCTGGAATCTCCTCCGCAGTTAACTCTCCTCACTTCGCTCACTATCATGCTTCAAAAACAAATTGAAAGTGTTCCTCAGAACACACTGGTTATGCCCCTGTACTAAGCCTGACTAGTTATGTATCTCTTAATACTTTGCTCTTTCCTTCTCATTAACTGTAATTCCTTCCTTATTAACCTTAATACTAGCTCCCTCTAGAACATCTTGACTATACTAGCATGCTATGTTATGCCTGTATTCTACACTGCTGAATTTACTGTGATAACCTGTAATATGCATTGTAAATATGATTTTTTTGTTTAATGTTTCCTTATTTGTTATCTTGTTAATTTCATTGTTCTATCTTGGAGCTTATCTCCCCGGACCTCTACTGAAAATGGACATGTATCCAGTTAGACTAGCCCGGTCAACAAATGTAAAATAAAATAAAATAAATAGTTTCTAAAAAGTTTCAGTTAATTAAGCACTTCATCTGAAATCGCTGCTCTGTGAATTCTAAGGGACAGTACAGGATCTAGAAAGACATTCAAGTGTTTATGAAGTTAACTCTGTTCAGTGATGTAATTAATGACTGGTGTAATTTTAACTACGTTTATTTTTTAGCTTCTTGGCAGTACCAAAGAGTATGTTTTTTTTCCATTCAGGGTTAGGTTATATTTGCTTAACCAGTTGTAAAGAGAACATTTGTGTAAAAGGCTTTTTAAATGACACATTTGTTTCAATCAGCTTAAAGTAGAATTTAATCTACTGACATAAGTTAAGTATGTGGAATGTGGTTCAGTAAGTCATTAATGAAGAGTCAAAATAACTTTGGTTCTAGGATAGACCTTGGGTGACTTTAGATGTAAATACACGCATATGTACTGCTGGTAACATAATTATGTAACTAAATAAGAGAGCTACCCTTAAAACCAAGCTATTTCAGCCTATTCAAGAACACTTGATGGTTAATTACCCTTATTTTTTTCCTCCATGTTATTTAGGATGGCATCTGATGTACTATGAAGGGCATCCATTCCTAAAGTAGTATTGTATATAGGACAGTATTCTGCACTTGTTTACATGCTCTATACTTGACTATAGCTGATTCTTTTTAGAGTTATGGATACAAGGCAAAGGTTGTCAATATGTTTAAAATCCTGAGGTGTTTTTAGATAAGGTGGCCTTATGAAGGGGAACTAAAATATGCTGAGGAGGTGTAGCTGCTGTGATTAGAGATTTGTTATATACTTATGCCAAGGAATGGTGTAGGGATCTAAACCTTATGCTTGCCTGGTGCCTAGTTTTATTAAATAACACCGTTAATATCACACAATGGAAGGAATGTGAATTGGCCAAGGATAAGAAAAAATATACTGCCCACTACCCGTAAACGCTGTGTAACAGAGCACTTTCTGTGAACTGAAAGATTACTGTCTTCTATCTGTCAAATGTTTCATACGGTCTCATTTTACCAGTGACACATATTTGACCATTACTACTGCAGCTCAGTTCCACTGCATGTTAATTCTGGCATTAATAAGTGCTTATTACAACTTATCCCATTCCTGGTAGTTACTATGAGCACAACAGCATGGCTGGTTGTTAATGCAACTCATCAACCTTTACTACAGAGTGTAGATATGTGAATTAGTTTTGTAAAGTTGAAAAACAACAATTTTCTAAGCTCTTTTGCCTCCCTGTCTAATCAGCCGTATCTAATTTGTCATTAGTTATTCCTCAGACAGTGCTGACTACCTGATGCCTGTATTAAGAGTCAAACAGATGGATCTATTTGACAGGCAGGCATGAAGGTTGTGTATGTCTCATTCTTCCTCTCTGTCTGTGCCTTAAAAGTAATGGACAATTCCCTTGTCTGAGCAGCTTGATGGTTTGTTTTCACCCCTCCCAGAACAAAGTCCCCTGCATTTAAGGGCTAAAGTATCCTCAGTGCCAGGTCAAAGAACTACTCAACACTCCTGTGGCCATACTTGTGTCATTCACAAGATGGACATTCCTATAGTCCTAACCCTATCCACCGGTGCCTACTGTGTGCACTAGCATCACCACAGACTTTTAAAATACTTCCCAACTGTCTGTGCATGTGCATATAAAGTAGAAGCTAGCATCAACAGTTTCAGGAAGCCAAGCACACATTCTGGAGTCTGATACTGCATACAATATGTCCGCACATGTTAGATATCAATACTATAATGAAAGGACCTCTCCTGGGATGAGGTGCCTGGCATTCCCCTACCCACAATGCTAAAGAGTCTTCTGCGCATTCAAAATTTTATCTCTGTCACTAGCTTGTCTGAATTAGTTTCCCAATGGTTTGTTTATCAGTGTTGTTTCAAGTACCATTTTAACCTTATTAACAGGGGAATATTCTCTGTGACCTTTGCCTTTAGACTAGGTGGTTCTAGCATCATTTGGGGGGGGGGGCATGTTATATCTAGCCCCCTTCAATCAGCACTATCCTCAAATTTAGAACACTTTTTCATATAATTTATCCACATTGATAACAGTAGCCCACATGAAGATCTGTAAAGCCACTTACATCAAGGTGCAAGCTCTTGATGAAGTGCCCACTGTCACATATCCACAGCCATAATTTACTTACCCTCACTAACCCAGCCACTCCCTGTTTGCCCCAATTGCACCACCAGCTTCTCTTCTCTTGTTCCTTGCCACTTTTTTAAATTTGTCTGTCAACTTTTTTCTGAATTATTTCATCAGTTCCTTTGACTGTAATCTCATCTTTAATTGGTTAATTGGGGTTTCTCTTACAAAGATGACTGTAAGCACCCCTCAAACAACTACTGGCCACTTTAGACTTCAATGTTTTTGTGACATGTTCTCTGTTTTGAAAAGTGCAGCATTCTTTTAAAACAACCCGTCAGACCACAGTAGTTTTTATGACTACATTTAAATGTTCAGTTTCTTAAATTCTTTTAGTTTGACAGAGCAAAAGCAGTAACAGGACATTGTTTGAAATGTTACATAAATTTGCTACTTATTTATAAAGTTAAATTCCACTTTGGGTATTTTTCTTTTGTTAAAAATAAAGAATCAGTCAATCAGTCAGACTTTATATATGCACCTACAGACCTAGGCACGTTACAATATAACAATAACTTCACATAAAAAACATTATGTCAATGACAGTAAAGCAGCAGAACCTGAAAGGTATGTTCAGTACAAATCAGTTAAGAAAGGGCCCCAAAATGCTGTGGGGAAAAGATGAACATTGAGTCACTTCCTGAAGGAGAACAGTCAAACTTGCACACACTGTACAGAATCCCATAAGTCACATGCTTTTTTTTTTTTTTCCAACAATGAACATCTTTTATTAAATTATCACATATGACATAGCCAATCTTACATTTACTTATTTTACATTTGTTGATCGGGATAGTCCAACTGGATACATGACCATTTTCAGCGGAGGACCAGGGAGAAAAGCCCCAACATAGATACATTCAGAAAAAATGTTACATATAGTAAATATTTATGAGAAAAAAAAATCCTTTTTATAGACCTGTTCAATCACGCTAGATTTCAGATACAACAAAAACAGAATTAAATTTTGTTTATATCCATATGTCCTGTTGTGGTTACAGGACCCATACCTCAGGTAAACATTTACAAATGGTATTCATCATAATAAAGGCATCTTTTTGTAGACTGACTCAGTCAAACAAGTATAGAGTTAGATCAAATCCAGAACTGAGAAGGTTTAGTTTCTCTGCTAGAGTGAGCCAGAGGATGTTAGTACCCCATTTTAGAGGAAGGAGCTAATCAGGGCTAGAACATGGATATAGCCAATGTGATTTGAAATGGAATTTGAGACTCTTTTTGAATTGCGCTAAGGAGGTCGCAAGAGTGAGTTTGGGAGGGAGGGAGTTCCATATTTTACCTACAGCATTAGCGAATAGAAAATTACCAGCTGAATTATTGGATTTGATTGTTTGGACAAGCAGTCTATTTGATGAGCAGAGTGAGCCTAGACTGCTGTATGGAAAGATTACATTTTCCAGTGCAGGGGTGTTGCCTGGTTGTTTGAGAATTTTATATGCTTCTATCAGTTGGTTTAGCTGGAGAAGGCTTGGCAGTTCTATCCAGCCAAGGTATTTTAGGTTAAGGCAGTGGTGCGTCCCTATAGGGCATGCCAGTTGCAAATCTGGCGATGTGATTATAGCAACTGGAGAGTTTGCTAAGGTCAGATTTGCTAAGGTTAGTAAGCATGGGAAAGGCATAAAGAACGGTAGACAGAAGATGAGAGTGGGCAATGGTTGCTCTAGCCATTGGAGTTAGGAAGGGTTTTATCCTGTATAGTGACCCAAGTTTCTTGTTTACGGATTTAATGGTTTGGTTAACATGCATGTCAAATTTAATACTGTTATCAATAATTACTCCTAGGAGCTTTGTATAGGGGTCTGGGGAGATGATGGTGCCGTTGTTAGATTTTATGGTAAAGGATGCTGCTGAGAATTTACAAGTGGGAGAGAAAAGTAGCAGTTTGATTTTGTTTGGGTTTAAGATCAGGCAACGATCAGAGAACCAGTTTTCAACTATGGTGAATGTATTCTGGGTTGTTAATATTTATTATTTAATAGGTTTATTGGAGAGGTGTCAGAACATACCAATGTAGAATCATCTGCATATTTAATGTAGGTGGGATCTGGGATGGCTATGTGGAGATCATTAATAAAGACTGAAAAGAGAAGAGGTCCTAATATGGAGCCTTGGGGAACTCCTATGGTATTAGGTAACAGGCAAGAGAGCTTGTTCTGCCATAATACTGCTTGTTGCCTACCATTGAGGTAGGCATGGAAACATTGGAGAGCTTGGTTATCTAAGGATAAGGTTTTCAGGGTGTGGATGAGTAGCTGATGGTTGACCATATCAAAAGCTTTGGACAGCTCCAGAAAGAGGGCTGACGATATTTTGTTGTTATTCCGATTTTGGTTAATTACATTGGTAAAAGAAAGGAGTACTGTGGAGGTACTATGGTGAGGTCTAAAACCATGTTGCGAGTTGGTCAGCAGTTTATTCTGAATGAGATAGTGCAGAAGTTGTTTGGCACACACTTCTCCATGATTTTGGCCAGTGGTGACAATATGGCTATTGGTCTGTAGTTAAATAGTTCTGTAGATGTGCCATCTTTATGGAGTGGTATGACATAGGATATTTTCCAAATGGCGGGGATGGTGGATTCTGTTATGGTTCTGTTGATTAAGATAGAGATGGGGTATGCTACAGCATCTGCATCTTTTTGCAGTTATTCAGCTGGGAGAAGGTCAGCTGAAAGGGTAGTTAGCTTTAGTTTTTTTAAATAAGGATCAGATGAGGGATATAGAGACTGGTTGAAGGCTAAAAGAGAGTAGAGAGTTGGGTATGGCAGTATTAACTGTAGAGCCACTAGGAGTTAATTGGGTGGCTAGGGACTGGATAGTCTCTGTGAAGAAACTATTGAAGGTATTTGCCACTTCTTCAGAACTTTTGTGGCAGGAGGTTGCAGGGTTAGGAGTGGAGGATTGACCTGGATGGAGAAGATTGTTTATACCTGCCCAAAACTTTTGAGGGTTGTTTTGATTATTCTGTTGTAGATGGCAGTAGTAGTTTTTTTTTTGTCAAGTAAGATGGATTTTTTTGCCTCATTTCTTAGCTGCTGGAAGTTAATTTGGTCTAGAGGGACTTTAGTAGTATGCCACTTGGTCCATGCTTTATTTCTGAGTATGATTTTAGATTTAGAGTCTTTTGAAAGCCATGGGGCTATTTTTTTTAGTTATGATTGACAGTTTAGGAGCATGTGAATCAAGTATGTTTAGGAATTTAGTACTGAAGTATATACTGCCTCATCAAGGGGAAGGTGTTTTAGCTCTGTCCAGTTACATAATTTGAGTTCTGCTTGGAAATTTATGGGGTTGAAGTTCTTCTTGCTTCTGACAGACTTATAGGTGGGCAGATGGCTGCTGACTGTTTTGTATTTAATTATATATGTAATGAGGCGATCATTAAGGTTGTTGGGGAGGGTATGTGCAAGTGGGGATGACTATTGATAAGTATCTAGTCAAGGATACTCTCTTTTTGGTTAGTTTACCTATTCTGGTGGAGGAAGATATGGTCTGTGAAAATCAGCAGAGGTTAATATGGGTGGTGGTGGTGGGGGAGTCTGATGAACATGAGTTCAACTCAATATTGAAATCCAACATACTAATAGTTTCTTGAGGGTAGGTGGTAGATATCCAATTAAGAATGTCCTCCAGGGTGTCAGAATTGTTGCCGGGGGGATGTAAATACCAATTATGTTTAAACTTTTGTGTTTATTCAGTTGTAGTTTGGTAGACAGTATTTCAGCGTTGGAGACATGGGGTGGTTGAATGGGGTCAACTGTAATGTTAAGCATGCTTTTATATAGCACTGCTACCCCGACTCCCTTTCTAGTAATACAATCAGCCCTAAGTATATTATACCGAGGTGGTAAGATCTCATTATCTGTGGTCGAAGGTTTTAGCCAGGTTTCTGATAGAGACAGTATATCAGGGAGGTAAACTGCTAAGAGGGCATGTAGGTTATGTACCTTGTTGTTTAGGCTTCTGATATTTAGATGGCAGGTCAGGAGGGAGTTAGATGGCCTGAGTATAGATAGTGGGCTACTAGCACCTAGGGCAGAGGATGGTCCTGAGTTAGGGTGGATGTCTCCATCCCTTGTTAGATTTTTAAGTTAACTAATAATTTCATGAGTTTATATAATAGCTTTTGGTAGTGCTTGGATTTAGGGTGAACATGTCTTGACCTGTTAAGATAAAGGCTGGTTGGGGTTGTTGTTTTAGGGGGCAGATAGAACGTTAGGTGTTCTGATATGGATGGGGCTAAGGGGGGTGCTGGTTTGGTATTTAGGGTAGTGGAACTCTAAGCATTGCTGGTTTTCATAAATGGTAAGGAGGTATGGAATTATAAGGGGTAGGATGGGAGATAGGGTCTTGAGTTTTACTGTCAATATAGTGGATGAGAAGGTAGTCATTGCCGTTGAGGGATATTACTAGTATAATTGGTAAATAGTGGGAGGAGCAGGGGAGGGGATTGATAGGCAATGTCTTTGACTAGGATAAAGAAGGGGTGTGGTTCGATTATTATAAATTTAGTGGTAGTGGGGGCGGGTGAGATTTGGGGGCAGGGTGGGGAACATAGCGATCCCGTGCGCAGCAGGGCTAAACCAACACCAAAAACTTTCCAAGAGCCGGTGAATACAAAGTAAGTATTTTAGTGGAATTTCCAATACTAATATGTAGTTCACCAAGCATTTACTTTTCCATCTAGCTACTGTAATGGCAATTTGCTATTTAAGCCGCTACTGTCTAGGAGTACTGTTCTAATCAGTGGGATAAACCCAGTACGCTTGCTTTATAGTTTTTAATTTAAAGGATTAACCTTGGCAAACTTTACTGATTTGGAGCAGCAAGGATGGCTTTTGCTTATCCATACACTCGCGGAGGGAACAGCGACCTTCAGCGCAGCAAGCTTTTTCAGAGTTGTAGCCAAGTAGGGAATTTAGAGATAAAACCTGAATAAGGATACAGTAGTTAGCATAAATGTCCACTGTAGAGAAACTTCTATCTTGCTAAATATACAGTAACATTATACAGTCATTTGTTCAATGCAGGATATCACTTATACATGTAATAAGTAACAAGTTAGTTCAGTAGTAAATGCAATGTGCATCTATCAGTCACGAGCTGTCTACTCCAAGGTATTAAGCTAGTCAGCAGTGATTTATGTAACCTGCACACTATACCTGGTTTAACTACTTTTAGGTAGCAAAATACATCAGTCTAGGTATTTACAAAAACATGAATCTCTCCAAAATAATGCTACAGGGGTTGTACTGTATTTTCCGATAATTTAGGGTAATAAATGGCAGTCGCTAATGTGTAACACAACGTATTTCAACCTTGGGAGCAATGATTACATACTACACTTAAATGGGTTCAACCTACTGAGACACTATCAGAAACAGCAACCCTGGTAGTTTAACCAACACTATTGTCTCTGAACACACTATCGCCAAAGGTTATACACAGAAATAATCAATTTTAACAGAAATGGTTACATACTGTATTTTAAGGCAGCTGACTGGGTCCAGAAGCACAGTAATTTGAAAATTATATAAATTAACACACACCTTTCTGATACAATTCCAGTTGCAAACATTATACATTACAAACCACTTTGACACAATTGTAGCTCCAAACATTATACATCTCTTATAATCTATCCAGTCATTCTCAGTCAAACATTACATAGCTCATTCAAATCCTGCCTTCTTTTAAACCTTGTTCCTCCTCTGCATTTATTGTTCCCACAATTCCCAATTTTTTCCTATGCAATTTGTTCCTATCCTTTTCTAAAAGTCCCAATTCCAGTTGTTTTATCTCTGTTACTGTTCACTACTTCTAGTAGAGTTAATTTAGAATTTATTTATTTGCAGTTTGTTTGCCAGGATGGTCCATTGGGCCAGGAAGAGCCCATTTTTAGTGGAGTCCTGTGGAGAAAAGCTCCATAAAAGACAATATACATAATGGACAAGTTATAAGTAACATAGTAATACAGACATACAGATAAGCATGGCATTTAAGGTACAATTTAGTAAAAATGCAAAACAGAGATTATACAAAACATAAGTCAATATTTACAAATATAGTCGTTCCTATTGTACAAAATATAACAGTAGGGGCAATAAATACCTAGGTTTCGTGAGAGATTAGTAGGGAAGTGAGATGGGGAGAAATTAGCAGAGAGGGAAAGAGTAAAGAAGGAGGTGGGGAGAAAGATGGCTTAGTGTGGTGTGGGAAAAAGGACAGAAGGAGGCACCGAGACAGAAAATGGTGAGTAACTCAGGAGGGAAGGAGGGTGAGAGTTGATAACGTGGGAGGGAAAGGGGCAGAGAGAGAAAAAGGGTCACTTACTAAAGAAATTATGTAGGGTGGGAGCAGGAACATTCCCAGAGGGATATTAGATGTGAGTGAAGCAAGGTTTGAAGGTAAAGAGCCTATCAGTGCTACAGATGAGTGGTGGCAGGGAGTTCCAAAGGTGTGTTAAGGAGAAGGATAGTAGACATTTACCTGGTGGGCAGGTAGGCTTGTGCAGTTCAATCTGATTCTGACTATTGGATCTTAGGAGTTTAACAGGTAGGTGCATTTTGAAGGTGGAGGCAAGGGAGGGGCAGAGAGAGGGACTGAAGATGAGTTTGTGAGCATGGATGAGTTGAATGTAGGTAAGATAACTGGGCAGCTCTAACCAATTTAGTTTGTGAAGGGCACTACAGTGATGAGTGGAAGATCTGTAGCCTGTGGCAAACTTGGAGATTTTATTGTAACAGGAAGAGAGTTTTGTCTTAAAGAGACATTTTGTAGGTTAGTAAGGAGTGAGGCACCATATAGGAGAGAAGGGATGAGGTATGTGGTAGAGAGAACAAACTTGGAAGAGGGAGTGAGGTAGTGATTATGGCGGTAGAGCATACCAAGTTTCTGATGGGTCTTTTTAATATTCATTTGTAGGTGGGTATCAAACTTAAGCTGATCATCAATGAGGACACCTAGTAGTTTAGCACTGGATACTATTTCGAGAGATGTATTGTTCAGACTACTGATGCAGAATGTATCTTTGTCTATGGTGGTGGTTCTAGAAGGGATAAATATCATAAGTTTAGTTCTTGATGCACTGAGTGCTAGGTGGTTATCTAACATCCATTGTTCAGTGGAAGAGATGTCTTGGGTTAATTTTATAAGGGTGGAAGTGGAGCTGGCAGAACAGATAACTGTTGAATCATCTGTGTATTGGATAAGTTTTGCATTATGGATGGTGTTGTGGAAATCATTTATGAAAATCCTGAACAGTAGGGGACCTAGTATGGAACCCTGGGGTACACCTGTGGGAGTACTGAGGAATGAGAAGGTGGCTTTTTTTCCATTTGACTGCTTGTTGCCTATTAGAGAGGTTACTGGTAAACCAGTTGATAGCTTTCAGGGATAGAGTCAGATTAGAGGGTTTACTTAGGAGAAGGTTGTGAGAGATAGTATCGAAGGCCTCTGAAAGGTCTAGAAGGAGGGTAGGCACAATACTGCCGGAGTTGCAGGCTTTGTTAACAGTTTCGAGGAAGGACAGGAGAGCAGTGGTACTGCTGTGGCCAGGTCTGAATCCATGTTGAAAGGGAGTTACCAGGTGGTTATCTATGAGGTAGGGTAGAAGTTGTAGGTGGATACATTTTTCAAGAAGTTTGGAGATTGGGAATAAGATGGCTATGGGTCAAAAATTAGGAATGTTGTCATTGTTGCCCCCTTTGTGAAGGGGAATAATAAAGGCCCTCTTCCAAAGATGGGGTACATAGCCTTCTTGGATTGACCAATTTATTAGTATGCAGATGGGGAAGGCAATGGCTTTGGCAGCTATCTTTAAAAATTAGGAATAATATTATCAGGGGCATTGGAGCATGGTTTCAAGTTCTAAAGAAGTTTTTTTATAGTAGAAATAGGGATGGGTTTGACAGAGAAAGAAATGGGTTGGGAAGTGGAAATACATGAGGAGGAAGAGATAAGGGAATGCAGAGATGAGGATGTAGCATTATTAGTGAAGGAAGAGGTTAGTTTGGTTATGGAGTCAATGAAGAAAGAGTTGAATTTGGTGGCTAAATCTGTGTCAGAGGCATTTGGATTGGGGCAGGGGTTTTCTTTTCTATCTGGATTAAAGAGGTAGGTGACACCATTCCAGAATTTTTTAGGGTTTGCCTTATGGTTATTTTGGAGTACGGAGAAGTAAGATTTCTGGTCTGATATAATAAGTTTTTTTAACTTTGTTGCGAAGTGTTTTGTATTCATTAAGGGTGATGGGAGTTTTATTCTTCTGGTGGCGTTTCCAAGCTTTGTCAAAAAGACACATGACAGCTTGAGTATCTTTGGTTAACCAAGGGACGGTTTTAGTTTTGATTCTTTTTGTTTTCAAAGGGGCAAAGGTGTTTAAAATGTTTAAGAATGTTGTATTGAAGTAGATAACGGCATCTTCCAAGGAGATAGTCTTTAGAGGGTTCCAGTTTGTGTATTTTAGTGAGTTTTAGAAGGTATTGAGATTTAGGTTTTTTAGGGAGTGTGTGGAGATACAGGTGTGAGATAGTTGTAAGGAAGAGGAAAGGCGATGAGCAAAAGTGGGAAAGTGATCACTGAGAGATTCGGGGAGGGCGCCACCATCAGAGATGTATTGAAGGTGAGAGACCAGGATCCAGTTAAGGGTACTACCAGAGGAGTAGTCCCTGGAATGTCTAGTTGTGGAATTGATTAGCTGAGAGAAGTTATAGAGATTTATGTTTAGGGAGTTTGTAGGTGATTGATAGTTTGATTTTTATTTTCTAGTAATTGCATTTTTGACAGCCACCACAATTAGATTCAGCAAGGCCTTACTATGTCTAGGCAATTCTGATTCTGCATCATAGCTAAAAGTATCATTCCTTAGTTATATATCACTAAATATCTCTGACAAAGCAGTCTGCAGGGAATCTTTAAAGTCTGCCAACTCATAACACTCCCAGAAAAATGTGCTCCCAGTTATCTCTTTCTTCCCCATCACACCTCAAGCATTTGCTGTCTACCTGTGGAAAAATTATTTGGAGTCTACTTAGGGTATAAAATGCCTATGTAAACAAGCCCAAGGAAAGATCCTAAATCTTCTAGACTTTGTTGAATACCTGGGAGACATACATATATCCCCCCATTGTTTCATTGTGAATTGCTTATCCAATCTCTCTTACCAATCTTTTCTAACCTCCTCTGATTGTTATAGTTATCATGCAATATTTTATACGCTCTACTAATTATCCCTTTTTAATAGCAGCTTCTGTTCTACGTTCTACTAAAAACTCTATCAGTACTGGTCTTTTATTTAGGACTACTCTATTTCTTTCTCTTTGCCTATACTCTGATATCAATCCTTGATAGGGAAGGCAATCTCTAACCTGCAGTCCAAATAAATTATTTCTTTCCCGCTCTAGTTATTTGTTTCCAATACCTTGCTTCCTTTGCCAGTTTTCTCCAATAAATTCCAACCCCCTCTTCTCTACTGTCTGTATCTATAACTGCAGTCATCCCTACTGGCAGAATGTCCTTTCTCCATTCCCATGTTGGTTTAGTTCTTAGAATACTTTCTGCTACTTTATGAATATAACATTCTGTATCATTGTTGCTACTCTCCTTAAAGGTCTGCATCCAAAATCCAAGTCTCTCCTTGTTTCTTGAGCTTTCTCCCTGTTTCATCATCATTACTTCCCACATTCGTTGCAATTTTGTGCTTGTGCTATGTATAGGAGCCTTAACTCTGTTGCTCTGAAATACCCCTTCAAATTGGGTAATCCCAATCCACCTTGTTCTATTGGAAGAATCAGCTTATGCCACTTGACTCTTGTCGTCTTCCCCACCCAGATAAAATCTTTCAGCTCTTTATTAATTGCTATCCACAACTTCTCATTTTTATTGATGAAAATATGACTGATCTGTGTATAAGATTAAATGGATTAAAAACATTTTAACTGCTTGTATTTTTCTATCCATACCCATATAACAGAGCTTCCATTTTCTCAGTTTTTGTATTATCTTTTGTTTAGTCTCTTCCCACATATCCTTAGCTGCCACACCAGAATCATTTTTAATCCATACTCCTAAATTTATTTATTTATTTATTTTACATTTGTTTACTGGGATAATCCAACTGGATACATGTCCATTTTCAAGCGGAGGCCCAGGGAGAAAAGCTCCACATAGACAAACTTACATAGATTACACAGACGTTAGCAAACAATTATAAAAACAAAGTGATTATATACAATGGCTTAGTAGTGTTCCCTAGTAGGGACTCACAATTCTCATGGACAGACGCAATTAAAAGTAAGAGACATCAGATTGGAAGCAGAGCTTGGTGACTTAGTTACAAGTTATGATAATTACAGAATATGCTTTCAGTTTATAACTTAGTCAGGGTTGATACAGGGGCATGGCCAATTCACTTTGAGATACTGTTTGAGGTTTTTTTTGAAGAGACTTTTGGAGGATTGCAGGGTTATATAGTTTGGCAACGAATTCCATGTTTTGCCAACAAAGTCGGCAAACAGGGATTCACCAGTAGAGTTATTAGCTTTGTGGGTTTGGACCAGTAGTTTATCGGCTGAACGTAGGGATCTCAGGTTGCTATACGGCTTAATATTTTTAAGTGAGGGGGTATCCTCATGGTGCTACAAAATTTTGTGCACTATTAAGAGATGATTGAATTGAATTAAGCTGGGCAGTTCTAGCCACTCTAGTTGTTTAAGGTTCTGGCAGTGGTGGGTTCTATAGGTGGAGCCAGTGGCGAATCTGGCAATATGATTGTATCTATGGGACAGCTTACTTAGTTCGAATTTGTTGAGGTTTGAGAGTATAGGCGAGGCATAAGAGAGTAGGTGTGATCAGGCAATTGCAGTCCTAGCCAGTGGGGTTAAAAATGTCTCGTTTCTATACAGTGATCCAAGCTTCTTATTGATGGTATGTATGGTTTTGTTGACCTGTAGGTCAAATTTAAGATTGTCTATGATAACCCCTAGCAGTTTGATGTGATGATCTAGGGAAATAGTGGTACCATTGTTAGATGTGACAGAGAATGAAAGTGTAGTAGACCTACTAGTGGGGGAGAAGAGTAGAAGTTTAGTTTTATTGGGGTTCAGAAGCAGTCGTTGGTTGGTGAGCCAGTTCTCGATAGTGTTAAATGTATTTTGGGTTAAGGTTTGCAGTTCGGATGGGGAGGTGGCTGAGAAGATCAGAGTGGAATCATCTGCATATTGAATGCAGGTAGCTTTAGGGACAGCAGTGTAAAGGTTGTTGATAAAAACAGAGAAGAGTAGTGGACCTAGTATGGACCCTTGAGGGACACCAAGTGTGAGAGGTAGCTGGATGGAGAGTTTGCCCTGCCACAGTACCGCATGTTGTCTACTAGTCAAGTAGGACTGGAACCACTGGATAGCATGCTTGTTGAGGAAAACAGATTTTAGTGAAAGAATGAAGTTCATGGTTGACCATGTCAAAGGCTTTTGACAGGTCAAGAAAGAGGGCAGAGGTTAGCCTATTGTCACCTTCACTTTATCATGTGCCCATAAATATGGATATTGCTGAACCAGTTGGTGTGTGGCTACATAATATACCACTACTGTCTTAATTTATCTCAAAATGTTCCACAACACTGTACTGTCCCTTTCTGGTTTTATCAAGTATAAAACAATACCACCAGCAAATAGAGCCAGCTTTTCTTGACCGCCATACTTATTATATCCTTGGATTTCTGAGACCTTATTTTTGTTGCCAATGTTTCTAAAATATAGTGCAAATAACAAAGGGGGAAGAGAAGACACCCCTGCCTGGCTCCTCTGCTCAGGAGAGGACCCCACCCACTTTAATTTTCGCTTTGCATCCCTCATATACCCTCCTAATCTACCTTATAATTTTATCAGGGAACGCAAATGCTTCCATTGCCCTGCTCATAAAGTTCCAGCTTATGATGTCAAATGCTTTCTCTGCATTAAGAGCCACCAACAGCAGTGATATTTTCTTACGTTTTGCTTCCGTCTCGATCACCATCTCATGTAGAAGGTAGCAGAAAAAATAGGAAGATTAGATTAACACCAGACATTCGTTATGTGGGGGCTGCGTCCATCACACCTCCGCTAATTATACATACCAACTCCGAGATTGCACTACAGTGGGGAAAGAGCAGGTTTCCTATCCTGTACTGAAGATGGCCAACTATAAGTACAAGATGAATGGATTTACGACGATCAGCCTATACGACATTTAGTTTTCACTTAAAAGCCATTCAATGGATATTGTCTTTGATTAAGCACAGAACCCATCTTTTATACAGTTGAGCCTTATCATCTCCATTTGAGCCTATGTCACATCTTAGAAAACATATTTTATTGAAAGCTCTCAAAAAATACACCCCCAATATCCTGCTAAAATTTATTAACTGACTAATAACATACAAAACTATGTACATCTTCAAATGTTGAAGTTTTACCCTCCTAACAGGAACAAATGTTCCAAACTGACAGCAACACACAGAGACTTAAGATAATCTAAAAGAAAGGTTATCGACGCTAAGACACATGGTACAGCCTGTGCCTCAACTAAGTGCTGTCTGGCTTTGTCTTATTTATAGCTCTCTCAGTTGGGAAAACACTTGAATGCTTTCAGAAAACATTTTCTCCAAACCATTTCTCTTTATCAGATTGTCGCCTAGAGACATGGGAACCAGACACAAAACTGACAAGCATACATTTATTTACTAACAAAAAGCCTTATAATATTCGATATTCTTTTTTATTTACTTGCTTTCTCTTAAAACTTGTTACTAGATTAAGCTAAGGGCCTTAATCCAGTCACTCTCCTATGCAAGAATGAGTAAAAGCACATTAATTTTTCTTTTGTCATGCTCTTTTAACCATATTTCTAAACAAGGAGAAAGGGGGGAAAATTTAAATCAGGAGCACCTATTTAAATTAGTATCCTGACTGCAATTAAAAGTAACTGAGAAAGCTTTACTCAATAGCAGTGGTATTTTCTTATGTTTTGCTTCCGTCTGGATTACCATCTCATGTAGAAGGTAGCAGCACAACAAGAAGATTAGATTAACACCAGACATTCGTTATGTGGGGGCTGCATCCATAACACCCCCTGCTAATTATATATACCAACTCCAAGATTACACTACGGTGGGGAAAGGGCAGGTTTCCTACCCTGTACTGAAGATGGCCAACTATAAGTATAAGATGAATGGATTTAGGATGATCAGCCTATACAACAGGTAGTTTTCACTTAAATATCATTCAATGGATATTATCTTTGATGATTAACCACAGACCCCATCTTTTATACAGCTGTCATTATCACCATTTGAGCCTACGTCACATCTTAGAAAACCTATTATTTTATTGAAAGCCCTCAGAAAACACACCCCAATATCCCCCCTAAAAATTATTAACTGAATAGTAACACACAAAACTATGTACATCTTCAAATATTGAAGTGTTATCCTCCTAACAGGAACAAATGTTCCAAACTAACAGCGACACACAGAAACTTAAGATAACCTAAAAAAAGTTATCGATGATAAGACACATATTACAGCCTGTGCTTCTACTAAGTGCTGTCTGGCTTTGTCTTATTTATAGCTCTCTCAGCTGGGAAAACACTTGAATGCTTTCAGAAAACATTTTTTTCCAAACCATTTCTCTTTATAAGATTGTCTCCTAGAGACTTGAGAACCAAGCATGCATTTATTTACTAACAAAAAGCCTTATAATATTCAATATTCTTCTTCATTTACTTGCTTTCTCTTAAAACTTGTTACTACATTAAGCTAAGAGCCTTAACCCAGTCACTCCCCTATGGAAGAATGAGTAAAAGCACATTAATTTTTATTTTGTCATGCTCTTTTGACCATATTTCTGAACAAGGAGAAAGGGAAAAAAAACGAAAAAACAGGAGCACCTATTTACATTAGTATCCCCACTGCAATTAAAAGCAACTGAGAAAACTTTACTTCATAGCATGCAAAGAAAATGATGCACTATTAAAACATAATATTAAGAAAAAAAATTTGTTTTACTTGCAGTCAGCTTTCTCCCCCCTCTTCCTCTCTCCTAAGTATATGGCAAGTTTTAACAAAGTTCAAAAAAGTCCAATATTTCCCTATTTTCTTGTTATGTCATGTTTCACAAATATAATTATTGCTTTATATTCCCATTATTGTCAATTTCCTTTCATCTCCATTTTCCATATCCTGTCTCTGCTGCATTTCCAATGTACTTTCAATTCTTCTAGTCAACTCTTGTGCTTTTTTTTCTTCTCCTCTCAAGCACTTCCCATTGAAACACTGGAAAAGGTTTCACTGGCATGGTCTCTCTGTAGTCTTTTACCAGAAGAACACGAAGCAGAATCTCCATCTGTTTCACAGCTCACTTTGTTAGACAAACGTTTGTATTTCTTCCATAGCATGTACTTCATCAAAAAATTATTTTGTTTGTCCAAGGAAAAAATATTTTGAAGATAGCTGGGGACAGCAGTTGGAATCTCACTGCTACTTCTCAACATTCCCTAAATAATGGAATAAATTTGCTCTTCTTCTGCCTGTTGTACGAGTAGTAATTCTCCACAAACAATCTGCTGTTTCCCACTTTTAGTACTTTGTCCTTCTGCCACAATTTTGTCAGAATCAACTAATTCTTCTGGTAAGATTGCATCTTTACTATATTAAATGTCTAGATTGCTTTCTCATAACCAGGTTTGGAGCATGCATACAACAATTCCTGTTGTGGAATACCAATCCAGTTGCTTATTTCTGCCTTCATAAAATTAATACAGTCTGTTCCTTCCAGTTTCTTGGGTACGGCAGAAAATATCAAGGGCTTTGTCCTCTAATTCTATTTTTTTTAAAACATCTCTTCTTGTGCAATCTTCAGCCAGGCTTTTCTTCATTTCGACCTCTAAGTTTTGTAGTTTTTATCACCTTATCTGAACATCTGTTTAAAGCTTCTTCCATTCTTTCTAGCCTTTTACTGCTTAAGTTGATATATTCTATCAGTGTTTTTGTTTTAATCAGGTCTGTGTGCAGTTGCCTTATGCTTTCCTCTAGGTTACTGGAAGTCATGTCTGGAGCTTGCACTGCTTTTGCTGAACAGCTGCAGCACTTTTCCCAGTCACAGTTTCTTTGTCACTTTTTGCATCTGATTTTCCTTCAGGTACTCTGTATTTATTTTTCCTGGCATCCAGGCAGTGCACTTACCAGCCAGTTACTGACATTTACCCAAAAATATAGGTCCACTGGTTTTCTCTATTAAGTTTCTGTTTTCACACTGGGAGAGCTAGAATTAAGCTGTTACTCAATGTGCAGATTTTTGGAAGAGCAGCAGTAGTTGTTCTTGGTCTGCAGTCCACAAGTCATATGCTTGACAGAAAAAAGACCTAAATCCAGAGGAGTCAAGCTGAAACCTGGGGATCATAAACATTTTCTAATGCAGTCCAACAGGGAGACTGTAAAGGCTGTTAGGGCACCAATAGCTACTTTAAACAGCCAGGACCCTGATCATGTGGGTCTTAAATACTAGCCTGAGAATCTTAAAAGTGATTCTATGCTCGAAAGTGATCCAGCATAGAGAAGAGAGCATAGACGGTATATAAATGTACCTTTAGGCATCATTAAGGAGCCTCAATGAAGAATTCTGTAAATTCTGCAATCTACAAAGTTCAGTGTTTGAGATGGGTAAAGGTATTCATACAATCCCACTGAGAGATAACAAGGGCCTGCGCAAACACAGGTAGGCCTTTGGTGGAATACAGTGCTCAATACAGGTGATTTTATACAGTCAGCAGCAGCAGAATAAGATGATGGCTGACAGCCTGCCAAAGAGAATCACTCTCAGATTATGCATCCTGGGCATACACTTTAATATCCAACACCAGTACATAGATAGGGGCTAAGAATATAAGCTCTGGTGGGCCTAACTGCATCATGAAAAGCCAAGGCAATGGCCATAAACTGGTTGATATTATGGACACTGGCAGACATTCAAGAAGGTAAATGATCCTGAGAAAAAAGAGGTAAAGAAAAGAGTCATAGGTGTAGCTGTGAAACTGTAAACCTCTCCACTGAGCCAAGTCAGAGAGTGAAGAGTACATGATAACAAGTATGCGACCAATTACGGAGCCTTATAAGAAATAGAAATAGAAGGAATGAACTACTGAAACCACCCTCTGACTATGCTATGAGCTGTAGGATGCACATCAAAGTACTGAGATGGAGGATCTACAATAGGTTTTTTATGGACTCCAAAAGGATCAGTTAGTTGGTATTGTCAAATGAAGCAAACATATGAAACAGGACAAGTGCAGAAAAATACCTTTGTCTCATTCCATGAATAAGTCATTAAAAACACCGAGGATGGTCTCAGTGCAGTGGTGAGCTTAGAACCCAAGATTAAATGACTTCATAACGTTCATGAAAGTCAACAAAAGAGCCGAGTCTTCTGTTTAAGACAGACTGAGAGCAAGAGAGCAAGCAGACAGCAGTAAATATGAAAAACTCCTGGGTCAAAGAGGGCTGGATGATTCTGAAAATGAATGGATCCAAAATCTCTATGCAAGACATTAAGAGACAAATAGAACCTGGATCTAGTCCCCAAAACAGTGGTTCACAAGAACTGAAAGCCATCCATCCACAATCTCTTTTTCCAATTTTTACAGAAGGAGTCAGGGTGTTATCTGTAAATCCAGTTTGGCGCGTCGCTCTCTTTCTCTTGGACAAAATAAGCTCATCTGCACTCCCAAACTATCCTTTTGTGTACATGAGAAGTTCAGTCCTTTGATACACTAACAGACTACAACTGGAATTCAGAAACACAATGTACTGTGCAGCCCCGTTTCTAACAGTATCACTGTCTAATGAGGCAGTGATTCAAAGACTGATATAGCACTACAGACCGAAAAAGGCAGTCTCTGACATGTAGCATCATAGCGATCTCACTGTTGAAGGCCATGTGCAAATGCAGCAGTTCAGGGTTGTGACTAATGTTAATTAGCCATGTGCATTTCCCTCAGACCCTTAAGCACAGTACAGCACTTCAAAGATAAGTTCTACTATGTTATCTGAGAGTGAAGTAATAGAAATGTACATCATGTTTTGAAAGTGTACACACACTGACATCCATGGAAGTAGGGAGGCTGTTAGCACAGTTATATGTTAAGTATTACAAAATTTTCTCTGTGTGTGTGTGTGTGTGTGTGTGTGTGTGTGTGTGTGTGTGTGTGTGTGTGTGTGTGTGTGTGTGTGTGTGTACGAAGCAGTGCAACAGTGTTGCTTTTATTGGTGGTGGGAAACATTAGAAATTTTACTTCTAAGTGGAGTTCAGTTCAGAGACATACTGATGTGCTGCTTATTTATTTACTGGGGTAGTGCGCTGATCTCAATGGACCATTTTCAGGCACAACCCGGGTGAATAGGATCACATAAGAAATGAAAAAAATTGCTTACAGATGCAAGGATATGCTAAAAAAACAAATATACATTCATATTTACAAATGCAAGAATATGCTGTAACATTTAGTTCAAGAAGCAGTTAATATCAAAACATGGATGGAAAATGAAATTATGCTTAACAGAGCCTTATGGATGAGATGTAGCCATACTGACTGAGATAGCTTATGATACAGGGATAGCAGCATATCGTTATGCAGAGAGGTATGAAGACATTACAAGAGGAAAGTGAGAATAGTTGAAAAAGGATACCATGGGAAGAAGTCCAGGGAAAAGGTAAGAAAAGCATTTATAGGAAAGAACAGTAGAAAGGAGAATTGTGAGAGAGATACAAAAAGAAGAGGGAAGTCAGATGAACGAGAGGCAGTAAGCAATGGGATGACGAGATGAAATAAGGAATGATGAAAAATGGATAAAGAGGTGTGTGAGAGCTGCAAAGTTTACGTAACGTGACCTGAGTCAATGCAGGTGGACTTTGCTTGGATGGAGAGCTGTTCCTTGAACTATTGTCTGAAGTCTGAGTACTTCTGGGTGTTTCAGATTAAGATAGGAATGAAGTCCCATACTTTAGGTGCTAGGATGGAGAATGCAAGATCAGTGCAATGACAGAGGACCAGGGAAGTAAATACTGTGGGAAGAAATATCCAGGGAATTGTTATGGCTAGGCTTGTATAGGCCCTAGCCTAGTACCATAGCCTAGTACCAACCTACGAACCTATGAATAATGTTTATTTTTTGTAGTTAGTATGAGACACACCCCTGAGATTATATGTGGGGGGTTTGGTGAAAAGTTTATGAGTAAGAGGGGGTGATGTCTCAGGAGAAAGGACTTTGTGAATTAATGATATTTGTAGGAGGTTGGCTCTCAAATGTACTGGGAGTCATTTAGCTTTGGCAAGAGTAAGGCAGTGAATTTCTTTACTTGGGGAGTTAGTAATGATCTGGCAATTTTATTTTGGGGGAGTTAGTAATTAACTGGCAGATTTTATTGGAGATGGTTTGCAAGGTAGCATCATTTTTCTTTGAGGCTGCACCTAATGGAAATTCCATATATGAGTTGAGATAAGCTTATTCCTTTGCTTACAGCAGTTTTGGCTGGCTTGGACAGAAGAGGCAATAGCTTGTTCACTCAGAACAGTAGTCTCTTTTGCGTGTGTTTTGAAATGTGCATCTAAAAGTTAATAGATTGGTCTAGTCAAACTCCTATTTGAAGGATGTCATAATTTCTACAGTGGTATTAACATCTTTAATATTAAGGAAGCTAGGTGCTTTGGCTATTTTTTGGTTGGCTCCAAATAGCACTAATTTTGTTTTTGAGGGATTGAGTATGAGTTTCTGGCCTATTAGCCACTGGTTAAGGGTTTGGAGGTAATCATGGAGCTGAGTTTGTATAACAGAGTGGGATTTGTTTGACCTGTAGGTAATCAAGTCATCTAAATAAAGCATTAGATGTACCTAAGGATGATCAGATGGGAGTTTGTTGAAAATATGGAAAAAAGCAGAGAAAATAAAGTTTTCTTGAGCTTTCTCCCTGTTTCATCATCATTACTTCCCACGTTCATTGCAATTTTGTGCTTGTGCTATGTATAGGAGCCTTAACTCTGTTGCTCTGAAATACCCCTTCAAATTGGGTAATCCCAATCCACCTTGTTCTATTGGAAGAATCAGCTTATGCCACTTGACTCTTGTCGTCTTCCCCACCCAGATAAAATCCTTCAGCTCTTTATTAATTGCTATCCACAACTTCTCATTTTTATTGATGAAAATATGACTGATCTGTGTATAAGATTAAATGGATTAAAAACATTTTAACTGCTTGTATTTTTCTATCCATACCCATATAACAGAGCTTCCAATTTATCAGTTATTGTATTATCTTTTGTTTAGTCTCTTCCCACATATCCTTAGCTGCCACACCAGAATCATTTTTAATCCATACTCCTAAATTTATTTATTTATTTATTTTACATTTGTTTACTGGGATAATCCAACTGGATACATGTCCATTTTCAAGCGGAGGCCCAGGGAGAAAAGCTCCACATAGACAAACTTACATAGATTACACAGACGTTAGCAAACAATTATAAAACAAAGTGATTATATACAATGGCTTAGTAGTGTTCCCTAGTAGGGACTCACAATTCTCATGGACAGACGCAATTAAAAGTAAGAGACATCAGATTGGAAGCAGAGCTTGGTGACTTAGTTACAAGTTATGATAATTACAGAATATGCTTTCAGTTTATAACTTAGTCAGGGTTGATACAGGGGCATGGCCAATTCACTTTGAGATACTGTTTGAGGTTTTTTTTGAAGAGACTTTTGGAGGATTGCAGGGTTATATAGTTTGGCAACGAATTCCATGTTTTGCCAACAAAGTCGGCAAACAGGGATTCACCAGCAGAGTTATTAGCTTTGTGGGTTTGGACCAGTAGTTTATCGGCTGAACGTAGGGATCTCAGGTTGCTATACGGCTTAATATTTTTAAATGAGGGGGTATCCTCATGGTGCTACAAAATTTTGTGCACTATTAAGAGATGATTGAATTGAATTAAGCTGGGCAGTTCTAGCCACTCTAGTTGTTTAAGGTTCTGGCAGTGGTGGGTTCTATAGGTGGAGCCAGTGGCGAATCTGGCAATATGATTGTATCTATGGGACAGCTTACTTAGTTCGGATTTGTTGAGGTTTGAGAGTATAGGCGAGGCATAAGAGAGTAGGTGTGATCAGGCAATTGCAGTCCTAGCCAGTGGGGTTAAAATGTCTCGTTTCTATACAGTGATCCAAGCTTCTTATTGATGGTCTGTATGGTTTTGTTGACCTGTAGGTCAAATTTGAGATTGTCTATGATAACCCCTAGCAGTTTGATGTGATGATCTAGGGAAATAGTGGTACCATTGTTAGATGTGACAGAGAATGAAAGTGTGGTAGACCTACTAGTGGGGGAGAAGAGTAGAAGTTTAGTTTTATTGGGGTTCAGAAGCAGTCGTTGGTTGGTGAGCCAGTTCTCGATAGAGTTAAATGTATTTTGGGTTAAGGTTTGCAGTTCGGATGGGGAGGTGGCTGAGAAGATCAGAGTGGAATCATCTGCATATTGAATGCAGGTAGCTTTAGGGACAGCAGTGTAAAGGTTGTTGATAAAAACAGAGAAGAGTAGTGGACCTAGTATGGACCCTTGAGGGACACCAAGTGTGAGAGGTAGCTGGATGGAGAGTTTGCCCTGCCACAGTACCGCATGTTGTCTACTAGTCAAGTAGGACTGGAACCACTGGATAGCATGCTTGTTGAGGAAAACAGATTTTAGTGAAAGAATGAAGTTCATGGTTGACCATGTCAAAGGCTTTTGACAGGTCAAGAAAGAGGGCAGAGGTTAGCCTATTGTCACCTTCACTTTATCATGTGCCCATAAATATGGATATTGCTGAACCAGTTGGTGTGTGGCTACATAATATACCACTACTGTCTTAATTTATCTCAAAATGTTCCACAACACTGTACTGTCCCTTTCTGGTTTTATCAAGTATAAAACAATACCACCAGCAAATAGAGCCAGCTTTTCTTGACCGCCATACTTATTATATCCTTGGATTTCTGAGACCTTATTTTTGTTGCCAATGTTTCTAAAATATAGTGCAAATAACAAAGGGGGAAGAGAAGACACCCCTGCCTGGCTCCTCTGCTCAGGACAGGACCCCACCCACTTTAATTTTCGCTTTGCATCCCTCATATACCCTCCTAATCTACCTTATAATTTTATCAGGGAACGCAAATGCTTCCATTGCCCTGCTCATAAAGTTCCAGCTTATGATGTCAAATGCTTTCTCTGCATTAAGAGCCACCAACAGCAGTGATATTTTCTTACGTTTTGCTTCCGTCTCGATCACCATCTCATGTAGAAGGTAGCAGAAAAAATAGGAAGATTAGATTAACACCAGACATTCGTTATGTGGGGGCTGCGTCCATCACACCTCCGCTAATTATACATACCAACTCCGAGATTGCACTACAGTGGGGAAAGAGCAGGTTTCCTATCCTGTACTGAAGATGGCCAACTATAAGTACAAGATGAATGGATTTACGACGATCAGCCTATACGACATTTAGTTTTCACTTAAAAGCCATTCAATGGATATTGTCTTTGATTAAGCACAGAACCCATCTTTTATACAGTTGAGCCTTATCATCTCCATTTGAGCCTATGTCACATCTTAGAAAACATATTTTATTGAAAGCTCTCAAAAAATACACCCCCAATATCCTGCTAAAATTTATTAACTGACTAATAACATACAAAACTATGTACATCTTCAAATGTTGAAGTTTTACCCTCCTAACAGGAACAAATGTTCCAAACTGACAGCAACACACAGAGACTTAAGATAATCTAAAAGAAAGGTTATCGACGCTAAGACACATGGTACAGCCTGTGCCTCAACTAAGTGCTGTCTGGCTTTGTCTTATTTATAGCTCTCTCAGTTGGGAAAACACTTGAATGCTTTCAGAAAACATTTTCTCCAAACCATTTCTCTTTATCAGATTGTCGCCTAGAGACATGGGAACCAGACACAAAACTGACAAGCATACATTTATTTACCAACAAAAAGCCTTATAATATTCGATATTCTTTTTTATTTACTTGCTTTCTCTTAAAACTTGTTACTAGATTAAGCTAAGGGCCTTAATCCAGTCACTCTCCTATGCAAGAATGAGTAAAAGCACATTAATTTTTCTTTTGTCATGCTCTTTTAACCATATTTCTAAACAAGGAGAAAGGGGGGAAAATTTAAATCAGGAGCACCTATTTAAATTAGTATCCTGACTGCAATTAAAAGTAGCTGAGAAAGCTTTACTCAATAGCAGTGGTATTTTCTTATGTTTTGCTTCCGTCTGGATTACCATCTCATGTAGAAGGTAGCAGCACAACAAGATTAGATTAACACCAGACATTCGTTATGTGGGGGCTGCATCCATAACACCCCCTGCTAATTATATATACCAACTCCAAGATTACACTATGGTGGGGAAAGGGCAAGTTTCCTACCCTGTACTGAAGATGGCCAACTATAAGTATAAGATGAATGGATTTAGGATGATCAGCCTATACAACAGGTAGTTTTCACTTAAATGTCATTCAATGGATATTATCTTTGATGATTAACCACAGACCCCATCTTTTATACAGCTGTCATTATCACCATTTGAGCCTACGTCACATCTTAGAAAACCTATTATTTTATTGAAAGCCCTCAGGAAACACACCCCAATATCCCCCCTAAAAATTATTAACTGAATAGTAACACACAAAACTATGTACATCTTCAAATATTGAAGTGTTATCCTCCTAACAGGAACAAATGTTCCAAACTAACAGCGACACACAGAAACTTAAGATAACCTAAAAAAAGTTATCGATGATAAGACACATATTACAGCCTGTGCTTCTACTAAGTGCTGTCTGGCTTTGTCTTATTTATAGCTCTCTCAGCTGGGAAAACACTTGAATGCTTTCAGAAAACATTTTTTTCCAAACCATTTCTCTTTATAAGATTGTCTCCTAGAGACTTGAGAACCAAGCATGCATTTATTTACTAACAAAAAGCCTTATAATATTCAATATTCTTCTTCATTTACTTGCTTTCTTAAAACTTGTTACTACATTAAGCTAAGAGCCTTAACCCAGTCACTCCCTATGGAAGAATGAGTAAAAGCACATTAATTTTTATTTTGTCATGCTCTTTTGACCATATTTCTGAACAAGGAGAAAGGGAAAAAAAATGAAAAAACAGGAGCACCTATTTACATTAGTATCCCCACTGCAATTAAAAGCAACTGAGAAAACTTTACTTCATAGCATGCAAAGAAAATGATGCACTATTAAAACATAATATTAAGAAAAAAAATTTGTTTTACTTGCAGTCAGCTTTCTCCCCCCTCTTCCCCTCTCCTAAGTATATGGCAAGTTTTAACAAAGTTCAAAAAAGTCCAATATTTCCCTATTTTCTTGTTATGTCATGTTTCACAAATATAATTATTGCTTTATATTCCCATTATTGTCAATTTCCTTTCATCTCCATTTTCCATATCCTGTCTCTGCTGCATTTCCAATGTACTTTCAATTCTTCTAGTCAACTCTTGTGCTTTTTTTTCTTCTCCTCTCAAGCACTTCCCATTGAAACACTGGAAAAGGTTTCACTGGCATGGTCTCTCTGTAGTCTTTTACCAGAAGAACACGAAGCAGAATCTCCATCTGTTTCACAGCTCACTTTGTTAGACAAACGTTTGTATTTCTTCCATAGCATGTACTTCATCAAAAAATTATTTTGTTTGTCCAAGGAAAAAATATTTTGAAGATAGCTGGGGACAGCAGTTGGAATCTCACTGCTACTTCTCAACATTCCCTAAATAATGGAATAAATTTGCTCTTCTTCTGCCTGTTGTACAATGAGTAGTCATTCTCCACAAACAATCTGCTGTTTCCCACTTTTAGTACTTTGTCCTTCTGCCACAATTTTGTCAGAATCAACTAATTCTTCTGGTAAGATTGCATCTTTACTATATTAAATGTCTAGATTGCTTTCTCATAACCAGGTTTGGAGCATGCATACAACAATTCCTGTTGTGGAATACCAATCCAGTTGCTTATTTCTGCCTTCATAAAATTAATACAGTCTGTTCCTTCCAGTTTCTTGGGTACGGCAGAAAATATCAAGGGCTTTGTCCTCTAATTCTATTTTTTTTTAAAACATCTCTTCTTGTGCAATCTTCAGCCAGGCTTTTCTTCATTTCGACCTCTAAGTTTTGTAGTTTTTATCACCTTATCTGAACATCTGTTTAAAGCTTCTTCCATTCTTTCTAGCCTTTTACTGCTTAAGTTGATATATTCTATCAGTGTTTTTGTTTTAATCAGGTCTGTGTGCCTTATGCTTTCCTCTAGGTTACTGGAAGTCATGTCTGGAGCTTGCACTGCTTTGGCTGAACAGCTGCAGTACTTTTCCCAGTCACAGTTTCTTTGTCACTTTTTGCATCTGATTTTCCTTCAGGTACTCTGTATTTATTTTTCCTGGCATCCAGGCAGTGCACTTACCAGCCAGTTACTGACATTTACCCAGAAATATAGGTCCACTGGCTTTCTCTATTAAGTTTCTGTTTTCGCACTGGGAGAGCTAGAATTAAGCTGTTACTCAATGTGCAGATTTTTGGAAGAGCAGCAGTAGTTGTTCTTGGTCTGCAGTCCACAAGTCATATGCTTGACAGAAAAAAGACCTAAATCCAGAGGAGTCAAGCTGAAACCTGGGGATCATAAACATTTTCTAATGCAGTCCAACAGGGAGACTGTAAAGGCTGTTAGGGCACCAATAGCTACTTTAAACAGCCAGGACCCTGATCATGTGGGTCTTAAATACTAGCCTGAGAATCTTAAAAGTGATTCTATGCTCAAAAGTGATCCAGCATAGAGAAGAGAGCATAGACTGTATATAAATGTACCTTTAGGCATCATTAAGGAGCCTCAATGAAGAATTCTGTAAATTCTGCAATCTACAAAGTTCAGTGTTTGAGATGGGTAAAGGTATTCATACAATCCCATTGAGAGATAACAAGGGCCTGCACAAACACAGGTAGGCCTTTGGTGGAATACAGTGCTCAATACAGGTGATTTTATACAGTCAGCAGCAGCAGAATAAGATGATGGCTGACAGCCTGCCAAAGAGAATCACTCTCAGATTATGCATCCTGGGCATACACTTTAATATCCAACACCAGTACATAGATAGGGGCTAAGAATATAAGCTCTGGTGGGCCTAACTGCATCATGAAAAGCCAAGGCAATGGCCATAAACTGGTTGATATTATGGACACTGGCAGACATTCAAGAAGGTAAATGATCCTGAGAAAAAAGAGGTAAAGAAAAGAGTCATAGGTGTAGCTGTGAAACTGTAAACCTCTCCACTGAGCCAAGTCAGAGAGTGAAGAGTACATGATAACAAGTATGCGACCAATTACGGAGCCTTATAAGAAATAGAAATAGAAGGAATGAACTACTGAAACCACCCTCTGACTATGCTATGAGCTGTAGGATGCACATCAAAGTACTGAGATGGAGGATCTACAGTAGGTTTTTTATGGACTCCAAAAGGATCAGTTAGTTGGTATTGTCAAATGTAGCAAACATATGAAACAGGACAAGTGCAGAAAAATACCTTTGTCTCATTCCATGAATAAGTCATTAAAAACACCGAGGATGGTCTCAGTGCAGTGGTGAGCTTAGAACCCAAGATTAAATGACTTCATAACGTTCATGAAAGTCAACAAAAGAGCCGAGTCTTCTGTTTAAGACAGACTGAGAGCAAGAGAGCAAGCAGACAGCAGTAAATATGAAAAACTCCTGGGTCAAAGAGGGCTGGATGATTCTGAAAATGAATGGATCCAAAATCTCTATGCAAGACATTAAGAGACAAATAGAACCTGGATCTAGTCCCCAAAACAGTGGTTCACAAGAACTGAAAGCCATCCATCCACAATCTCTTTTTCCAATTTTTACAGAAGGAGTCAGGGTGTTATCTGTAAATCCAGTTTGGCGCGTCTCTCTCTTTCTCTTGGACAAAATAAGCTCATCTGCACTCCCAAACTATCCTTTTGTGTACATGAGAAGTTCAGTCCTTTGACACACTAACAGACTACAACTGGAATTCAGAAACACAATGTACTGTGCAGCCCCGTTTCTAACAGTATCACTGTCTAATGAGGCAGTGATTCAAAGACTGATATAGCACTACAGACCGAAAAAGGCAGTCTCTGACATGTGGCATCATAGCGATCTCACTGTTGAAGGCCATGTGCAAATGCAGCAGTTCAGGGTTGTGACTAATGTTAATTAGCCATGTGCATTTCCCTCAGACCCTTAAGCACAGTACAGCACTTCAAAGATAAGTTCTACTATGTTATCTGAGAGTGAAGTAATAAAAATGTACATCATGTTTTGAAAGTGTACACACACTGACATCCATGGAAGTAGGGAGGCTGTTAGCACAGTTATATGTTAAGTATTACAAAATTTTCTCTGTGTGTGTGTGTGTGTGTGTGTGTGTGTGTGTGTGTGTGTGTGTGTGTGTGTGTACGAAGCAGTGCAACAGTGTTGCTTTTATTGGTGGTGGGAAACATTAGAAATTTTACTTCTAAGTGGAGTTCAGTTCAGAGACATACTGATGTGCTGCTTATTTATTTACTGGGGTAGTGCGCTGATCTCAATGGACCATTTTTAGGCACAACCCGGGTGAATAGGATCACATAAGAAATGAAAAAAATTGCATACAGATGCAAGGATATGCTAAAAAAACAAATATACATTCATATTTACAAATGCAAGAATATGCTGTAACATTTAGTTCAAGAAGCAGTTAACAATATCAAAACATGGATGGAAAATGAAATTATGCTTAACAGAGCCTTATGGATGAGATGTAGCCATACTGACTGAGATAGCTTATGATACAGGGATAGCAGCATATCGTTATGCAGAGAGGTATGAAGACATTACAAGAGGCAAGTGAGAATAGTTGAAAAAGGATACCATGGGAAGAAGTCCAGGGAAAAGGTAAGAAAAGCATTTATAGGAAATAACAGTAGAAAGGAGAATTGTGAGAGAGATACAAAAAGAAGAGGGAAGTCAGATGAACGAGAGGCAGTAAGCAATGGGATGACGAGATGAAAGAAGGAATGATGAAAAATGGATAAAGAGGTGTGTGAGAGCTGCAAAGTTTACGTAATGTGACCTGAGTCAATGCAGGTGGACTTTGCTTGGATGGAGAGCTGTTCCTTGAACTATTGTCTGAAGTCTGAGTACTTCTGGGTGTTTCAGATTAAGATAGGAATGAAGTCCCATACTTTAGGTGCTAGGATGGAGAATGCAAGATCAGTGCAATGACAGAGGTCCAGGGAAGTAAATACTGTGGGAAGAAATATCCAGGGAATTGTTATGGCTAGGCTTGTATAGGCCCTAGCCTAGTACCATAGCCTAGTACCAACCTACGAACCTATGAATAATGTTTATTTTTTGTAGTTAGTATGAGACACACCCCTGAGATTATATGTGGGGGTTTTGGTGAAAAGTTTATGAGTAAGAGGGGGTGATGTCTCAGGAGAAAGGACTTTGTGAATTAATGATATTTGTAGGAGGTTGGCTCTCAAATGTACTGGGAGTCATTTAGCTTTGGTAAGAGTAAGGCAGTGAATTTCATTACTTGGGGAGTTAGTAATGATCTGGCAATTTTATTTTGGGGGAGTTAGTAATTAACTGGCAGATTTTATTGGAGATGGTTTGCAAGGTAGCATCATTTTTCTTTGAGGCTGCACCTAATGGAAATTCCATATATGAGTTGAGATAAGCTTATTCCTTTGCTTACAGCAGTTTTGGCTGGCTTGGACAGAAGAGGCAATAGCTTGTTCACTCAGAACAGTAGTCTCTTTTGCGTGTGTTTTGAAATGTGCATCTGAAAGTTAATAGATTGGTCTAGTCAAACTCCTATTTGAAGGATGTCATAATTTCTACAGTGGTATTAACATCTTTAATATTAAGGAAGCTAGGTGCTTTGGCTATTTTTTGGTTGGCTCCAAAGAGCACTAATTTTGTTTTTGAGGGATTGAGTATGAGTTTCTGGCCTATTAGCCACTGGTTAAGGATTTGGAGGTAATCATGGAGCTGAGTTTGTATAACAGAGTGGGATTTGTTTGACCTGTAGGTAATCAAGTCATCTAAATAAAGCATTAGATGTACCTAAGGATGATCAGATGGGAGTTTGTTGAAAATATGGAAAAAAGCAGAGAAAATAAAGTGGAACCTGAGGGAGTCCATTCATAAGAGGATCTGTTTCAGAGATGGTGGTGCTTACTTTCACCTTGAAGGAGTCTACAAACCAAGGTTTTGCATTGTGACTAAGGTCCATTTCAGTTAATTTACCAAACAGTAAGTTATGATCAATTGCATCAAAGGCTTTTGTGAGGTCAATAAAAATGTCTCCTGACAGGTTGCCTATGTCATTATTGGATAGGATGCCATCTGTAAGGGAGTTCAAAGCTATTAAATTGCTGCATCCATACCAGAATCCATATTTCTTCATGGACAGAAGATGGTATTGAAGTAAATAAGCAGTAATTTGGTTGTAGATATTTTTTCTAGCATTTTATCTAAAGTGTTGAGACAGAACTGCGAGTAGCTGTCATGGGTAGTTTTGGAATAGCAGTGACTATTGCTGTTTTCATACAAGAGGCATCATTTTATTAGTTAAGCAGAGGTTGTACAAGCGAGTGAGAAGATGGGAGGTACAGTCCTTACAAAGGTAAATGAACCAAGGGGCCAGGTTATCTGAGCCTGGGGGAGTATCTATTTCTGTTTGGTCTAATTGTGTTTCAGTCTCTTTGGTTTTAATCTTATTGAAGTGGAATTGTGGAATGTAAACATGGAAATGGTGGCTGAGGGGGTGGTAGGTTTTTGTTGTCGATGTGTGGCAGGTTGCTGAACTCATTGAGGAAATTAGTGCATGAGAGACTGCAAGTGGTGGTGTTAGAAGGGTTCAGGTGAGTGGAGTTGTGCTGCGTTTTTGACCAATCAACAGGCTGATTTCTCTCCAGAATCCCTTAGGTTTGGCTAAAATTGAAATGCGTTTGTTTTGGTAGTGGTTGTTTTTGTGTCTGCAAATGGAATGTTTGACTAGGTTATGTTGTGAGGTATATTTTGCTTGGGAATCTCTGGAGGGGTGGCATTTCCAACTGTGTCATGCTTCATCACATAATTTGAGGTGGTGTTTGAGTTTGTCATGTTTGTAAGGTCAAAGCAGCCTTTGCACTAAGGAAAAGAATTTGTTTTGCAAGTGCAGTAGGCTATTGGTAAGGTTGTTAGCTGCTTTTATGGAAAATAAGTGAGACTAAACAAGGGAAGATTGGTGATATTCTGAATGGTTTGGGGGCCTGACAGTGATAAGTCTGGGTTTATATTTTAATGTTAGATTATGTACTGATAAAGTTATGGGACCGTGCTCACTGAATGAGGATGACTGTATGGTGAGGTTAGATACTATTGTATGATTGTATGTTATTACAGGATCTAGTAAGGTGTGCCTGTTCAATTGAAGGTTTGGTCTAGTGGCTTTACACTTGAGTTGGGCAAGACTCAAGGAGTTCTGACATATCAATGGCTTTTGGTCCTAATTAAATAAGGTTGAAGCCTCGAAAAATGATCATACTACAGTTTTTGGGAGCTTTGGCATATATTTGTTGGATATAGTTATTGAATTTTAGTAGTGAGGCTGGTGAAGCTAGGTATCCACTGGCTATAATAAGAGGCTTTGGTTTTTCATTCAAAATTTTAAAAGGATCCAGTTAGGATCTGAATATGAGTTGTTATTCACTTCTGCAATGATTGTAGGGTTAAGGTTGTCTTTCAAGAGCAGTAATGTCCCTACACCAGGTTTTCTGCCTGGTCTGTAATCTTGTAGGTATGAATAGTTTGGTATGGTGTGGGGAAGGCTAAGGGTGTCAGGTTTCAGCCACGTTTCTTTAACAGCTATAATGTTAAGATTATGTTGTATGGTAAAGTCATTGATTTGGTCAGTTGTGTTATTGATACTGTGGACATTAAGCAGGGAGAAGGTAATATGATGCTGTTTATTGGTTTGGGTTCAGGCATTACTGTTAAGTGGCCCTGGACTGGGATCAGTGTTGGCTCTCAGCAGAAGTATAAAGGCAATGGGACTGAATTAGTGTAGTGCTTTTGGTATATGTAATTTTGGGTATAACTGGATTTTTCTATCAAAATGAAAGATGATGAGGTACTGGGACCCTGATATGTTTGATGTATGTGAGTTGGGTACTGGCATGGTTGTGACATGATGTGAAAGCTTTGGGTAGGTACTCATACTAATGTGTATAGTTATTAATGTAGTCTGATATAGGCAGACAGTGGCAGTCAGGTAATTGCTGTTTGTTTTGTGTAAGGATTTAAGGAAAATAACTGATAACAGAATATAAATGTACATCATGGTTATAGGAATTCCTAGTGTTAAGTAACTCTAGTACAGGTTTTAAGACCTGGTGAATGAGGGAGAAAAGAAGTATTCCTTTAAAGGGTGTTTACTTGGTGGATAAAAATGGGTGGGGATCTCCCAGTTTAAGAGAGCATGTTGGGGAAATGGGATGGGAGGGTAGCGAAGATAAATAATATGACTGGAGAAGGGTGGTGCTAACTTCTGATTGGGTGTGAAGAGAGTGGACAAGTAAAGTATGGAGGGAATGTTAGAGCAAAGGGTGAGACGCTAGTGAGGGATTAAAGGCTGGGAAGAACACAGGACCGCATACATTTTTATGGTGTCTATATAAAAAAAACAAAAAAAAATGGGGGGGGGGTGGGAGCTCAAAAGATCACATAAGCTATGAAGCTAATAAAAATAGTACAAAGTTATGAATGCAGATAACACAGACTATATATATGTTGGAAAGGACCCCCTTTAGAGGCTTGAAGTTTCAAAACTTTGAACTTCAAATGACCGAGACCATAAGACTGAAGTTTTGACACTTTGAACATTTTGGATGGAGATTGCTGTACAGCACAGAATGGGAAATTTACTGATTTCCTCATGGTAGTGCAATCTCAGAATTGGTATATGTATTTAGTGGGGGACTGCCCCCACAAAACTGTAAAAAAAGAAAAAATTGTTTTTATTTTTTTTTGTTATGTTTTCTAAGTTTCTGAACTTTGATCTTATGGTCTCAGCCATTTGAAGTTTTGAAACTTTGAGCTTCTGAAGTAGATCCACTGGAAAATATAACGGATGACATGAAATGCATCAGTTGTAGAAGAGTGAGGTGGAAGTAAATAAAATGAATTGTGAATTCAGTATGAGTGGTTTTCTATGATGATGTAATTATGGCTAATTTTTAAGAAAAAAATAGGGAGTTGAGTCAGCTAGCAGTGATTGTCAGACTGAATGAATGGGTGGAGATGGCAAAGTTTAAATGTAGACTAAGAGGGGGTGGGAGGAATTGAGGTCAGGAAGGATAGGGGAGCGAAGCAAGTGTGAAGTAAATGTAACCTTATTCCAACAAAAAACAATAAGCGACACTGAAGGAAAGCTTATGTTTTGGCTAGTATAACATGAAAGAGAAGAACTGAGAGATGCTCTTGTACAATACAACTAGGGACAATTCAGAATTATTATATACTCTCTTGAAGGAGAAATGTGGCACTGGGTGGATATGAAAAGCACAGCACAGAGAATAATGCAGTAGCAAGACAGACCATCTGTGCTTCAAAACTGAGTCTAAGATTCCCTAACACAAATAAGGGGGTGGGGGTTCTTATTCCCTTTGGCTCTTTTTTTTCTTCTTAGTGCTTAAAAGGAAAAGAAAAGAAAAGAAAAAATGCCAACCAAATGTCTACTCTCCAAGTTTATTTAAAAAAGTTCAGCACTTTAGTCTTACAAGATCAGACTTCTTCATTAAATAAAACCCTGATACATCACATAAGTCTGATACATCACATATTTCTATCAGCTGAACACATTACATATATATATTTTTTAAACTTAAAGTCCCAGTTAGATCCAGAGGTAAGTGTTGGGAAATTAAAATACAGAGAATTATTTTGACAGTTAACCCTTAATGCCAAACAAAGACCTTTCTTGAATTATACTGTTTCTATTAGTATGGTTTTAAAGATATGTGCACAGAAATTATAATGGATTTAACATGCAATTATAGTTTCTGTTTCAAAACCTGTAATAATACTAGCCTGGCACATCATAGTTGATTTATTCTTGTTTTGATGACATTAATGATATATATTTTTTTTATCAATGTGTGTTTTTATTACTAATAA
Organism: Protopterus annectens; assembly: GCF_019279795.1. Classification (NCBI taxonomy): domain Eukaryota; kingdom Metazoa; phylum Chordata; order Ceratodontiformes; family Protopteridae; genus Protopterus; species Protopterus annectens. The sequence goes on from NC_056732.1 coordinate 1,341,891,551, forward strand.
ATGTGCTCATATGTGATCAGTTGACAGAATGATGTAGAAATTTATTCAGTGGCTGCAATTTTTGATTTCCAATTCTGACGAAGTCTGATCTTGAGTCACCACTCGGTTTGTATTTTTTTTAAGTTTACAAGTGTTCTCTACATCTAGAGGCTGCGGTGGTGCAGCAGTTAGTGTTGACGCCTCACAGCAGGAGGTTCTCCGGTTCGATTCTCGGCTGGAGCGCCTTCTGTGTGAAGTCTGCATGTCCTCCCTGTGGTTGAGTGACATTTAAAGACATGCAGGTAGGTGAATGGTTGTGCCTTCTTTGAAGGTTGGGTGTCGAGCTGGCACCTCGGCACTGTAAATATCCACTGCCAATCATTAGCGGACCGGAGTTCTGCTGTGGCGATCCCTAACTGGGAAAAGCCGAAAGACATTCGTTACAAGTGTTTCCTACACCTCCTGACATTTGTTAGACATCAGTGAATGGTTTATATTCTTGGTGCAACAAGAAGTTACCATCAAATCCCTAACAGAGCAATTCCAGTCATTTTCCTGAATACCAACCCAATTTATTTACTTATTCTCTGTTGACTGGGTTAGTCCCACTAGGCTAGTGGCCTCTTTTTAGGGGAGACCTGAGGTGCTACTTATACTACTAGGGGAAGTTTGGCCAGGGCACTGAGGAACTTACCCTACTCCTTTCAACAACACATCATCAACAGGGTAAAACTAACTTGTCTCAGGTGCCATGGGATCTTTTACATCCACTTGAGTTACCACCATGTAAAGCAAAGTCCATCCCTAACCCTACTTAAGCATAACCATGCTCAATGGATGGGGAATCGGAAATTCACCCGGGTCAGGTCCCCACATCTCTGATAGACACAGGCAGAGAGTAATGTCCAAACGAATACATCCACCATAACCTACAGAAACTTCCTAAATAACATCCCCTCCTAATAAACACCCATGATACACAGGGACACAAATGGAGTGGATTGCATCATTAGGCTTATAAAAGCCCGGGTGCTTGTCAGCTTGGTATATAACTATGAACTTATGATAGACCTCAGTTTGAATTCTCATCCCAAGTACCCACCTTAAATTGCACTGCAGTGTCAACAGCTGATCAACATGGTGTGGGAACAGAACCCATACAGTCTTCTGCACCAAAGGCAAGTGTACTATCTGTTGCAACACTGACACTACAAGTTTAAGTTCTGTAAGGCTCAGACTCCACAGTGAAGTCTGATGCACTTCTGCCCTGGAAACATTTTATTATGAAGTGGGGTACCATTTTTTTTTTTTTTTAATTTAGCATTTTGCTTAGTTATTCAAGATTATGGTTGATCTCACCTTGAAGACAAGCAAAAACTACTAAAATGTTCAGTGAAATACAGAATAACTGGATTTTGCACATGATCTGCTGATTACCTATATAGGTTGCTAGTGGAATTATACTCAGTAAATTTATTTATTCGTTTTAACAAAACTGCAAGTGTTGATCTATATTTATGGAAGTTACTAATTTTTCACTGCAGAGCTGAAAGGTACCTGAAAATCAGCTATCATTGTTATAATTACTGTCTAGTTAAAGCTGGGAAATGTCTTATACTCGTCAAACAAATGCACAATAATAGGTATAAGACTTTTGCTACAGTGTGGTAATAGTGGCTGTGTAAGGTGGCAGTGTGAATTAGTGGGTTACATACCTCTCAACCTCTGAGAGCAAGAAATCTGGACAAAGCCATAAATAAAAGTGGGACAATGGTGCAAAAGTAGGGACAGTTTTTAAATATTGCTCTTACAACCTTAGAAATTTGATAGAATAACAGGTTTTGCATTAGTATAAATTTTCTGAAGGGTATGAAGTCTGAAACTCAAATGTCTGTCATTATTTTCTAACTTCAGTCTTTAGTGATTTGCCACTAGTTTGTCAGAAAACCACAATTTTATGAAAAAAGACAACCAAAGATATGAGTCCAAAATCTGGACATTCTGCAAAAATCTGTACAGTTGAGAGGTATGGACTGGGTTAAGGCAACAGTGGCTTCAACCACAGGAATTTATCCTGCTTATTCTGGAGGTTTCAAAATGACCTATCAGTACCTCTGTCTTATCTTTTCTAACATTGCAATAAAGACTCTTACCTGTTTTTGTTTTTATTTTTTCATAGTCAAAAATTGCTACACCAGTTGTTTCACTTCCGGTACCAGCAGTTGTAGGTACTATAAGACAAAACACAAATCCTTAGTATTTTACAATCTGAACAAGGATCAATTTCACACAAGCATTTACAAACAGAAAGGAAACACAAACTATAAATCATGTAATTTACATCAGCATATGATTATCAGTGTGCTGCTTTTCAAGAATTGCTGTCAATGTGTATCAGTCAGTGTTTAATTTATTTGGCTTTAAGTACTGTTGACAGTGATAGTTGGAAACTCAGTGGAAAAACAGCTGCAATGTAACATGCTCTCAGTTTCCTTTGTTTGATATCATGCACACACCGTCAAAATAGCACATCACAAATAATACTTCAGTGGTGTACATCAACAAAAGTATTGCATGCCACAAGACAAAGCTGCTAATTCACAAATTTATAAAACTACAGAAAATGGAACACAATGTGTTACTCTCACAGAGGTAAAGTATGTACCATAGTAACTGCCTTTTCACACACTTCTCTTCCTATTATTAATACACTGTTGTCAGTCATGCCAGTAACTGGACTGACTCAGAGGTATAGTGTAAACTTTAAAATCTCATGCTTAAGCCTTGGAGGGAGGCTTGCACACTCTTGGCAAGGAAATGTAATTTTGTATTTCTTGTTATAAGCTGCTGAGAACACAGTGGCAGTGTCTGCTCTGATATGACTACCATCATATAGAGGCCTTGACTATCAACTCCACACTGCTGAACTCAAATCTGCATGCAGGGGAGTGGGGAGGGAAATGGATAATACTTTTTTTTTTTTTTTTAACTCATTTTGCAATACTGCTCCTGCTGACCATAAGCTGTCAAATGTGTTGCAGGGTTATCTTCCAGATAATTTTGGGGTAATCCTTGAAGGTCATTTATCCCATTACTCCTTGGTTACCTGCCACACACTACACTAAAGCAAGTGATGCAATGTCTGGGCTGCCTGCATATGTATGCTTCCAAATCCCTGACTGGCTTAAAACATTCAAAGTACTACTTGGGAACCCACATATGTAGCTTGACTTTGTGTTTCCTGATGCATTTTCCCAGGTTCTGCTAAGGGTCACTTGGCATGGTGGGATATGCATGCCACGTTCCTTCCAGGATAGGCAAAACAAGTGTTAGCTGCTCATTCCCATCTTCCCTGACTGGCTCCTCCAACAGTTGGGCCACTTATTTATCCAGGACCACTGTGAGGAATACTGTGTTCATGTGAAACTCAGTACCCAATTACCATTTAAAATCATTTTGGCTTATAGTAGCTGTCCGGGGCTATATTAGATAGTCGAAGTTCTGTAAACTCCGAACACCTAATGGTCGAACCATTATGTTCGAAGTTGCAAGACTTCGAGTATCTAAAAAAAAAATAACTACACAAAGCACAAAACAAAGACTTGTTTCAAGCAGGGGGGGCAAGCCACCCTGCACCCCGACACCCCCGCTACTTAAATATACCAACTCCGAGATCGCACTACATTGAAGTGAATGGAAACCTCAGCTTATGGAGATTTCCATTCAAACTCTCGAACTTTTACAAATTCGAATGTATAGCCTCGACCATATGTGGTTTGAACTTGTAAAAGTTCGATTACGTGATAGGAACCCTGACTGTCCCTTATGTTAAAACATCACAAAATCTGAAGCAGTACCAGGGGAAAAACATTCCTGGAAAAGTACAGTTGTGTACACTTACCATAAATGTAGATGTTTGAGTGTAGTCACTGTTTCAGTCATTACATTTGGGGTAATCTGCTGGCAGGTTGCCCTCAGTCAGCCTGATTAACAAAGTCTTGGGTCCTGCATCGGTTGCTGTCCCTTCTTCCATGACGTCAGGTTGTCAGGGGTACAAAACATGCAGCTGATGCCATTACATCAGTTTTTCTTGCCCCAGATGTCAGGTGCCCCCCTAATGGGGAGCAAATAAAAACACAAAAGTATACCTCCAACCAAAAGCAAATACACCAAAAAGGCTTTTAAAACATAGTAAAGGAAAGTACAGGCATAGCCAGAAAAAACTAGGGGGCTGGAGGGAGTTTAACCAGGACTGCAACAGTGAATACACTCGAACATCTACATTTATGGTAAGTGTACACAACTGTACTATGTTCGTGTTTCACTGTTGCATTCATTACATTTGGGTAGATTCCCAAAGCTATGGTTGGGAGGAGGAGTTTATACAGCATTAGGGCCAGCTAAAAGGCCCTGCAAGACAGCAGTGGCAAAGCCAGCTCTGGATTTAGAGAAAATTGGTAAATGATAACACTTGGTGAAATTATGTACAGAACTCCAGGTAGCAGCGTCTAGGATATCCCTGATAGGAACACCTCTGAGAAAGGCTGCAGAAATAGATGCAGCCCTGGTGGAGTGAGATCTGATCCCCTGGGGGATAGGTTTTCCATGGTGCTTACAGCAGAAATAAATGCAATGCCTTATCCATTTAGAAATGGTTTGTTTTGAAATAGGCTTCCCCTCTGCCCCTGCAGCAAATGCTACCAGCAATTGTTCAGATTTTCTTCGAGATTTAGTCCTCTCCAAGTAGAATCTAAGTTATCTGTGCACATCCAAGGAATGCAGAATCCGTTCCCCTTTGTTCTGTGGAATGGGAAAGAAGGTTGGCAAATGAATGGACTGATTAAGAGCCACACTGGAAACCACCTTGGGCATAAAGGATGGATTGGTCCTGAGAGATACTCTGTCCGCATGAAAGATGATGAAAGGCTCCACTGCCATAAGGGCCTGTAATTCAGATATCCTTCTAGCTGAAGTGATTGCTAAAAGGAAGGCTGTTTTCCAAGAAAGAAATTTTAAGTCTGCAGTAGCAACTGGCTCGAAAGGAGGTAGAGTGAGTTTCTCCAAAACAAAGTGATACTACTTGAGAAGAGGATGAGATAAGAGGGGTGGTTCTGTGTTATAGTGAGCTGAAATAGCTGAGGCGTGGATTTTAATGGAGGAAAAGGACAGGCCCTTGTGAAGCATCTCAGTTAAGTATTGCAAAATCTGAGGTGAATTGGGCGCTGCTGTGCTCATCCCTAAAGACTGGTTCCAGGCACAGAATCTTTTCCATTTGTCAGCATAAGATTTTCTAGTACTAGATCTCTCCTTGCTTCCAAGATGACATCCATCACAGGTTTGCTGAGGGATGATAAGGATGACTTTAAGTGATTAGACAAGCTGCAAGGTTCAATGTTGGAAGCTGAGGTTGCAGAATTTGGTTCTCCTGCTGAGACAGCAGGAAAGGGGTCTGAGGCAGATGCCATGGAGATATTTGCGACACACTGCGTAGGAGGGGGTACCAGTGTTGGCACAGCCAGTCTGGAGCAATTAAAAGCATCCTTGGTTTGTCCTGTTTGACTTTTAATAGAACTTTGGAGAGCAGAGGCGGGGGTGGGGGCGTAGACTGATAGGTTTTTCCAGCTGAAGGACAGAGCATCCACTTTCCAGGCTTGTTTGTGGGGAGTCCTTGTGCAAAACTTATCCAACTGGTAGTTCTGAGGGGAGGCAAATAGATGCATGTCTGGGCACCCCCATTCGCTTGTCAACATGTTGAAAATCTGTGGTTCCAGTTTCCACTCATGTGGTTCCATGAGGTTTCTGCTTAGTCTGTCTGCCAGTGTATTCAATTTTCCTGGCAGGAACTGAGCTTGTAGGTGCACTTGGTAGCTCAAGGCCATGTTCCACAATGCCATGGCTAGTCTGCAGAGGGGTTAGGAATGTGTACTCCCCCTGCTTGTTTATGTACCACATAACCGTGGTGTTGTCCATCTTTACCATTAGTTGTCCTGGATGGATGTAGTCCTTGAAGGCTGTCAGAGCATTCTGTACAGCTAACATTTCTTTTTGATTGATATGTAGGTGCATTTGATTTGGGTTTCATTTGCCCTGAATGCCCTTCCCTACCAGATGAGCCCCCCATGCATAGTCTGATGCATCTGTAGTTTAGGGTTTGGGCGGCAGTGAGTAGTGTGAATGGTAGTCCCTTGTTCTGGTGACAGGTCTCTGCCCACCATAGGAACTCCAGACATAGGCAAGGTATGATAGGAATCATTGTTTCCAGGCTGTGAATGTTGACGCCATAGACTTTTTAGATACCACTGTAGTTTCCTCATATGCAATCTTGCATATGGAATTAGAAGAATGCAGGAGGCCATGAATCCCAAGGCTTGCAGTATTTGTCTTGCAGATAGCAGGGTTTTTGTGGCCACTTGTTTGAAGTAAGTTACCAAATGAATTTGCTTCTCTGGCGTGAGGAAAGCCATCTGGGCAGTTGTATTCAAGCTTGCACCCAGGAATGTAATCTGCTGACGGGGTACCAGTTGTGATTTCTTTTCTTTTATGGTGTACCCCAGAGACGTTAGAACTCTTTTTACAAACTCCAGATGATTTAACAGTATGCTCTGGTTTTCTGCCTGAATTAAACAATCGTCCAGGTATGGATATATTTGAATATTTCTTTGCCTGCAAAATGCAATCACTGGAGCTAAGCACTTTGTGAATACCCTGGGCGAAGTAGACAAGCTAAAGGGCAGTGCAGAGAACTGATAATGCAAGTAGCCTGCTTTGAAGCAAAGGTATCTTCTGCAAGATTCCCTGATTGGGATGTGCAGGTATGCCTCGTTTAAATCTAGAGTTGCCAATCAGGTGTCTTTGCCTAGTATAGGAAGTAACTGGTGAAGAGTCAGCATCTTGAATCTTGGAATCTCCAGAAAATTGTTTAAAGTAGACAGTTCCAGGCTTGGATGCCATTATTTGTCTTTTCTGGATACCAGAAAAAGCCTGGAATAGAAACCTTGTCCCTTTTCCTCTTCTGGTACCATTTGAATAGCCCCCATGCTTAAGAGGCAAAGTACAGTTGTGTACACTTACCATAAATGTAGATGTTCGAGTGTATTTACTGTTGTAGTCATTACATTAGGGTAATCTGCTGGCAGGTTGCCCTTAGTCGGCCTGAATAACAAAGTCTTGGGTCCTGCGTCGGTTGCTGTCTCCTCTTGCATGACGTCAGGTCGTCAGGGGTATAAAACATGCAGCCGACACCATTTTAATCAGTTTTTCTTGCCCCAGATATCAGGTGCCCCCCAAATGGAGAGCAAAAATATATATAAATAAACTGTAAATATATAAATGCACCTTAGAAACATAAAATTTACCTTCAACTAAAAGCAAATACACCACACAGGCTTTTGAGTATAGTGAAGGAAAGAAAAGGTATAGAATGGGGGATGGCGGGTGGATAACCTGGACTGCAACAGTGAATACACTCGAACATCTACATTTATGGTAAGTGTACACAACTGTAGTATGTTCTTCGTGTTTCACTGTTGCAGTCATTACATTTGTGTAGAATCCCAAAGTTATGGATGGGAGGATGGAACTAAACAGCATTAGGAGCAACTATAAGGCCCTGCAAGACTGCAGTAGCAAAGTCTGCCCTAGATTTAGAGAAGAGAGGTAAATGATAATGCTTTGTGAATGTATGAACAGAACTCCAAGTAGCAGCTTCTAGAATGTCTTTGGTTGGGACCCCTCTGAGAAAAGCTGCTGAAGTAGAGGCAGCCCTGGTGGAATGGGATCTGATCCCCTTGGGTACAGGTTTACCATAGTGCAAAGAGCAGAAACAAATGCAGTGGCTTATCCATTTAGAAATAGTCTGCTTTGATACAGCCTTCTCCTCTGATCCTGCAGCAAATGCTACCAGTAGTTGCTCTGACTTTCTTAGAGATTTTGTCCTGTTTAAGTAGAATCTTAGTTGTCTGTGTACATCCAATGAATGCAAAATCCGCTCGCCCTTGTTCTGCGGATTTGGGAAAAATGTTGGCAGGTGAATGGTCTGGTTAAGGGCCACACTGGATACCACCTTAGGCATAAAAGAAGGATTGGTCCTGAGGGCCCCCCTGTCTGGGTAAAATATGATGAAAGACTCCACTGCCATGAGAGCCTGTAGTTCTGAAACCCTTCTTGCTGAAGTGACTGCCAAAAGAAAAGCTGTCTTCCAAGATAGAAATTTTATATCCGCAGTAGCTGCTGGTTCAAAATGAGGCAGGGTGAGTTTTTCCAGCACAAAATTGAGGTCCAATGCAGGAGTCGGTGTTCTCATGGGAGGCCTTAAATTTCTGGCCCCTCTGAGATACTGTTTAAGCAGTGGATGAGAAAAGAGAGGAAGCTCTGTGTTGTACTGTGCCAAGATGGCAGAGGCATGGATTTTTATTGAAGAAAAAGATAGGCCCTTGTCAAGCATCTCAGTTAAGTATTGTAAAATCTGATGAATATTGGGCTTTGCTGTGTCTATTCCTCGTGCTTGGTTCCAAGCAGAGAATCTCTTCCATTTATCAGCATTAAGATTTTCTAGTATTAGGCCTTCTGGTATCCAAAATGACATCCATCACAGGTTTACTGAGAGATGTGGTTTGAATAATTAGTTGATTAGCTATGCTGCAAGATTCAGAGTTTGGAGCTGAGTGTGCAGAATTTGATAGTTCTGCTGAGACAGTAGATGAGGTGTTTGAGACAAGTACCACAGAGGAAGGTGTGACATATTCCTTAGAAGTTGGTACCAGTGCTGGCGAGGCCAGTCCAGAGCAATTAGGATCATTTTTTGTTTTTCCTGTCTGCAATTTAGTAAGACCTTGGAGAGTAGAGGCAGAGGGGGAAAGGCATAGACTGATAGGTTTTTCCAGCTGAAGGATAGAGCATCCACTTTCCATGATTTTTTGCGATGAGTTCTTGTGCAGAATTTGTCCAACTGATAGATCTATTTGCCTCTCCCCAAAACTATGTCTGGGCTCCCCTATTTCTGTGTTAACATGCTGAAGATTTGTGGATCCAGTTTCCATTCGTGCGGGTCCATAAAATTTCTGCTTAGGTTGTCTGCCAGAGTATTTTTCCTTTCCTGACAGGAATTGTGCTTGAAAATGTATTTGGTAAATCAAGGCTGTGTTCCACAAGGCCATGGCTAGTCTGCAAAGGGGGTAGGAATGTGTACCCCCTCCTGCTTATTTATGTACCACATAACTGTGGTGTTGTCCGTCTTTATCAGTAGCTGTCCTGGATGAAGTAAGTCCTTTTAGGCTGTCAGAGCATTCTGAACAGCTAGCATTTCTTTCTGGTTGATATGCAGATGCATTTGGTTTGGGCTCCATTTGCCCTGAATGCATCTCTCTGCCAGGTGTGCCCCCAAGCATAGTCTGATGCATCTGTAGTTAGGGTTTGGGTGGCAGGGGGAAGAGTGAATGACAGTCCCTTGTTTTGGTGACATGTCTCTGCCCACCAAAGAAACTCCTGTTGTAGGCAGGGAATGACAGGAATCATTGTTTCCAGGCTGTGACAATGTTGACTCCATAAACTTTTTAGGTACCATTGAAGTTTCCTCATATGCAGTCTCACATATGGAATTAGTAGAATGCAGGATGCCATGATCCGCAAAGCCTGCAGAATTTGTCTTGCAGATAACTGGGTTTTTGTTGCCATTTGTTTGAAGTATGTTGTCAACTGCCTTTGTTTATCTGGCATGAGGTAAGCCATCTGGGCAGTTGTATTCAAGCTTGCACCAAGGAATGTAATTATTTGAGAGGGTACCAGTTGTGATTTCTTTTCATTTACGGTGTACCCTAGGCATGCTAGAAGCCTTTTTACAAATGCCAGATGTTGAAGAAGAGTGTCCTTGTCCTCTGCTTGAATGAGACAATCGTCCAGATAAGGATACATTTGGATGTTTCTTTGTCCTTAGAATGCAATTACTGGTGCCAGGCACTTTGTAAAGACCCTGGGCGCAGTAGATAAGCCAAAGTGCAGAGAAGGGGAGGTATCTTCTGCATGATTCCCTCATTGGGATATGCAGGTATGCCTCTTTTAAGTCTAGAGTTACTAACCAAGCATTCTTGCCTAGCATAGGCAGTAGCTGTTGTAAAGTCAGCATTTTTAATTTTGGAATGTCCAAGTACGTGTTCTGAATCGATAAGTCCAGTATTGGACGCCATGAATTGTCTTTTCTGGGTACCAGTAAAAGTCTTGAGTAAAATCCTTGTCCTTTTTCCTTTTCTGGTACCAGTTGAATAGCCCCCATATCCATGAGGGACATGACTTGTTTCTGGGACTCTGCTCACTGGTTATGTGACAGATCCGGCCATCCGTTTGGAATTGGCAAAGTATGGAAATGAAATCTGTACCCCTGGGATACTATGTTTAATACCCACTTGTCCTGGGTAATTAACTGCCAATTTTGAGCATGAAGTGCTAGTTTTCCCCCCAAGGGGACTGCCAAAATATGAGTGCTTGGAATGGTAGACGAAAGTCATTGAGACTGCTTACTGTAGGGTTGTGCTTTGTTTCCTCCAGATTTGAAGGTGGAGGCACCCCATTGCTTTGACCTGTAAGAACCCTGTGATTGATATCTTGAGTCTTTTGCATGCCTGGGTTTGCCCTGAGTGGCTCTGCTGGACACAGGAAAGGACCAATTTTTAATAGGCCAGTGCCTACTGAACCTGGGTGGCTGCACTAGCAAGAAATCTTTTACAGTTTGCATAGATTTAGCTTTGTCTTCCATTTTCTTTAAAACCTCTTCTGCCTTATTACCAAACAGAGTATCATGCTGCAAAGGGGCATACAACAATTTAGCTTTAACATGATCAGGCAGATTTTGCTCCTTGAGCCAAGCATGCCTTCTAATCACAGATCCAGTAACGACAGCCCTACAAGAGGCCTCCAAGGAATCAAAACCACATTGCAAAGTATGCTTTCCAACCTGCTCTGCTGAATGCAATAAATCCTGTAACTCTATTTTCCACACAATCAGAAACTAGCATCATTTTCTGTTTAAATAAGCCCATAACATGCGGTTGATATTTAAGCATATGAAACTGGCAGTTTAAAGCCCTGATTGCCAAGGTTGCAGACTTATAAACCTTTTTACCCCATCTATCCATCGCCCTGTAATCTCTATCAGAAGGGGTAGGATTTTTGGCTGTAGAAGCCTTAACACCCTTGGGACCCTGAGAAATAGTCTCAGGATCAGCAGCAGGATTTTTGAAAATAAATTTGTGGGAGTCAGGAACCCTGTAATATCTGTCTGGCTTACTAGGAACTGGAGGCAGGGAATCAGGAGCCATGCTTGAGTCCGAAAACACATCATCAACAATGTCTAATACAGGAGCTATTGCCAAAGGCCTATGCTGAGGAAGAAGGAAATCCCTAAGCCTCTTTTTTGATTCAGAGAAGTCCTGACTCTCCCAGTGAAAAATGTTCCCTTAAAGTATGCAAAGTCTCTCCAAAAGAGTAATCCTCAGGAGGAGATGCAGATGGGATGGATTCCTCTGAATCAGAATCCTCATAGGGTGGAACAGAAAATTCCTGATCAGAAGAGGAATCTGAAGAAATAGAAACCTGATCTGAAGATTCAGAATCTGTGTCTTGCCTAGGCCTCTTAGCAGGGGGGGGGGGGGGTGTCTGGGAACCCCAGATCAAGGTAATTAAATCCTCAGCCATTTTGATCATCTGTTTTTTAGGCACAGGGGCCTGTACACTGTGGCTCATGCATCGTTTTTAGACATAGAAGTTGTTTTTGCTCAGCGGCTCCAGACCCATCCAAGGGAGAGACATCCACGGGTTCAATACTTTGCAAATCTCATGGTATACTGGACTCCGATTGGGTCTTGGTAGAGGCCTGCGACTCAAAAGTAGCAGGTATTAGGGGCTGTGAAAGCGCCTCACTGAGTACCGGCGAATCGGCGAATGGCTTAGAAGCTTCTTCGTCGGTTTTGGACCTCGATGGTCTGTCTCTGTCTTTTTCCTTGCGTTTTTTGTGAACTCCAGTAGTCGGATTGCTAACCGATGACATTTCAGGGTAGTTAAATCTTGAACCAAAATATTTAGAAGCAAAAATATACTGACGCTTAATAGTACGTTGGTTAAATTTAGCACAAATCTGACAGCAAGGCACTTTGTGATCAGGGCCTAGGCAAGGAATACAGTACAGATGAAAATCCTTATGAGGTATTTGCTTCCCACAAGTAATTCAATTATTAACTTTTACTGACATTGGTAAGGAGCAAGAAAAAGTTTCCCCAATGGGGTACTTAGCTTTAGTTTGAAGACTTCGGTTCTGAAACTCGAATACGAAAATTTCAGGAGTAGGCCGACCGGCACTTGCGAACTGCTTCTGCTTTGGGCACCGTGTGGCAAGAAAAACTAATTAAAATGGCGTTGTCTGCATGTTTTATACCCTTGAAGACCTGACATCATGGAAGAGGAGACATCAACCGACGCAGGACCCAAGACTTTGTTATTCAGGCCGAATGAGGGCAACCTGCCAGCAGATTACCCTAATGTAATGACTACAACAGTGAAACACAAAGATCATAGTACTTGTTTTTGAGCCTCTGCCCACTGATTTGGGGGCAGGTCTGGCCACCCGTTTGGTGTTGGCAACATGTGGAAATGAAATCTTTATCCGTGGGACACTATATTTAAAATCCATTTGTCCTGGGTTATGAGTTCCCAGTTCTTTGCATGAAGAGCAATCTTTCCCCCCCAAAGGGCGGTTAAAAGATAAGTGCTTGGGAATTTTAATAGAAAGTCATTGAGACTGTTTACCATAGGGGGGGTGTCTTTCTACTTCCAGATTTGGAAGTGGAAGCCCCCCATTGCTTCGTTCTGAGAGTCCCCTGGGACTGAAACCTGGGTTTTTTGCTGTGTCTGGGTTTGGCTTGAGAGGATCTGGAAGGTGCTGGAAAGGACCAATTCTTAGTAGGCCAGTGCCTACTAAATCTTGGAGGTTGCACTTGTAAAAATTCTTTAACAGTTTGCATAGATTTAGCTTTATCTTCCATCTTTTTAAGAACTTCTTCAGCCTTACTGCCAAACAGGCGGTCCTGATTTAAAGAAGCATCCAACAATTTAGCTTTAACATGATCAGGCAAAGATTGCTCCTTAAGCCAAGCATGCCTTCTAAGTAAAGACCCAGTAACAGCAGCCCTGCAATAGGCCTCTAAAGAATCAAAACCACATTGTAAAGTATGTTTTCCAACTTGTTCAGCAGAATGCATGAAATCCTGTAAATCTTTATTTTCCACAGAGTCAGAAATCAACATTTTCTGTTTAAGCAGTCCAATAATATGCTGTTGATATTTTAACATATGAAATTGACAGTTTAAAGCTCTGATTGCCAAGGTTGCAGAAATATAAACCTTTTTGTCCCATCTATCCAGCGCACTGCAGAATCTATCAGAAGGGGTAGGATTTTTAGCAGTAGAAGCCTTAATGTCGTTGGGCCCCTGAGAAATGGTTTCTGGATCTGCAACAGGATTTTTGAAAAGGAACTTGTGGGACTCAAGAACCCTGTAGTTTCTGTCAGATTTACTAGGAGCCGGAGGCAGGGAATCAGGGGCCAAACTGGATTCCAAGAAAACATCATCAACAATGTCTAGTACAGGAGGTATAGCCAAAGGCCTATGCTGAGGTAGAAGAAGGAAATCCCTAAGCCTCTTTTTTGAATCAGAAAATTCCTATTCCTGGCTTTCCCAGTGGAAATGCTCCCTTAAAGTATGTAAGGTTTCCCCAAAAGAAAAATCCTCAAGAGGAGAAGCAGAGGGAATGGAATCCTCTGCATCAGAATCTTTATAAGTAGGTATGGACAAATCCAGGTAATTAGAAGAGTCAGAAGAAACAGAATCCTGATCAGAAGATTCATAATCAAGCTCAGGCCTAGGCCTCTTAGAGGGAGTGGGGGTTGACTACCCCTGATTAGAGTAATTAGATCTTCAGCCATTTTTATCATTTGTTTTTTAGGCACAGGGGCCTGAACATGTGGCCTGGGCGTCAGTTTTTTTAGACATGAATCGAGATTTAGGCCTTAGTAATGAAGGCAGTGTCGATTTAATGTGCAAGTCTGCAGGCCTGAATACACCCTCAGAAGCCAGTGCCTGCACGGTGGCTCCAGACCCATCCAAGGTAGAGACATCCGCGGGTTCCATAGGTGAAGTATCTTGCGGCATACTGGACTCTGAATGGGTCTCAGTAGAGGCCTGCGAATCAGAAGTAGCGGGTACCAGGGGCTGCGAAAGTGCCTCATTGAGTACCGGCGAACTGGCGACTGGCTTAGGAGAAGCGTCATCAGCAGTTTTGGACCTCGGCGGCCTGTCCCTCTCTTTATCTTTGCGTTTTTTCGGAATCCCGGAAGTCGGATAGCTAACCGACAACATTTCTGGATAATTAAACCGAGAACCGAAATATTTAGAGGCAAAATTGTACCGATGATGGATAGTGCGCTGATTAAATAAAGCACAAAACCAACAGCAAGGTACGTTGTGGTCAGGGCCTAGGTAAGAAATACAGTAAGAATGAAAATCTTTATGAGGTATTTGCTTTCCACAAGTAATGCAATTATTAACTTTTACTGACATCGGAAGGGAGCAAGAAAAAGTTTCCCCAATGGAAATTGAAGACTTCAGTTCTGAAACTCGAAAACAACAATTTCAGGAGTCGGACAACTGGCACTTGTGAACTGCTTCTGCTTCGGGCACTGCACAGCAAGAAAGACTGATATAATGGTGTCGGCTGCATGTTTTATACCCCTGAAGACCTGACGTCATGGAAGAAGGGACAGCAACTGACGCAGGACCCAAGACTTTGTTAATCAGGCCGACTGAGGGCAACCTGCCGGCAGATTACCCCAAATGTAATGACTGCAACAGTGAAATACGAAGAACATCAGGCTTTTCTACAATACCAGCACTAAATCTTACTTCATATTATGCTTAATAACAAGTCATTACATTGTACACTAGTTGTTATTGTTAGTTTTACTTATCTAAAAAAGAACACCATACCAGCTGCTCTTCCTGTGAAAGAGGCAGTGACATTTTGGGGTAAGTTCTCACTTGATTTTTTTTTTTTTTGGTTCCCTTGAACCTCATTGTTACCTGCTCCCAGTGCCCGATGTCTACATCAAGTCTATCAGCTACTCTCCTACCCGCCACTCCTGGAGTCACTCTAGTTTGCAGGGGCCGGTCATTGATCCTAAGTGCACCCTGGGGCCTAGAATCACCTATTCTTCTGTCCAGGGAGGGATTTTTTTTTTGATTAGTGCCCTACACACTCTCCATGGTTTCACTGATTAAATGATGTACAAGTGTTACACACACACACCCCTTTTTGGACCATTCCACTTAGGGTGCAAGTTAACAAGTGCCCTCCCACCTAGGACAGGCACTCGCATCCCTTCACTGCTGTTCTGGCAGTTGTTTGAGCCACTAATCGAATCCAGGTTGGTTGGGCAGTAGTCAGGACTTTATCGCTATACGCCACCAGAGCAGCCTCACTTGCTTTTTCTTAACACAGGTTTAGATACAGCAACATCGGGCTTGAAACTAATGGTCTTCTAGAAGTAAGACTCATGTTTTTGTCATGTAACCACATCTAACTTCCATGCAGTCAGTGGGAGTATTTCTGAACTGAGCAATTTATTTATTGGCATCTGTTTACTGGGATAGTCCACTGGGCCAAGAAGACCCATTTTTAGTGGGGTCCCAAGGAGGAAAGCTCCACAGAAAACATATATAAAGCATAAAAGAGAAGTGTTAAACATTCAGAGAAAAAATAAACAAAATACTATAATCTATTACATTGTGAAATACCACAGAAAACTTATACATTGTTAAAAAAATAAGCTTTACAAGGTAGCAAATGCAAAGGAACAAGCATACAGCATAATCTATACAAGGTAAATATAGCTGTATGGGTTAAATTATGTCAAGAACTTAGCTATTATGTCTATGCAGAAAGGGTTGCTTTATGCCAGGTACATAGCTAGTTTGAGTTTGACAGGTTTAAGCTAAAATGACATTACGAGTTTTCTTGCAGCTAAATTATAGGTGTAGAGAGTAGGAGAAGAGAAGTGTGAGAAGATGTAGTGTGCTGGATGAGGGGGGTGGCTACAGGAAAGGGTAAAGGTGATAGGATGCATGAAAGGAGGAAGAAGGCAAGTTAGGGGTAGAATAGAAAAACAGTAAGAGAGAAACTGACGCAAGTTTACAGATTAGGATGAGGTATAGAATAACAACAGTGTAAAAAGTTACTGAGGAAAGGATTCAAAGGAAACTTTGTCATTTAGGAAACGCAAGTCATACCTAAATGGAATTTCAAGTGTCGGCACTCTTACAGAAACAAACAAGCACAAAAAGACAAGACATGACAGGCATTAAAGAGGAAACAATAAGGATTCAAATTGGAATTGCACTTGAATATATTAACTTTAGTATGCAGTAAATAAACAGTGTTACTGTATGAAAAAAAAAGAAAGAATGAGAGTGTAACAATCTATTATAGTTTTAATACATCCAGACTTCCGTCTGCATTAATGAGTCTTATTGCAGTTGGATAAAAACTGTTCATGAATTTGGAGGTCCTGCGGCAGATACTCCATAACCTTCTAACAGATGCAAGTTTAGTGAACCAACCACATGCTGGATGAGAAGTGTCACTCAGTGCCACTCAGTAGTTTGCAGGTCCTCTTTTTACATCTCATTTCAAAGAGCTCCTGTAAGGTAGGAAGACTAGTGCCCACAATCTTTTCTGCTGTTCCTATTAGTCTTTGCAGCTTCTTCCTTTCAACCATTGTGCTGTTACCAAACCATACAGTGCAGTTGCTTGTGATACTGCTCTCGATGGCTCCTCTGTAGAAGGTATTTAGAGCATTCATAGAGAGCTTTGCTTTCCTAAGCCTTCTTAGGATGTGCAGTCATTGGTGTGCTTTTTTAATTAGCTGGCCTGCGTTTATATTCCAAGAAAGATGCTCCGATATATGTACTCCCAGGAAATTTGTAATTTGGACTCTCTCCACTTTTCACCATTGATCTTGAGGGGCAGATGCATGGCAGAACTCTTTCTGAAGTCAATGACGACTTCTTTTGCTTTACTGACCTTCAGGTCCAAATTGTTATTGCACCATTCAATCAGGGAGTTGACCTCATTCCTATACCCACTCTCATCACCACTTATGAGTCCCACCACTGTGGTGTCATCTGCGAATTTGATGATGTGGTTGTTGCTAGCTTTCACAGAGCAGTCATGGGTAAGGACTGTGAATGGTAGAGCACTCAGCACAGAACCCTGGGGTACTCTGGTGTAGAATGTAGTACTCCCTGAAGTGTTGTTACCAGCACTGGTCCTTTGTGGTCTTCCAGTCAGGAAACTGAGGACCCTTTTTTTATGCCATGGTTGATTAGCTTTTCTATAAGTTGTGCTGAAATCACCATACTGAATGCCGAGCTGAAATCTATGAACAACAGCCTGGCATAGTTATTCTTCTCTTCAAGATGCTCCAATGTGAGGTGACATGCCACCAAAATGGCATCAGCAGTTGATCTGTTTGCCCGGTAGGCAAATTGCAGTGGGTCAAAGGACTGGGGTTGGCTTGTTTTGGGCAGAGGGATTATGCTGGTAACTTTGAAGCATGTTGGTTCTTTTTCCTGGACAAATGAGGTATTGAAGATGCCTGTCAAGACTATGCTGAGTTGGTCTGCACAACCTTTCAATACCTTCCCCAGAATGTTATCAGGGCCAGCAGCCTTCCTGGGGTTCACTTTTCTCAGCTGACTCCTTACAGGGCAGCAGAGATGTGGAATGATGGGAGGGTATTTGAGAGCTAGGTTATGGAAAGTGGAGGCTTAGTGCAGTTACACAGCTAGCTGGATTGGAGGTGGTTTCTGAGAGCTGTTTTGAAAGAACCAGTGCTATGAATGGTGAGAATGGCTAGAGGAAAGCAGTTCCAAGTTTTTGCTATTGCCCAAGAGTAAAGTAACTGGCCTGCAGGTAGTTTTGGTTTTGGGATTTGGAGGAGAAGCTGGTTCTCAGATCTTAGGGACCTGGTGGGGTTGCAGTGGGAAAATAAGGAACTAAGGGCAGGGTGATCCTGAGGTTTTGTGAGAAGTTTGTGTGTGGTGGAAAGTTGTAGATATGTGAGACAGTAGGGGAATTCCAGCCAGTTTAATGCTTTTAGGGGTGTACAGTGATGAGTGGAATGGTGAGAGCCTGTTATAAATTTGGCTATTTTGTTGCAGCCCATTTCTAGTTTAGTTTTACTTGAGGATTGGAGGTTGGTAAGCAGTTGGGAAACATAGACCAAAGAAGGAAGTAGATAGGTGGACGCGAGTACTTGTTTTGATGGGAAGGAAAGGAACTGTTATGTTTGTAAAGAAGTCCTAGTTTTTTGTGGATCTTACTAATGTTACTTTTGGATGTGTAGATCAAATTTTAGGTTTTTGTCGATTATGACACCTAGCAGCTTAGTACTGGTAACTATTTCAATTTTTGTTTTGTTCAGTGACAGTATATTAAATTTGTTTTGTTGAGGGGAATACTTCTCTTTGGAGTGAAAATTATGAGCTTGGTTTTACTGGGGTTTAGAGACAGATGGTTGTTGTGGATTCATGATTCTATGACAGAGAATGCAGATTGAGTGGTGTGCTGCATTTGAGTTAAGTCGGTTACAGACCAGATAACAGTGGAATCATCTGCACACTGTACAAGAGATCCCTGGTAACATGCTAAATGGAGGTTGTTGAAAAGTAGGGGTCCTACAATAGAGCCATAGGAGAGACCCCAGTGGGGTTGTGTACATATGGGGAGATAGATTGTTGCCATTTTACAGCATGTTCTCTGTTTGTTAGGTAACTATTGAACCACTTGAGTGATGGGGTAGAGAGTCCGATATTAGAAAGCTGAAAGAGGAGCAGAGTGTGAAAGATGGTATCAAAAGGCTTTGGATAGATCCAGAATAGAGTAGAAACAAACTTCCCGGAGTCATAGGCTGTATTAACTTGGTCCATAAGGGATATTAGGGCAGTGGAAGTGCTATGACCTGGTCTGAAACCATGTTGTGTTTGTGAAAAGATTTGATTCTTGAGAATGAAATGTAGAAGTTGGTTGTGTAGACATTTTTCCAACAGTTTAGATAAGAGGGACAGAACAGCTAGGGGGCAAAAACTGGAAATATCAGTTGAGGAACCTCCTTTGTGGAGTGGTATAATGTAAGCTTTTTATCAAAGGTTGGGAACATAGGATTCTTGTATGGATCAATTTACGAGTATACTAATGGGGTAAGCAATTGTGTCCGAGGCAATTTTTAGATACTCAGTGGGTAATCCGTTTGCTGTATTGGAACAAGGTTTTAGTTTTAGTGGTAGGTTTTTTTTTTTTTTTTTTTATGAGAGAGGTTGAACAGTCGAGTGTGAATATGGGCTTGGAACTGTTTGGGCAGAGTTTAAAATGGAAGGAAGATGGGGACTGCGACTGTGTGTGCATGTGAAGGGTGGCTTGATCTAGAACGTTTGTGATTCGGTTGTCATTTGATGTTATATTACCATGAGCAGCTTATTCCAACAGCCTGCTAGACTCTGTATAATATGCTTACCTTGCCTTTTTTTTCCCAGAAGAAATACTTTTTGAAACAAATTTATTAATTCATTACAGTACTGATTTGTAGCATGAGTTCACATACCTTAATAACAAAGAAATAATCACAAATACACTTTCCATCATGTACATGTGATATATATATACAATTTCCAATATAACTATATTCTTTACTTTTGTACAACAGAACATACAGATTTACTTTATAATTCCTACCAACATACCTATTTTACTTCCTCATTTGATCACTGCATTGCATATATTTTTCCAAACACATCATTTATTTTTGTGAAAACTGCTTCTGCTATCTTTTAATAATGCCATATCTAGGTCATTTATTTCCTTTACAATATTCAGTACTTCATTTACAGCTGGTTTAATGAAGGATTTCCACTTTCCTTCAATTGCCTTTTTTTTTTGGCTCCTAGTAATATTAAACTTTTAAATGCCTTTATATGTCTCAACAATTATAAACTGAGAAACCAACTCAGTAGCACCGTCTCCTTGATTAGTATAACATGTTCCCCCAACAATTGTGTCAGGACAATCTGTAGGAAGACACTAAACTCTTATCTATCTGCATTCCCAAAAAGAGTGTTACCAATTTTCTCTCTCATTTCCTTCACATCTCCAACATCTGCTCTTTGATTATGGAAAAATCCTATGATGTATACCTGAAGTATAAAAATACCCATGTAAACATTTCCATGTAGATCTTCTGAATCTTCTGGACTTCACAGCATACCTAGAGCCCTTACAGATTTCCTCCCATGGGTCTTTTGCAGTTTGTTGTTCTGATTTCCCTCCCAATCTTTTCTAATGTCTTCTGTTTGATTCTTATAATTATCATGTAATATTTTAAAAACCTTACTAATTATCCCTTTCTTAAAGACACCTTTTGTTCCCAGATCCACTAAAAAACTACCAGAGTGAGTCTTTCATTCAATACTTCCTCTTCTTTCTTTCTCTCTTTGCCTATACTCTACCAATGGCCTCAAATATGGAATGGAATCTCTGAGTTGCAGATCAAACAACTGCTTAGCTTTCCCTCCACTATTAATAATGATTTGCAAAGTAAATCTGCATATTTGTCTTAGGTTTCAAACAAGACATGGCAAGACACTACAATGAAAAAAAGTTAGAGATCACCTGCTGAGACATTTGAATGTGACAGAGGAAATCAATTATTTTAGTCTTTCAGAGTAGCTAATTTTTTCTGGTGTTGGATGTTTTTTTAAATCAAAATCTTTTCACAACTAAAATAGTGACACACATATACATACATTAACAAGAAAGAAAACATGCAATTGTAACATTTCATGCAGTACACACAAATATTTCTTTAACAAATATCATTCACTCCAACATTACATATATTGCTCAGTTCCTGTCTTCAACCTTATTCATCCTGAACATTGTTCTGCATGTACTGTTCTCACAGATTTCATTTACTTCTATGTGATTTGCTTTTTGCCTTTTTTAAAGATTTTACCTTCAGTTCATTTATCTCCTTTACAATATTTAGTATTTCAGTTAGACTTGGTTTAGATTTTGATTTCCATTTTTTAGAAACTGTTTTTGGCAGACAGTAGCATTAAAAATTAATAAAATAATACTATGTCTAGGCAACTCACATACTAAGTTCCAGTTAAACAGAATAATTTCCTTAGTTACAACAATTTGCCCCCCAACATTTCTGATGAAATACTCTGCAGGAAATGTTTTAAATCTGGCAATTCATTACATTCCCAAAACACATGTTCCCGTAACCTCTGTCTTTTTCATCATCATACCTTCAGCAATTGCTGTCTACCTGCGTAATGATATTCTGTACTTTCAACAGCTGTACTAAATGCCTCATTAAAACAAACAAACAAACAAACAAACAAACAAACAAACAAACAAACAAACAAACAAACAAACAAAAAGAAACCAGGATGCATTATAGTTTAGAACAATGATTTGTTTTCAGAGTATCATATGAATTAGCTTGTCAGTTTTTCTAACCACACTGGCAGCAGAAAAATGTAGCTTGCAATCTACCATAGTCCCTTAATCTCTTAGTTTACCAGTTTTAAGCAATTACACTTCTGTTCTGAAATCAAATAATTGTTATCGTCTTAGTGAATCCAAGGATGCTGCATTTTCTGATACTTAATATAAAGCTATCATCAATACACCATGTGAGATTGCTAACCAACCCACCTTACAGTACAACAGCATCTACTGGAGATGTAGAAATGCCATCTACCTTAAAGTCATGCGCACATTTTGTCATCTGTAACTGCCTCTCTATTTAGGCTCTGAGGAAGAAAATTCAAGAAACCTAGTAGACCACCCCGTAGGCACACATTGGTCACCTTAGTTAGATCAGACTTTTTATACATATGAAACATGACAAAGGAAAAGGCAAAGGTCAATGTTTTCATGTTTAAAAAACAAGGGTGAAAAACTAAACATTTAAAATAAAATAAGACTAAGTACCATGAGCATAAAAGCTACTCAGAATGAAAACTTCCTACAACAGGAGACTGAAGTTGCTGAACAGATTAAGGCAGCAACATTTCAAAGCAATTTTTAAGTTAAATAATATCAAATGTAGAATAATTCCGAGAAATCTGAAACACATGGCTCACATTTTAGTATTAGAAAGACTGAAGCCTGATGCAGAAAAAGAGAGAGCAGTTTTGCAAATGTCAGGGTCAGAAAACAAGCATGCATTACAGAGATTTCCAGGAAATTATGCTGTGCCTTGCATGGTTTATACACAATATGTCTGTATACCTACGCCTTCATGAAAACTGTTACAGAAAGACGTAGTCTGGGAGTAGGGCTATAAACGTGATGAGCTTTGAAAAGTTTAATAGAAATGGTATCCTTCCTATCTATTTCATCTTGCTGCACTTTTTTTTTTTAATTTGTGATGCACAACACTGACACCCGGATCTTCATCAACCCACTTTTGTAAATGGGGTCAGTATATCACATCAATAGTGGCCATCACCTAAAGCCAATGTTCACATTGCCAGTCGAAGCAGTCATTCTTCTGTAACAGACACACACATATGCACAAATCAAACCCTACTGCCAGTTTAAAGCATTCAGTCCACCTACTGCATGTCTTTGGAATGTGAGAGGAAAACGGAGCATCCAGAGAAAGTCAATGCAAACACAGAGGAGAACATACAGATATACAGATTCCACACAGACTGTACCCCAGCCAAGAAATGGATCAGAAATCCTCTTGCTATGAGGTGACAATGCACTGTGCTACTGCATACATCACGAACCAAGAAAACAACATGCTGAATAACTAACATACATTCATAAAAAAAAGATTTTTGTCAGGAGGGAGAAGTCTTCTACACCTCTTACTTCCTCATTACTTATTTATACTAATTTGGCAGTTGTACAATAGTGATGAAAGGAGAAACTCCACAATACAATGTACCATGGTCTCACACAAGCAGCAATTTTTTTTTTTTTTTTGGTGATGTGCAAATATTGTTTACATCACAAAGAATCACAGAAAGCATATTTTAACTAGTGCAGCACAGGCATGTATTTCCCAAACTAATGTACTTAGCATAATTTTTTGCAAGCATAAGACGTAACACTGAAAAGAATGCAATTCATATAATGGTTAAGGTAAAGAAGGAAGCTAGGGTGTGGTATTTGTCTATTTTTTCC
The DNA here is from genome assembly GCF_019279795.1 of Protopterus annectens. Classification (NCBI taxonomy): domain Eukaryota; kingdom Metazoa; phylum Chordata; order Ceratodontiformes; family Protopteridae; genus Protopterus; species Protopterus annectens. The sequence continues at coordinate 1,341,914,831 of NC_056732.1, forward strand.
CTCTCTTCCAAGGGTGGCAACATTGCAAACTGGCAATTCTGTGAAATACGGAAAATGTTTTTGTCACTAGATAGTAACAAGTAACTCGGACTTGCTTGTGGGTTTTCAAGAAAAATGTCATGACAGCCAAGGTTTACTGCACTGTGCTGCCACTCTACAAGCGAGCTCATGAAAGCTTTTGTTAGGCAGATTTCAGAAATGCATAATAACTACAGAAGAAAATTTGCAAAGACTATGTACCTGCAATTAGAGGCTTTACAGTGACGGTTACAGGCTTTCCTTTTCCAATTGGTGCATTAACATAATCTAGGAAATCAGCATCAGGGCTGCAAGCATAGAGATTGGCAGCTTTACAAGTGTCTATCACAGAGCCACCTCCCACAGCAACATAACCATCAAAGTCATGGGTTCTAGCAAATGTTATGGCATCTTTGAAGCTAAAACATAAAGGAAAAGTTTGTTCAGTATGCTGTGAAAAAAGTATGTATAGCATACATGTCCAGCAATTAAAAAAGAGACTTCAAACACCACATTCGGTAAGCCAATGTATATTACAGACAAAAGTTCATTTAAAACATTTTATGAGAAAAGTCCAACAATGCATCGTAAACAAGCACATACAAGATTAGATGGAAACACACTATTTATAGCAGAATGGTGTGCAAATATACAATGAAAACCCAAACACATTTCTTACTTACAAATTATCTGAGAAGTGAGTCATTGTATAAATATGCTACAAAATGTATTTACCCTTTCAATTTTTTTGCTAAGTCTTCATACTTACTTACGTATTCCACTCACTTAACTAGCACATTCATACTACTAGTTAGAAGTAACAGGTCCTCCAAGAAGAAGCAATATTTACATGCAGATTAACAGGGAAGGGTGGCCATTACCAGACCCTTCTAGCTGCAACATTAATGATCTGAATGGAAGTACAGCACAGCTTATTGGAGAACGTACCATAAAGCTTTAGACCTTCCCTTATGAACATATGTAAAAGTCTTACATTTGGAAGCTCATCTGCCAAAAAAGTACATCAAGGCAGACAATACAGTTGTGCAAGATCTTACCATAACAGTAGATGTCCTTCTCTTTACTGTTGCAGTATTCTTTACAATAGGGATCCCCTCCCAAGGGCGGTCCGACATCTGGCCAGTATACCAAAGCCTTTAGGTCATTACTGCAATAGTGAAATGGAAGGACATCTACAGTTAGGGTAAGATTTTACACAACTCTACTACGTCTTTCCATTTCACAGTTGCAGTATTCTTTACAATAGGCAGAGTGTAAAAGCTCAGGAAGAAGACAGGGAGGATGATGGAACAGCAGAGCTCTCCAGGAACCCATAAAGAATGGCCTTATCAAAGCCAGCTCTAGCTCTGGAAATCACATCCAACTTGTAGTGCTTGGTAAATGTATCCAAAGAAGTCCAGGTAGCTATCTCAAGAATAGAGTTGGTATCCAAATGCTTTTAAAAAGCACCAGAAGATGCCATAGCCCTAGTAGAATGAGCCTTAACAGAAGCAGAAAGGCTCTTGCTGTAGAAGTTATAACAAAAAGAAATATCTTTAGAAATCCAAGAAGAAATAATTTGCTTGGAAATTGCCAAACCTAAGGATCTATGATGACAGCAAACAAAGAGCTGATCAGATTTAAGATAAATATTAGTCTTACCCAAATAAAATTTGAGCTGTCTATGCACATCCAAAGTGTGCAGCACCTTCTGACTAGCAGATTGCACAGAAAAGAAACAAGTGTGCAATGAACAGCCTGATTACAAGACAACTCATGCATCACTTTGGGTATAAAAGAATGATTAGTATGAAGGGACACCTTTTCCTTATGGAACTCTAAAAAAGGAGGACAAGCCATAAGAGCTTGAAAAGCAGACACCCATCTGGGAGAAGCCATAAGGGCTTGAAAATCAGACACCCATCTGGGAGAAGCCATAAGGGCTTGAAAATCAGACACCCACCTGGGAGACGCCATAAGGGCTTGAAAATCAGACACCCATCTGGGAGAAGTAAGGGCTAATAAAAGAAGTCTTCTAACAACAATGTTGTAAGGAAGCTGAAGCTGCTGGCTCAAAAGGAGCCTAAGTCAATTTTTCCAAAGCAAAATTAAGATCCCAGGGAGGACAGACAGGCTTCCTATGAGACCTAATATAAAGGATACCTTTAAGAAATTGTTAGGCCTCAAATCTAGAAGCTAAAGAAGGTGATAAAGGCAGACAAGCAGAAATAGCAGATAAGTGAACCTTAACAGAAGAATAAGCTAATCCAGCATTGAGCAGTTCACACAGATAAGACAGAACCAAAGGAACATCCACAGAAAGTGGATCCAGGTTACAAGAAAGACATCAAACAGAAAACTTCTTCCATTTGGATAAGTAGGATTTCCTAGTTGTGTGCTTTGTGATCTCCTGCAGGACTCTAAGCACATCCTCAGAAAAAAGGTGTCTGTATAGACTCAAAATCTTATCACCCACAATGTCAGTTGAAGAGTGGACAGGTGAGGACAGAGGAGAGATCCATTGTCTTGTGTGAGTAGGTCAACAGTTTGAGGTAACTTGTGATGACTGCCCTTGGCTAAATAAAGAGGGAACCAATGCTGTCTGGGCCAAAAGGGAATCACCAGCAAGATTTTGTGAGCATCCTGTTGTATTTTGAACAGGACCTTTGGAATGAGGGGAACAAAAGGAAAGGCATAAAGAAACACCCCCTTCCACGAGAAAGATAGGGCATCCACCTTCCAGACCAGAGGACTTGGAACTGTGCCACAAAAAAGAGAAGTTGTCTGCTTGGAAGGGAGACAAAAAGATCTACTTGAGGAGTAACCTACTGGTGGACAATGTCCAGAAACACATCCCTGTGCAGCATCAACTCGTGGGATTGTGTTATGGACCTGCTCAGTCAGTCTGCCACAATGTTCTGACCTGAGGGAATATAAGCTGCCTGAACAGTCACAATATTGAATGGCTAGTTCCCACATTAGTAGATCCAAATGGCAAATGAGGTAAGATCTCATCCTCTCTTGCTTGTTGACATACCAAGTCACTGTGGTACTGTCTGCAAACACCTTGACAGACCCTGGGGAGAATAGAGGGTGAAAAGACTGAAGAGCCAGTAGAGCTCCCATTTCTTTGACACTGATATGTTTTTTCCTTTATTGAGGCCACCAAAAGACCCTGTACCTTTAAAGAGCCGAAGGATGCTCCCCATTCCACATATGAAGTGTCTGTGAATAGCTCCTGAGAGGGGAAGAGGGGGCTGAAAAAGCAGCCCAGGACTGAGAGTCAACTGCTGAATCCACCACTGAAATTCCAGCTTGAGGCATGGAAGAAGAGAGACTAAGAAGTCCAGGGGTTGAGAATGCTAAAGCCAAACTGATTTAGAAACCAGTGAAGTATTCTCATGCGGAGTTTGGCAAAAGGGAGCAGAGGAATGGTGGAGGCCATAAAACCTTCAGAAACTGTGATTAAAGCCAGAGGAAGAAGGGACTGAAAGAAGTAAATGAGAGTCAAGGCTTTGGTAGGAGGCAGGGATGCCAGCACTGGAACAGTCTGAATCCTGTACCCCAGAAATACACGATCCTGTCAATGAGTCAGAAAGGACTTTTGGAAATTTACATTGAAGGAACCTCAGGTTTCGCAGAAGGGAAATAGAAAAGTGAATATGCTGCAGTAGAATCTCTGGAGAGGATGCCTGAAGCAGGAGATCATCTAAGTAGGGAAAGATTTGTATCTCCCTTACTCTGCAAAAAGTAATCACAGGAGCCTGGCATTTCATGTATACCCTTGAGGCCATAGAAAGGCCAAAGGGCAAAGCACAGAACTGAAAATTCCAGGAAGGAACAGAGAAACTTAAACATTTCCTGAAAAGGGGATGAATAGGAATGTGAAGATAAGCATCCTTGAGGTCCAGAGACACTAGAAAAGCCTGAGGAAGTAGCAGAGGGAACAAAGTCTGAAGGGACAATATCCAAAAGGAAGGGACCTTCAGAAAGGTGTTCAAATGAGAAAGGTCCAGAATGGGTATCCAAGTGCCCTCTTACCAAGGAACCAAAAGCATTCTGGAGTAAAACTCCTTCCCCCTTTTAGAAACTGGAACTTCTTGAATAGTTCCCAGAGTCAAAAGATCATGACGCACCCGTGGAAAGAAAAACAACTGTTCCTGAGGGGGCTGAAGAATGCCCATGAAAGACCATGTAAAACCCTAGGTGGATAACGGACTGAAGCTAGGAATCCTGAGTAATCTTTAGCCAAACTGGAAGGGATAGGGAAAGATGATGTTGAGAAGAACAGGATAGTCAGACAGCACCTGATTTGTCAGGAAAAGGAGAGTTTTGTGTCCCAGGAGTCTGGGTAGCTTTTGCAGGAGGCACCCTTTTATCCCCCTTTTTACCCTTGGGAAGAGGGCAAGACTGTCTATAAACAAAGGCTAACTTATTAAGGTAATTTCTTTGAAATATAAGCACAGGAGAAACAAAAACATGTTTAAGTTCCTGTAAAGCCTTGCCCTTATCCTGAAAAGACCTGGGGGCAGGGGCTTGGAATTGGGAGCCTGAGATGCAGTCAAAAAGGCATTCAGCAAGGCAGCCAAAACAAGAGACAACAAAAGGTCTGAGAGAATCCATCTACAGAAGTTCGTAATACCTCTTCTGCACCTCAAAAACCTGGGAGCAATCCCATTTAAAAAAATTCCATCATCCTGGAAACTTGTGTCCCCAAAGGAAATCTCCTTAAATGCAGTGCCAGGGCTACTGGACTCCTCCTCCTTAGAACCATAGTCTAAAGGAAAAGGAATCCAGGATGAATAAGCAAGGGATTCCTCATTTGAATTCACCTCTTCCTCTCTTTTCTAGGCATGTTAAGAGGTGTAGAGGACCAAGGTGCAGCAGGAAAAGAAACTTTTTGAGTTGGCTTCAAAGCCATATGGGCATTAAACAAACCCTGAGTGAAATTCTGCCATTCAATCTTAGGGTCCGTAGCAGTAGGAGAAACAGTTTTTTTTTTTTTTTGTTTCTTGTTTCTTTTTCAAAGGGACGTCTGCCCTGTACAACTTAGAAGGCTCAGACTCCGGATGACATTCCACAATCATAGCAAGATTGTCCTCTCTAACCAAAATCTGAGGAACACCCCTAGGCCCTTCGGTAATAGTCAACCGTGGCTCCCCCTGCAAGGCCTCCAGGGACATGCGTGAGGTTGGATCCATGCCAGTCTCTGAAGCAGTCACGACAGGCAAATCCAAAGGAGGAGCCAGGCAATCTCCCGGACTTTAACTAACCTTGGGAGAGACATCTGGTGGAGGCAGTACAGCAGAAGAATCAGGCCTAGAGTTCTTGGCCTTCTTCTTTATGGGCATCTGACCCTCAGAGTGGGAAGTTCCCTCCATATTGTCTTTCTATAAAAACTTAAGACGTTAGTTCTCTAAAGAGGGCCAAAGAGGAAAGGCGATTACAGAGAAGTTTTGCAACAAAAACCTGACAAATGGAACAGGACATACGGTTGTGGGAAGCACAGTGACAAAATCAGCACTGCTCTTGACGGTCTTTATGGGGAATCTGTCTGCTGTACTAGCATTTACCCTTTCTGAATGGCATGAACCCCACAAATAATCAAACAAAGGAAAAAAGATAAGAGCAAAAGGGCCATCGATCATAGCGAAGAGCAATAGGGGTCATACCTCATAGATAAGAGCAACAGGGCCACAGCTGATCTAGTGTCCTGCATTCGGTGCATCGCCAGGTAAGTGTAACAGCAATGTAACTGCACCTCTGTTGCATCATAGGGATCTCTGAATACTGCTCAGCTGAACTACATTTATGCCTGTTTGAATGGGACTCTATGATTAACCTAGATATTCTGTGCCATTTATTTCAAACTATCAACATGGTTAGAGGGATTGTAAAATACCATGTCTGCATATGTTAACTCTACTGCCTTGAGCCAAGTGTTATGCTTTGTTGTATTGTTTGTGTTACATCTGCTGCCTTGAACCAAGCACTATGAAACTGTTGCACAGTGTATTATTAGGCTGTGAATACTGTTGCTTCCATTTGTAAGACACAGAGATGTGCACAGATGCTTAATTACCTTCCAGCAGATTGTCTCTGCACTATACTTTCTCTTTTATATAAATAGTGTACTTTTAGACTGTATTCTAGACAATATTTTCAGACAGTGAGTCAGTGCCACTGATGGTCACCTACTGCTTGTAAACTGTTATTCATGCTACCTCTCTGCTGTAAATTTGCCCACAGATGATCACCCACTGCTTGCTAATTATTGTCTTTGCTAGCTCCTTGTTAATTACTTATTATCCACACCTCAGTTATTGTACCACAGCTATTTACACCACCAGTTAATGTGCACGTGGCATTTTAGAATGTATAGACCTCTTGCCCTAGGTGGATTAGGTGTTCCACTGTTGGTTTACAGCAAACCCTTAGGCCTAATCTTGGGAATTTCTTTAGCTCTACTCTCTCAGTTTTTATAAGAGCACTGTTACTGTTACTATGTTATGTAGTGCTGTATAGATAGCTAGTCATATTATAGACTCATTAATAACTTTTGTTTTCAGCAATTACCGTTGAATCCCATCTAACAAGTTTTTCTTATTCTCTCAGCCACTGTAATATTCCCCTTACTCTGTTTCTTTATTTTTACAGCCCCACAATCCTATCATCATCTACTGGTGTCCCCCTCATGAAATGAATGTCTAAAGTCTCCTTCCATTGCAAGATCGTGACCCTCCTAAACCACCAGATTGGACTACCTACTGACCGCAGTGTACATGTTATGCTGTATCTCTGTTCCTTGTTTGTTTATTTTTACCTAAAATATTCAACCTACAATGGTAAACTGGCAAGCACACCCAATGGGATGCTATAGCTTAGTTTGACCCCCTCCCTTACCCCAGTTTTGCTGATGGCTTTACTGTAGTTGTTCCTTTCCTCAATCCTAGTCACTAAGTACCTACTCTTCTATTCTGTCCACTAGTTTATGCATCTCTACTTAAACTGCTACACCTTACTGCTGGGACTGACTTGCTGCACTGTGAGGAACTGATAGTTTTTCCTACTGGCTGGACTAGACTCGTGGTTTCTACCCACTCTGTTCATCCTTACTACACTTGGGCTCACTCCACTCCCTTACCCTACCCCCAGCCCCATCCACCCCCACTGTCCTTACACTTATACCTAGCTAACTCATCCCCTCACTGACACCATACAACCACCTTAACTCATTCCACCTACCACTCACTTTGCTCCTTGTCACTTCCCCCTAGCATACTTCATCCATATACCACTCCTGCCTATCCTTCACTCCACCCCTAGTCCACCTGAACAATCTCTTCAACTACTATAACTACACACATTCCTCCCTTAGCTGACTCTCTCCCTTACCTAACCGCCCCAGGCCACTAGATTATACTCCATTTACTCAATGTTCCACTTCGGATTACCTCGCGTCCTCTTCTTACTCTACATTCACTCCCTGTAATATATTCCATACACATAGCTGCATCTTCTCCTTCTGCACTACCTCACTTACCTTATACTCTCACTTATTACTCAACCACGGCATTAAAACAACTCCTGCTCTTGCGTCTGCTACTGCTTACCCCACATCTCTATAAAGCCAACAATCGTACTCTTATCCACCACACTCACACACTCTTTCCTATTACTTTCTACACTTCTTATAACTTTAATACATCTCACTGTTCCAAACCCCATTTTCCTCTCCACTAATTACTCTGCCACCTCTACTACCTATATTTCCTTGCCTATTCCACCCAAATGCTATACCGACATCTCCCCTAGCCTATATCAACTAAATCCCCTCCTCCAATACACAGTGAAACCTACCTCCCTAACATACAAAAACAGTTTAATCAGGTAAACCTCTCTACTGCAAATCTTCAAATAAGTCACACCAAACCCATCACTAACCAAAAGCTAACATATCACACTTTCAAGCTCACTACCATAACTTTATGCGGAGACAGACACCCCAATCCAGGATCCACTACACTCAACCATCCTGACACATCCATCAACAGAGATTGCCACAAGTAATCATTTAATATAGCAAACATAAATCTCCAAAGTATTTGTAATAAAATATCAGACTTTCACACATGGACTGCTCATCAACAACCACACATTACTGCCACCTGGCTAAAACCCCATATTAAAGACAATGAATTTCTCCTCTCAGGTTTTCAAACTATATGATTAGACAGGGCCCATAAAAAAGGAGGCAGTGTTGCCCTTCTGTTTACTAACACCTACAATTTAGTTCCATTTACTAACTCTATACCTCAATTCACTAATGCAGAAATCCTCTTAACTTACTTAAATATGAATAACAGCAAAAAAATGTTTGTATCACAGTTCTCTACATACCCCCTGGCAACAACATAACCATATTGGAAGATATCCTAACCTGGATTTCTTTCAATATTAATAATGAAACTATCATACTAGGCAACATAAATATCAACTGGCTAGAACTCATCTCCAAACTCCCATCCTCAAATATTAATCTTTTCAAATTCACCTAGCTCACTGATTCCCCTACCAGAGCTAACAAAGGCAATGACAATGGATCCACCTTACACTGGATTCTGGTCACAAACCCCAACAAAATATCCTCAGCCGCAGCACTCCCAAACACCCTCAGTGACCATCTCTCAGCCTTTATAACCCATGCTACCCCTCCAGTCAAAGTCAACATCAATATAAATGAAAAAGGAATTTGACCTCATTCAACCCTGTAACCTTCAACAACATTCTAAAAACAGTAGATTGGCATCTACTAAAAACCCGCCCTCATGACATAGCTGTTGATTACTTCAACATCACCTTCATGAATACACTAAATAGCCTTGCTCCTCTAAGTGTACAAAGGATCAAAAATAACCATACCCCTTGGCTATCCAAGCCTACTAGATTTCTCATGCATGCCACATACAATGTATGGAAGTTATGGCAAGCACACACACCCCAGACCTACTAAAATTCAAACAACTCCACAACCAGGTAAAAAAGCTAGTCGACAAAGATAAAAATAGAACATTACCTAAAATTTCAGTCCAATTACAAGCAGAAGCCAAAGAAATTCTGAAATTCCGTTACTTCACTACTTAACCCAGGCAAAAAAAAAAAAAAAAAAAAAACCTGCCTTCACCCTGACAGTCTCCAGAAGAAACAGCCTCTATTTTTAATACTTTTTTTTTATCAACGCCACAGCCGGCATCTCAGCAAAATTCTCCCAATAAAATCACTCCACTTGCTACACATCCCCATCTGAATCAACCACTTGCTCCCCCTCCACTACTCACACCCAACATTCAAAAAAGCCCAATACCCATTCCACTTCCACATTTACTCTAAATCCCATCTCAATCTCCAATATAAAAAGACTGCTACTAAAGCTAAAACCTTGCTCTAACGCCCCTGATAACATACCCTCAGAATACCTAAAAATTGCCGCTGACAGTATCACTTACTCCATAAGCATACTTCTCAGTAGATCCATCCTTGAGTCCTACATTCCCAAAATCTGGAAAAAGGCTTTCATTCTCCCTCTCCATAAAGGTGGCAATAATACTGACATCACTAACTTCTGATCCATTGCAATTCTTTCTCCGATCTCCAAAATCTTAGAAAAGTGCATCAATACACAACTTCATTGCTATGTTCTTGACGAATAATTTCACCATCACAAAATGGCTTCAGACCTGGCCAAAGTACTACAACTGCTCTTCTATCCTTCATGGATACAGTCAACACAGCCTGTGACACTGGCAAAATTTTCTCCACCCTCTTCCTTGACCTATCAAAAGCATTCAACACTATTTCTCACCCTTTAATCATCACACAACTTTCTAAAGATCAGTCTTTCCCTCCCCACACTAAACTGTTTCTCTAGTTACTTAACTGAAAGGCAACAGGCTGTCAGATGGCAAAACTCCATCTCTCCTTTTTTCAACACCACTACCGGAGTTCCCCAAGGCTCTACACTTGGACAACTCCTATTCAGCATATTTATAAACAATTTCCACTCATCTTTACCTCAAGGATCTGTTATTCAATATACAGACAACACTACTATTGCCTGCTCTGCCAACTTCATCTCTGATCTCCTACAACTAACTCAAAAGGCCTTCTCCTCCACTGAATCCTGGATGCACAACAACCACCTAGCCCTGAGCCCAAATAAAACCAAAATCATTCTATTCACCCCTAAGAAAACAACCACCTTAAATAAAACCGAGTTCACCATATATTCTCATAGTAAGACTATAATTGAAGTCATTGACCACATAAACCTCCAAAATTAACCCTAGCCACAACTTACCTACTACCCTGCCTCCTCTATGGTGCCACTCTGATCTCACCAACATCCAAAGCTCTTCAAAATCCAAACCTGAGACATGCTACAATAAAACTACCAAATTTGCAACTAATTCTAAATACTCCACCCATCACTGCACTGCTCTTAAGTTACTGAAATGGCTAGAACTACCAAACTATTTTTCCTACTTGCAACTAATCACAGCTCACAAAATGCTGTTTAAACCCCTAGACTGGCCTGTCCTGAGTTCTATATTTAGTTACTACCACCCAAACAGGCCCCATAGATTGGAGGATCAGAAGCTCTTGCAGGTTCACAAACATAACTTCCCACACGGCCAGCTTCTTTATTCATGCTCTATAGCCAAACACTGGGATGCTCTACCTCTATCAATCAGAACAACTCAAAATCCTGCCTATTGCAAAACTTCCCTTCACAACCACCTATCCTCAAGCTGGAAGTGTACCTGCACCAAGCCTCCCAGAATATGTATACTATGAGATTTCTTATCAATCTTATTTTATGTAGTGAGAAAATACTGTAGAAAAAGATGCTAGAGAAATTACACAATGTAAATCTTATACTGACTGGTTGTTCAAACTATATTACTATACATTTCTCTTATGGTTCTTACTCTGTATTTTGTACAAATGTTTTCTTTATAATTCAAATTTTTGTAACTCATTTTATTAAATTTCATGTACTGTGGATGCAATAAATGCAAATAAATTACATACGTAAAATAAATAAAAACTCCAATGGGGCAAAATGGCTTGGTGAACCAGCAATGAAGAGGGTGTTCAGACTAATCAAAAGATGGTGTTTGGACCGGTGGCAAAGAAGTTTTGAGGATGGTACTTCTGGATGTCACCTTTATACCCTATGTTATCTGCAGCGAACATACGTGTGATATACAACGTATCTTAAAGCAACCTAAAGGCTTTCGTATACTGGCCGGACGTTGAGCTGACTTTGGCAGGGAATCCTTGTTGTAAAGAATACTGCAACAGTGAAATGGAAGGACATCTGCTGTTACAACATTGTTCTAGCTTTATATTTCAGAACTTTTCTAGAACAAGTTTCAGAATTTCTTGCAAAGATTTATCTGTTTAAAAAAAAAAAAAAAAAAAAAAAAAAAAAAACTAAATAAGTAATAACTGAAAGGAAAACATGATCCATTGCTGTACTGTTGACTTTACATATATCTACAACTTCCCTTTTAAAGTTAAGGGCAGCTAAACTATAATAATGAAGGGTGATATGTAAACACCCAACACAATGATTTTCAGTCATACACAACTGATTTCTAACATTTTTTACCTCCAGTGAACTTTTAAAGTTTTTAACAAGACAATTTTTACAAAATGCCTGGCAAAAAATGTTGTTTTAATATGGCAATTAATGGTTTGTAATGTATTTGAATGTTTTTAAAGTGTGTTACTGTCAACAATATTTTTCATCTTTATTTAACTTGTCATTTCAAAATAATCCACAAGAGGGAGCCAAATCATCTTTTTTTTTTTTTAATGGGTTTTAATGGGAATATTTATAGTAAAGGCATTTTCATGTTTTTATTTCATTTTTGTAAATTTTATTAATTTTTTATAAAGTTGTTTCTCAAAATAATCTTAAATGTACCTGTATGTGAAATGAAACATGACAAGATTAAATTTCCAGTCAGTAATACAAATGGATTTCATACATACTTCATGTATTTTTGTGTACAATTGGTCCGATGGTACTTTTAATTAATATAATATGAGACTAATGTTTTTTTTTTGGTTTCTCATTGGTTGTGTTGTAATGGAATAGTTATTTATATGGGAGTGCTTAATCAAGCCCACATCTGATGAAGTTCATTGTAAAACGAAAACGTATTTTGTGTGCGTTGTTGTGTCTGTTTGTGGAATAAACTTTGAGGCTTAGCGTATAGTTCTCAGCACTTTATTGCTTCACCATCCGTTTTGGGCTTTTTTGGATTTTACTGTTGACTTTATGATGTGCCAGGTTTAGCCTAATAAAATGCAAACAAATGTGGCCCATTCATGGAAATATTGTTAATGACACTGATGTTGCAGATTTTCTGAAGGAATTTAGCCTCTGTGTTCAGAATTCATGATAGCATCTTGCCCTATAAGGCAGCCAAATGTCCAAAAAAAAGGGGGAGCAGATCTAGGGCCATATGCTACACATAGCTCCTTTTTTAAAATGTTCATAATGTATTTTTAGAAATACTCTCCCCACTCTTATGACTTCCCTCTTGCCCCCATCTCTACTGCCACAGTTAAGAAACTACTTCTCAAACTAAATCCCTGCACTACCACTCCTGACCACCTGCCCCCAGAATACCTTCAAATAGCTGCAAACTCCATTGCCTACCTTGTTTGCCTACTCATTAAGAGGTCAAAGAGTCTTATATTCCCTCCATCTGGAAAAAGGCATTTATCATCCCACTGCACAAAGGTGGTAACAATACAGACATCACCAACTTTAGACCCATCGCCATTCTCTCTCCCATCTCAAAAATACTAGAAAAATGTATCCACAGCCAATTCCAAAACTTTCTACTCAGCAATAACCTACTATCACCAACACAGCATGCTTTTAGACCTGGACATAGTACCACTACAGCTCTCATATCATTCTGCGACTATCAACTGGGCTCGAAACTCCAGGAAACTTGTCTCTTCTCTATTTCTTGACTTTTCCAAAGCCTTTGATATTGTCTCCCATTCTCTCCTTTTTACAAAACTATCCAACTTAGGAATCTCTCCCACCAACCTACACCGGTTCACTAATTGCCTCACTGACAGGCAACAAGCCACCATTCGCCAAGGACCATGCACAAGCTACATTTGTTCTCTCATTTCCTCAGCACCACCACTGTAGTACTCAAGGATCTATCTTAGGTCCTTTGTTCTTCAGCATTTTTATCAATGACTTCTGCTCTACTCTAACCCACAGTACAATCATCCAATAAGCAGATGGCTCCACTATCTTCTGCACTGCTAATTCCTCACCCGAACTCCTGAAATAAACCCAATCAGCACTCAGTGCTACTGAAACATGGATGGCTAATAACCACCTTGCCTTAAACCCCAAGAAAAACAAATTAATGCTATTTACCCCAAGAAGTCCACCTCTGCAAATAAAGATTCTTTCACTGTTCTCTCCCAAGATAACACTACCATTGAGGTAGTCACACACATGAAACTCCTAGGCGCCACTCTGGATCAACACCTAACTTCTAACTTGCACATACACAGCAACATAAAAAAAACACAACAAAAACTAGGTATGCTATACCATCATAAAACTTTCCTAAATTACACCTCAAAACTAGCCATTGCCTCCTCCTTCCTGCTCCCCTCACTTTTCTATGGTGCTCCCCTCTTTACCAACATACAGGCCAATCTTAAATCCAAACTAGATTCATGCTATAATAAAATTACCAAGTTCATCACAAATAGGCAACATCTCTCTCACCACTGTACCGCTCTTCGACAACTGGCTGAAACTTCCACATCATCTTACTTACATACAACTAACAACTGCCCACAAACTAATATTCAATCCAGCCAGCTGCCCTTCTCTCTCCTCTCTTTTCACTCTATTTCACCCTAACAGACCACTCCACTCTGAAAATCAAATGTTTTTAAAAGTAGGAAAAGCTAATCTTTCCACTGGCCAAATGCTCTACTCCATTTGCACTGCTAGATTATGGAACTCTCTCCCTCCCCAGCTCAGATCCACTAGCAATGCTTTCTTCCTTCTTCAACAAATCTTTGAGACAACATCTCTCCTTCAAATGACTATGCTCATGTGAAACTCCCTCACAATCTATAACCTGACTTCACCATCTCCTACTATTCCATTGCCTCAGTAAAATAAGTACTGTTTGACTACAGTAAAATTGTTTACTGTGAAACCTGTCTTAGTATTCTATTATGTTGTTTGCCATTCAAATGTATGCATTATTCAAATCATTGTACTGCTATGCTAATGTATGTTTTATTCACTGTTTGAACTACTCTAATGTTTATATTATTTTCTGGGGAGCTTTTCTCCTCAGGCCTCCACTGAAAATGGGTACCTGTTGGCCCAGTGGACCTTCCCGGTAAACAAATGTAAATAAATAATAAATAAGATTACATTACATGCACTACTAGAGTCACTAAGTTACTAAACTTCCTATTTATTCTGCAGATGCAGGTCAAGATATATAATTCAGGTTTGCAATAGTCCTGTATTTTAGGCCTTTACATTAGCAGCAAGAATTTCTGGGCCTAACAAACACAACATCTCCCTGCTCCCATTTTTTTGAAAGAATGTAAGCAAGAAATTTAGATTATTGTTGCTATAGCTTTTTTATAAATGTACTGTGAGAGTGGCTGGGATGTAAAAACAGCAGCAGCAATACAGCACTCGAAGTATTACTACATAAAGCAAATGAAGTGAGATGGAATAAATCTCTGTATATACAAGATTGCTGGTCTGGTGGTACAAGGTTACTAGAATCCTACATGGTGTCTCACTGATACCCTCCTCAGGTCCATGTTACCCCTGAACCCCCAACACATTCTATTGGGTACTTAAACTAACTGCTGGCATGTGGTGTGGAGATGTCTGCTTCATCCTTAAGTTTGTCCATGCATTGGGCATTCTACAATGTATTTATTTTACTGTATGTTGACCAGGTATTTAGGCTGGTGCAGGGACAACTTTCAGCCATAACTAAGGTCAGATGGCACAGGGAAAACATACAGAGGTTTGCACCTGGTTAATATTACACATAAGGTGCACAGTATAACTAGTTTTATCATGGTTGCTTTGTCTTCCTACAGTTTTTACCTTAAAAACTGACAGAATGGCATATGGTATTATTGGAGGCAGCAAACAAGATCTGAGGTAACTTAGGGTGCATCATGGGATAGGGACTTTGCCTCGAGCTGTTTGAAGACCTCGAACTTTGTAGTTGGCTGACTCGGAGCCGAGGATCGGCTCCGAACCCATCTGTAAGAATGAAGGCGAGATAAACAACTGACATGGAACATTATGGTAAGTACATAACTTTTTTTTTTGTATGTTGACAAGCTTGAAAGATTTGTTTGCAGTGAAACTCTGTCAGCATGAAAAACCAAATACGGAGGTTTTATGGACAAGGCTTGTAGTTCTGAGACTCTTCGGGCAGACATGATGGCTACTAAAAAGATAGTCTTCCAAGACAAAAATTTCAAATCGCATTACAATGAAAGAATACAGGCCAATAAAGCTTGTCAACATACAAAAAAAAAGTTATGTACTTACCATAATGTTCCATGTCAGTTGTTTATCTCGCCTTCATTCTTACAGATGGGTTCGGAGCCGATCCTCGGCTCCGAGTCAGCCAACTACAAAGTTCAAGGTCTTCAGACAGCTCGAGGCAAAGTCCCTATCTCATGATGCACCCTAAGTTACCTCAGATCTTGTTTGCTGCCTCCAATAATACCATATGCCATTCTGTCAGTTTTTAAGGTAAAAACTGTAGGAAGACAAAGCAACCATGATAAAACTAGAATCTCGGTCCTCGAAAAAAGCTGGAGGAGGGTGGGAAGTAAGAATGAAGGCAAGATGAACAACTCACATGGAACGTTATGGTTAAGTACACAACTTCTTTATGCGAAGTTGTTCTATCTCGCCATTCATGCTTACAGATGGATAGCGTCCCAAGCACCATCGTTCTTGGGTGGCTCACAAGAGTATGTTTCTCAGGGCAGTAGAACCAAAGGAGGCCTGGTCCTTGGAGGCCCTATTGACTTTGTAATGAGTGATAAAGGTATGAGGCTTTGACCAAGTGGCTGCTGCACAAATATTGTCTATTGGTAGCCTAGCTGAAAAGGCAGAAGATGTGGACACAGCTCTGGTAGAATAAGCCTTAATTTTGTGTTGTAGAGGTAAACTGGCAGCTGAGTAAGTGAAAGTGATGCAATCAGATAACCATTTTGATGGGGTTGTTTTTGCCACATGCATACCTTTTCTAGAATCGGAAAAGGAAACAAAAAGTTGTTCGGATCTTCTGAATTCTTTGGTTCTGTCCAGGTAAAATCTGAGCTGTCTGTGAACATCAAGTTTATGCAGCATATACTCCAAATTGCTGGTGTGTTTAGGGAAAAACACTGGTAAATCTATAATTTGGTTAAGGTTAGCTTCAGTACAAACTTAGATAAGAATGAAGGATTTGTTTGCAGTGAAACTCTGTCAGCATGAAAAACCAAATACGGAGGTTTTATGGACAAGGCTTGTAGTTCTGAGACTCTTCGGGCAGACATGATGGCTACTAAAAAGATAGTCTTCCAAGACAAAAATTTCAAATCGCATGAAGAAGCTGGCTCAAAAGGTGGGAGAATAATGCGTGAGAGCATAAAATTTAGGTTCCAGGGGGTATAATGGGATTTAACTGGTGGTCTAAAGTGGAAAGTCCCTTTGAGAAAGGTTTTGGATAGCTTGTGTGACATTATGTTAAAGCCTTCAGTACCAAATGAAAATTAGAGATGGCGGCAAGTTGTACATGAATTGTAGCTGCCACCGCTCCTTTGTTGAAAAGCATAGTCAAAAATTCTAATATAGAGGAAACAGAGGCTTGGTAAGGGTCAATGTTATTCTAAGAAGCCCAAATGGAAAATCTCTTCCATTTGCTGAGGTAAACTTCCTTGTAGAGGATTTATGAGAAGATATTAAGATATGTTGTGTTTCATTTGAGAGGTTATGGAACCTGGCTATGTTGGGAATTGGAGCTGTCAATTTTAGAGACTGAAGGGAAGGATGAAGAGCCCCCGACGAGTGCATCAGAAGGTCTGGAACTGGGTCCACAATCCAAGGCTCTTCCAACAGATGAAGTTGAAGAAAGGGGAATCAAATCTGATGAGGCTAATGAGGGGCTATTAGAATGATGGTCCTTCCCAGGGCTTTGGCTTTCTGTAATACTTTGGGTATCAGGGGAATTGGTGGGAATGCCTACAGGAGACCCGGAGGCCAATCGTGTATGAGTGCATCCCTTGGGGAATCTCCCGGAAGGGGAATCAGGACAAAGTAGCTTCTGCATTTTGTGTTCATGGAGGATGCAAAGAGATCACAGCAAGGCAGACCCATTTGCGGAATATTCTTTCCGCTATTTCTTTTTTGAGGGACCACTCGTGAGGCAACAATTGCCCTGCTCAATTTGTCTGCAATCACGATGGATTTCCCCGGGATGTGCGTTGCTATCAGAGAGCACTGGGTGGATGTAGCCCACTGCCATACTCTTAGGGCCTCTCAACAAAGGGAATAGGAACCGGTTCCTCCTTGTTCAAGTACCAGACCACCGACATGTTGCCTGTATGAATCGCAATTGTGCCTAGAGGGAAAGAGTCCTGAAAAGTACTGCAACGCCAAGAGTACCGTTCTCATCTCTAGGACATTGATATGCAGATGTGTCTCTTGTTCAGTCCATGTGCCTTGGGCTGTTCTTCCTTGAAAATGCCCCCCCCCACCACCACCACCAGATCAGGGAAGCATCCGTGGTCACCCTGGCCGATGGTGAGGGTAGGATAAAAGGATGACCTATCGTTACTTGCAGAGAGGTCAACCACCACTGAAGATCCTTTTTGCATGTGGTTTGTTAGAATAATGACATGAGACACTGAGAGTGGCGAAGGGAATAAAATATCCTCTGGAAACTATGCTTTGTACCCAGTTGTCATAGGACAGTCAGGCCTCCTTTCAGGAGTGCTGGTAGGGCTTCCCAAAGAACTGGCCTCTGTTGCCCTGGTTTTGTGGACTCCCACTGCTGCAAGGGCAGCGTCTTCCATTATTTCCCCACCTTTGCCCCCTGGAGGGGGGGTTCACCACATGTGTCCAGAAAGGCTCCTTGGGCTTTTTAGAACCTCATCTTCCCTCCCTTTTGACCTTTGGGGTAGGGTCTACTAGTAGGAGTGGAAAAACAGACTCAGATGGCACCTTCCTGTTCTTAACTGGTCAAAGTTTCCTTAGCTCTGGGCCCGAAATGAGACGAGCCATCAAAAGAGGTGTTGTTGACAAAGGATGACTTAAAGGGCTCAGCGAAGGAACATAAGCGCATCCAGGAGTGTCTCCTGAGAGCAATTCCTGTACCTGCTGCCCTACTCATTCGATCAGCTGCATATGATATCAGACGCACAGAAGAGTTCACTATGGAATTAAGGGTAGCAAGCTGGGACGCAACCTTGTCTGAAGCTCCCTGAGCTACCATACCCTGTAGAGTATCTCCCAGCTCTTTTAGGAGATCTCTTTGCAGTCTTGTGAAATGTGTAAGGTAGTTCAGTGAACACATGGCAAGAGTCGCTGAACTATACATGCGCTTCCCATACCAATCCATGATCCTAGAGTCTCTGTTAGGAGGATGGACAGAAGAAGAATTTTCTGACATCTCTTTTTTGGTGGCTGCCACCACCACTATGGCATCAACAGGCATTCCCTTCGTGAGAAAGGTCTTATCATGAGGGGCAGAAATAAATGTATTGGGCCTCCTAGGGACAGGCTCCATGGTGTCCAGAGTCTCCCACTCCCTTTCGTGAGACCAGCTCCATAAGCTCATCGAAGGGCGGAGACACCCAAGAGGTGGAGGGCTGAGACCCGAAAGCTTTCAGGAGGACCGACTCATCTTCAGTAGGGTTGGTGGACTTCCAGCCACCCCTCTGCTTAAGGATTTCCAATATATCTGCAAATGAGATATCTTCTGAGGGGGACCATGGGGACCTTTCTGATTCATCTAAGTCAGTGTCAGATGTGAGAGACTCCTGCGGGGAGTCTAGATCCTTCCTCTTTCAAATTCTCTTCCTGGGAACCTCATCAGTGGGAGCTTCTGGTGAGGTCTTGGAAGAGCAGGGACCACCCAATGGGGCTTCCTGAGGCTCAGGGTCTCTACGCTTCAAATGGATCTGTGAGGCAGAAGTACACACAGGCGTTTTTGGGGAAGAGGTAGTTGATCCTGAAATTGTGGATGTCCTGGGGGACATTACTCTCCTCATAGCCTCAAAAGCACCCCTGCTCTGGTGAGAACGAACTGCTGGATCCGAAGAAACAGATGATTCCCTCAGCACTGGAACAGTGGGCTCCGAACCAGAGGTAAGAGCCGAACTCATCCGAACCGAAGTCCAAGAGGTAATGTCAGAACCGACAGGTCGGTCCGACTATCCTTGCCGGACCCGACTGGCGAGTGTCAGCTCCTAGACTCCTTGATAGGCACTGAGGAAGTCTGAGTAATCGGAACCGATGGCACTGGAGCAGGAGTTGGTTCCGCAGGCTCCACAATCATAAGGTCCAACTCCTCTGGCTCCGATGGACTGGTACGGCTCGGAGGAGGAAGAGAAGTAGATGGAGAAACAGGTTTTGGTTCCAAAACCACTTAGGTCGGAACCGATAAAAATTTTGCAAACGCCAGTGCCTGTAAAAAAGTCTGCACCACACGATCCACATCCAGATCAGATAGGCTTATCGAGGACCAAGATGAATGGATAGAAGGTGGTACTGACTGTGGGACTGGTGACTTCAATAATTTAGAGACTGTTTCCAGGACTGGGGATCGGCTCCGAAAAGATAAGACACTCGGCTCCAAAGGCTCTGGAGCGGACGTCGAAGGTTTTTTTGATTTTGTCAAATCTGATGATGAAAC
Source organism: Protopterus annectens (assembly GCF_019279795.1). Lineage (NCBI taxonomy): Eukaryota > Metazoa > Chordata > Ceratodontiformes > Protopteridae > Protopterus > Protopterus annectens. The sequence goes on from NC_056732.1 coordinate 1,341,934,870, forward strand.
CTTAGAGGACTTGGAAGATTTGGGAGATTGACTAGTCTTATCATGGTTGCCCAAAGCTTCTTGAAAGGATGATTTTAATAGCCCTCTGTCAATTAACTTTCTTTTTTTCATGAAGTACACGACTAGTAAAGGAATGGCAGATGGAGCAACTCTCTGGCAAGTGCAAAGAACCCAAATAATAAACACAATTAACATGACCATCAGTCACAGACATCTTTTGTCCACACTTTGGACATTTTTTAAAACCAGACTTGGGTTGTTTCTCCTTATCCTGGTCAGCCATGACAAATATTTAAATGCACACAAGAAAAACTTGTATTAAAGTTATTATCGAAAATGCACACACACAATCAAATGTTCAACAAATTCAAACCACACTATAGAATTAAAACAGTAAGCAGCCCTTAAAAAACAAATGGGCTCTATAAAGTTAAATATGAACTAACTATCTTTTAGTATAAACACACTCTAAAGACTATAAATGTCTGCTAAAACACACTTCTAAATTATTAAATCTTATTCTAATCTACAAAAGGGCACCAAAAAAGGGAAGGGAGATACTAAAGGCCTTTATAAACGACGGCCAAAAGGATTATAAGTAACTATCACTATTAAAGCTAACACTACTTTAACAAGATATTAAAGTTATAGAGTTATAAATCTGAAAAGTAGAATTTTTTTCTAGAAAAAATATTATACTGGCCCGAGCTGTGAGGAAACCTCCGATCTGTTGCAGCGGCAAACTAGATCTGGGGTAACTCAAGGTGCATCACTCGATAGGGACTTGGCCTCGAGCTATCTGAAGGCCTCGAGCTTTGTAGTTGGCCGACTCGGAGATATGTAAGAATGAACGGCGAGATAGAACAACTTAACATCTGCAGTTTTACCTCATCATTGACCCTAACAGTCATGACTAGCAAAGCCAAACACCCATCTTCTGTTAGCTAGTGAGGAGCTCATTATATGTATTTTATGTATAGATCAAAACTTAAAAATTATGCCCACACAATCTCAAGAATTTCAAGAATGGGGATTACTTGCAATTCATGAAATATGAACTTACTTCCACAACTCAGGTCCCACACACCATTTAAGATTTTAGAAAAATTTCATTTGAGGAGAAATACCCACTTAGAGTTCTTATCAGCCCTGTCTTGTTCCTAAGGCTAAGATATCTGTTGAGATATTCAATGCTGACATAGCCAGAAAAACAGCACCAAGGCAGGCTTGCAAGCTGTCTAAAAAATATGGCCATCGGTGACTATGAGTGAGGCCAGCACTTTCACAGTATTAGTCAGAAATAACAGATCTTCCAAGTAAAGTAATAGGACTCAAATAAGGGACGTAAGACCAAGATCTGCCTGCCCAGAAGAATGACCTAACGGACTCCATTTCAGACACTGTTAAAGCAGTCATTACTACTCTCAGGTTGCAAATGCCAGAATCTTTCACCTCCACTGATGCTAAACTACAGAATACACCAAAAAGACAATATTTTAGCTACTAAGGCAACTGAGTACTGACAGAGACATACTTCATCCAAGATTCGCACCTAGGAGGAGTAAAAATCTTGCACAAATTCACTGCTGCTTGCTAGTTATGCCAAAAAAGTGCTTTGGGCAGCGTCTGTTCATTACACATGGGCAAATTCTGCACTTGCATCGGAAACCACATATTCACACCTGAGTTTATTCAACCCAGCTCTGGGTTAATTATACTTGCATTACAAGGACGGGAATGCAGGGCTAAAGCTTTTAAAGATACTCATGGATAATATCCTAGTAAGTAATGTTATGCAATGCTACTATCAGGATAACTAAGATGTACTCATTAATGTATTCAGTGTAACTTGCTGGAGTTTTTCTCCCCCGGCCTCAGCTGAAAAGGGGCTTCTACGCAGGTGGACTTTCTTGGTCAACAAATGCAATAAATAATTAAATAAATAAAGTACCTACGCAGTTATGAACTGCATTGTATATTCTGGGTTGAGAGAAAATTTTTTTTTTTACATATACTCAGTTGAAAATTCAAGAAGACTAGCACAATGCTGTGTTTGCTTGATGGATGCTGCTCAAATGTCAATCCCAAGGGTGAGTGACTATCTAATTCAGTCTAACTTTGAGAATTGTTTTTTTTTTTCTTGCTGAAACTTTAATTTTTTAATTCTTATGTTTGTTGACTTCAGACATGCTTAACAGCATAAACAAGAGTGTAAGAGTGTATTCAGCATAAGTCATCAATCTGCAAATGGAATGACTCAACATTTGATTACCTTACTGACCCACACACCCACCCACCCATCCATCCATGCCATATAAATTATTTTAAAATCCATCAAAATTAATTTGCTTCCTTGACTGAAATTAAGTATACACATAGACTCCTTTGACTAGAAATCAAATTTAATTACCCATAGAAAATTTTAATAATGTATAAGTTATAATAAAAGCTTTCCTATATCATAGTTCCTTTCATCAGACCTCACAGACATATAAAAAACGTCAGTTTACTTTACAGATTGCAAGTATTACAGGCTCTGCAAAGACACGATGGACATGGCAACGAGTAAACACAACATTCTGAGACAGAACTGTAAGAAATTTTTTAAATGCACAGAAAGTGCATTAGAACAATTTTTACTCGGTAAAAAACTTTCTTAAAATAATAAAAATACTATAGAAATGCACTGTCAAATTCAGAAAAGGCTGAAACACTACAAAGATTAGCAGTACAAATGTTTACTATGACAGACTGTCCTCAGGATAAAGCCTGCAAGACATGGGTAGCCATCCATGTTGTGCTATGGGACTAAACAAAAAAATGTATTGGTTATGAAAATCCTTGCATGGGAAACCTCAGTATTCCTGTTAATATCAAACATTTACAACCCCTTAGTGTAAGCTTTAATAAACTAAGATTCCTGATGGGGGTCCTTGTCCAAAATCTCTTGGAGCAGACCATCCTGCCAGACTGACACCTCTGACTTCAGCACAAAAATACCTCAGACTATGACAAAAAGATTTGAAGGTGGCATCAGCCAGTACCATCCCTTATCCTTACATCCAAGTGGGAAGCAGTCAAGTAAAACCATGAAGGAGGGGAAAGAGCTGGAGGTCAGCCTGGCATGTTGCGCTCCTGCAGACAAGAATCTCAGAAGTAACAATTACAACAATGAATATTTTGAAGAATATCTACTCATATGCTAGCAATGAAAACATTGTCTGCATGTATTTTTCATAGAAACAAAATCATAAAAAAAGTCAAATGAACTGCATTCATTCCACAAACTTGAGAAAGAGTTCCAGGGATGAATTCACCTAGTAAACTGCTTATGCAATTCCTCAATGACACTTCTTAACCTATGACCCAAAATAATTTAGATGCTAATGTGCTTTTGAATAACACATTAAAGGGGCAATTACTACCTACAGTAAGAATGGTAAAATATGTAAAAAATAAATTTAGTGAGTATGATATGGCATGAAGCATAGTGAGGCATTAGTTAACTACTTTGCCCAAGGCAGCCAGTTTGTGAAAAAGCTGTACTCTGAAATTTAATAAGATGATAGGGAGGTCATCTCTCACATTTAAGGGGAAGAGAACATTACTACTGGGACCAGGGAGAGGAATTTTTAATTTAATGCTAGACATGAGACCTTGAAAGGAGTTTGTTTCAAATGGGGGTGAAATGCACAACAACGTATCATGCATTTCGCACCATGCTCCCATTAGAGTGGACATGAAGTATCGTCTCTGTCCCATACATCCCTGCTGCTAAGACTCAGCAGCACACATGCAGCCACTGAATCATCCCCCAGACTCCATTGTGGGTGTCTGGCAGCAACACGTTTTGTACCATCTCCCAAGGAAAGAGCAATTCAGTGACTAAGATTCAGCAAGTTATACTCATAAGAAACTTATGTTCTTTGATACAATGCACATCAAATGAATGACAAAAAGATATCCTAACTGCTGTGGAGTCCTTCTGATAGAAATGTTTTACTGCTACAGAGGTTATCAGAAGCCACAATCTGAATGAACAAAATAAATTAGCAAAATGGTTAAACATATTTATGAGTGAGCTGTACAGTAGAAAAACATGACTCTGGTTCCTCAGTCGGCATGCACATTACAATGTATGGAAGATAAGCCTTGAGGGTAATGAAATCCTTATCAGATAATGTGTCATATAGAAAAGTAATACGCTACTGGTGGGTTTATACCATTTAATCAAACTATTTGTCGAATCCCTATTCGTCGAACCCTATTCTCATTTCAACAAACTTTTTCCTATGGCAAAGCAATGGTTGGCCACTATATGGAATTTGCCCTTTTCCCCACTATAGTGAGATCTCGCACTTGATATATTTACTTAGGGGGTGTGGGGCGTATACCCCCACTTGGTTAGGTTTTAAACTTTTATGTTTTTTTTTATTTTTAATGGTCGCTAAGTTGGCCTACCATTGTTTAGCCCTAGGAACAAGTTTGATGAAAAGTCTGTTTGCTGATTTGGGTCTTCAATGAATAGGGTTTGACAAATAGGGATTTGACAAACAGTAAGTTTGATTAAATGATACAGACCTGTTACTGGTAGATATGAATATAGCTGGACTTGGCAAAACATATCCACTTACCTTTTGTCAGTTGGTTCAACCCTGACATTGTCATACAATTGGTACTGCACCCCATTCTTGACAAGGGAATTTAAAACAACTTGTAAAGGAGGAAGCTTTGCAAGCTTCTTATCAGTCATCACACACACCTTTCTGATACCCATATTCTGCAGGTCCTACAAAGAAAAAACATATTTAATTATTCCTTTAGTTACTGATCAAATAATACCTAAAACAGCTTAGTCCCCCTTCACAGGTAGTATGAGTCTACAAGTAATAGGACAAATGAGTTCCTGACAATTTACTAAATACTGGAACACAGAGTTGCAATGCTGAAATGCCTAAATGGTGAAACTGAAATGTCAGAGTAAAAATAAAAATATTCAATAGCCTACATACATGGAGACCTGGACTTGCCCCCATCCCCCAAAAGCCAACGATCAATTTAGTTACAGAGTTTCACAAACAGGGGTTTGATATTGTTTGCCAATGGAATATGTTCTGATGGAATATATGTCTATATAAGAGGTTTGCTACAATTTGACATTCTAATGTTTAAACATTTTGATATTTCTATACTATACATTCAGTATTACATTGGTATACTGTTATTCAGTAAATTGTCAGGGACTTGGGCAAACACGTATCAAGAGGTAATCATTAATATGAAAAACAAGCCTGACATTCCTAGGGATTAAATGTTATGCAAGCAAAATACATATACACAGAAATATAAGGAAACCCTGCAAAAAAAAAAAATCTGATACAACACCCATTAACCACACAGTAATGTTAATTGTCCTGCCTAGAGCACAGCGCAATGCACTAATACGGCTATCCATAAACTAATGGATCTAAGGTGCTATGTGACAGAGGATCATTGCAACAGATGATGAGCAATATACACATTGATGACATGCATTCCAGATAATGCATAAAAAAACAGCTGCAATTATGATATGAAGAATGTAAAAACATTGCATATATGCATGTATAATTCCTGCAAAACAGTCTCTGTTATTTCTAAGTTAAGGATGCCATAAAAAATAGTTTGTAATCCCATTACAATCCCCACTACAGCTGCTGAAGTGCTGCAGCCATGTGGCCACAGGCCCACCAGACATATCTGATGACATGGTGATGGTGTCAGAGCCATGGCCTCAAGCTCAATGCCAAAAAGTGCAGTGTCATCCCCTTTGGTAAAAACTCTGTACCCATGAACTACCACATATTCAGCAATCTCCTTAACACCGAATGCGTGATAAGACACCTTGGGACCCAGGTGGACAGTAGTCTCTCCTTTGATAGTCACATCGCCACAGTAGTCAGGAAGTCCTTCTACGTGGCACACCTCATCATAAAAGGGTTCTCGTCCAGGAAAAAAGAGATCATCGTTACCCTCTACTCATCACTCATTAGACCCATTATAGAGTACAACGCCCCTTTTGGAATGTACCTCACAAGACATCTGCAGCAGCTGGGAAGGCCGCAGAAGTACCTCACAAAGAGGATTACTGGACTCAAACAAATGCCCTACACTGACCGCCTCAAAAAACTCCAGCTTTACTCCGTAGCATATCGCCTACTCAGAGGTGATCTCTGCTAACATATAAAGCTATGTCAAACCCAGAGCTGTTGGACACGCTACACCTAAAGAAATCCCAATCCCTCCGAGCTACACGCTCTAGGGACCTAAACCTTGTCACCACAATAAACAGGACATGCTGGAGGGATAGATTCCTATCCCAGAGACTTCCCATACTCTGGAACAGGCTACCCATCTATGTCAAGCAAAGTTCTTCATTAGCACTCTTCAAGAAAAATCTTGATGAGTGGATGGGAAATAGGAAATACACCCCGGGGATCACTTCTGTGTCTCTGCTCATCAGTGGCACAGGAAAATAACTTTCTTGGGGTGGCGTAAGCCAGGGAACCTTGTTGGCTAGGCTTGCATAGGCCCTTGGGCCGATAGCCTAGTACCTACCTATGATGTGACAGTCAGTAATCTGATGGAGTCTGGAGTGTCAGACATGAAATTTCTTGTATTGTACGATTAGAAAAACAATTTTATGTATAGTAACATTCCACTCAGTGCGTTTCTGCTCAACAATTCACTTGGAGATGCTACACTCCACAGAGTAGGACTCGAATGTTCGACATAATCCTCCTAAGTGCAGCTAGGGCATATTATACTGACACCATGTGCAACAGGGATTTAGAGGGCATTATTCAGTTCTACAATACACCAAACACACTGTACTTTCTGTTGCAGATGCGTCTGTAAGTTTCCATAAGGTGTAATCATACTCTACAGTGCACCTGTGACATTCTGTATTCACTGAAAGATGTGTTGCACTTCACAGTGCATCAAAGAATACGTAGAACCCTTGGGGGTGCACTCAGTGAGCAAACAATGATTCCCTTAGCAATATTTTCCACCACAATGTACCATTAAGCAAACTTTACAGATTTGGCTAATGTGCAATAGGCAATGTCTGGACACCATCTTGCTCCACACTGCTCCAGAAAACATGGTAGAAAATTCCAGGATCTATTCAGTGCACGGCAGGGACTGTTGAATGTTATCATGCTGCAGGATGCACCAAAGAATGTATAGACAAATTTGGAGATACATTACTGCATAAAAGAGATTAAACTGGCATGGTCCTGTTCAACGGATAAACCCCAGTATATGGAAACACCTTTGGAGATGTGCGTAGTGCACAGCAAGATTGCCTCTGCCTCAGTCTAGCTTCTCAGTACACCTAGGAAATTTATTGAACTGAAGAGGTGTCAATGTGTGTGGTAGGATTCCACAGTGTATTCTCTTTCTCCTTATTGCACTTTACTTACTTGTGGAATTTGCTTTCACTGCACCATATGTGAAAATAGTGCATAGTGTGATTTCGCGCTGCATTCAGTGCTCCATATAAGTGAACAAGATTAGTCCCAGCTCCACTAATTTCTTAGCCATTACTGAAGGTGCAATGGGGCTGCTTTAAGTCTGCCACTTTACTGAATATAACACGTTTCAGCTTCAATGTACTCCTAACCCACAGTGCATAAGGGGCTGCCTATACTGCATCATTCACCATATAGGTAAATAGAACTTGTTCCAGCTCAACTATGCTCCTAGCCAATAATGCAGGCATACTGAAGTTATCTTCAGTATGCTATATATGTAAACAGAAAATTTCTAGCTCCAGTGTACTCCTAGCTAATAAAAGTAGCCTACAGTGTACCACAAAAGTGAATAAGAACATGCTCCTGCTCCACTACAATCCCATATGGATGAGTTGGAACTCCTTTCAGTGTTCCAGAAAAGTGAATAAAATATGTTCCTGTTCCATGGTGTGCCTAGTCATTTTGATGCATGATCTGAGGATGTGTTCACTGTACACCAGACTTCTACCACCCACATTCGCAGTGCAATTTGCCTACATTATACATTATTATCATTGTGTAAAGCACTTCACCCTGCACATTTCTTCTTTACAGTTCATCTTACCTATTTAGTAGGGTAACTGAAACACCACTGCTTGTACCATATACATAAATGGTGCACATTCCAAGTCCATAATATCCACAGTTAGAAGTTAATACAATGCACAGCATGTACAGTATATAGTTCTTTATTCTGATGCACAATGTGCTACATGTAATAAATATATTAATTCAGAGAATGTTCTTGGCTGTAGTGCATTCAAGTACTGTTTATAAATTGCAGTGGATCTGTTTTAATTTTACTGGTCCTCTTTCACAGTCCTGACCATGTTTCTGAATTCATCTCAGATTCATTTTATTTTGGCAAACCTATGCGTTTATTTTACTTAAAACCTATCATGGAATATTACACAAAAATCCATTGATTTTAAGTGATTTATAACATTTGCGACTAAAATTCTGTCACTATGGTTTGTCTTCGTTTATATAAATGTATGATTGCCTAAGTCATATGTGATAATTTGTTTCTTGCTTAATAAAAAAAATGTAAAAAAAATAAGTCTTACCATGCCAACTTCCTTTGTAACACCTGGGCCATACCTGACATTTGAACAGGTCATCTGCACAAAAATGAGAAAGATATGCTTAATAATATACACACACACACACACACACACACACACACACACACACACACACACACACACACACACACACACACATGTAAACACACAAACATGCTCATATGCAAACGCACAGACACATACATATACAATATCATGATCCAACTGAAACTTTCTTTGGCTGTCAGCCAGTTAACACCTGTTTCTATTGGGACATACATGCATATTATACTTTAATACTCGCTTCCTACCTTCTACAGCCCTGCAACTTCTTACTTCCTACTTCCCCACTACTTGCCCATCAATAAAGTACAGATCCCTTTACTTAATCATGCTGCTTTTCAGCTTCTCTTCTATTCTTCTCCTCCTTCTGAGCCATCTCTCATCTTACCATGGCTCAATAATATCTCTCAAGATCTCCCAAGCTATTTCCAAACCACCTATCCATACTTCCTCTCTAAACTCTCCACACATTGCACCAAACCTAACTCCATTTCAACTCGAATCAAAATAAAATTACGTGGAAAAATTCTCTCCAAAAATCAGTAACACCTTAAAATACTTAAATCCTCCTAGGAGAGACATTTACCCTAATCCTGGTCCTAGCAATCACAACCAACATCAAGACAAATCCCTTCCACACACTACTCAAACCCCACAATGGTCAAGCCTCCCACCCAGTAATATAACTTTTGCTGCTATAAATATTAGAAACATAAGAAATAAAACTACTGAACTACATGCCTGGATTATATAACAAGCCTCATATTCTCACTGTAAACTGAAACTTGGTTTAAACCCAGCATAAATGACATTAAAATTATACCCCTGGCTATAATGTCACCCGTAATGACAGTAAAAAGAGGAAAGGTAATGGTACTGCTTTGATATTCCCAACAACTACTTCATTTCCCCTACAACAAACTAATGCCACAATTAATTGCAGCAGAACTTATTACTTTTCTGAAAATAAACAGATATAAACAAATATGTATTACCTGTCCTTTATATCAATACAGCTATACTGGAAGATATCATTGAACATATATTCATAACAATTCCACATGAAAAAATATTAGTAGGTGATGTCAGTTATCAGTTGGCTAGCCACAACCTCTAATTCTCCTGCATCCATCGTAAACTTATACGGTTTCACACAACTAATTAATAGCCCAACACATTATAGCAAGACATCAAATACCTTATTAGACTGGATCTTAGTATTAGACCCTAGTAAAGTCACTACTACAGGTACAACGTCAGACTCCCTCAGTGACCATCTTCCAGTCTATACAACCTTATATCTCACACAGCCACCTAAACAGCATGTTTATAAAACCACATGCAACATGTCCAAATTTAACTCAGAAATATTCATTACTACCCTATCGTCTATTAACTGGAACACCCTACAAATTCTCCCCTTAAATGATGCTGCGAATAAAATCAATACAACTTTCCTAAATATCGCAAACAGCCTCACAACTGCTAGAAGGAAAAGACTAAAAATAAATAATGCAAACTGGCTAGCCAAAAAGAGTAGAATGTTAATGCAGGATAGAGAAAAAGTGTGGAAAGAGCGGCAAACTTATGAAACACCACAATGTCTTGAAAACTTCAGAATGCTCCACAATCGTTTGAAAAAGCAAATCAGTGAAAACAAAATGACTTCATAACAATAGTAAACACAATCCTAAAAAAAAATTCTGGTCAGCCATTAAAGAACTCTTACATCCAGACCAAAAATTTAACCCTAACTCCCCTCCTGTTAATTCAACACTCAAAATTGCAGTAGAATTCAACTCTTATTTAAAAGATAATATAGCATCCCTAACCAAAGATTCCCCAGTATCTAATCACAAGCCCATCCAACAGCGACATATCACTATATCCATTTTCCTTTTCAAACCTGTGCCCATATCCTATAAAAAATTAAAGTTATGTAGTCACCATAACTATGCATCTGTGTTGTCCATTTTCATTCTTCCTGAACGCATTGATCTGACCTCATATCTGACTCAGCCATATATCACAGACTTATCCAGCCAACTCTCGAGCTCCTCCCTCTACACATAATGCCCCAGCTAGACTAAAACACCTCAGATCAAGTATGCGGCCTTATACATCCTAAGATAGAGTAGGAGAAAGACATAACAGTATGCTAGGGCTCAAACCTGGAACTACATGTTCCAAAGCATCCATAAGATCACTCCAGAAGATAATAGGAAGGGGGAAGAGGGTGGGAGTGGAGGAAGAATGAAAACAGACAACACAGATGCATAGTTATGATGAGTCCATAACTTTAACATTTATTTATCTTTGTTTACCGGGAAGGTCTAACTGGGTAATACCCATTTTCAGTGGAGGCCAGGACAGAAAAGCTCCTTTTCCTTACAATGCATTATACAATTCCAGTTAAACACAGCGTAGTTACATTTCTATTTACATTTATACACAAACAGTAGTTACACTTACAACATTTATACATGCTAAGATTTTACAGATGTGGAAGTTACTAAAGAGAAAGATACATGTAACTTAGTGTTATCTAAAAAATTGTTCAGTCACTCCAAGGGAGAGGTTGAGCTATCAATATCTGATGTTGTCCTTTTCATTCTTCCGCAATGTATGGGACAGAGTCCCCATATATATGAATCCTGGGTGGCCCTCATTGAAGTTTATTCTGGAGAACTGCCAAACCAAAAGCATCTCTGCTTCTAGAAGTCAAATCTAGTCTAAAAGATGTAACATGTACTCCTCTTTATTTGAACAGTTAAAGAAGAAGACAGGAAAGTGAACTGTTTGATTAATATTTGATTCAGAGGCTACTTTAGGTAAAAAGGATGGATTATTTCATAAAGTAACTGTCTTTGTGGAAAACTAATAAATGAAAGGCAGCTCTTGGGAAAGCCACAAGACTCCTAATTCTTACAATCCCATGTGGAAACAGTCAAAAGGACAATGGCACGAGGTAAATATAAAAACTATTTATTAAAGAAAAAAAGTGGAGCGCTTTTGTTTCTGACCATAGGAACTTCATCAGAACAAATAATCAAACACAATTTCATACATCTTATGAACTTGTAAAAAACACCTGCGAATTAAACTGTCTTGTTAAAACCAACCAATAAAAAATCAAGTCACTAAAAGGCCACACTGATGAGCTACCAACACATTAAAAGGAACAGACAGTCTAAAAAATGTCAAACTTCCAATTGCTTTAACTTCAAAATTGCAGTGATGGAACATGCATCATTTACCCCAGGGGGGCATGCAGCATTCAACAATAGTTGCCACTTCAGTTCATTTTGTGTAAATGTTCATCAACAATATAACCCCTTGGATCATTCACTACCTGTTCAGTGATGGTGAATTTAAAAGAATGCATAGGAAATTCTGCAATACTTCTATATAAGATATTTGTATTCTTACATTTCCTAATAATTGGCAGATATTCATAAATCCTCTCTTTTAATTTCCTAGAGGTTTTGCCAACATGAAAATTTGGGCATGTATTATAGCATGCAGTATAAACAACTTGTTTTGACTCACAAGATAAATACCCAAAAATATTACATATAACACTTCTCACTTTACCTTTGTCTCCTACTAAAATATTGGGGCACTGAGAACACTTGACCATGCCCTTTTTCCTATTAGTGGTAGTAATATTACATTCTAACACTTTTTTAAAAGATATATGTTTTTTCTACACAATAAGGGGTCTCTTCCCAATTAAATCTTGATCGAACAAAAAAATTACCCAGTTCTTTTTGAGACAATTGAAAATGGCTTGGCTGTCCAAGTTGTATGTGGTGATAAATAACTTATGTTGATAAGTGTCACTGGTTCCCAAAATTTCACGAGTCGTACTACTCCCCTCTCCATTATTTGTGTGGATGCCAGCAGGCTTATTATTAACCTCCACAATAGGTTTATAAAAACCTGCCTGTCTTTTTGTTATAACTTCTTCCTTAATCTTTTCTAAAAATGCTTTAGATTAGTCTTTCCTGACAAACATATCCAGAACATTGTCACATTCTTTAAGAAAAACTTGGATGTCCATAATCATCCTTGCCACTCTCTTGAAATGGCACTTTGCCACAGCCTTTTTCTGATGTGAAGGATGCTAGCTCGTGAAATGAACGCACGTGTTGGAAAAAGTGGGCTTACGATTGATATTAGCAAAAAAGCCCTGTACTCTAAATTTTTAGTTATTTCCACATCTAAGCAGGAAAATTTCTCCTTGTTATGGGACAATGAAAATTAAAAAAAAATGGTACAGTACTATTAATATAGTTAAAAAAATTCGACCAATTTATTTTCGGAATCAGTCCACAAAATAAAAATGACTTCCAAAAAATGCGTATAAAAGGCCCAATATTCTGAAAAAAAAAACACTATTAAAAATGTCAAATCTACAACTGCGAAAAATGCACTCACAAAGCAACTCCAAAGTTCAAAAGAGTGCAGTGGGCAAAATAACAATAACAAGGCAAAAAACTATTAAAAATGTATTCCCTCTCCCATTGGGCCATAATCAAGCTTGCAAAGCTGGGGGAGCATGCTACCCCCATAACCACCCCAGTGACTTCTCTAAAATAACAACCTTAAAAAAAAAATTTTGTTCAAAAGTACCAACTTCATAAGTGTAGTGATGGTTTTGATATCATCAGACCCTAACTTGTGAAGGTCCACCAAGGCATCCTTGAACCAGGTTAACCCTACTTGGCGGGGAACACCAGAATAAAGCTTGTTGACATCTGTTGTAACAAAAATACAATTCTCAACAAAATGTAAAGCATTCATTTTCTCTAAGATTTGTCATGAATCCCTACGTAATTGTGGGATAGTGTCAACAGATTCTTTAACAAGATAATCAATATACTTAGCAATGTGGTGTGTTTTTAATCTTTTTGCATCTACCATAGTTCTCAGCGGGGGATTAGAAATGTTTTTACAGTGGATATAAAAAGTTTACACACCCCTGTTAAAATAACAAGATTTTGTGATATAAAAAAAAGAGACCACAATAAATCATTTCAAAACTTTTGCCACCTTTAATGTGACCTATAATCTGTACAATTCAATTGAAAAACAAATCTGTTAGGAGAAAAATATATAAAAAATAAAAAACATACAATAAGCTGGTTGCATAAGTGTATACACCCTTAAACTAATACTTTGTTGAAGCACCTTTTGATTTAATTACAGCATTCAGTCTTCTTGGGTAAGAGTCTATCAGCATGGCACATTTTGACTTGCAATATCTGCCCACTCTTCCTTGCAAAAGCTCTCCAAATCTGTCAGACTGCGAGGGCATCTCTTGTGCACAGCCCTCTTCCGGTCACCCCACAGATTTTCTATTGGATTTATGCCTGGGCTCTGGCTGGGCCATTCTATAACTTTAATTTTCTTCTGGTGAAGCCATTCCTTTGTTGATCTGGATGTATGCTTGGAGTCATTGTCATGCTGAAAGGTGAAATTCCTCTTCATCTTCAGCTTTCTAGCAGATCCCTGAAGGTTTTGGGTCAAAAGTGACTGGTATTTGAAACTGTTCATAATTCCCTCCACCTTGACTACATCCCCAGTTCCAGCTGAAGAAAAGCAACCCCAAAACATGATACTGCCACCACCATGCTTCAACATGGGGATTGTGTTCTTTTGGTGATGCAAAGTGGTTTTGTGCCAAATGTACCTTTTGGAATTGTGGCCAGAAAGTTCAATCTTGGTCTCATCAGACCATAGCACATTTTCCCACATCCTTTTTGGAGACTTGATGCATCATTTTGCAAATTTTAGCTGGGCCTAGATATTTTTCTGTGTAAGAAAAGGCTTCCGTCTTGCAACCCTACCCCATAGCCTAGACATATGGAGAATACAGAATATTGTTGTCACATGCAGTACACGACCAGTACCTGCCAAATATTCCTGCAGCTCCTTCAGTGTTGCTGAAGGTCTCTTGGCAGCCTCACTGACCAGTTTTTGTCTCGTCTTTTCATCAATTTTGGAGGGACGTCCGGTTCTTTGCAATGTCACTGTTGTCCCACATTTTCTCCACTTTTTGATGACTGTCTTCACTATGTTCTGTGGTATATCCAATGCTGTGGAATTTTTTTTGTACCCTTCTCCTGACTGACACCTTTCAACAATGAGATCCCTTTGATGCTTTGTAAGCTCTTTGCAAACTATGGCTTTTGCTGTAGCAGGCAACTGCGAAAATGGCAGGAAAATCCTACTAGGACAGCTGAACTTTACATGGGGTTAATCAGAGTGTCTTTAATTGATGGCAGATGTGTACCTAAGAAGACTGAATGCTGTAATTAAATCAAAAGGTGTCTGAACAAAGTATTAGTTTAAGGGTGTGCACACTTATGCAACCAGCTTATTGTACGTTTTTTTTTATTTTTTATATTTTTTCCCCTAACAGATTTGTCTGTTTTTCAATTGAATTGTACAGGTTATGAGTCACATTAAAGCTGGGAAATGTTTTGAAATGATTTATTGCGGTCTCTTTTTTTTATATCACAAAAACCTGGCATTTTAACAGGACTGTGTAAACTTTTTATATACACTGTATGTATCGTAGGGATGCCTACTATACCGGCTATAACCGGCTTATCATCTGACAAAAATTCATAATCCCTCTGATTAAGCTGCCCCTGCAGCAGCATGTCAAACAATGTGGCATCAATTTTAATATAAGCAATAAACATTTCATTCCTGGATACCTCTGTATATGTATCCGACCAAAGCAGTTTCATCATTCTATTACTATAGTCTTCACTGGTCGTAAACACCACCCCACCCCCCTTGTCCGGTTTCATCACTCTCAAATCTCTGTCTTGCCAAATGTCTTTAAATAAACCAGCTTCATTGCTTGTCATGTTAAAATACTTGTTTCTTAAAGGTTGAGAACATAAATTTCTAATCTCATATTCACACAGTTCATCAAACATCATAAGACTATTATTTAATGGAGGATTAAACACACTAGTCTTACTGATAGTGTTACCATTCTAACTAGGTAAATTACGTTTTGGAGGTTAATATTAAGCCAACTGACATCCACACAGATAATTGGGGGGGGGGGGGGTTGCACGACTAGCGAAATTTTGGGAACCCGTGAGACATATCAACATAAGTTATTACCACATACAACTTAGACAGTAAAGCCATTTTCAATATTCTTAAAAAGAATTGGATACATTTTTCATTTGATCAAGATTTAATTAATAAAATTGGGACGAGTCCCCATATTGTGTATAAAAAAGATACATCTTTTAAAAAAGCGTTAGAATGTAATGTTACTACCATAATAGGAAATAAAAGCATGACCAAGTGTGGTTGGTGTTCTCAGTGCCTAAATATTTTAGTAAGAGACAAAGTTACAGTGAGAAATGTTATATGTAATATTTATGGGTATTTCTCTTGTGAGTCAAAACAAGTTGTTTATATTGCCTGCTGTAATACATGTGGGCAAAACCTCTAGGAAATTAAATGAGAGGATTTATGAATATCTGTCAGCTGTTAGGAAATGTAATAATACAATTTCCTTTTACAGACATATTGCAGAATTTCCTATGTATTCTTTTAAATTTACCATCATTGAACATATGGTGAATGATCCAAGGGTTTATACTGTTGAACAGTTGGACAAAAATGTACTGAAGTGGCAACTATTGATGAATCCTACATGTCCTTCTGGGGTAAATGATGTATTTTCCATCACTTCAATTTTAAAGTTAAAGCAATTGAAGTTGGACATTTTTTAGACTGTGTGTTCCTCTTAATGTCTTGGTAGCTCAGCATTATGGCCTTTCAGTGACTTAGTTTTACATTGGTTGGTTTTAACAAGGCAGCTTAAATTGGCAGGTGGTTTTACACATTTATAAGATGTGTGAAATTGTGTTTGCTTACTTTTTGGGATGAAGTTCTTATGGTCAGGAATGAAAGCGCTCAAGTTTTTCCTTTAATAAATAGTTTTTATATTTACATGGTGCAATTGTCCTTTTCGCTGTTGCCACATGGGATTGTAAGAATTAAGAATTTTGTGGAAAAAATGTAGGGAGGTTTGAATGACAGAACCTGGAGTGCAGAAATTCTAATAGCTACTAGAAAAACTGCTTTCCAAGACAAACATTTTAAATCAGTTTTCGCTGCAGTTTCAAAAGATTGCTGCATCAAGCCCTGGAACCCCTGGAGTATGACTATCAAATCCAAAGGAGGCGATGGGCCTTTCACTGGAGGCCTAAATAAGAGACTGCCTTTTAGTAATGCCTTGCACAATGTGGGCGAAACTAAACAGGAAACCATCTCTCCTGAACGAAAATTTAATATGGCTACTAATTTGTACTTTGACTGTAGAAACACTAGCACCTTTTTGAAAACAGAAGCGAAATATTCCAGAAACACAGAAATGGGAGCAATAAAAGGGTAAATTTCCTTTTTAAGGGCCTAAATTGAAAATCTTTTCCATTTATTCCTGCAACTCTTCCTTGCAGAAGCTTTCTGGGAAGATAACAGTATATAACAAACTCGAGAAGAAAGCCTGGGCTGTCTAGCTATTAGTGGAACTGGAGAAACCATGCTGTTAGTTTGAGGCCTAGAATATCTGGATGCGAGGGAAGATCTTGACTGGAGTCCAGTATCCTTGGAAAATAACTAAGAAGAGAACAAAGGAAGGGGAATCAAGCCTGGTGAGGCCAGAAGGGGCCAATGAAGGTAACGCAGCTCTTCAGTTGACTGGTTTTCAGTAAAAATTTTGGAATCAGAGGTAATGGGAGAGAAGTATAAAGGAGACCAGAGAGCCAAACGTCTTCTAGAGCATCCCTCACCAATTTCTCCGAGGGGGGATTAGAGCAAAATAGCTGCTGCAATTAATGCTGTGGTGAGACACAAAGAAATCACAGCAAGGCTGGTTCCAATGATGGAAAATCTTCTCTGACTCTGATTGGATGAGAGACCACTCATGAGGTAACAAAATGGACTGGATGTTTGCCTGCTAGTATGCTGCATTTCCCCAGAATGTGTGTTGTCACTAGATAGGGGAGGAGATCACCCACTGCCACACTCTCACTGCCTCTCGACAAAGGAGGTTATGACTGGGTTCCCCCTGTTTCTTGATGTACGAGACCACAGACATGTTATAGGTTTGTACCGCAATAGTCCCTAAAGGCAGAATATCTTGAAAGGCCTGCAACGCTAATAGAACCACTCTCATCTCTAGGACACTGAAGTGTGAACTGGTCTCTTGGGGGGACCACATGCCTTGGACCGTCCATCCCAAGAAATGCCCCTCCATTGGAAGAGGCATGTGGTCACTGGAGGAGACAGAATAAAAAAATGGCACTGGTAAATCTCGTCCAACTGAATCCACCAACAAAGATGATTTTTGCATACTCAAGTGAGATTGACTGGGAAGGATAGAAGACGTTGCAGAATAGATCACTGAACAGCTACGGTCCATTCGAGAACATGCATATAGAAATGTGCCATAGGAAATAAGATTATGGCTGCTGCCCTCAAACCTAGAGCATGAAGGCCAAGCCTGGCTGGAGCAGTAGGGTGGACAGGAATTTGTTGCATCTGGAACTTGACTCTATCCACACAATAGGCAAAGCGGCAACCTGACTTACTGTACTTGGCACTGATGAATTCCGGGCTCTGTACTGGTTGCAGTTTTGATTTGAAGATTTTGACTGAAATGCCTAGTGTCTGACAAAGCTGAAGCAAATAGTCCCTGGACTGTTCTAAGAGATGCCTGGTTGAGGCAGTGAGGACCCAGTTGTATAGAAATGGAAACATCCAGAATCCCAGCCGACTCAGGTGAGTTGCTACCACTGCCATACACTTGGTAAATACCCTAAGGGCTGTGGTAAGACCAAAGAAAAAGAATCTGAAGTGATAACAAATGGCTCCCAACCAAAAGAGCAGACATCTTTGGGATTTTCTGTTCATCTTGATGTGATAGTACACATCCTGAAGATCGCTGGAGCATATTCAGTCATCCTTGGGGGGAAAAAAGGCACGATGGACCAAACCATGACCATTCAGAACTTTGACTTCTTCACTAACTGGTTCAGGTTGCTTAGATCTAAAATTGTTCTCAGGTCCCCTCTCTTCTTTGGCACTAAAGAGAACCTTGAAACAAGTCCCAAATCCTCTTTGGTCTGGTGGGACCTCCTGGATGACTCTTTTGTCTAGCAGCTTTAAATCTCCTGAGCTGCAGCTTCTCCCTGACTGAGTGAGATGTCAGGAAGCTTTCTTCTTTTGACTGGGGGAATCTGGAAAAATGGTACAAAATAACTTCTGGATATTATTTTTAGCACCCAAGAATCTTTTGTTATAGAAGCCCAGGTGTCTGGGTGCAAGGACAAGCCCCCGACTGCCGCCACAGGTGAGCAGTCGGCAACCCTTCAGGGTCACTGAAAGAGTCTATCTAGAAAGGAGTTTCAGAAATCCTGGTTTTGCGGGCCTCCTCTGCCATGAGGATGGTGCCTTCCATTTGAACTCCTCCCTCTGCCCCTGGACGAGATGTCCCCGCGTGGATCCTGGAAAGACTGCTGGTATTTACAGAACCACATTTTTTGCTACTCTGATTCTGGGGAAGAAATGATAGTTGAGGAATAGAAAAGCAAATCCCTATGTTAAACAGGATCTTTCCTTCCTGTTTACTGCAGAAAAGTGTTTCTTTAGCAGAAGGGCCAAACAAGGAAGTTACATCAAAAGGAGCATTGATGAAAGAAGAGTTGAAGGGCACTGAAAAATTGCATAACTGCATCCAAGAATGCCTCCAGATGGTAATGACTGAACCAGCAGCCTATGAGGTACCCTCTGCAGCTTGGCATATCAACCTCATGGATGCATTAGAAATGGATAACAGAGTGGTCAGTTGGGAGGATGACCTCTTATAGTCCTCCACAGACATGAATTCAGAGATTTGGAGAGCCCCTTGGTCAAATCCCTCTTCAGCCTCATAAAGTGTGCTAAATAATTCAAGGACTGCAAAGAAAAGGTTGCTAAAGCAAAAATGCTCTTCCCAAATCTGCCCAATGCCCTCAACTCTCTGTTAGGGGGATGAACAGATGAGCTCTGCTCAGCTAGCTTCTTTTTTGTGGCTTCTGCCATGACCACAGAATCAACAGGGATTCCTTTGCTCCATTGAGGTCGGTCCTTTGGTAGTGCCAAAACATTGTCTGGTTGTCAGGGTACTGCTTCGACAAATTCTGGTTCCTTCCTTGCCTGGTGAGAGCCTAGATCAATAAACAGCTGGGGAGGCACCCAAGACTTAGATGGGATGAAAACAAAAGCTTCCAGAAACACTGATAGTTCTGGGGAGGGGGATTTTGAAGGCCATCTACCCTTCTGCTTAAGAATCCGTAGGATGTCTCCAAGAGAGACACCATCCAATGGAGATCTGGGGGATTGGGAGGATGGCCTAATGGGTAAGGTGTTTGCCTTACAAACACAAGGTGCAGGGTTTGAGTCTCACAAGGGATAATTGGCTAGACTTACAATGGCTCGCAAGGGCAGTTAGCCTAGTACTAACCTATGAACCCTCAAAGTCAGTATCTTCTGAGAGAGATTCCATAGAGGAATCTATGTGTTCGCTTCCAGGAAACTTCCTCAGTGGGATTTGCCTGGAAGGTCTCAGAAGAAAGGGAAAGTTCCTGTAGAGAAACTGACTGGATGCTAGATGGTACTGGCTGTCCCTGTGGAGTAGGTGGCATGGGATGAGAGCTGGAACCCATTTCAAGAAGAGATGTAGGATCCAAAGAAGAGAGAGAAACTGAATCTCTCAGAGGAGAGAAAGCCCTCTCCACCACCTCGAATGCGAATGGACTGGGAGAAGCCATTGCAGGCTGCACCACGGCTGAAACCTCCAACGTAGCCACATCCTGACCCTGAATGGATCAGTGCCTAGAGGACAGAGTCAGACCCAAGCTACCTAGAGCTGAAGCTCCAGCTCCAAGGAACAAGGACGGCTCTGACAACATCGAAGTAGATCCTGGCCCCCTGAATCTGGCTCTGAGACTCATCCCAATCCAAGGGTATAGGAGAGGAAACTGTTGGAGTCGAGGACCTAATGGTCTTCAGAGCCAACACTGATGTGGGCTTTGCAGGAGAGGCTTCCAAAACTCTGGGGTGGATCGGAGAAGGAGAAAGCACAAATGGGGAAGTGGAGGGAAGGCTTACAGATCTGATGGGAGATGGAGTTGAAAAAACCCAGCTGAATTTGAGCTCTGATGAATTTCCTCATCATCCTATCCACATCGGCCTTGGAAAGACTCCTAAAGGATCTAATGGATGAGGTTGTGGACTGAAGTCTCGATTATCTCCTTGATGTTGTGTGTAAAAATGGGTAGTGGACCTGTGGAGATACTTGGTCAACTGTAAACCTAAGTGAAGGGGTTCTAGGAGACTTCATTAAAGTAATGGTGGAATCTGAAGTCTTTGGATCAGAGTGTGGCCTGGCAGACTTTATATACTCAATATAACAGATGGATCTGAGGACTTAGGATCTGATGTTTTTCTTTTAGGATCTGATGTGGACAGATCCAAAGTTCTTCTGATCAGGCTCCTACAAAGCCATGGTGGGAGTTGAGGACTTTGGAGATGGGGTAGGGGATCTCTTTCTGGATTCAGAAGCAGACTTTGGTTGTTTACTGAGGATTTGAACCCCTGAAGATGAAGGTGATGGTAGCAAGCCCTTAAGCACCAGCTTATTTCTTCTATCTGAAACAGCACTCAAATTAAAGGTGGCGCAAATAGAAAAATCTGTGTTTAGGTGTGCCACCCCTAGGCAATAAACTCACTCTCTGTGGGCATCAGAATTTGGAAATTTGTGCCCACAGGAAGTGCACTTTTT
Source organism: Protopterus annectens (assembly GCF_019279795.1). Lineage (NCBI taxonomy): Eukaryota > Metazoa > Chordata > Ceratodontiformes > Protopteridae > Protopterus > Protopterus annectens. The sequence goes on from NC_056732.1 coordinate 1,341,956,421, forward strand.
AAAACCAGTTGGTTTCTTGGCCATAGTTAAAAAAACAGAAAATAAAATAATACAACTTTTTTTCTTCTTCTTCAATAGTCTTATGAAAGAAAAGTAAACTACCAACAATGGTAGGAGGATCTTAAAAAAAGGCTAAGAAAGAAAAGGTTGGTACCAACAACGGTATGCAAAAAAATACCACAAGGGTAGACAAGATGTTGAAAAACTAATGTACAGAGAAAAAGTATAGTTTTGTAACTACCATAAATGTAGATGTTCGAGTGTTCACACTGCTGCAGTCATTACACTTGGGTTATCCTGCCGTCAGGCGGTCCCGCAGTCGGCCAGAGTTCCAAAGTCTTGGTCTGGCGTCGGTTGCTGTCACCTCTTCCCTGACATCAGTGCGCCAGGGGTATATAAGACGTATCCGATGCCATTTTCTTCAGTTTTTCTTGCCCCAGATGTCAGGTGCCCCCAAGTAGGTAGGCAATACATACTGCTAATAAAACATATATAAAACATAAAAACAATACCTTCAGTTACAAGCAAATACACCACAAAGGTTGTATAGGATAGAAAGGTATAGATAAGTCCAGCTAGGACAGAGGGGATGGAGGGAGGGTAACCTGGACTGCAGCAGTGTGAACATTCGAACATCTACATTTATGGTAGGTACAAAACTGTACTATGTTCATCGTGTTACACTGCTGCAGTCATTACACTTGGGTAGAATCCCAAAGCTAAGGTTGGGTGGCTGGTCTATAAAGAGGATTGGCTATGAGGCCCTGCAGAACTGCAGTGGCAAATCCTGCTCTGGATTTAGAGTAAAGAGGCAAGTGGTAATGCTTGGTAAAGGTGTGCACTGAACTCCAAGTTGCAGCCTCCAAAATTTCCTTGGTTGGTACTCCTCTGAGAAAGGCTGCTGAAGTGGCTGTTGCTCTGGTAGAATGTGGCCTAATGTTATTAGGGACTGATTTTCCATGCTGTGTGTAGCAGTAACGAATACAGTGTCCTATCCATTTCGAAATGGTCTGCTTTGAGATAGCCTTGCCCTGTGATCCTACAGCATATGCTAAAAACAGTTGCTCAGTTTTCCTGAAAGCTTTTGTTTTGTCTTAGTAGAAGCGTAGCTGCCTGTGTATGTCCAAAGAGTGCAGAAGTTTCTCCCCTTTATTCTGGGGGTTTGGATAAAAAGTTGGCAAATGGATGGTTTGGTTACGAGCCACACTAAATACCACCTTTGGCATAAAGGTAGGATTTGTCCTTAAAGAAACCCTGTCCTGATGAAAAATTATAAAAGGTTCCACTGCCATTAATGCCTGTAGCTCTGAGACTCTTCGTGCTGAAGTTACTGCCAGGAGCAGAGCTGTTTTCCATGATAAAAATTTTAGATTGGCTGTATTGGCTGACTCAAAAGGTGGCAGTGTCAGTTTTTCCAAAACAAAATTGAGGTCCCAAGTTGGTGTTGGTGCTCTCCGGGGAGGTCTTATGTTTTTAGCCCCTCTGAGGTACTGCTTTAGCAAGGGATGAGAGAATAATGGAGGATCTGTGATGTAATGTGCTGAAATGGCAGAGGTGTGGATCTTAATTGATGAGAAGGATAGGCCTTTGTCCAGCATCTCAGTTACGTATTGTAAAATCTGAGGAATGTTTGGGACAATAGGGTCAAGGCTTTGAGCCTGGTTCCAGGCACAGAATCTCTTCCATTTTTCTGAGTAAGATTTCCTGGTGCTAGGCCTCCTGGCCTCCAAAATGACATCCATAACAGCTTTAGAGAGAGGTGTTGCCTGTTTGACTAATGAATCTGCCATGCAGCCAGGTTTAGGGTTTTGAGCTGACCGTGCAGGATCTGATTGTTTTGTTGAGTCAGAAGGTGTGAAATTTGAGGCAAAATCCATGGTGGGCCTTGAGCTAAGTTCTTTAAGACTGGGTACCAATGCTGGCGTGGCCAGTCTGGAGCAATCAGGATCATCTGTGTTTTTTCTTGTCTGGCTTTTAGGAGTACCTTTGAAAGGAGAGGCAGTGGTGGGAAGGCATAAACTTTTAGGCTTTTCCAGCTGAACGAAAGAGCATCCACTTTCCATGCTTGTGTGTGGTAAGTCCTTGTGCAGAATTTTTGTAGTTGGCAATTCAGTGGGGAGGCAAAAAGATCTATGTCTAGGCATCCCCATTTTTGCGTTACCATGCTGAAGATTTGTGGATTCAATTTCCATTCATGAGGGTCAATGATATTTCTGCTTAAATCGTCTGCCAGAGTATTTTTCTTTCCTGGCAGGAATTGTGCTTGCAGATGAACTTGATAAGTTAGAGCTGTGTTCCACAAGGTCATGGCTTGCCTGCATAGGGGATAAAAATGAGTGCCCCTTGCTTGTTTATGTACCACATTACTGTGGTATTGTCTGTCTTTAATAATTGTCCTGGGTGCAGAAGGTCCTTGAAAGCTGTTAGGGCATTTTGAACAGCCAACATCTCTTTTTGATTGATGTGAAGATGCATTTGGTCTGTGGTCCACTTGCCCTGAATACATTTTCCTGCCATGTGTGCTCCCCAGGTGTAATCCGAAGCATCTGTTGTTAGAGTCTGCCTGGCTGTGGGTAGAGTGAAAGGCTGACCCTTGTTGAGGTGACATGCCTGTGCCCACCATCGAAACTCCTGTTGTAGGCAGGGAATTATTGGTATTACTGCGTCTAAATTGTGAGAGTGTTGAGTCCAAACACTTTTTAGGTACCACTGTAATTTCCTCATATGCAGTCTGGCATATGGTATTAGTAGTATACAGGATGCCATGAATCCCAGGGCCTGCAGAATTTTTCTTGCAGGGAGATGGGACTTTTTTGCCAGCAACTGAAAATATTGAGTCAGTTGAACTTGTTTGTCTGGTGTGAGATAAGCCATCTGGGCCGTTGCATTTAAGCTGGCACCCAGGAATATTATCTGTTGTGAGGGCACTAGTTTTGACTTCTTTTCGTTTACTGTGTACCCTAGAGAAATTAGCAACCTTTTTATAAACGCCAGATGCTTTAGAAGAATGTCCTTTCTCTCTGCTTGAATGAGGCAGTCGTCCAGGTACGGATATATTTGAATTCCTTTTTGTCTGCAAAATGCAATTACTGGTGCCAGGCACTTTGTAAAGACCCTGGGCACAGTAGATAAGCCAAAGGGCAGTGCAGAGAATTGGTAGTGCATTGCACCAGCTTTAAATCTGCGGTATCTTCTGCAATCTTGTCTGATAGGGACATGCAGGTATGCCTCTTTGAGGTCCAAAGTAACAAGCCAGGCGTTCTTGTCCTGCATGGGAAGAAGCTGCTGTAGTGTCAACATTTTGAATTTCGGAACATCCAGGTAAGTATTTAGAGTTGAAAGGTCTAGTATGGGTCTCCAGGCTTTGTCCTTTCTGGGGATCAGGAAGAGTCTTGAGTAAAATCCTTGTCCTTGTTCGTGCTGTGGTACTTTTTGAATAGCTCTCATGTCCATGAGGGCTGAAATGTGTTTTTGAGCCTCTGCCCATTAATTTTGTGGCAGGTTTGGCATTCCTTTTAGCCTTGGTAAAGTGTGAAAGTGAAACCTGTAACCTTGAGACACAATATTCAGAACCCATTTGTCTTGGGTGATTGTTTGCCAATTTTGAGAAAAACGTGCTAGTTTTCCCCCTAAGGGGGCTGCCAAAAGGGAAGTGCTTGGCATACGAAGGGGGAAGTCATTGGGACTGTTTCCTGTAAGGTTGAGACTTGTTCTCACCTCCTTTTGGAGTTGAGGTACCCCGCTGTCGTTGTCTGTTAAAGCCTTGGGGTTGAGATCTGCCTCTTGGGCGTCTGTATCTGCCTCTCTGTGGCCTGTCTGACACTGGAAAGGACCAGTTTTTTGTAGGCCAATTTCTGCTAAATCGAGGTGGCTGTACCTGTAAGAAATCTTTGACTGTTTGCATAGATTTAGCTTTATCCTCCATTTTCTTTAACACCTCTTCTGCCTTAACACCAAACAAGGTATCATGTTGTAAAGGAGCATCCAATAATTTTGCCTTAACATGATCAGGTAAACTCTGTTCTTTTAACCAAGCATGTCTTCAAATCACAGAACCTGTAACTGCGGCTCTACAAGAGGCCTCTAAAGAATCAGAAAACCACATTGCAGAGTATGTTTTCCCACCTGTTCAACTGCATGCAATAAATCCTGCATGTCTTTATAGTCAGGGGCTTCTGAGCTTGCAAGCATTTTCTGTTTTAACTGAGCTATTAAATATTGTTGGTACTGATGTGAAACTGGCAATTTAAAGCCCTTACTGCTAAAGTTGCAAAAGTGTAAACTTTCTTCCCCCATCTATCCAATGCTCTAGAGTCTCTGTCAGAGGGGACTGGATTTTTTGCAATGGAAGCCTTAACCCCTTTGGGACCCTGGGAAATGGTTTCTGGGTCAGCAGAAGGGTTTTTATAAAGAAACTTGTGAGAGTCAGGGACTCTATAATACCTATCTGGCTTGGCTGGTGCAGGGGGCAAAGAATCAGGAGATAAGCTGGATTCAGAGAACACATCATCCACAATATCTAGCACAGGCGGAATAGCCAGGGGCCTGTGCTGAGGCAATAAAAGGAAGTCCCCTGAGCCTTTTCTTGGATTCTGAATAATCCTGCCTTTGCCAATGGAAATGCTCCCTCATGGTATGTAAAGTTTCCCCAAAAGAGTAATCCTCAGGAGGAGAGGCTGAAGGGATAGATTCTTCAGCATCAGAGTCCTCATAGGGGGGTAGAGAGTATCCCTGGTCTGAAGAGGAATCAGAGGAAATGGAAACCTGATCAGAGGAATCATAGTCTGTATCCTGCCTAGGCCTTTTCTCAGGAGGGGGATGGGAACCCCTGATTACAGTAATGAGGTCTTCGGCCATTTTAAGCATCTGTTTCTTAGGCATGGAGGACTGTCCAGGAGAATGCTGTACTTTCTTCTTTGTCTTTAATGGTGTTTTTGTCTTGGCTGTTGCTTTAATGGTAAGTTGTGAAGGTCTGAAAACACCCTCAGAAGCCGATGCCTGCTCAGCGGCTCCGGACCCATCTGAGGGATTAGTTTCCGTAGGCCCAATACCTTGAGTTTCCGGAGGCCTAGTTGTCTCCACGTGGGAGTTGGAGGCGGCCTGTGGATCTGAGGTAGCGGGTGTCAGGGACTGTGAAAGCGCCTCACTGAGAACCGGCGACTGGCCTAGAAGAGGCTTCGTCGTCAGTTTTGGACCTCGGATACCTGTCGTTAGCCTTGTCTTTGCGTTTTTTAAGAATTGCGGTCGTCGGTTGTTCCGACGGCATTGTATAATTGAACCTTCGGCCAAAGTAGTGCAAAGCAAAATCAAAATGTCGTTTTATAGTGCGTTTGTTAAATCTAGCACAAAACCGACAACTAGTGACGTTGTGATCAGGGCCTAGGCATGGAATACAGTAAAAGTGGAAGTCCTTATGAGGTATTTGCTTCCCACAAGAAATACAATTATTAACTTTTTCTGACATCAGTCTGAGGCAAGAAAAAAGTTTCTCCAATGGGGTGCTTAGCTTTATTGAAGACTTCAGATCTGAAAATCGACTTCGAAAATCTCAGGAGTCGGCCAACCAGCACTTGCGAACTGCTTTTGCTTCGGGCACCGCACGGCAAGAAAGACTGAAGAAAATGGTGTTGGATGCATCTTATATACCCCTGGCACACTTACGTCAGGGAAGACGTGACAGCAAACAATGCCGGACCAAGACTTTGGAACTCTGGCCGACTGTGGGACCGCCTGACGGCAGGATAACCCAAGTGTAATGACTGCAGCAGTATAACATGTTGAACATCCCCAGTAAGCAGCTGGAGAAAGACAACAAGGGAGAGAGAGAGAGATAGGCAAAACACTAGAATAGAAAGGTTCTCTGAGGAAAAATCTACTTAGAAAAACCTTGAAACAACCCAAACAAGCTCTGACAAAAGATCGGTGTCTGTGTGAGATGGTGGCAAATGAGTTCTGGGGTACGCAGAATGGCTGGGGCATTATGGGTAGAGGAAGGAGTTCAAAATTTGGATCCTTAAGTCTGTGATATGTGGCCAGGTCAAATCTGTAACCCATATGTTGTGGAAGAATGAAAAGGACAACATCAGATCTACTCAAACTCAAAAAGTACAGTTTTGTAAAATCTTAGCCTAACAGTAGATGTCCTTCTATTTACTATTACAGTATTATTAACTAAAAGAATTCCCTGCCATGGGTAGTCCAATGTTCCAGCAATACATCAAAACCTTAGGAACTTATAGTCACCATATGTCACGCGTATGCTCCCCACTCAAGGTATAGGGCATAAAGGTGATGTACGTACCACAGAAATGAATAGCCCCATGAGGAACAGTGCTAGGAAGTAGGAAGAACATGTGCATCCAGAAAGGAGAAAAAAAGTGGAGCAGAAGGGGGAAGAATGAAGGAACAAATACTGCAACAGTGACAAGAAGGGCATCTATGGTTATGGTAAGACTTTACACAACTGTACTATGTCTTTCCATATCCCTGCTGCACTAAAGGGAGAATACTAAAGCTCAAGATGGAAACTTGGGAGAAGGAAGGCCCAGAAGAGCCCTCAAGAAACCCATGCAGGACAGGTCTGACAAAGCCAGTTCTTGTCCTGGAAGCATTATCCAATTTGGAATGCTTAGTAAAACTATAGACAGAGGCCCAAGTAGCAACCTCAAAGATGGAACTAGCATCCAATCCTTTGAAAAAAAAGGCCCTGGAAGAATGAGCCTTTACAGAGAGGCAGAAAAGCACTTCTCATGAAAGCAGTAACAAAAAGAAATGGCCTCAGAGATCCATGAAGAAATGGGTTGCTTAAAAACAACCAAACCTAGAGATCTGGGATGAAAGGAAACAATAAGCTCAAATTTGGGAATGGCCTTAGTTTTATCTAAATAATATCTGACCTGTCTATGCAAATCCAAGGTGTGAAGAACCTTCTCACTAGCAGACTGTGGAGAAGGAAAAAAGGAGGGCAAATTAATAGACTGATTAAGAGACAATTCATTAACCGCCTTGGGCATAAAAAAAGGATTAGTACGAAGAGACACCCTGTCCCTATGAAAAACTATAAAAGGAGGAACAGCCATAAGAGCCTGGAATTCAAACACTCTCTTAACTGAAGTAAGGGCCAAAAGAAGAACAGTCTTAAATGTACAATGCTGTAAGGAAGCTGAAGCTGCAGGCTCAAAAAGAGCCTGAGTCAATTCTTCAAGAACAAAATTAAGGTCCCAGGAAGGTTGAACCGGTTCCTGGGAGGTCTGATACAAATGACATCTTTAAGAAATTGCTTGACCTCAAACCCAGAGGCCAGAGGAGGAGTTAATGGCAGGCAAACATAAATAGTTGAAAGATGAACTTTAACAGAAGAATATGCTAACCCACTATGGATCAGGTCACACAAATAAGAGAGAACCGGGGGGTTCTCCACAGAAAGTGGGCCACGGTTATGGCTAAGGCACCAAACAGAAAATCTTTTCCATTTGGACATATAGGGTTTCCTGGTAGTGGGTTTCCTGGTCTAAGAGCATCCTCTGAAAAATGGTGGCTAAAAGGATCAAAACCCTATCACCCATAATGTCAGTTGAAGAGTGGACAAGTGAGGATGGATGAGAGACCCCTTGTCTTAAGTCCACCCTGTGAGGTACCCTGTGATGATTGCCCTTGGCTAGGTGCACAACAGGGAACTAATGGTGTCTGGGCCAAAAGAAAGTCAACAACAAAATGTTGGCGGAGTCTTGCTCTATCTTGAGCAGTACCCTTGGAATTAGAGGAAAGGGAGAGAAGACATAGAAAAACATCTCCTTCCAAGAAAAAGACAGGACATACTCTTTCCAAACCAGAGTTGTTCTCTGTTCAAAGGAGAGGCAAACCGATCTACCTGAGGAGTACCCCACTGGTGGACAATGTCCAGAAACACATCTCTGTGAAATATCCATTCATGAGCCTGTGTTTTTGACCTTTTCAATGAGTCTGCCACTATGTTTTGCAATGAAGAAATGTATACAGCCTAAGCAGCAACTTGATACTAGACAGCTAGATCCCAAACTTGAACAGATAGCCTGCAAATAAGGTAGGACAGTGTTTCCTCCTTGCTTGTTGATGTGCAACACTGTGGTATTGTCTGTAAAGATTTCGAGAGGCCCTGGAAGAAAAAGGGGCTGAAATGACTGAAGGCAAAAAGGAGAGCTCTCACCTCCTTGATACTGATGTGGTCTGACCTCTAATGAGGGGGGTGGGGCAGAGACCCTGGACCATAAGGGACCAAAAGAGCCTCACCAACTTGCATCTTAGGCATCAGAAAAAAGTGCCAGACAGAAAACTGGGGGTTGAAAAGGAAGTACCAGATGGAGAGACAGCTGATGAATCACCACTGAAACCCGAGCTTGAGGCATGGAAGAAGAAGAACTTGAAAATCTAGAGGACAACAGTGTTAGAGCCATACTGACTTCAGGAACAACTGAAGCCTTCTCATGTGAAGTCTGGCAAGAGGAAGCATATGAATGATTGAGGCTATGAAACCTAGTGTCTTCAGAAACTTCCTGGCTGTAATAGAAACCTGAAGAAGGAAGGATTAAACAAACTCCCAATTCAAAAACAGGAATGAACAAATGACTAAAAATAAGCACTAGGCGAGCCACAAAACCACTGCGGACGCTGCTGCAATAAACTTTAATACTGGGATAAGCACTTTCGTCTTTCAATATTACCAGCCATCTTCAGATAACAAGTTTTTAAAATCATACAGTTTAAATACCCCACCTCAAGTCACATAACATAAAAGCCTGCTAAAGTATCCCCTTGATTTAAAGAGATATACTTCTTAATAGGATAGTGTCATAAATAGCAATTAAACATTTTTTTTTAGACAAAATGTATAAAAACAATAAATATCATCTTAAACATACCAACTCTTAGCATTATTACATAAAATAAAACTTTTTCAGTAAACTGTAACCTATTACTACACATGCCTGCCATTTCGGAGCTGCTTTTGATGCAATAGCCTTTTTTGTGCTACTTTTTACTTGTGTCTCCTGCTTACCATATAATCATTTGTCCTCTTTTCTATATTTTTTCTTTCCCTTAGTTCTTCCAAAGTCATTAACCTAGCTGTAGTCCTGTCTTCAACACAATATCTGCCCTCCTTACAAGATCGCCTCCCCATTCTACTCAGAAAAGGAACTGTACTCACCTTTTTTAGAACATAGTATGTTATAATTTAGGTTTAAAAACTGTTTTTAGTCGTTTCATTTGTATTGCAAGAGAGCACGCTACCAGGAACGGCAGCAGTCCATTTTTTTTTATTTTGTTTTTCCCTCTGCCTAGCAATCCTCCTCAGGTCCCCATTAGCTTCACTTCTGAGACGCCCCTAACACTTTTTAGCACTATTTCAAGTACTGTCTCTTATAACCTTATCTCTCTACATCACTGCAGCAACTTTAACTTGTATACTCACTGGCCCACAATTGAATTTTCTCGTTAATCAGCTCTATTTGCCCTATTTTCTCGGCATACTACCTGCCCACTGGTTCCTCTTCCAATTAGCACTGGTGATAGTTTTTCTTCCATATCAGCACATTGAAACTCGTGATTACCCGCTCCTTTTGCCCTTGCTTTGCTCGGGCTCACTCCGCTCCCCTCCCTTACTCCCATTTCCACTCACTCCCGCACACACTACTTTTATACTTTAAACTCTACTCGAAGGCCTCTCCCACTCTCAAATTATCTAATAATCTTTTTACCCTGTACCAGATACTTACACCCCTCCCCCAACCTGATCTCAACCCTCTTTACATCACCCCCCCCACCCTTCTTATTTTTCTTCCAGCACCTTGGAACAAATCGATTTCTCTCCTACACCACCCTGCTTGTCATCACTTACTCCTCTATACTTTCAAAGGTTCATAGGTAGGTACTAGGCTATCGGCCCAAGGGCCTACATAAACCTAGCCAACAAGGTTCCCTGGCTTATGCCACCCAAGAAAGTTATTTTCCAGTGCCACTGTCGAGCAGAGACACAGAAGTGATCCCCAGGGTGTCATCCACAAATCAAGATTTTTCTTGAAGAGTGCTAATGAAGAACTTTGCTCGACATAGATGGGTAGCCTGTTCCAGAGTATGGAAAGTCTCTGGGACAGGAATTTATCCCTCCAGCATGTCCTGTTTATTGCATGTAGCTCGGAGGGATTTGGATTTCTTTAGGTGTAGCATGTTCAACAGCTCTGGGTTTGACATAGCTTTATATGTTAGGCAGAGATCACCTCGAAGTAGGAGACATGCTACCGAGTAAAGCTGGAGTTTTTTGAGATGGTCAGTGTAGGGCATTTGTTTAAGGCCAGTAATCCTCTTTGTGAGGTACTTCTGTGGCCTTTCCAGCTGCTGCAGATGTCTTGTGAAGTACATTCCAAAAGGGGCATTGTACTCTATAATGGGTCTAATGAGTGTCCAGTAGAGGGGAACAAGGACCTCTTTTTTCCTGGATGAGAACCCTTTTATGATGAGGTGTGCCACGTAGAAAGACTTCCTGACTACTGTGGCGGTGTGACTATCAAAGGAGTGACTACTGTCCATCTGGGTCCCAAGGTCTCTTATCACACATTCAGTGTTAAGTAGATTGCTGCCTATGTGGTAGATCATGGGTACAGAGTTTTTACCAAAGGGGATGACACTGCACTTTTTGGCACTGAGCTTGAGGCCATGGCTCTGACACCAGGCATCTGTCTCATCGAGGCCCTTCTGTAGGATGTCCACATCATTTGGGGACTTGACTATGGCTCCTAGTTTGCAGTCATCTGCGAACTTCATTAGCCAGTGGCCTTCTGTGTTAGCCTGTACTTCAGAGAAGTAGATACCAAACAGGAGAGGTCCCAGGACTGAACCCTGTGGTACTCCACTTGTCACTGGTTTGAGGTCAGATTTGGAGTATGCAACTTTTAGTGTGGGTTCTGTCAGTGAGCCAGTTGGCAACCCATCTTGTGACATAGGGATTTATACCTAGTTTAGTGAGTTTAGCTATAATTCCAGAATGGGGGATGGTGTCGAAAGCCTTGGCGAGGACAAGATAGGCTGTGTGAACCACTTTACCCTCATCTACAGCTTTGGTGACTGCCTCAAAAAAGTCGATCAGGTTCAGGAGGCACGATCTGTCTTTTACAAACCCGAACTGGGTGGGATCCAGAGTTTGGAGGTTACCAATGTCTTTGTTTATGAGTTCCATGATGATACGTTCCATGGCCTTGCAGACCAGGCTCGTCAGGCTAATAGGGTGATAGTTCACAGGTTCATAGGTTCATACTAGGCTATCTGCCCTAGGGCATTTATAAGCCTAGCCAGAATGTGTTTGGCTTTCGCCACCCATTTTAAATTTATTTTGCTATGCCCTTTTTCGAGGTTAGTATACTGTGCCTCTGTCTAACAGTGACACAGAAGTGATACCCGGGGTAAACCTACGATCTCCCATCCACTCATCAAGATTCCTCTTGAAGAGAGTCAATGAGGGACTCTGCCTAACCTGGACTGGGATTTTATTCAAGAGTGAAGGGAGCCTCTGGGTTATGAATCTGTCCCTCCAGCATGTCCTACTTATTTCAGTGCTGAGGTTCAAGTCTCTCGAGCGTAGCTCGATGGGATTTGGATTTTCTGAGGTGCAGCATGTCCATTAATTCCAGGTTGGACATGGCTTTATACGTCAGGCACAGATCGCCTCTGAACAGGCAGTATGCCACTGAGTAGAGCTGGAGTTTCTTTAACCGGGCAGCATATGGCATCTGTTTGAGCCCTTTGATCCTCTTGGTGAGGTACTTTTGGGGTCTTTCCAGTTGCTGCAGGTGTCTGGTAAGGTACATCCCAAAAGGGGCATTGTACTCAACTATGGGCCTGATGAGGGATGAGTAAAGAGGCACGATGACCTCCCCTGATCTAGATGTGAATCCCTTCATGATTAGGTGGGCTATATAAAATGTTTTGTAACCACTTTGGCCACGTGGTTGTCAAATGAGAGATTGCTATCAACTTGGGTCCCCAGGTCCCTAATTACTTCTTCTGTACTTAATGGATTACCACCTATGTGGTAATTTGTGGGCACTTTGTTTTTGCCAAAGGGGATGACTATGCACTTTTTGGCATTTAGCTTGAGGCCATGGCTCTGGCACCAGTTGTCTGTTTCTATGAGGCCCTTTTGGAGGATGCATGTGTCGGCTGAAAAGTAGATTATGGCGCCCAGTTTGCAGTCATCTGTGAACTTGGTCAGCCACAGTCCTTCCATGTTGGCCTGTACCTCCGAGAAATATATACCGAACAAGAGAGGTCCCAGGACTGAGCCTTGTGGGACACCACTTGTAACTGGTTTGGAGTCTGACATGGCTCCAGCAATTCTAACCATGTGGGTTCTGTCCTTGAGCCAGTTTGCAATCCATCTAGTGACATAGGGGTTTATATTTAAGCTGGTGAGCTTATCTATAATGCCCGAGTGGGGTATTGTATCGAAGGCTTTTGCGAGGTCCAGGTAGGCTGTGTGGACCACCTTCCCCTCGTCAATGGCCTTGGTGACTGTTTCAAAGAAATCAACCAGGTTTAAGAGGCAGAATCTGCCCTTAACAAAGCCGAACTGGGTAGGATCCAGTGTCTGTAGGTCCCCAATATCTTTATTTATGAGGTCCATGATGATCCTTTCCATAGCTTTGCAGACCAAGTTAGTCAGGCTTATTTGGCGATAGTTTCCAGGATCCGTTGAGGCACCACCTTTATGGAGAGGGACCACTGTTGCTGTACGCCACTCTTTGGGCACATATCCTGTAGTAAGGCTGAGATTGAACAGTAGTTTTATGTTTGGGTTTAGCTCTTCTTGGAGTTCATGTAAGACGCAGCCCGGGACACCGTCTGGTCCCATTGATGCTGTGTTTTTTGCTTTGGAGAGGGCAGCTCTTACCTGAGCATCTGAGATGTCAGGGGGGCAGCACTCTGCTGGGATAGATATTTGCCCTTTTGGTGGGGAGGGAGAAGTTTGCGCTGAACCTGTCAGCTAGGATGTTGGCAATGTCTGTGGGTGCAGTGTATTTTTGTCATTTTGGACTAATTCTGAGCATATCTGGGAATTACCACCCAGGTTCCTAACATAACTAAAGAAAGCCTTGTGATTATCCTTAGCGTCCTGTGCAATTTTTCTCTCGAAGCTGGCCTTAGACAATTTTATGAGTGCCCGTAGTTTTTTGCTAATACTGATCAGTGATGCCTTCCCTTTTTGGATTTTGCTCTATCATTTAGTAGCTTCCTCCTTCTATTGTATAGTTTGTTTATGGTTGTGGTCCACCAGACAGGACGCCTGCCTTTGGAGGATTGGGTCTTGGTTTCATTTGGGATTGCATGATCCATGCATTCCTGAAGGTGTTCATAGAATGCGTTTATAAAGGATTCTGCGGTCTGGGCCGTATTTTCCACAGGCCCGGGGGCTTTGAAGGATTCCACCTCGGTTTTGAGGAGTGTGAAATTTGCTTTAGAGAAGTTTTTCACTGTGGTTTTCTGGGCAGGGGTGGGGTCAGGATGTGAATATCCAGTGAGATTAGTTTATGGTCTGATCTTACCAGTGAGGGATACACTTCTGGTCTGGAGCATAGAGTCCCCATGTTGGAGATGATCAGGTCCAGAATGTTTTCCCCTCTTGTGGGAGTGGTAACAAGTTGTTCCATAGCATTTGAGTTTATAAATTCTAGGAACCTTTGGGCTAGGGTGTTGGAGCTAGAGTAATGCTCCCAGTCTATGTTTGGGTAGTTGAAGTCGCCCAATATAATGGTGTTTGGAGAGACCTTCATATTTTCCAGTGTTCTCAGGAAGGCCGAGTGGGGTGCCTGGGTTTGGGAGGGTGGTCTGTAGCAGGCTATAAACTGGAAGGCAGTTTTACCCACTGTTAGTTGCACATGGATATTCTCTGATGCTTCGTGCTTTGCCACCAACCTGGAGGTGTGGGTATCTTTGATGAATATCGATACTCCCCCTCCTTTTGTGGTTCGGTCCAAGTTTTGGGGCCGAAAAGCATGGTATGAGGTATAACCTGGTAGTGCTGGGGTGCTCTCGGGAGCCCTGAACCAGGTTTCTGTTACTGCCCAGATACCGATGTTCTCCATGCTAAGGAGAGTTTTGAGTGCGTGCATCTTGAGGTTTAGACTTCTGGCGTTGAGTAGCATTACTCTTAGTTTCTTATCCCTTGTGATACCTATGGAGGTGGGTTTGTCTTTTGAGCCTTGCCTAAAAAAGGCACTATGGGGGTAGCAAGAGCCTTTGCCAATAATGCCCGGGATCAGTGGTGGCTCCCCCTTTGTGGAGTGGGATAACTGTTGCTGTGCGCCATTCAGTGGACACAAAGCCTGATGCAAGGCTATTATTGAACATGGTGCTTAGTGGGGAGCCAGTTCATTCTGAAGTTCATGTAAAACGCAGCCTGGGATGCTGTCCGGTCCCATGGATGCTGTGTTTTTGGCTTTACAAAGTGCAGCTTTTACCTGTGTACTTGTGATTACAGGGACTCTGCATTCTTCCTGTATAGATATGATTTCATCATACTACCTTTATTTTTTGCCCTCCTCTTACCTTTTGCACTCCACTTTGCCCACTTATCACTTACATTCTTTCTCCTCTCCTCATATCTACTCCACCTCCATACACCTTCTTACAAAATCTTCCCTAAAATCTACAACTCCACACCCCTCATCTGTATATTACACCCTTTCAAAGTAAACACAAGCAGCTGTATCTCTTCTTAACCCCCATCCTGCTCCTCCTCTCTAGGTTAACATCTTATCATGCTAACCTACTACATCCACCAACAACACCCACTCTTACACACACAACATCAACCTGCTATACAACCATACACCTCCCTATCTTCCATGGCTTTGCATATGAGACTAGTCAGACTTTTGTGTCTGTAGTTCTTAGGGTCCCTTGAAGGCCTGCCCTTGTGCAAAAGTATTACTGTTGCAGTTCCTCATTCATGTGGCATAAAGTCTGTCTGGAGAACATGGTTAAGTAGTGATGCCAGAGGTCCAGATAGTTAATGCTTCAGGCCATTTAGGAGGCATCCACGGATGTTAATGGAGCCCACTGATGTGGTGTTCTTACGCTTACATAGTGCATTTAGAACATTCTCCCTAATGATAGTTGTAGGATTGTGTTTGATGGTATTACCTGGTGGACAACTGGAGGCAGGAAAGGTAAAATTAGAGGGAAATGTGTCAGCCATTAGATTTGATAAATCTTCCAGCTCTGTGAAGTGGCTCCATTAACAATCCATTCTGTGCAATATTGTTAACCACCTTTGAGGTTTCAGACATGGCTCGAGAAAGCCTTGTGGCTGTCCTTGACCTGGGATGCTATCTTTATCCCAAAATTGGCTTTTGCAGACTTAATTTGCCTTTTTTATTGTTTGTTTATTTAGCCTGATGAGAAAGCTTTTATCCTGATGAGCACTGTCCTTTCTAATTTTAGCTATGACTTTTTTCCTTTTGTTGTACAATCTGTTTATGTTTGGATTCCACCAGGGTGATTTGTTTGAGTTTGTTCTGGGCTCCTTTCCAGCAGACACAGCTGTCTTAATGCAGTTATTAACATGACTGTATAGGGTTTTATGTGTACATTTCTTCATAGGCAGCTGTATTCTCCAGGCTTGGAGGGGCTTGAAGTTTTGTCAAGGAATAGCTTAATAAGAGTTAATTTGCCTTTGAGTAGTTCCTGACTCTTATAGGGTTTGCTGGGTTTACAGCACTCATTTTTATTTTGAATGAGACATCTTTATGGTCTGATCTTACCACAGAGGACACTATGCTTGGGGGAGGGTGCATCTCTCTCATATTTGTGAGTACCAGATCCAGTATGTTTACACCCTTAGTGGGCAAATGGACTAACTGGTTCAGGATGTTTTTGTTTGTTGAATGTCGTACAGGATTTCCAGTTTATAGAGGGGTAGTTAACATCCCCATGAATATGGTAATATGCTATTGGGTTGAATGGTAAGAGTCTCCAGTTGGTCTAAGCATGAGATATGGATTTAGTAGGTCATAGAGGATGATCTATAACTTGCAAGGATATGATAAGGGACTCTACCCTTGGTAATTTGGACATGGAAAAGATCAAAAGTGTTATCCTGTTGGACCAACTTTGATGTATGTTGGGTTTTGATGTACCTCCACCATAAGTCCCTGCTTGAGCAATAGTTGGTCTAAATGTGTGGAAGTCATTGAATCCCTGCACTGCCGAAGTGCTCTCTGCAATTCTAAACCATACCTTGGTAACTGCATTCCCTTGGGCTGATTTTGCTAAGTCGGATGGGGGAAGACAATGTTTTGGCCAATATCTGAATTCCTAGCTGGGATAGGTTCAGATCATCCTTGGTAAATCAACATAGTCTGTTAACCATATCCTTCTATGCTGACAAATACTGAATCCCCTCTGTATGACATCAGAAGCTAAGCCAGTTATTAAAGTCAGTCATTTTCTGTTCATATAGTGGCATCATCTTTGGTGATGGTAGGATGCTGCTCACTCCTAGGCTCATATCTGCCTGGGACACAAAGTTCAAGAGCACCATAATGTTCCAGGGAGGTACGTCTTAGGTCATTTATACCCACATGGATTATGACTTGGTCATGTTGGTACTTGTGGTTCAATAACCTGAGTGCAGGAGTGATTTGGTGGATCCTGGCCCCTGATAGGCAACTGGCTGTATTTTCTTCTTGTTCAGCCTAGTGCATGGGGTATCCAGTTTCTCTTTACAATCTCGAAATACTGAAATCGCAAATTTCAGTATCTCGAGATGAAAGTACCGAAATCACGAAACCCCATAAAACCGAACATCACTATACTGAAACTTCAGAATATCGAACTTTCAGTATGTGATGCTCTGATTTAAAATACAGCCTCCACCACACAAGCAAACACACGTACACCTTCCTCTCCACAGTACAACAAATGAGCAAAACACACACACACACACACACACACACACACACACACACACACACACACACACACACACACACACACAAATTCAAATCAAACCCACCTAACCTACATATAAGCACGGGGGCAAGCCCTCCTGCACCCCATTACTTATATATACAAACTCCGAGGTCGCACTAAAAAGAAAAAGACACTAAACTCACTGCTACACACTCCACATTCCCGTTGCACAAACACACATTACATATCTACAAACACCACCACTTTCAACACTTACACACACACCCTTACCTACCTACCCTAACCTACACCTAAAACTTCCCAACACACTCACATACACTCAAATCCCTACCCAAAACACTTAAAAAAAAAAAAAAAAACACTTACCTGAATCTCCAGCTATAACCACAAATCAGCAGCCATCCCCATATCCCATAGCACACGTCACCTTACAGACACAGTAAACCACACGTCACATAGTGCACCACCACAACAGCAGATTCGACCCAAGTTCGGTCATATGCAGTTTCGTGCAACTGCACTTTCGACACTCGTCTCGAGATACGGAAATGTGAGATTTCAGTATTTTGAGATTGTGAAGTGAAACCGGGTATCCATATATCTCACAATAGAGTCTCCTATGATAAGAGTGTTGGGTAGTTTGTTGGCTTGTCTTATGGGCTTTGTAGTTGAGGCACAGTGGGGTGTGGCTGTATATATAGTGTTATTTTGGTAGAGTGTTTTGGGTTTGCTGAGAATAACTGATGCGGGTTCAGTGTCTAGAAAATTCTTAGGGTTTAAGAAGATTGACCAGCATATGCTAAGGCACTAAAAACAATGTGTTGAGTGCACACTATATGTGGCTGGTGTAGTGTGTGTGTGTGTGTGTGTGTGTGTGTGTGTGTGTGTGTTACTGACAACCTGATTATTATTTTGAGTGCTTGTACGCAAGAATCTTGCATACTGTGACACTGTGCAATAACAACTCTTTCATACTCTTATCGGTTTTTCTGAGGATTAGTTGTTTGTCAGTGAACATGAGGCAATTGCTACATTTCCCTAAATACTGCCATATGCAGTCAGTGCGGAGTAGCACTGTCATGTCCCTCTGACACCATACCTTACCACTAAGTAAGCTAATTCTTACATTTTCTTTCCTATTTCTTTCTTTGGTAGACTTCCTGTCATCTTTATCTTGAAAGCAGACAGCTTGATGCAGTCAGTAAAATCATCCAAGTACAAAATGGCAAAACTTTTCAAGCAACTGATTTTATCCTTTAACTTCAGGCACGGCCATTTAGAGTGCATGGTACTGCAACAATTTGAACCTGAAAAAAGAAAGTGTAAAAGTACAAACTGCCCATCCAGTCTTCAAAAGAAAGGTCAAATCAAGGTCCCAGGTACTTGGTGGTAGCTTAGGCAGATGTAAAAGATCACATGGCACTTACTTATTAAAAAGAGTAGGGAATTTCTCCTAGTAAGTATGAATATTACCCTTGGGTCTCCCCTGAAAAGACTCCAGTGGCCTAGTGAGGCTAACACAGTCAACAAAGAATAAATACATAAACTGATGCTTCAGCCGGTGGTGTTCTTCAGAAATAACATGAAGTACAAAATAAATGTTATTAAAAATTAATAACAAAATATCATGCTATGTTTGCTCACCTCTGTTTACTTTTACATTTCAGGTTATTTAACAAGACAGTGTGTTTATAAACATTGGTTCTAATTTGCAGCATATATGTAAACCTAGTTTGTGCTGTCAAGTTATAGCATATGCTTTATGACACGTGAGCTGTGGAAGGAGCAATACATCAGCAGTTTTCTTCATTACCCCAAAAAAAGTACAACTGCAGTGGTTTCAAGGAATGGTGTGGCAGATTACCCTGCATTACTTGTTTTCTTAATTTTTGTCTTCACTAATTAACTTACCTGGAATGCATAGTCTGTTGATTTGACAGGCACTTGTTCTGGAGCTGCAATCCAAGCACAAATAAATATATAAATTAGTTAAAAAATTAGTCCTCCCCCTCACACGCAAACACACAGACATACATCTGGATCTCACGCACTGGCATGAAGACCTCATTATAAAGCTGAACCTCTTTTACATTTTCCTCTACACACTATACTTCTACTAAGTGATACCAGATTTATAGCAATGTAGGTAAAAGAGCACGTGTGCCTCCAAGGTGAATGTGTCCCTATTGTGTCTACATTTCCCACTTACCTATCAGACACACACACCAACTCAATAGGCAGACGGACACTATAAAGACTCAACTACCCTAAAATAGTGCAGCTGTTCACTGGCTGCTCAAATCACTCTGTATGCACCCCAGCATCTGGTACACTGACTTAGAAAAGCTCACTGAGAGAAAAAAAAATAAAACTGATTAGAAAACAAATATACTGTACTTTTTCTCCCGTGTAGTCCAGTCTCGTTTTCAGCAAAATATACAGCTACTAATTCATCAAATTTGATAAATGCATAAAACATCACTCACCAAGCATTTCAAAAATACTAGCCAGCAGAAAGCTTCACTTTACATCCCTACTTGCTAGAGCAGAGGGCTTGGTCTCCTATACCACCTTACTATACATGCTAATCTCAAGTCTTCACAACCTGAGAAAGGACAACCACCCTGCCATTCACAGAATCAGGCTGAATTCCACTAGCACCCACTCAGTTCTCTATCAATATCAATAAGACTCCAGACTTGCACAGTACAAGTTAGTCTGCTTCCTTAATTTTCACAGTAAAACAGAATTCAAAGAAAGGTTGTTTTTCCTTGTTTTCTAAAACTCAGTTTTTATTCCACTAAACATAACCTATGTTATGATGCTTGATTCAAACTCTCTGTACCCCTTCATCAAGAAAAAAAAAATGCATTTTCATTGTAAAAATCTTAGGCCACATCACTGCAACACTGGGAAAATACAGCCTAATCTCTCTAGAAGGGGAGGCATACCGGAATGTAATACCTCTCTTCTCTCTTACTTCACAATGCCGTGTCCATTGCTTTAAAAGCACCAGGTTCTAAAGTAGCCTAGATTGGGTGCATCGTCTTATCTCACATTAAATTAATAGAGGTCCAAATGCATAAATCTTATCCCAACAGTCAGTGACACCTCCGAGAATCCTACATGCCAGCATTTCTATTTACCAAATCACAGTGAGCAATGTAATGCAACATTTTCTTCATTCTATCTGTTCACTTCATATATACATCTCCATCACTGAAGTTCAACATGTGAGAGACCGACAGTCGAAAGTGCAGTTGCTAAGCACCTCACTGATATGTAAGCAGTGAAAAATAAAACTCACTATTCCATTCAAATTTTTTTTTTTTTTTACAGGAGCTTTGCCTCCCTACACACCTGCTACATATACACAGTAACACACACACACACACACGTTACATAGATGCATGCATACTTTTAACTTAACAGTGTTTACCTTGACTGTACGAATGGGAATGAGCCGGGCATCTGCATCTAGAAATGAAAAGAAAAGTCATGAAAAACCTAACATTGAGAATGTCTGCTATGGTTACATTAGCTGGGTTTCTTGGTGTCACTAGACATGCTTCTGTGACACTAAAGACAACCAAAATACACCACGGCTATGTAGTGTTAGGTGTGTTTCTAAATGGCGTTATTGCATGCACACAGGCCACTGACCAACAGCACTTACCAATATGTAAACAAGGACAGGGAAGTCTAAATTCTCTGTAGATTTGAGTGCTTGTCTGTAGGTGTGAGTACGTCCATGTGTGGTAAGGAAGAAAGACCTGGCGACTTACTTCTGCTTCCCCCAGTAGCGTGGCTCGGGTGGGATGAGAGAAGCAATTGCCCAAGCAGCCAAGTGCTGGAGGGGGGGGGGTGTGATCAGCCGATCCCAATCTATAATGCAATACTGGCTTGCATTTGCAGTAGAACCTGAGCACTGCATCGCACCATATGTGGTCTAAACAGTAGCAAGGAGTTTACTACAGATTAAAAGTAAAGAATAATCACTTTGTTAAGTAAAACTTGAGCGCTCCATGCTGGCAGGGTATAAACTGTAGCAACCGTTTCCTACAGTTGCAGAAAGCAATTTTTTTTAATAATATGGTGGGGGACTTGTAGTGCATCTGACCACCTGAGTGGTGTGTCGGTAGATGAAACATCCTTTTTGCTCTTCAATGGAAGAGCTGGGGAGGTTGGATCAGTAAAAGTCTAACTGCTACAATGTAGCGATTGATTTAGTACAATAAAGTGCTTGTTTTGGGGTGTTGGTTCATGGCACCGGCCCAAGGTGTTGGTTGAGCCAGCTATGCTTCTGTTTCTCCCTTTGCCTTGTAAATGTTGCAGATGGCAGTGGCTGTTCATGGGGTCATTACAGGGATCAGCTGATACTCAGGAGAGAGAAAGAGAAACCACATGACTAGCCCTAAATCATTAGGTAATACCTCATCTAAACTTGGATATCTAAGGAAAGTAAGGCAGGGAAGAGAGTGATATGACACAAAACCAGTGAGACTTGAAGGAGCCCAACAATATCCCAACAGTCTTTGTCTACAGCCTAATCAAATGGTTATTTATGCCATGGTCAGTATATGTGAATAACATACTCATCACAACTTGTGACACTGGTTCATCTTCATCACTGATGCTCATACTTCAGTTTTCCAAAGGAATCCAATGATTTATCAGGAGAGGAAAGTTAAACAGTGAATCTACCATGAAATACAAGTACTTTGATAATCACACCCAGTGATCTTCAACAGTGGGTTTTTACTAAAATAAAATTCTCTCTCCAATTAGTGTTCACCCAAACACTAAATATAACTGCCTGCGACTGCAGAAGCCATGCCTCTTCCTTCAAGTGCTTGCCAGTGTCATCTATGTGAGGGGATAAGTGGTATGCTCACCACTGTCAATAATACATACAAATATAAAATAATGCCAGGGAAAAAATCCCCTATAGGGCATTCTCATCTGGAAAGCTAGTATAATCAGGGTTGCTTCAGAACCCCCATCTCAATTTCTAATGCTTCTATAATCTTCCTAGCCTCCACAGATTGTTATAATATACATATTTTACCAACAGTTATCCCAAGAAAGAAACTCCTCATTCTGAAAGAATACATATTGCCCCATCTTCCAGTCATGATCTCATCCTCCATCATTCCTCTGCAACTCCAGTTCCTAACCTTTCCATGGAGATTTTAATAAGCAAAACCATTCTACTATCTATTTTTCCCATCAAAGCATTCTTTTATATTCTTATTTATATTTGATGACTGAAGTACAAGGCTTTTTCAAAGGCATTAGCTTTTCCTTGTGTTCCAGCTATTCATTCCTTAATTTGCTTGGTTATCACTCTGCACATCCTGAGCCATCTTTGGGCGATACATTTAACCCCTTTAATTACTAATCATTTTCCCAGCATGGATTACACCTAATTTTGAACATTTTGTCTATTTTGATCCCTAAACATGATCCCTAAACAAATTACCATATCTCAAAAATGGTTTAACATAATCTAATAACATTTTCAGGAAACTATACAGGAACTACTACATAAAACAGGGTGACATGAATTGATGTTGATAATAGGTGACCTGAATGCACATATCAGGAAAAACAGAACAAGATATGAGAAATCACTTGGTCCATATGGGTGGGGCAACAGGAATAGAGAAGGAGAGACCATTCTGGACATCAGCATGGCAAATGGCTTGATGATGGCCAACATATGGTTCAGCAAAAAAGACAGTCACAAGATCACATACAAGAGTGGCCAACATGTAACTCAGCTAGACTTCCTCCTAGTAAGAAAAGGGCACTAGGGCAATATCAGACATTACAAAGTCATTACCAGTGAAACAGCTGGCCCACAGCATAAACCACTGGTTGCCACAACCAGCTGCAAGCAGTGGTTAGAAAAGGTTACAAAGGTCAACAGAGATTATGCTGAAGACCTGAAAGTTTACTGAAGAGAAAGCACAACAGTTCCAGAAATTACTGAGGGCTCTAGCACCTCAAGAAGATGAAATTGGTGCAGCTGAAGAAGAATGGTAGAGCCTCAAAACAGCAGTTGTGAGGACAACAGAACAGGTATGTAGTTGAACCAAGGATGGAAATAAGGTATGCAAGGAAAGCTGGTGGCAGAATTCAGTAGTCCAGGAAGTCATCAAAATAAAAGAGGAATGCAGGAAAAAAGTGGAAGACAAAAAATATGGACTAGGCTAAGAAGGAATACTAGTCGGCTAACAACGAGGCGTAGACAGACATCAGGGGCACTCTATCAGCCTCTGGAAAGTGACTTGGAAATGGCGCAAATAAACTATCAGGCTGCAAGGAAAAGTCGTAATGATAAAAAAGACAGTCAAGACACACTTCATAAGGGATGCCAGCAGCAGCTCACAGGAAATCAAAGGCAGAAGAAAGGAGCACTTTCAGCAGCTTCTGAATTAAGAAACCCCACAGAAGCTATATTACCCCAAACAAAGTCTATGATGCAAGAAGAAGAGGAGCCCACCATAGAACAAGTAAGAACACCACAAAGGAAAATAAAGTCAGGGGAAAGCAGCAAGCTCAGATGAAGTCACAGAAGACATGATCAATATGTTGGGTGAGATAGGGGAGAAATGTTTCCCGAGGATACCAACAGTATGGAGAGAAAGGAGTATCCCAGATGACTTCAGAATAAGCATAATAATGCCAGTGTACAAGATCAAAGGAGACATTCACAACTGTTGGTAGTACAGAGTATCCAACTTGTCAGACTGCATGAAAGTTCTGGAGAGGGTAACTGATAAATGAATACACAGAGTAGTAAAAAGTAGGATGGAAGATGAGCAGTTTGGATTAAAATCAGGAGGGAGTACAAATGACCTGAAGTTTGCAGAGACACAGATAATTGAGAAGAATCTAGAGATGAGGAGATGAGGAAAGAGTCCATCTGGGCATTCCTTGACTTGGAGAAAGCATATCCCAAGGTTCCAAGAAAACTGATTTGGTCAGTCCTACAGTATTTCAAAGTCCCAGAAACATTAAGAATAATTAATGCACACTATGTACAAGGGCCCAGTCACTCAAGTACAAATAGTGGGAGTGGGTGTGCATCAGGGTTTAGCTCAGAGCTGACAGCTGTTCATACTGATGATGGACTACATCAGCAAACATGTTGGAAGGAACAGATCGACAAAGTTGCTCTATACAGATGATGTGGAATTACAGGCAGACTCTGAGCAAGAACTTCAGCAAAGGATAGGGGAATGAAATGCAAAACTGAAGGCACATCGAGTGAAACTGTGTACAGATAAGACAGTTGTAATGGCAACAAATGGGAGGACATTAGACAAAGCTGAGAATTGAGACAGAAGGGAAAATAGTGGAAGAGGTTAACAGGTTTAAGTACCTGGAAGGGGTGGTTGAGGAGAAGGGATGTCTGAATGATGAGGTCATAGCTAGAAATGGAGCGGCTGTAACAACTGGCACAGAGTGTCAGAGGTAGTTTATGGCAGAACACCACCAAAGAATCTGAAAAGTAAGGTGCACAAAACAATGATATGAACAGTACCACTACATGGTACAGAAACCTTGGCAGTAAAAGGCAAAGCAGTTGAGGAAGCTAGAAGTGATGGAGATGAAGTGCCTGAAATGGGTAGTAGGACTCACACTATGGGACAGGTGAAGAAATGAGGATAGCAGAGCAGACACCAAAGTATCTGCAATTGCAGAAATGGACAGAGAACAAATTACTGTGGTTTGGGCACACATGCAGAAATGCAGAAGACAATCTGGTGAAGAAGATTTGGGATAGACAAGAAGGCAAGAGGAAACAAGGGCATTCAACAAAGTGATGGATGGATTGTGTGATAGAAGACCTGCAACAGTCAGGCATGACTGTATGCAGGGTTGCCAGATTTCCAGCCCCCCCAGGTAGGGACAAAAAAAAAAAAAAGGTCTCTCACGGCATGTGAAGACCAAAAAAAATAAATAAATTAAAAAAAAAAAGGTCTTTCACGGTAAGTGAAGACCAAAAAAAAAAGGTCTTTAATGCGGAACACAGTTCCACATTAAAGAACAGTAGCTCAGTAGCTCTGCACTGAGCTTCTCATGTTTAATGCATTGCAGTTCCACATTCAACACAAGTAGCTCCGTGTTTAGCGATTTTTCTCGTGTTTAATGCGGAACACAAGAAGCTCCGTGTTTAGCAATTTTTGATTGGCCCATATGCCAGGTATACGGGACAATCAAAAAAAACAAACAAAGCGGAGGCTGGCCGGGATTTTAACCGGCAGGGCAGGACTCGGGACAGTCCCGCCCAAATAGGGACATCTGGCAACCCTGGTGTGTGTGTGTGTGTGTGTGTGTGTGTGTGTGTGTGTGTGTGTGTGTGTGAAAATCAAGTCTTAAAGGTGTGTGTTTGTGTCAGCTGTTTGGAGCAGGGACACACAGCACTGGTTTCACAATGAGGGTGCTGGAGGACTTGACTTGGACACTGCTGAGGACTCAACTCTATAGCTGTGCCAGTGAAGAGTCTTACTGGGGACTTGGAGAGAGAAGAGAGAAAGGATATAAAGAAAATGCCCATAAGAAAAGGAAAAGCCACAATTGTAGTGCAAGTACAGAGGATTTCTGGAATTCCACATCTTTTTCTCTTACTGTGTACACAACCAACAATCAGCTCATCCCAGTTCCCCTGTCCTTCATTGGGTCTTTCTGCATCTCCTACTCCCTCCATGACTTGTTCTACCAGGATTGAGACTGACAAGGATCTTTAAGGCATCAGAAGAGCACATGTCATCCTCCCCTGGGATTGGTGCACCCATCCCTCCCTACCAGAACATGAAGTTCCTGAGATGCTAATTGAACTTGGATCATCTGGACCGTAGTTATGGATTTATCCCTCTATGTCACTGAGCTGCTGTGGAACAGCCACATGTTGATCAAGATCTCATGCATAAATGGTTAAGGAGAGGTGACTATAAACCAAAAGATGAAAGGCTTATAATGGAGCTTGTGGGAGCTTGCCATGTACATGATGGTTTACAAAGTCTATAAAAAATATGGAACAACAGACAAATGTAAGTTCTTTAATACAGAACAGGAAACATTTGCACATCTTGGTTGTAATACACTCATGGCTGATGGTCTGTTTACTGAAAGGAGCAATAATGCAGCAAGACTGCTTCATTGGTGATTGATCAAACACTACAGTATACAACTAGCTAAGCAGCATTGGAAATATGCACCACAAAGCATTACTAACACTGATAAAGGTCTGATCATATAGAATTACCCATTATCAACAGACATAACATAACATAAGACATAAGAGAACAGTTTTAGTAGTCATAGAAAAAAAATGGACAAAAGTTGCAATAATCACTGAAATAGCTACACCTAACAAGTATAATGTTTTATGTTGCGAGATAGACACAAAGTAATAAAATACCAGGATTTGCAAGCCAAAAATAGAGCAATGTTGGATAACTAGACCAGACAGTTCTAATAGTAGTAGGAGCAACAGGACAACTAAATTGGAGTTTCCAAATGTGCATAAACATGCTACCATTATATCTAACCACATATGAACTTCAGAAGTAGGCAGTTCTGAGAAGAGCACTCAGCAAACAAAGCATAGAGACAATACTAACTTCCAGAACTACAATCATACCCTGGTGCAGGAGAGGAGTCCATTCCTGTTACAGCAAGAGAAACTCAAAATGTTTGGAGAAATGAAAAAATAATGCATCACAAGCATGTCATATGCAATTTACTTGTGTAACATGTTTTCTTTATGCATTTATATATGCATGTATTTTTTCATGTTAACAAAGTAAGTGATTGGTCCTTTTTGGACCATTTCACCCATGATTCTGGTCACAAGGGTAAAGGTAAGCACAAAACTGACAATTTGGTATAGGCAGTAAATCAACATGTTTTAAGGAAGACTGAGGAAACTGGAGTAAACACAGAAAATGCATGTAGACATAGAACAAAGATGCAAAAAACACATAGACAAGAGAGCTGATATCAGTACTGAATTTTAAACCCTGGGCCCTCTGAGGCAGAAACCTTAATTGGTATGATACTGTATTGTCCATGATTCTGTGGGAGCGCTGTGATAAACAATACATGTTTCACCATTGTCAGCACAGTCATAATTTATTGTTGCTTACAGATGCCATACCTATTCTGAATTAGAGTACTGCTCAATTCTAAAATGAGAGCAGTTCACATCCATTGTCGTGTAGCACTATAATGTATATATATATATATATATATATATATATATATATATATATATATATATATATATCAGCTTTGTATTGATGTATATGTTTTTTCATCTGATCATCTGTCACACCTTAACTAAGCAAAAGAGCATCACGCTGTGAGCCCATTCACTTTCTGGGGAGGAAGACTTTGTTGTGTCACCACAATGCATTGTTAATGGTCCTGTATCACTTGCCAGATAAAAAGATTATTGCAGTAACACAGAGTTCAGCAAAGCTCTAGCATTTCAGCTGACCAGCAACTTGTGGCACCATCAAAACTGTAATGCACATGAAATCTGCACAAAGCAAAGTCACTTAAGTTAGAGAAAACTCTGCATATATTAGAGAAACAACTATTACTGCATGTCCAGTCTATATGCCTTCTATATTATCTCAGTGCAGTGACCTACACCCCTTAGCCAATGGCCATTCATACTCCTGTGTTTGACAGTGCTACAGATTAGTGTTGTACTTTCTTATACTGGTGATGGGAAATGCACCAAATGTTCAAATGGAAATGTCTGCAATTGCTATTTGCTGAACTATGTCTTACACCACCACATCTGTGCAGCACAAACATGTACACATGTAACAGACAATAACTGTACTATGATTACATATCGTGCATGTCTGACATACATGTTTATTTTTACTGCATTAATGACATTGTGTTGTTGTGTTGACACTTGACATTCCCTCAGTAGTGCACTGTGCCTAAACAATATATACTACTGCTGAATATATTTGCTTCTTTCAGAACTCTACATACCACTGTATAAACCATACACATTAAGTTCTTGTTCTAATGCTTAACACTGGCCAAGCAATGCTTGATGTTTTAGAGCTGTTTCAGTCAGAGGGTTGTAATTTTAAGTTATTAATGATTACAGTGCATAAACCAGTGACCAATCAACCTTCACATCAACTTTCTGTTTCTGTAACATTTTGTGTTCATGGGCATGTTCTTGCTGTGTCATGATCAATTACATTTTTTTCTGATTTTATAGTTCTTAACAGTTCTGTGCTATACCTCCTCTTACTGCCCTGTTGTATCTCATGATGCTTGGTTATTTAGCATGCCAAAAAAGGCCTACTCCTTCTATCAGGTATAAGCATTTTCAGCTGCCATGTCATGTGCTTTTGAATCTGCATTCCTTATGTTTAATATATCTGGGAAACAAGAAACAGCCTGAAGTCAAGCACTACTAAGATTCAGTTTTAAATGCAATCACAGATGCTTGCAAGTACAACAGAACATTATCATTCCGGTCAGTTAGAAAAATATACAGGAGGCACCATCCAATTGGTCTGTTTAACAACCCATGACATGCACAATTGATGGATGGCTTGGGTAGGACAGCTATTGATTAAATATTTGATGGACATCTGATTCATTATAGCTAGTCAGATCCTGAACATCTGAGAAGAGAGTTCTCATCACATTACAAAACACTTTTGTATTAATGACTGTGGGAAACCTGCCTTTTCTACCTCAACCAAATTACACAAGTGAATTTGATGTTAAAAAATCCATAATTAAAAAATCCACATTTTCCTGGACATCTGTCAGCCTGAAATGTATTGCATTGCATATTGTATGTCAAGAGATGTTGCAAATTCTAGATATATTTATCATTAAAGTTAATAGTAGCTACCTCTGCTGTTAGTACATTTTTTGCAGCATTTACAGCATTCAATCACAGTGTGACTTTCTATACCATTCAATTGAATATGAAGGCACACACAGAATTGCATTAATATTCACAATGGCATTATGTGAATGGGGTGTATCATACTTGTACAGCCCAGCACTCCAGTATTGCACTATATGAGTTAGAATGACTGAGTTTTTCAAAGGTGACAGCCATTATTTTGATGTTCTAGTTGTGAAATAAATCATATATGAAAGGTCAGACTGTACTTCACATACGCAGAAAATAGTAGAGGTCTGTTGTTTGTCTTTTCCTGTGGCTAGTAATCATGTCTAAAATTGCAAAGCTAAGACCTGTTATGCTTCTGAAATAGACAAGAAGTAATTATATGTTGTGCGGGGACATGATCATTGAAGGTTCTGGTTCCCAATATATATATATATATATATATATATATATATATATATATATATATATATATATAAATTGATTAAGCTTAATATTTCTGCCTCAAAATGCTTACTTTATCCTTTCAGATTATTTAACAATCATTTGAACAGAAAAGGTAACCTATGAAATAATAATAAGCATGAAAAAAGTCATATATGCTCACACGCATTTGGGAGACTAGAATATTTTGCCCCACTTAACCTCCTGTTATTTGGCTCTCATTTTATGTATATGTTATTCTATTTACAGATGTTTTAAAGTAAATTCTGAGTGATAGTATGCCTTTCAAGGGCAGCATTATCCGGACAGCTATCATTTTAGTGGTTGGTGATGAGTTTAATCTATGTTCCTATACACAGTTATTGGATACTTATGTTAACATAATTAAGACATTTAGTGCATCACTGGCAGGTAAGATGACCAGCTAGTGAGATATGAGTACAACTCTCATGCAGGCAGTGAGAACATTTAAACAGCTCATACTGTCCTGTTTGGAAAATTCTACTAAATAATAGATTTTTGAACAAAGAACATTCAGTCTTGACACACATATCATGCAGTTTGTGCACAAGAGTGAGACTGTAAGCTAAAGCAAAATTAGTTAGTATAGATAAGTAGTAGAGTTATGGACAGTGCACTGGGGCTTTTCTTCTGTAAAAATATTTTAAATGTGTAACAGTGACTTTTGTAGTTCATTGTTAATCATGTTAAATTACTTAAATTTTCATCATTTCAGACATGCATTATTGATTCTCAAACTTCTGATTGGGAACCATAAGACGAACTCCAAACAATGATTTCCTCTGAAGAAAATTCTATGACTCTTCAATAATTTCTAAATAAAAAATTTCGAAACCTCACAAATTAAATAAGTTTATAGAAATTACAACCTTTACGCTGAATGTTTTAGAGGATAGCAGAATATTATTGCCATTAGTAGTAGTAATACATTTTTTCATTGAAGTTAGGCACCTTTGAATCTCTTTAAATATCTATCTATTAATCATTCTCTCTCTATCTGTTTGATCACTTGTTTTGCTCATTAATTGTGTTGCTTATTGGGATGTCCACAGTCAGGTTTTGGTAAAAGCCTGAGGAAAAAAGTTCCAAAATACTATGATAATATATGAATAAGCATGACAAAAAATTGTTATATTCATGACATGATTAATTATTTTAAATAGTTGCAATATTTTAAACAATGAGCAAGAAAATTTTATAATTTCCACATGGAAAACTGAATAAAATGAAATTTACAGTGAAGTTAGTCAAGCATGACTTTTGAAGAAAGTAGGACAGTAGCACTGAATTAAGACAAGTGGCAACAGTTAATGTGACACCCCTACCTGTCAGAACATTTAGGCTGGAATGTAATACTTTGTATTATAATCAGTGCATTTGTCTGTGGATGAGAATAAGCTGGCTCAACACTTATTTGTGCCTCTTTCCAAATCAGGTTGTTCTAGGTTGCAATCAAGCCAATATTAAAACGCATAACATGCACCAAGTTGAATTTTGTATAAAAATAACATTTACTAGTACATTAAAATAAATTATTCCCTGGGATTCATGAAGCTCGGCGCAAGGACGGGGTTAGCCTTGCACCGGCCATGCGGCATAGAGATGGCGCAGCAGCACCACATGCATAATAATGAAGGCACGCTGCCATAACGCCACGTGCATAGGAAACGTGTACGAGTGCAGGGGGCATGTCTAAGCGCTGCGTGGAGACGTGAACATGTCGGTTGCATATGCGCAACCTAAAATGCTGACTAGTACAGCCTGCCTCTAATAGTAATCACTCCTGTCAGTGTCCATGGATAGTGAAATGTATGCAAAGCATACAAGACATCATTGTGAACACCACAATAAGAAGTAAACACAAAGGCACATAGCTGACTATTGAGTCCCCGTCCCTCAAACAAATGATATTTAAAACCCCATGCCCGTATTCCATTGTAGTGTCGCTAGTTATACCAAGTGGAAGCGAAACGCATCGTGGTAGCACGCCGCCAATTGCTAAGCCTAGCCCAATGGTTTGGGTTACCACCTGTCCTACATTGTGAGGGACAGTCCCCCTCTAGGCAGGTGTGTCCATACCAAAACCATTATAAATGTGAAATGTCCTGCAACAGTAGAACATAATTATGTCCCATATTTTATGTAATAGTCCCATACAATGCGTATGTCCATATATAAAATACATATATGTTACAAGAAACAGAATAAGCAAATTAACGAAACAGAATAAGCAACTACATCACTACAACAATAAAAGCTTATATGTAGGCATAAAACTAAAGTACTATCCTTTGTAATGACCATGGGTATGTGTTGGCCTCTAAACTCAGATGTGTGTCAAGAAAATGTCCTATCCAGGTCATATGAAAAGGTGGCAACCCTACCAATGGTCAGAGCATTCGCCCAACATCTGCCCATTCGCGGTCCAAGTTGTCCTTTTCAGGACGGCCCATAAATGAACGGGTATTACCCGGGTCTACCTACCATGTCATGAAAGATAAATATTTGCGTGTACCTATGTGCATGAAGTACATCATGTGGATGATCAGAAATGCTAGTGTAGACCTCACAACCATATTGGTCCCAGAGATATGTAGTGTATGCAATGTGTTCTGTTGACTGTGCCATAGGCCATCAACTAGAGAAGGGATGAATGATGTCTGTGGAATATGGGGGTAGGTGGTGATGGGTAATGTAATAATTTGCAAACCAAAGACTAGAGCCAGCATACTGTGACCTGAAAACTTTTTATTGATAAATAAACAACTAAAAACAGACTGGTTTCGGCTGGACAATATCACAGCCTTCCTCAATGTGAAACAAGTACATCAATCATTGTTGTTTAAATATACCCATCTCAAAACTTATTGGTTCTTCCTAAAATTGTTCATTGAGACCAGGTGGGAATAATCCCCCTAGTTTGACAATCCACTTCTTTTTTTTAGCATTTAAAATGGAATGCCAACCTGTCTTATTGGATCGATTCCCTTTTATAATATCAATTACCATAAAAGAAAATTTGGCAGTTTTATGTACCAATTGGTGTTTGAAAAGTGCATTATAAAGAAGTTATGTCCTTACCATAATGTTCCATGTAGAGTGTTCATCTCGCCTTTGTTCTTACACACGGGTTCGGAGCTGATCCTCGGCTCTGAGTCGGCCGAATTGCAAAGCTCTGAATCTCAGAGAAGCTCGAGACCAGCCCATATCCCACAATCCTCCCTGCCATTACCCAGATCTAGTTTGCAAACAAACCAGACCAAAGGATCCAACACCTGCGGTGCTAGAAGCATACACTCTCTTCAGCCATTCAGAGACACTCTCTCACCATAGCACTAACTAATGGTCTAAGCATATATCCCATGACACACGAAACCATATACCCCGCAAAGGGTCAAGACACGTCGATCAGACTCTAATCCTACCAGTTCTCCAGTTCTTCCAAACACATGGGGGGGGAGGGAGGGAATGTAAGAACAAAGGCGAGATGAACACTCTACATGGAATGTTATGGTAAGGACATAACTTCTTTATGTAAGAGTGTTCAATCTCGCCGTTTGTTCTTACACACGGGTAGCGTCCCTAGCTCCTTGACCCCGAGTGACTCATGAAAGAATGTTCCTAAGCACAGTGGAACCAAATGATGTCCTATCCTTGGAGACCTTGTCCACTCTATAATGAGTGATGAAAGTATGTGGTTTAGACCATGTGGCTGCTGCACAAATGTCCAAAGGCAAGCGAGCCGCATGAGCTAAGGAAGTGGAAATGGATCTGGTAGAATGGGCCTTAGGTTTGGTTGGTAAGGATTGGTTTGATTTAGAGTATACAAATGTTAATAGTAACTGCCATGCCCTTTTTATTGTCTGCAAAAACGACGAAGAGTTGATCCGTTTTTCTGAAAGCTTTGGTCCTGTCTAAATAAAATCTTAACTGCCTGTGAACATCCAACTTGTGCAACATATACTCCAGTTTGTTAGTATGATTTTTGAAAAAGGTAGGGAGTTCTATAGACTGGTTAATATTCGTAGCTGAACATATTTTTGGAAGGAAAGATGGATTTGTACGCAAAGAGACCCTGTCTGGATGGAATATCAGGTAAGGTGGTCTGACCGATAATGCCTGCAGCTCTGAGACTCTACGAGCTGAGGTCACGGCGATGAGAAACAGCGTCTTCCACGACAAGAACTTTAGGAGACATGACAAAGCAGGTTCAAAAGGTGGCAACATGAGTTGCGACAGCAGCAAATTCAGGCTCCATGGAAAGAAAGGTTTTCTGACAGGCGGTCTAAGATGGAAGGTTCCTTTCAAAAAGGCTTTACAAAGTCTGTGAGACATAATGGGAGAACCTCCCTCACCAATATGGAAGTTTGATATGGCCACCAACTGTACTCTTAGAGTGGAAGTAGAAGCTCCTTCGTGAAAAAGGATGGAAAAGAATTCTAAAATTTTATGTAGAGGAGCTACCAAGGGATCTAAGTTTTGACTAGATGCCCAATATACAAAGCGTTTCCACTTACTCGTATAGAGCTTAGCAGTAGAAGCTTTATGAGAAGCAACTAGGATGTGTTGAACTGCCGGAAGGAGTAGATGAGACCTGGCTAGGCAGGGAAGCGGAGCAGCCAAGCTGCTAGTTTGAGGGACTGTAGAGACGGGTGAGGAACTCTCGACGAATGTGTCAGCAGATCTGGCACTGGGTCCAGAATTCATGGTTCCTCTATTTGATGAGCTCGAAGAAAGGGAAACCATATTTGACGAGGCCAGAATGGGGCTATGAGTATTATAGTCCTTTCCAGGCTCCTGGCTTTCTGTAGAAATCTGGGAATCAATGGAGTAGGTGGGAATGCATATAGGAGACCCGGGGGCCAATCGTGTATCAGTGCGTCCCTGGGGACATCCCCCGGAGGGGGTAGAAGGGCAAAGTAGCTTCTGCATTTTGCATTCAATGGGGAAGCAAACAGATTGCAGCAAGGCTGACCCCATTTGCGGAAGATCTTTTCTGCCGTCTGTAAATTGAGGGACCACTCATGAGGTAACAGGATGGCTCTGCTCAACCTGTCCGCAATGACGTTGGATGACCCCGGGATGTGCGTTGCTATAAGAAAGTGACCCGTGGACTCTGCCCATTGCCAAATTCTCATGGCCTCTCTGCATAACGGGTAAGACCTGGTTCCCCCTTGCTTGTTTATGTACCAGACTACAGACATGTTGTCTGTCTGAACTGCTACTGTTCCTAGAGGTAAGAGGGCTTGGAAGTGTTACAACGCCAGGAACACTGCCCTCAACTCTAGAACATTTATATGTAGAGTGTACTCCATGCTGGACCATTCTCCTTGGACTGTTCTTCCCTGAAAAAGGCCCCCCCACCCTATCAGGGAAGTGTCCGTGGTTATTGTGGCTGTTGGAATGGGTAGAACAAACGGACGACCCACAGTGAGGTTCTGATCGCGCACCCACCATGAGAGGTCCCGTCTGCAAGATTCTGTTATCCTGATCTCGTGCGCTAGGGGTAGGTGTTGGAACGACCACTGCGCAAAGAGCATCCATTGAAGAATCCTCATGTGTAACCTTCCCATAGGGACTGCAATTAGTGCGGCTGCCATCAGTCCCAACACTTTTAACACCAGTTTGGCTGGGGCTTTCTTGCTGACTAGAAGAAGTAGGACCTGCTGTTTGAGCGTTGAAGCTCTTACTGGGGGGAGTTTCAGTAGTGTCGATCGTGTATTTAGATCTGCTCCGATGAAGGAAATACACTGTGAGGGCGATAAGCAAGACTTTTCAAAGTTTATGGATATCCCTAAGTGAGAACAAAGGCCGATTGTATAGTCTCTGGCTTGCAATAGTCGACGCTCGGTGGTGGCGGTGAGGAGCCAGTCGTCCAGATAGGGAAACACCCAGAATCCTTGTCGTCTCAAGTGAGCCGCAACGACTGCCATGCATTTGGTGAATACCCTGGGGGCTGAGGTGAGTCCAAAGGGCAGAGCTCGAAACTGAAAGTGACTGGCCCCCAGCCGGAAGTGCAGGTGATCTCTGGACGGTCTGGCCATTTTGATGTGGTAGTACGCGTCTTTGAGATCTATAGAGCACATCCAATCGTCCTTCTGTAAGAATGGAAGGATCGATTGAAGCGTGACCATCCAGAACTTTTCCTTCTTCACGAAGTTGTTGAGATGGCTGAGATCTAAGATCGGTCTCCAGTCCCCTGTCTTTTTTGGAACTAAAAAGAACCTTGAGTAAGTTCCAAATTCTCTTTGGTCCGTCGGGACTGGTTGGATGACTCTGTTTTCGAGGAGCTTTGAAATTTCTACAGCTGCTAGCTTTCGCAGATGGGGTGGCACATCTGGAAATTTTCTTTGTAGAGGTGGTGTTGAAATGAAGGGGATTTTGTATCCTCTGGTTATAATGCTTTTTACCCAAGAATCTAAAGTAATGTTTAGCCAGGCCAGTGGGTATAAAGCTAAGCGACCCCAGACTGCCTCCAGAGCAGGACAGCCGGGCCTCTGTTCAGGATTGCTGGAAAGGCTTCCCAGGGATGGAATCCCTGTCACCTTGGTTATGCGGACCCCCTCTGTCGCTGGGGCGGCGTCTTCCATTTCTACCCCCTCCCCTGCCTCTGGAGGGGGTATCACTCTGTGTGGTCTGGAAAGATCCCCGATTCTAACGGAACCACATTTTTCCGCCTCGTTGCCCTTTGGGGTACGGTCTAGTAGGAGCGGAAAAACGGACCCCGACAGCAGACAGGGTCTTTCCCTCTTGCTCGCACCGAGTGAGAGTCTTCTTAACCTTGGGCCCGAAAAGTGTGGCACCATCAAAAGGGGCATTGGCAAAGGAAGACTTGAAGGCTTCCGCAAAGGAGCACAGCCACATCCATGATTGTCTTCGAAGAGCAATCGCTGAAGCTGCAGCTCTACTCGATCGCTCGGCTGCATACGAGATGAGCCTCATGGATGAGTTTACTATGGAAGTGAGAGTGTTAAGTTGTGCTGTTACCTTTTCTGAAACAGCAGCATCTGTGTTACCCTGGAGGGTATCTGTCTGCTCCTTGATGAGATCCCTCTGCAAACGTGTGAAATGGGTCAGGTAGTTTAGCGCACGCATGGAAAAAGTCACTGAACTAAAAATGCGCTTCCCATATCTGTCCATAGTCCTAGAATCCTTATTAGGAGGATGAACAGATGAGGAAGACTCAGACATCTCTTTTTTCGTGGCTGCCGCCACCACCATAGCGTCGACGGGGACTCCCTTGGTGAGATAAGATTTATCTTGGGGGGCAGTGATGAACTTGTTTGGTTTCCTAGGTACTGGTTCCACTGTGTCAGGTGTCTCCCACGCCCTTCGAGCAATCAAATCCATTAATTCATCAAAGGGTGGGGTCATCCAGGAGGTAGAAGGTTGAGCCCCAAAAGCCTTCAGCAGCACCGACTCGTCCTCAGAGGGTGAAAGGGACTGCCAATCACCCCTCTGTTTCAAGATCTCCAGGATGTCTGCAAATGACACATCCTCCGAGGGTGATTTGGGGGACCCCTCTGCCTCTTCCAAGTCAGTGTCAGACGTTAGAGATTCCTGTGGGGAATCTATGTGCCTCCTCTTGCACAACCGTTTCCTTGGGACCTCATCAGAGGGGGCTTCTGGTGAGGCCTCCAAGAAACAGGAGGAACCCTCTGGGGGTGGCTGAGGCAATTGGGCTCGACGCTTGGGATGGATCGTGGGAGCAGAAACAGAAAGTGGCCCTTTTGGGGAAGGAGAAGATTCCCCTGATGATGTGGTTGTCTGTGCAGACAATACCTTCCTCATAAGGTCAAAGGCCCCCGAACCCCAGGCCTAGGGCTCCCCCGGTTCCGAAGAACACAGAAGCATCCCAGAACCAGGTGCCGTGGGCTCCAACCCGGAGGACGGAGCCGAACCAGTCTGTGCCGAGGCCCCGAGAGGGAGAGTCGGCACCGACAGGTCGGTATGACTCTCGGTCCCGGTACCGAGCAAAGACCATCGGCTCCACGACTCCCCTAATGGTTCCGAAGGAGTCGAAGTCAAAGGTGTTGATCGTGCAATGGACGGTTTCGGCACCGAGGGCTCCACTATCATCAGGTCATCTTCTCCCAGCTCCGAGATCTGGATGGGTCTCGAAGGAGGACCCGTTGGAGATATGGGGAGGCCTTCTAGTTTCGACACCAACTGGGAGGAAACTGCAATTAACTTGGAAAGGGCCGTGTTCTCCATGAGTTTCTGCACGACACGATCCACATCTGTGTCAGACAAGGGTCTGGAAGAACGGGTCGAAGGAGCCGAAGATGGCACCGACCGAAGAATGGACGGTCGTGGCAGTTCCGACACCGGTTCCAAGATCTGGGGCTCAGGAAAAGATAAATGTTCGACGCTCGGCCCCGAGATCTGTGGAACCGGCGAACGAACCCGAGAAGATGAACTCGGAGTCGATGACATGGGCTCCAACATCTTCGACCCCTTAGAGGATTTAGAAGCCTGATCCGACTTGTTCAAAGCCTCTTGAAAGGCTGGCTTCAACAATCCTCTGTCAATAAGCTTCCTGTGTCTATCTGTCATGACCCTCCTGCTAAAGGAATGGCAATAGAGCAATCCTCTTGGAGATGGAGAGGGCCAAGACAGTAGACACAGGAAGCATGATTGTCAGTAATGGACATTTTCTGCCCACACTGACATCTTTTAAAGCCAGATTTGGCTTTTTCTGACATAGTACAGTAATAATGACAATAACTATGATAATAGAAAAAAATTACTAATCCTATAGCAATATATGTATATGAAAAAGGTTATATACAGAAAACACTCACAAAAAAATCACACCCAAGAAAAAGGGTTAGGCCACGAGGGTGCCTGAAGAAGAAAAATGGGTATATATATATATATATATATATATATATATATATATATATATATATATATATAGAGCACACACACACACAGCACTTCTACAATAACTACTAACTATAAGGAAGTATCAGAAAGAAAAAATTTGAATTCTTATCTGAAAATATTAACAACTCAAGTTTCTATCTGGTCCGAGCTCTCCTCGATCTGATCTGTTGCAGCGGCAAACTAGATCTGAGTAATGGCAGGGAGGATTGTGGGATATGGGATGGTCTCGAGCTTCTCTGAGATTCAGAGCTTTGCAATTCGGCCGACTTGGAGCCGAGGATCGGCTCCGAACCCATGTGTAAGAACAAACGGCGAGACTGAACACTCTTACATTAACCTTTTTGTTCGTAATATTACTGATGTGTTCTGATATTCTTAGTCTAAGTGGACGGGAAGTTTGTCCAATGTAGAATGAGCCACAATTGCATGTGGCCAAATATACAAGCCAATCACTACTGCAATTGGCAAAAATTTTTAGATCATAAACCCGAGCACAGTTTCTACTAGAAAATTGTTTTGATTTACATACGTAATCACAATTGGTGCAATGGCCACAAGGAAAACAACCAGTCAATGGTTCACCAGTCAATGTAGTCTGTAAAAATTGTGAGTGATTATTCACATTACTACGTTTGTAATGACTGAAACAGGAACTAAGATTTCTACCTTTGCGAAAAGAGAATAAACATCTGTCTGGTATAATACTAGCCACCTCATAGTCACATTGTAGGATATTCCAGTGTCTATGCACACTTTGGATCAGAGTGTCCGAGTTTCTGGCATAGGTAACTACAAACCTGATGGGTTGTGGTGCAGTGACTGTGTGATCCCTATAACTCAATAGTGCCTGTCTGTCAAGTGTATTGAAAAAATTGCTGGCCTTCACCACATGTCCCATACTATAACCACGAGATCTAAACCTGCTGGTCAAATCCTTCCTCTGTTGCTGGAAAGAAGATTCATGAGAGCAAATGCGCTTTATTCTAATAAATTGTGATTTGGGAATGTTACATGCAATGTGTGGTGGGTGGAAACTGGAGGCATGGAGGACGGTATTGTACTGGGGATACTTATACTTCTGTACCTAATGTATGGTCAGATAATCTGTTTATTAATACATCCAAAAAAGTAATAGTATTCAGATCATAATGTATGGTGAATTGTAAACCCCATGTGTTGTTGTTCAAATAAGATATAAAATTGATTAGTTGATGTTCCTCACCCTTCCACACCATCCAACAATCGTCCAAATAACGTCTCCAGATGTCAATATGTTCGAGAAAAACATTGTTTTGGCAGTCGTAAATGATATATTTTTCAACATAGGCCATAAATAGATCCGCATATATCGGGGCAAATGATGCCCCCATTGCTGTGCCTTTTGTTTGCCAATAACAAATATATTGATAAAAGAAGACGTTGTTGGTCAGAACATGTTTTGCTAAACCAACCAGAAATGAATTAAAATCTGGTAAATATAAACCCACTACCTCGAGCCAATAAGCCAATGCATCCAAACCTGCTTGGTGAAGAATGTTAGTATATAGAGCACTAACATCAAGTGTACACATGAACCAACCAGGTTCGAGTTAAGTATCTGAAATGATTTGTAAAAAATTAGTGGTGTCTTACAAACGTGATCGTACTACATATAACAAGGGCTTCAGATGTTTGGTAAGGTATAAGGACAATGGTTCGGTAATGTACCCTTTCCCTGATACAATCTGTCTGCCAGGTGGGGTTACAGGGTCCTTAAGGATTTTCTGTAGAAAATAGATATACTGAGATGCCGAATCTTGAATCATAAGCTGATGCATAGTATCATTAGTAATGATAGCGTCATTCCTAGCCCAAACCAGAAACTCATCAATCTGTTTCTTAAACCTGAAAGTCGGATTAATGGGCATTACCGAATAGTATCTCTGATCCGAAAGTTGTCTTTTAGCCTCACTATCATAATCACACCAATTTAGTAGTACTACAGCCCCACCTTTATCAGCAGAGATAATAACTATGTCTCTGTTGTTCTGTAGCTCCAGAATAGCTTGTTTCTCAGCAAAAGTAATGTTGTTTGATTTACAACGTGTATCAGAGCTGGAAAAATGAAGATCTTTGAGAACGCTATTCTGGAACTGATGTACTATGGGATGCATAGGAGGAGCAAAACTTGATTTGTGATATACAAATGTGTCTTTACTAAAGTTGCTATCTGTGTCACCAAAATATAATTTCAGATTCAAATTCCTACAGAAAGACATCACATCTTGGGCCAATATGTCTTCAGGAACCATGAAACCCAGTATGAAAGTAAGACCTTTATTCAAAACTGACAGATGGATGGGTGACAAAACAAAACCAGACAAATTTAAAACATTCACATTTGTGTTAACATTCAATTCTGCATTGCCATTTTCAATAGACCTTGTATATTGTGCATGCCTTCTGTGTTTGCGCCCCCCCACGCTGGTATCTGGGCCTAAAGCTATCAGTCCGGGTGTCCTTTTGGGGGATGGTGAGCCTGATACTGCCTGTACTCACTGTCAGTGCAGGATGAAATATCCTCCGTCGATGAACCAGTATCTGCACTCCGTTTCCTGAGAATGGAACGGGGTCTCTTCCTTTTCTGAGTTTTTGTGGGAAATTATGTAAATCTAACATGTTTACTGGTATAAGAAAAAGGATTCGCACTTTGGTAATCTGCTTGATCTCTTTGAAATTTCTGTATTTTCCTAGTCCTAAGTTGTTCTTCTAAGTTATGGAGGTCGGTTGCTACCTTATTCAGTTGTTTGTTAAAGAAGGATTCTCCTTCAAATGGTTTAGCCTCATCAGCCAATTTGGTGACTGCATTTATTTCCCTGTCAATTGCCCGATCATGGAATTTAGATAAAGCTTCAACAAAAGCCATAGTGGCCTGTTGTTGTATTGTAGACCATTGACTATTGGGTTCTTCATCAGCTTCCCCCACATGGGGTTGTATACATATTCTCAAACCTCTCGGAGTTATACCTTTGGCAATATACGCCTTAAACAATTTAGAGTGCCAAACATTTGATCTTAAAGATCTAAGATGTTTATGTAATTTTTCAAAGGTCATTGCACAAGTGGATTCAGGACCCAATTTGGTCATTTGTACTCATATTGTTGTGTGTAGAAGACCCAAGCCCAAATGTAGCTCAGTAGCTCTGCACTAAACATGGAGCTTCTCGTGTTTAATGCATTGCAGTTCTGCATTCAACACAAGTAGCTCTGTGTTTAGCGATTTTTGATTGGCCCGTATACCGGCATATGGGCCAATCAAAAATCGCTAAACATGGAGCTTC
The DNA here is from genome assembly GCF_019279795.1 of Protopterus annectens. Classification (NCBI taxonomy): domain Eukaryota; kingdom Metazoa; phylum Chordata; order Ceratodontiformes; family Protopteridae; genus Protopterus; species Protopterus annectens. Next base: position 1,341,997,974 of record NC_056732.1, read on the forward strand.
TCGTGTTTAATGCGGAACACAAGAAGCTCCATGTTTAGCAATTTTTGATTGGCCCGTATGCCAGGTATACAGGACAATCAAAAAAAAAAAAAAACAAAGCGGAGGCTGGCCGGGATTTAAACCGGCTGGGCAGGACTCGGGATCAGGCTGCTGATCTCGGGACAGCCCCGCCCAAATAGGGACGTCTGGCAACCCTGACTGTATAAGAGTAGCACTGAATTCAGAGATGGGGACAGTTGACATGATACCTGAGTCCATATAGGAAAATGAGAAAAACTGGGTTGATGATGATGATGATGATGACACAGTTTAGGTTTCAAGCTACAACAAATAATTTGCTTTTGATAGCTTTCTTATTGTCACTGTTAGAAAAGCTAATAGCTACAGATTTGCTCTAAACACAGTCTTTTGGAAGTAACTTAGTTCATGAATTTCTAATGGCCACGTCAGCCTGGATATACTACTAATGTATAAATGTCTGTATCTTTGACCGGTTTTATATTTTCCTTGAAAATGTTTAGGACAAGACACGTGGCTAATCAGCTACATACTGCACATAGCAATGAGTTCTAAACACAAGGAAATGAAAACATATATATGATAAACACGTCACTAGTGGCTCATTACCATGTCTCTGGTAAAGCCACACTGAGAAATACACCATTAGCAGCTCATTTCCACATCTTTGAATTGAACTCTGCCCTTTTGAAATGTGACCACATTAGTGTTTTCTGTAGCACAATATGCATCATGTTAGCAAATGCACCCCCTACATGTAAACACAAACACTTTCAGACACACACACACTCCTCTTCAAATCTTCACAAACAAGCTTCCCACACTCAGTTAAACTCATGTAAAAGTCACTCAAACATCACACCTACTATACTGCAAACACTCAGGCAACTACACACACACACTGACTAGGCATCCCTTGCTTAACCAAAGTAGTACACACACACACACAAACACACACACACACACACACACACACACACAAACAGACACACACACACACACACACACACACACACACACACACACCCTAAGTTTCTACTGCACTTATCTGCATCATAAGTATTCTCAGAGGACAGAATGTGTGGATACAGCCTGTCGATGATGTTCACATTTTCCCTGGAGTAAAATTTTACCTGTCTGAAGAAATCTTGAGCCATAGAAATATCTGGGTACAGCATATGGCTATCTAGCATTAACCACTCTCCTAAACTGCTGCACTAGCATGGGGGAACACATCAGGAAACTGGTCTAAGAACTGGAACCACTTACTGCAAAACAGAAACCTGCTAAGATAAGGCTTCCACACTGCAGTAAGTCTTTCTGAATTCAACCTCTCTCTTTCAAACAGTCTGGTCTGAACTTTTTTAGCAAAATGTTCAGGGAATTCTGTTAGGAGACTCTGCTACAAAAGGATAATGATAATAACATCATTAACAATAACATACTGTATTTATTTTGTGAATTCTGGTATAAAGACTTGTAGGATTCTTCTTCTTTCGGCATTTCCCGGTTAGGGGTCGCCACAGCGGATCACCTTATCCGCTCATGATTGGCAGTGGAGTTTTACAGTGCCGAGTTGCCAGCCTGGCACCCAACCTTCCACAGAAGGCACACACACACACACACACACACACACACACACACACACGCACACACATGCACACACACGCACACACACGCACACACTCACACACACACACTCACACACACACACTCACACACACTCACACACACTCACACCTAGGGCCAATTTTAGTGTGTCCAATCCACCTACAGTATGTCTTTGGGATGTGGGAGGAAACCAGAGCACCCGGAGGAAACCCACACAACCACAGGGAGGACATGCAGACTCCGCACAGAAGGCACCCCAGCCGGGGATCGAACCAGAGAACCTCTTGCTGTGAGGCTGCAATGCTAACCACTGCACCACCGTGGCCGCCCCATAAAGACTTGTAGGATAAACATCTTAATTACACAGATGGCACAATAGTTAAGATCTACACCTCCCATGCACAAGGTACAAAGTTAGATACTGACCTCCAGCCAATGCCTGTTTGGAGTTTGTATGTTCTCCTTTTGTCTATGTGGGGTTCCTTCATCCTTCAAAAAACATCCTGAATGTTTCCACCTCAAATTCAACCAAGAATGGAGCTGTGGGCAGCTACACAGACTCTAGATAGTGCCCTACAGGAGGAAGAGTTGCATAGACCAACTGCTTTAGGGATCTACTGTGGTGCACAGTATTCTCAAGACAGGAGAACATGAATCACAGACTGCACACCATGTCAGGGCTAGCCATTCCATGGTACAAATATATGATTCTAGGTGATTTGATCATGTTGACTAATGTTGCCAAATAGGTATGGGTATTTGCCGATGATAACTTGGTTGAGTACCCGACCTACTCCAGGGACCCATGCTAGTGGTGGGAGGGATGTACATGTCCCTGTTGGCCAGCGTATGCCCGCCATAAAGCCCGGCAGCCCTTGGTCAGTAACTATTGGCAGGCTGGAGTCTGGTTGTCCAGCTTGGATTACCTGGGATATCTCTGTTGAGTGAAAGCTGGATGTGAAACCAATGAACCTGCCAAACATGAACTAATTGCTGCACTCAATGTGTTCAATGACAGGACGGAGCTTAAAAGTGGATGATATGATGGTATGGAGGAGGCTGGACATCCTGTGTATCCAGGAGACAAAACGGAAGGGCAGTTTAGCAAAACCACTTGGCTTGGGATCCACAGTCTACTATTCAGTAGGAGGGCATGCTAGAAACGATGTGGGAATTGTGGTGAGGAAGAGGCTTCAGAAGACAGTGAGGGATGTCATCAGAATTAGTGGCAGACTTACGGCAATCAGTCTCCAGTATAATGATAGGGCAGTATTCATAATCTCAGCCTATGCCCCCACAGCAGGGTTGTGATAGCGAGGAAAAGAGTGCATTCAGACAGCAGTTGCACGGTCTACTAGATAAAGCAGGACAACCTGAACTGGCGCTGATAATGGGCGACCATAATGCACATAACGGGACAAACTGAATAGGATACAAGGACTGCCTTGGTCCACATGGGTTATGCAAAAGGAATAAAGAAGGAGTAGCCATTATAGACTTATGTTTGGCCAATGGCTTGATGGTGGCCAACCAGTGGTTCAGTAAGAGAAACAAGATCAAATATGAGAATGGCCAACATGCAACTTGGGTAGACTTCCTCCTAGTAAGGAAAGGCAATGGGGTGGAATTATGGATTGCAAGTCAACCCCAGTGAAACAGTCATCCTACAGTATAAACCATTGGTGGCCAGAATCAGTTGCAGGCAGAGTTCAGAGAAGGCTTTAAGATCAATAGAGATCAGGCTGAAGACCTGGAAGTTGACTGGAGAGAAAGCACAACAGTTCAAGGAATTACTCAGGGTTCTAGCACCTCAGGAAGAATAGGAAATAGATGGAGTTGAAGAATGGCAGCACCTCAAAACAGCATGTGTAAGGACTACAGAACAGATATGCAGCCAAGCCAGGTATGGAAATAAGGTACATAAGGAAAGCTGGTGGTGGAATGCAGAAGCCCAGGAAGTTATCAAAAGAAAGAAGGAAGAAGTGGGAGATAGAAAAGATAGACCAGGCTAGGAAGGATTGCTAGTTGGCTAAGAAAGAAGTTTCAATAACAAAGAACAAAGCTTCAAAGGTACTCTACCAGCTTCTGGAAAGTGACTCAGTAGAAGGCACAAAGAAACTGTATCAGACTGCAAGGCAAAGATAGAAAGATAAAGAAGACAGTGAGACACCTTTCATAAGGGATGCAAGCAACAGCAGCAACCTGCTCACCAGTCCACAGGACATCAAACGAAGATGAAAGGAGTACTTCTAGTAGCTTCTGAATGGGAAAAAAATCCCACAGAAGATGACTGCCCCAAACACAAGTCATGATGATAGAAGCCCATCATAGAAGTAAGAACGGAACTAAGGAAAATGAAGTGAGGGAAAGCAGCAGGCCCAGATGAGGTGATAGCAGATATGATAAAGCGGTTGGGTGAGATAGGGAAGAAATGGCTCCTGAGGGTACTCATAACAGTATGGAGAGAAAAGTGTATCCCCAATGATGGGAGAATAAGCATACTAGTACCAGTGTCCGAGAACAAAGGAGAAATTCACAACTATGGGCATCAAACTCCTGTCACATTGCATGAAAGTTCCCGAAGTGGGTGACTGATAAATGAATATGCAGAGTAGTATAAAATAAGATGGGAGATGAGCAGTTTGGATTCAGATAAGGATGCAGCACAACTGACCAAATGTTTGCTGTGAGACAGACAACTGAGAAGAAACTAGAAATGAGGAAAGACTCCAACTGGGTATTCCTAGTCTTGGAGAAACGCTATGGCAAGGGCCCAAAAAAGTTGATTCGGGCAGTCCTATGGTGCTTCGAAGTCCAATAAACATTGGTAGAATTAGTCCAAGTTATTTACAAGGACCCAATGACTCAAGTACGAACAGTGTTCAGTCATACAGAGGGCTTCCCAGGGGAATGGGTGTGCATCAGTGCTCAGCTGTGAGCCAGCCACAGTTCATACTGATGATAGATTACATTAGCAAACAGGTTGGAGTGACAGATCAACAAAGCTGCTGTATTCAGACGATGTGGCATGATTGGCAGAGTCAGAGTAAGAACTTCAGGAAAAGACAGAGGAATGGAATGGAATGCAGAACTGGATACACAAAGACACATAGACAAATCTGAGTACAGATAATACCATTGTACTGGCAGCAAATGAGGGAAATCAGAAGAAGCTGCAAACTGAGATAGAAAGGAAAATAGTGGAACAGGTTAACAGATCAAGTATATGGGAGAGGTGGTGGTGAAGAAGGGAAGTCAAACCTAGAATCAGAGGGTTGCAGCCAACTGGTATTGAGTGTCAGATGCAGTATATGACAGCAGAATGTCAAAGAAGATAAAAAGTAAGGTGCATGAAATAGTGGTGCAACCAGTACTACTGTATGGTACAGAAACCCAGGCAGTAAAGGCAGAGCAATTCAGAAGTGCTCTTGATGGGTGGTAGGATGCATGCTGTGGGACAGATGAGGATTCATCACCTTAAAAAGAGGTTATAAACCAAACCTGCATATTAACAGAAATATACTGAAGTTACTGCAATGATGTGGCAAGTCTGCATTTGGAGCATTCATATCAGAGGGAAAGCTATTCCTGGGGTTTTCTAACAACTTGAAACAAAAAATGAAGTAAAGAGACTCCACATGGAAACAGGACTCTCTAACTACAGTCTGCATCAAGAATTCCTAAGCCCTAAGAAATACTGCCAAATCTCTCTATCTAAGACAAAGAAAAAAATGCTTTCTTTTCCTAGCCAGAACCATCTGTAAAGAAAATAAAATAACCCAGAATAAATACTAGAAATTCCACCTCCAGCACTACTAGCAAACACCAAATTATACAACGACCCCCGCATTAATATTCAAAAACATGCACGTTGCTTGGTCAGTGAGCACGTTGTAAATCAGAGTTATAGTAATGGAAAAAGGTCCGGTCGCATGGACTTTTTCCATTACTATGACTCTTTTTTTTTACAGCAACGGAGAAAGTTGCTTCACACTGTCTCGCTATGTTAAACTCCTTTAACAGAGCGAGACAATTTGTAAAAGCAACGGAGATCTTGCTCCGGTTTTTCCCTTCTCAGGGAGTTAAAGTTAAAAGCAAACACAACATAATCCCTTTTATAATGTCAGTCACACTTTTGACCAATCAAAATTCAAACATAAATTTGATATAAGTAAACCCAGCATCCATATTGTGAATATACCTCTTATTTCTATATGGCTTACCACATCTAATGTATATATATCAAATAATAGTATATAAACTTTTAGTATGACTCACCATAACTTCAGATGTTTGGATCCATCTCCTAATTCTGAATGATGGGTTCGAGCCGATCCTCGGCTCCGACTACAGCTTATGCCAAAGAGAAGTCTCTTATTGGCTGAGCTTACTATATCCCAGGATGCACCACCAACAGTCCCCAGATCTAGTTTGTCCGGGTCATGCACCATGCATACCCTGCTTATATAACATCGCAGATGAAACAAGATAAAACAGTGGAGCTCAAAACCGTTCTATCTCTTCTGATCTGCAAGGCAGGGGAAGGAGGGTGGGTATCAGAATGTAGGCAGATGGATCCAAACATCTGAAGTTATGGTGAGTACATAACTAAAAGATGTTATGTGATCCTATCTAGCCTACATTCTGAATGATGGGACAGCGTCCTAGCACCTGAATCCTGGGTGGCTCACTGGAAAACACTCCTGAGTACCGTGGAACCAAATGAAGCTCCCTTTAGATGCCACATCCAATTTGTAGTGGGAAATGAAAGTGTGCGGGTTGGACCAGTAGCCGCAGGAATTTCCGAAATAGCGAGCTTGAATGAAAAGCTATAGAAGTAGCCATAGCTCTGGTAGAATGAGCTTTGATAGATGATGAAGTTGCTTATTTGAAGAAGAATAGGCCTGAGTTATGCAATCTCTGATCCATTTTGAGATTGTAGCTTTGTGATGGTTTGGCCCAATTTATTATCTGAGAAGGACACAAACAACTGGTCTGACTTAGAATTGCTGAGTCCTGTCTAAATAGAAGCGTAATTGCCTGTGAACATCCAATTTATGGAGAGTGTATTCTGCTTCATTAGAGAATTTTGGAAAGAAAACTGGTAGTTCTAGAGATTGTTGAAGACAGAAACTAGAGCAGACCTTTGGAACAAAGGATGGATTAGGCCTAAGTGATACTCTATCCTTGTGGAAAATCAAGTACGGTGGTTTAATAGACAGGGCTTGAAGCTCTGAGACTCTTCTTGCAGAGTAATAGCCACTAAGAATGCAGTTTTCCAAGACAGATATTTTAACTCATGTAAGCCGGTTCAAAGGGGGATGTTAATGGAAGCACCAAATCAAGATCCCCGGAGGTGCAGGATGAAAAACTGGTGGTCTTAACAGACTGCACCTTTAATGAATGTTTTGCATAGTCTGCTGCTCACCAACGCAGGCTCCCTGGATTCATGGAATTTAGCGATAGCAGCTAGTTGAACTTTAATAGTTGAGACAGAAGATCCCTGATTAAACAGGGATGTTAAGAATTTCAAAACCTCTGGGACAGGAGCAGTGATAGGGTCTAAGCCCTTGAGTTGAGCCCAGATAGCAAACCTCTTCCACTTACTGAGGTACAATTTGTTAGTGGTGGGTTTGTGGGCAATATAAAATGTGAACAACTTCCGGGTCTAGTGTGTGACTTCTAACTAAGGTTGGAAGTGGAGGAGCCAAGCTGTCAATTTCAGAGATTGAAGGGACTGATGCCAATGTCCCGACTGATGGATTAGCAAATCCGGATCAGGTCTAAGGTCCACGGATCTCCACTGCATGCTTTTTAGGTAAGGAAACCATATCTGACGAGGCCAGTATGGGGCAATCAGAATCATTGAAGACCCTAGTTGAGAAGCTTTTGAATAACTTTGGGAAGGAGTGGAACTGGAGGAAAGGCATAAAGTAGCCCTGTTGGCCAAGGTTGTGCTAGAGCATCCATGGCTGGTACTTCCTGATGTGGAATCAAGGAGAAGAACCTTTGCCACTTGGTGTTTTGTGGAGTCGCAAATAGGTGCAGCAGGCCCCATCTCTTGAAAACCTGGGCTGCTACGTGTTTAGAGACCATTTGTGAGGAGAGAGAATTGTCCTGCTTAATTTGTCCAATATATTTGACTTTCCGGATGTGGGTCGCTACCAAGAAGCGGTTGGTAGCTACAGCCCATTCCCACACTCTCATGGCCTCTCTGCAAAGGGTAAGATCTGGTCCCTCCTTGTTTGTTCAGATACCAAACCACCGACATGTTGTGTGTGTGGATGGCGATGATGCCCTGAGGAAGAAACTTGTGTAAGGCCTGTAGGGATAGAAGTACAGCCCTCATTTCCAACTCGTTGATGTGGAGAAGAGCGTCCGAAGCCAGGAGCCCTGAACTAGCCTGCCCAGACAATGCCCCCACCCTATCTGGGAGGCATCTGTCGTCAGGGTAACCGCTGGAGGGAGAACAAAGGTTTGCCCTGATCTAAGTTGGAGTCTGAAACCACCAGAGGTCCCTTTGCATATTTCCGTAATCATGATGTGATGATTGAGGGGGATCTTGAAAGGACCATTGAGTTGATAAGAGCCACTGAAGAATCCTCATGTGTAACCTTGCTAGAGGAACTAAAAGTCCGTGGCAGACATTGAGCCTAGAACCTGTAGGACCATCCTGGCTGGGGCTTTGGATCTCGAGATCAGAGCTTGAACTTGGCCCTGTAAAGTTGGATCCTGTCGGCGGAAGAAAGACACATCAATCTTGAGTCTATCTCTGCTCCTATAAACTTTATGCTGAGAGGGCAGCAAGACAGACTTTGACCAATTGAATGTAATCCCCAGGGAAACACCCAGGAGATGGTGGCTTTGAGGTTGTCCATAAGTAGATGCCTGGTGGTGGCAGTCAGGAGCCAGTCGTCAGATAGGGAAACACTTGGAATCCAAGGCTCCTCAGGTGAGCCGTCACTACTGCCAAACACTTGGTGAACACCCTGGGGGCTGTGGTGAGACCAAAGGGCAGAGCACAAAATTGGTAATGACTGGCTCCCAGGCTGAAGCGCAGATACCTCCTGGACGCCTGATGTATCGGTATGTGATAATAGCGTCCTTGAGGTCTATGGAGCACATCCAAACATCCTTCTCCAACAAGGGAGAATGGATTGAACGTGACCATTCGAATTTGGATTTCGTACGGATAGGTTCAGTCTGCTGAGATCCAATATTGGTCTCAGGTCCCCTGTCTTTTGGCACTAAAAGGACCTGGAGTAATTTCCTCATTCGATCTGGGCTGTGGGGACCGGTTGGACGACTCCTTTTTCTAGCAGCTTTGAAGATTCTCTGGCTGCTATTTCCCTTTGAGTGGGTGGTGGGTCCGGGATTTCTTGGATGGAGGATGAGTATTTGAATGGGATGAAGTATCCTCCGCCAATTATCCGAAGCACCCATTTGTCCTGAGTGATTCACTCCTAGGCTATTAGGTCCTTGCGAAAACGACACCCGACTGGCTCGAGCAGCACAGCCGGGCAATCCCTCATGTGTGGGGAGGCTGAAGGGGGAAAGGACTCGGTCCCCAAAATTGCGGGGCCCTCCCCCCTCTGGGGGCGCCCCCTGAAAAATTTCCCGCCTCTGCCTCTGGGGGAATCTTCCTGCTGTTGGGAGAAAAATTTAGTTTTCCCGAACCACATTTTCCTCCTTTGGCCTTGGGGAAAGGGCCCAAAGGGAGTGGAATAAGGGGCCCCCTCCCAGGTTTTTCCCTCTTGCTCACAGCGGTAAGGGTGTCTTTCACCTTGGGTCCAAACAATGAGGACCCATCAAAGGGAGCGTCGGCAAGGAAGACTTGAAGGCCTCCGAACTGACACAAGGGGAGCCAGGCTTGTCTCGGAGAGCCTGTGCCTCCCTTACCGTTATAGGATATGAGCCTCATGGACAAAGTTAGCAATTGACGAGGATAGCCAACTGAGAGCTAACGGACTGGGCTAGCTGCTCAGGTAGGTTACCGAGAGGAGTCTGACAACTCCTTGACCAGATCCCTCTGAAGCCTGTAAAATGTGCCAAATAATTCAGAGACCTTAAGGAAAAGGGCCCGCTGAAGTCAGGGTCGTTTCCCCGACCTATCCATACTCCTAGACTCCTTATTAGGAGGATGGATGGCGTTGAAGCCTCTGCCGTCCTGCTGTGTAGCAGATGCCACCACCATGGCATCTCCAGCCACGCCTTTAGTAAGGAACCCCTCCCCGGGGGGAGCAGATAAGAATTTGTTGGACGAGAAGGGACTGGTTCCACAGTATCCGGTTTCCCCCCGACAAACTAAATCCAGAAGCTCGGGGGAGAACCCAGGAGGCGGAGGGAGCCCCAAAGGCCTTGAGGAGCACTGTTTCCCCGGCAGAGGGGTTTGGACATCCACCCCCTCGTTGTTTGAGGATCTCTAAGATGTCTGCAAAGGAGACATCATCAGAGGACGATTTAGGGACCCTCTGCATCATCCATATCCGTGCCCGAGGGATAGACTGGGGGAGCCCACGTGCTTCCTCTTCGATCTCTTCCTTGGGGGTTCCTCTGGAGACTCAAAACCCTCAGGAAAAGGGAACCCCAATGGGGTAACCTCAGGCCTCGGGCCCCTGGCCCAGACAGGGAACTCCAAAGACCCAGTCTCCACGCCCAGGAAGGTGCTGGTAAAACGGAGAGATGGCAAGAGGATTTGGCCAAGGCACTCCTCATGGCTCTGAAAGCGGACCTAAAACCTGGGAGCGTCCAGTCTCCCGGGGCCCTGATAGTAAGGAAGTCCCGGGCCCCAGGGAGGCTCGAACCAAAACATCGGTCCCAAACATCACCCCGGGTCCAGCCGAAGAAGTCCCGTACCCAAAATCGGACCCGAGGGGGGTTGGAGTAAGGGTCGGAGGGCCCTGAGATCTCCACCGGCTCCAAGCACCTGCTCCCGGGCCAAGCAGTCGGAGGAGGAATAGCAATGGGATGGGTCATCCCTCGGCTGCCAACTGGGTCGGAGCCAAAAAAATTTTTTGGGAAAACTGGGGACTGGAAAAGTCTTTGGAGCACCCTGTCTATATCAGAATGACATTCTCGACCGAGAGGAAACAGAACGGGTTCGAAGACCTCTCCCCCGGGCCCCCAAAGGGGCTAGGGGACCCCCCCGGGGGCTCGATGAGCGCCCAGGAAACACACACCAGATTCCATCGGGGCGAGGTAGACGGCCCAGGAGGGAATGTCTGAGCGGGGGCCCTTTCGGCTCCGAGCAGTGGAGCCCGAAGGTGACCCGCCCACCCCTCGGCTCCCGGCCGAGTGATGCTGGAGGCATCGAGGCGACCCGGCCCAAGTCTTTGGAGCCAAGGAGAGGCCTGCCTAGGTCTCTTGGCAGTCGGATCCGGGACTGGTCGGAGCCAAACCCTTTCTTTTGGCAGGAGTCGGAGGGGAAAACAAGGCTTCTTCAAAAAAGGGGTTTTAAACAACCCTTTAAGAATTAATTTATTTTTTCCCCTCCTGGAGGACCCTAGAGGAAAAAGGGGACATACCCACATGACTCCTGCAAGTGCTTGCCCCCAAACAATAAAAACAAAATAGATGGTCATCAGTAACAGACATCTTAAAAGCACACTTAGTACATTTTTAAAGCCCAAGGCCTAGGGGGTTGAGACATAATGTTAGCAATTCCTGACAGGAAATTTAACCACTGTAGAATCGGTTAGACAAAAAAAGGCTTACAGAAACTGTGTAAACACAACCTTAGGTGTAAAACCGGGAAATTTAACACAGTAAAAGTTCAGTTATAGAGTTTAACCTAAAAGGCCCTGGATTGAAAGGGGAAAAAAAACTCTACCCAATCACACAAAAGTCCAGTACTCAATCGAACACAGCAATAGCAATAGCAAAACAATAGCCGTTAAAACGGGTTTTTTGAGATATAACACAAAACTGACAGAAAAAGTAGTAATAAAGCTACTCCCCCGCCAGCTCGAGACCACGCCCCTTTCAGTTAAGCGGCAAACGAGATCTGGGGACTGTTGGTGGTGCATCCTGGGATATAGTAAGCTCAGCCAATAAGAGACTTCTTTTGGCATGCGTGGAGCCGAGGGATCGGGCCAACCCATCATTCAGAATGTAAGATAGGAAAAAACACAAAAAAACAAAAAAAAACAAAAAAAAAAAAAAAAAAATTATACAAAAAAAAAAAATAAATTTTTTAAAAAAAAAAAAACAAAAAATAAAGAACTGTCGGTGCTGACCCACCCCCGGCTCCAACGCTGCTCGGCTCCGAATGCTCCGAACCCAGGTAGCGGGTCGGAGAAGGAGCAATAGGATGGAAAAAAGGTGTCGATCTCCCCCCCGAAGGGGGGGGGGGGAGGCAAGAGCACTCCCATCTGCAGCTGGGCCTGGATGAACCTTCGCATCATCCGGTCCAAGTCTGCATAGGACATACTAAATGTCGATCTCGAGGAGGTCACCGAGGCAGGCCTGGAATGCCGCCTCGATGACCTCGATGGAGATCGGGCCACCTCCTCCTTGGGCCCTGGGGAGAAACAAGGGGATCGGAGCCGAGGAGGAGGAGACCTAGAAGCAGTGGAGGGAGAAGCCCACTTAGCTGGCGGGGCCGAAACGGAGGTCTTGGCCCGCCGCTTGTGGTGCTTCTCCCTCCATTTCTCCCTCCTGGCCTCCCTGTCCTCCGACACTTTAGTGGGAGTTTGAGTCCCGGACGAGGAAGGGGGGCAGGAATGGCAGCAACCACAGCCTGTGGTGGAGCCACGGGAGCAGCGGAGGCCGGAGCCGAGTCCGGGGGTAAAAGTCCAGCCAGGACCAGCTTCGACCTCCGCTCTTTCAGTGCCCTGGGGTTGAACGCTGCACAAATGGTACAGCCTGAGGTGAGGTGCTCAACAACCAAACACACCAAACCTCTCACGTGGAGCGATGCACGGCCAACCAAACTACGCAAATCACACAACGGCCAGCAAGTACTGTTCCAAAACCATTTTATTGACAATTGCACAAAGGATATAAAAATATATCCTGCTCCAAACCGGTTTCGGTTCCCCTTCTTCAGTGGAGCTGAAAAATATGAAAGAGCCAAACACAACATCTGATTCCCTTTTATAATGTCAGTCAACACTTTTGACCAATCAAAATTCAAACATAAATTCTTGATATTAAGTAAACCCAGCATCCATATTGTGAATATACCTCAGTATTATTTAAACTAATATGGGCTTACCACAATGCCCTACATGTATATATATCAAATAATATGTATATAAACTTTTAGTTATGTACTCACCATAACTTCAGATGTTTGGAATCCATCTCGCCTACATTCTGAATGATGGGTTCGGAGCCGATCCCTCGGCTCCGACTCGGCACGCTTATGCCAAAGAGCGAAGTCTCTTATTGGCTGAGCTTACTATATCCCAGGATGCACCACCAACAGTCCCCCAGATCTAGTTTGTCCGCATACATGCACACATGCATACCCTGCTTATATAACATCGTCAGATGAAACAAGATAAAAACAGTGGAGCTCAAAACCGTTCTATCTCTTCTGATCTGCAAGGCAGGGGAAGGAGGGTGGGTATCAGGAATGTAGGCGAGATGGATTCCAAACATCTGAAGTTATGGTGAGTACATAACTAAAAGATGTTATGTGATCCTATCTCGCCTACATTCTGAATGATGGGACAGCGTCCCTAGCACCTGAATCCTGGGTGGCTCACTGGAAAACACTCCTGAGTACCGTGGAACCAAATGAAGCTCGTCCTTTAGATGCCACATCCAATTTGTAGTGGGAAATGAAAGTGTGCGGGTTGGACCAGGTAGCCGCAGCACAAATTTCCGAAATAGCGAGCTTAGAATGAAAAGCTATAGAAGTAGCCATAGCTCTGGTAGAATGAGCTTTGATAGATGATGCGAGTTGCTTATTTGAAGAAGAATAGGCCTGAGTTATGCAATCTCTGATCCATTTTGAGATTGTAGCTTTTGTGATGGTTTGGCCCAATTTATTATCTGAGAAGGACACAAACAACTGGTCTGACTTACGAAGTTGCTGAGTCCTGTCTAAATAGAAGCGTAATTGCCTGTGAACATCCAATTTATGGAGAGTGTATTCTGCTTCATTAGAGAATTTCGGAAAGAAAACTGGTAGTTCTAGAGATTGTTGAAGACAGAAACTAGAGCAGACCTTTGGAACAAAGGATGGATTAGGCCTGAGTGATACTCTATCTTTGTGGAAAATCAAATACGGTGGTTTAATAGACAGGGCTTGAAGCTCTGAGACTCTTCTTGCCGAAGTAATAGCCACTAAGAATGCGTTTTCCAAGACAGATATTTTAACTCGCATGTAGCAGCCGGTTCAAAAGGGGGGGATGTTAATGCGTGAAGCACCAAATCAAGATCCCACGGAGGTGCAGGATGAAAAACTGGTGGTCTTAACAGACTCGCACCTTTAATGAATGTTTGCATAGTCTGCTGCTCATCAAAGGAGGATCCGTGGATTCATGGAACTTAGAGATAGCAGCTAGTTGAACTTTAATAGTTGAGACAGAAGATCCCTGATTAAACAGGGATGTTAAGAATTTCAAAACCTCTGGGACAGGAGCAGTGATAGGGTCTAAGCCCTTGAGTTGAGCCCAGATAGCAAACCTCTTCCACTTACTGAGGTACAATTTGTTAGTGGTGGGTTTGTGGGCGAATATAAAATGTGAACAACTTCGGGTCTAGTGTGTGACTTCTAACTAAGGTTGGAAGTGGAGGAGCCAAGCTGTCAATTTCAGAGATTGAAGGGACTGATGCCAATGTCCCGACTGATGGATTAGCAAATCCGGGATCAGGTCTAAGGTCCACGGATCGTCCACTGCATGCTTTTTAGGTAAGGAAACCATATCTGACGAGGCCAGTATGGGGCAATCAGAATCATTGAAGACCCTAGTTGAGAAGCTTTTGAATAACTTTGGGAAGGAGTGGTATTGGAGGAAAGGCATAAAGTAGCCCTGTTGGCCAAGGTTGTGCTAGAGCATCCATGGCTGGTACTTCCTGATGTGGAATCAAGGAGAAGAACCTTTGGCACTTGGTGTTTTGTGGAGTTGCAAATAGGTGGCAGCATGGCGTCCCCCATCTCTTGAAAACCTGGGCTGCTACTGTGCGGTTTAGAGACCATTTGTGAGGAGAGAGAATTGTCCTGCTTAATTTGTCCGCCAATATATTTGACTTTCCCGGGATGTGGGTCGCTACCAAGAAGCGGTTGGTAGCTACAGCCCATTCCCACACTCTCATGGCCTCTCTGCAAAGGGGATACGATCTGGTCCCTCCTTGTTTGTTCAGATACCAAACCACCGACATGTTATCTGTGTGGATGGCGATGATGCCCTGAGGAAGAAACTTGTGTAAGGCCTGTAGGGATAGAAGTACAGCCCTCATTTCCAACACGTTGATGTGGAGAAGAGCTTCGTCCGGAAGCCAGGAGCCCTGAACTAGCCTGCCCAGACAATGCCCCCCCCCTATCTGGGAGGCATCTGTCGTCAGGGTAACCGCTGGAGGGGGGAGAACAAAAGGTTTGCCCTGATCTAAGTTGGAAGTCTGAAGCCACCAGCGCAGGTCCCTTTTGCATATTTCCGTAATCATGATGTGATGATTGAGGGGGAGATCTTGAAAGGACCATTGAGTTGATAAGAGCCACTGAAGAATCCTCATGTGTAACCTTGCTAGAGGAACTAAAAGTACCGTGGCAGACATTGAGCCTAGAACCTGTAGGACCATCCTGGCTGGGGCTTTGGATCTCGAGATCAGAGCTTGAACTTGGCCCTGTAAGGTTCGGATCCTGTCGGCCGGAAGAAAGACACGCATCAATCTTGAGTCTATCTCTGCTCCTATAAACTTTATGCTGAGAGGGCAGCAAGACAGACTTTGACCAATTGAATGTAATCCCCAGGGAAACACCCAGGGAGATGGTGGCTTTGAGGTTGTCCATAAGTAGATGCCTGGTGGTGGCAGTCAGGAGCCAGTCGTCGAGATAGGGAAACACTTGGAATCCAAGGCTCCTCAGGTGAGCCGTCACTACTGCCAAACACTTGGTGAACACCCTGGGGCTGTGGTGAGACCAAAGGGCAGAGCACAAAATTGGTAATGACTGGCTCCCAGGCTGAAGCGCAGATACCTCCTGGACGCCTGATGTATCGGTATGTGATAATAGGCGTCCTTGAGGTCTATGGAGCACATCCAAACATCCTTCTCCAACAACGGGAGAATGGATTGCAACGTGACCATTCGAATTTGGATTTCGTACGGATAGGTTCAGTCTGCTGAGATCCAATATTGGTCTCAGGTCCCCTGTCTTTTGGCACTAAAAGAACCTGGAGTAATTTCCTGATCCGATTTGGTCTGTGGGGACCGGTTGGATGACTCCTTTTTGTAGCAGCTTTGAAGCTTCTGCGGCTGCTATTTCCCTTTGACTGGGTGGTGGGTCCGGGATTCTCTTGGATGGAGGGGGTGAGTATTTGAATGGGATGGTGTAACCTCCGGCAATTATCCGAAGCACCCATCTGTCCTGAGTGATTGACTCCCAGGCTTTTAGGTGCTTGGCAACGACACCCGACTGGCTCGGAGCAGCACAGCCGGGCAATCCCTCATGTCGTGTGGGAGGCTGAAGAGCCACGAAAGGACTCGCGGTCTCCAGAATTGCGGGGCCCTCTGCCGCCTCTGGGACGGCGTCTCCTGAAAAATTTCCCGCCTCTGCCTCTGGACGGGAATCTTCCTGCTGTTGGGAGAAAAACTTGCGAGATTTCGAACCACATTTTCCCCCCTCCTTTGGCCTTGGGGTAAGGCCGAAAGGGAGTGGAATAACGGGCCCCTACGGCAGATAACGTTTTTCCCTCTTGCTCACAGCGGGTAAGGGTGTCTTTCACCTTGGGTCCAAACAATGAGGACCCATCAAAGGGAGCGTCGGCGAAGGAAGACTTGAAGGCCTCCGAACTGACACAAGCGGAGCCAGGCTTGTCTCACGAGCCACGCCTGTGCCTGCCGCTCTACCCTTCGGCCCCGGCGCATAGGATATGAGCCTCATGGACGAGTTAGCAATTGACGTCAGGATAGCCAACTGAGAGCTAACGGACTGGGCTAGCTGCTCAGGTAGGTTACCCGAGAAGGAGTCTGACAACTCCTTGACCAGATCCCTCTGAAGCCTAGTAAAATGTGCCAAATAATTCAGAGACCTTAAGGTAAAGGCCGCTGAAGTCAGGGTGCGCTTCCCGTACCTATCCATACTCCTAGACTCCTTATTAGGAGGATGGATGGACGTTGAAGCCTCTGCCACGTCCTGCTGTGTAGCAGATGCCACCACCATGGCATCTACAGCCACGCCTTTAGTAAGGAACTCCTTCTCGGGGGGAGCAGATAAGAATTTTTTGGACGAGAAGGGACTGGTTCCACAGTATCCGGGTGTTCCCACGCCCTTGGACAAACTAAATCCAGAAGCTCGTCGAAGGCGGAGATACCCAGGAGGCGGAGGGCTGAGCCCCAAAGGCCTTGAGGAGCACTGATTCGTCCGCAGAGGGGGGTTTGGACATCCAGCCGCCTCGTTGTTTGAGGATCTCTAAGATGTCTGCAAAGGAGACATCATCAGAGGACGACTTAGGGACCCCTGCATCATCCATATCCGTGTCCGATGTGATAGACTCGGGGAGTCCACGTGCTTCCTCTTGCACGATCTCTTCCTTGGGGGTTCCTCTGGAGATGACTCGAAACCCTCAGGAAGGGAACCCCAATGGGGGTAACCTCAGGCCTCGGGCTCCGCTGGCCACAGACAGGGAACTACCAAAGACCCAGTCTCCACGCCCAGGGAAGTTGCTGGTAAAAGCGGAGAGATGGCCGAAGAGGATTCGCCCAAGGCACTCCACATGGCTCTGAAAGCGGACCTCAGAATCCTGGGGCGTCCAGTCTCCGGGCCATGATAGTAGACGGAAGTCCCGCCGAAGCACCGAGAGGAGGCTCGGAACCGAAAGCATCGGTCCCGAAACATCACCCTCGGGTCCAGCCGAAGAAGTCCGCGTACCAAACTCGGACCCGAGGGCCCGGGTTGGAGTAAGGGTCGGAGCCGACCCTGAGATCTCCACCGGCTCCAAGAGCACCTGCTCACGGAGCCGAAGCAGTCGGAGGAGGAATAGCAATGGGATGGGTCATGGCCATCGGCTCCGAAGCCAACTGGGTCGAGCGAAACAAATTTTTGGAAGACTGGGGACTGGAAAAGTCTTTGGAGCACCCTGTCTATATCAGAATCCGACATTCTCAAGACCGAGAGGAAACAGAACGGGTTCGAAGACCTCTCCTCGGCCCCAAGGGACTAGGGGACTGGCTCGGCGACTCGATGAGAATCGGCGCCGAGGAAACACACACCAGATTCCATCGGTGCCGAGGTAGACCGGCGCCGAGGAGGAAGTGTCTGAGCGGGTGACCCTTGTCGGCTCCGAGCAGTGGAGCCGACCAAGGTGACCCGCCTCTCGCTGCCCCAGCAATCGGCCCCGCAGTCCGAGGAGTCGATGCTGGACGCACCGAGGCAGACCGTTCGACCTCGGCTCCGAAGTCTTTGGAGGCGAAGGAGAGGCCTGCCGAGGTCTGTTGGCAGTCGGATCCGACGGACTGGTCGGAGCGGAAGCCCTTTTCTTTTGGCAGGAGTCGGAGCGGAAGACAAGGCTTCTTCAAAAGAGGGTTTAATCAACCCTTTAAGAATTAATTTATTTTTCCTCTCCTGGAGGACCCTAGAGGAAAAAGCGTGACATACGCTACATGACTCCTGCAAGTGCTTAGCCCCTAAACAATAAACACAAAGTAGATGGTCATCAGTAACAGACATCTTAAAAGCACACTTAGTACATTTTTTAAAGCCCGAAGGCCTAGGGGCTTGAGACATAATGTTAGCAATTCCTGACAGGAAATTTAACCACTGTAGAATCGGTTAGACAGAAAACCAAGAGGCTTACAGAAACTGTGTAAACACAACCTTAGGTGTACAAACCGTGAACTTTAACACAGTAAAAAGTTCAGTTATAGAGTTTAACCTAAAAGGCCCTGGATTGAAAGGGGCGCCAAAACAAACTCTACCCAATCACACACAATAAGTCCAGTACTCAATCGAACACAGCAATAGCAATAGCAAAAGCAATAGCCGTTAAAACGGCTTTTGTGAGATATAAGCACAAAAACTGACAGAAAAAGTAGTAATAAAAGCTACTCAGCCCAGCCAGCTCGAGACCACGTCCTTGCAGTTAAGCGGCAAACGAGATCTGGGGGACTGTTGGTGGTGCATCCTGGGATATAGTAAGCTCAGCCAATAAGAGACTTCGCTCTTTGGCATAAGCGTGCCGAGTCGGAGCCGAGGGATCGGCTCCGAACCCATCATTCAGAATGTAGGCGAGATAGGATCACATAACATCATAAATTATACATAAAATAAATGAATCAATAAAAAAAATAAAAAAATAAAAATAGAATAAAATATACAGAAATACACAAAAATATTTTCACATTGTCAAACAAAATATAAATGTGTAGAACAAATTATTTCATAAATAATATAATACTTTATAAATATTTCATTGATAAGTTGTAATATAATAATCTATGTTATATAGAGTAAATCCATCATAATAATACATAGATATATATCTCAAGAAATGTATTATAGGTGATCATTAATACCTGGCGGGAATAATGCACCCAAATGTATGATCCAATATTTCTCCTTTTCTGTCAATATATTATCCCAGCCTTGTTGATGACTCCTATCACCAACAATCCTGTCAATAATAGTGAACTTGAATTTTGCCGTGGGATGTTTCATAGTGTGTAGATAGAGGGCATTAGTTGATTTTTTATTTTTAATGTTACTTCTATGTTCCCCAATTCTGATTCTAAGAGGCCTAGAAGTCTTTCCCACATAAAATGCAGAGCATTGACAAATGGCAAGATATATCACCCAACTCATCGAGCAATTACCAAAAAATTTTAAATCATAAACTTTGCTGGTATTGGCACTACTAAATGATTTAGTTTTATTAATATCCAAACAAGACATACAATGTCCACAAGGATAGGTGCCAATCAATTCTTTGCCCATAATGGTGAGCTGTTTATACCTTGCCCCTCCACTGCTATGATGTTTGAAGTGTGAAAACATAGAGCCTAAAGTTTTGCCCTTTCTATAAGAAAATTGGCAACGTGTCCCCAGATGTTGTCTAAGAATGTCATTGGCCATCAAGATATTCCAATTTCTCTCTATCACTCCTCTAATAACTTGATTATTCCTGCCATAGGTAGTGACCAATCTCATAACTTCATCCCCTTTTTTATCTTGTTGATGATCTTTATATTGTATGAGTTGGTCCCTAGTTTTATTGTCTGACATATATTTGGCAGATTTGATATCAAACACAGCATACCCTCTATCATGGAATCTATTCATAAGATCCAAACTGGCTATCTCATAGTCTTCATGACTGGAATTAATTCTTTTGATACGACAGAATTGAGATTTTGGGATGTTCCGGACAGTGTGGCGGGGATGCATGCTTGAGGCATGTAGCAGTGTATTATATTCGGGATATTTCCTATATATTTTAGTACCTAGTGTGTCATCTGGCTTCCTGTATACACTGACATCCAAGAATTCAATATTGGACCTACTACTATTAATAGTAAATTCAATGCCCCATGGGTTACTATTAAGGTAGTCCACAAATTCTTTGAGATATTCGATCCGCCACACCATCCAACAATCATCAAGATATCTGCCAGATATCTATTTCTCGATGTAAATATTGTGAGATGTATCATAAATTAAGTATTCTTCTAAATACGCCATGAATAGATCTGCGTATATGGGTGCAAAAGATGCACCCATAGCAGTGCCTTGTAACTGCCAATAGCAGTCACCTTGAAAGAAGAATACATTTTTGTTCAAAACATACTCACACATACAGATCAAAAGTGTATTAAATCCAGGCCGATATAGATTGGATTTCTCAAGCCAATATTGTAATGCTTGAAGACCCGCCCAATGGGGAATACTCGTGTATAAGGATCTTACATCCAAAGTACAGAGTAGCCAGTCTGGTTCAAGTTCCATCTCTGCTATGATTTGTAAAAACTGTGTAGTATCTTTAATCCTAGCTCTTACCTGAGTTAACAAAGGTTTTAAATATTCAGTCAAAAAAACTGAAAGTGGTTCCGTCAAAGAACCATGACCAGACACAATAGGACGGCCAGGTGGGGAAGTCAGGGATTTATGGATTTTAGGCAATAGATAAAGTATCTGTTTATTAGGATCATGAACTGTCAAAGGTTTAACAATGGTGTTGGACAGAATACCATTTTCAACTGCACTACTCAGGAACTCATCAATTTCCTTTTTAAAAGTAGTGGTAGGATCAATGTCCATTTTCCTATAACATTTTTGATCTGATAATTGTCTTAATCCTTCCTGTATATAATAATCTATATCCAAAACCACTACTGCCCCACCTTTATCTGCCCTGACAATAGCTATGTCATTGTTATTTTTTAATTCCTCAAGTGCCTGTCTTTCAGTGTGCTGAATATTGTCTGGCAAAATATTAAAGCCATATGGCGGAAAATGTAAATCCCTAAGTACTGCCTGTTGAAAGGCTGTGACATGCATATTAGCAGGAGGTTGAAAGGTAGATTTGAGAAACCTAAATTCAGTAGATCTTTGAGCTATATTATTTGTCTGATCTGAAAAGAATATCTTAAGGTTTAGACGGCAAAATTCCAAAATATCTTTTACAGTTTGATATTGATCACAAAAAAATCCGGGTACAAACCCTAAACCTTTATTCAATATTTTTTCTTGTTCCAATGTTAATTCCACCTTAGACAGATTAAGCACATTTTGAAATGTAGTAGTTACATCTATTTCAGAAGAGCTTGCACTATTCCATCCATTGATTCCAGATCTGAACCTATTGCGGTGTTTCCTCCCCCCGCGTCGTGTCTTCTTACCCCAAAAGGGGTAGGTATATTACTTCTTTTTTTATAAGGTGAAAGGTCCGAAGTAACCCCTTCACTGTCAGTGGGAGAAGACTCATCACCCGAGGTGCTGGTATATGTCTGTTCTCTATTTTTAAGAATTGGTCTAGGTCGTTTCTTAGCTTTGGCACCACTCCTACCCATAGACATATCTTTAAATCTCACTGATTTCTGAAGCTCAAAGGGACGTCCTCTAGCATAATCATTAACGTCCCTATGAAATTTTTTAACTTTCCTCTCTTTAGTCAATTTGTCATACTGGGTCAATTCTTTTGATAAATTAGCAACCAACGTACCATAATTGGTGTTGGATTCAAATTGTTTACAAATACTGCTTAACTCTTTAATCTCAACAATATTTAAATCTATTGTCCTTTCATAATAATCTGTCAATATTTGTACAAACTTCATGGATCCCTCTTGGACTGCCTCAAACCACTCATTGGTCAGCCTCTCTTCAGATCTGCTGACCATGGGCTTTAACTTAATTCTAAGTCCACGTGGCACTAGTTTTTTATGTAAGTAAGCCTTAAATAGGCGTAGATGCCATATATTTGCTCTCAGCCCCTTTAGGGCTTTTTCCAAATTGCAAAATGCAAATTGGCATCCATCACTAGAGGGAGTGGTCTGTTGATCCATAGAACTGTTGCTTGAGATCGATTCCAGTCCAAAGACCTGGATATCTTCTCTATCAGCACACATACCCTGCAATATACTGTCCAAATTCATGGTAACTATCCCAGCAAATCCTAAATAGGGAGATTGTGGTGCCAAAACTAGAAAAAGACTCAATTGACTTCTGCCAAAACAAGGCACGAATATATAGTATCCAATTAAAATGGAATCTATAACATATACTAATACCAGTAACTCAGGAAAACACCAGCTACCCTAAGTCCAGCTAACCAATATTCACCAAATTACATAAAATCCAAGGTAGATGGAAAACCTTATAAGGACCTAAAAAATGGCCAATGGATGAATAATAGTACTAACTACAAAATAGAATCAGTTCCAAAAATACGTAACCAATCCAATCCAATTGTATTTTTAGAATAACATAATCAAATCATTAGCAAGATAAGTAGTCTCTAACTTGCATATGTATATAATACAAAAGGTATTGAAAGGTTAATGTCTAGTAGAAAAATACAATCTTATATCACAATAACCAATAGACTGATAAATAAGTACTGTTCTAACTCAAACTCAAATATCAATTCCTATCTGATAGTTTATAAGAACAAAGCATACCTAAATATAGGTAATACAGAAAATTCTGAATATTGGTAACTGATAGAACACACAGTCTTATAACCTAATATTTATAGTAAGACCAGTAATAATATATTTTAGACAATTTAGAACTCAAAAGGCATAAAAATACCTTTATAATATTCAGCAGTATACCTACATATTCAGTTCTATAAGTATAACACATCCTATATGGGTGATATCGCCCTATACTGTATATCCAAAGTTTCAAATACTTGTATAATCATCATATTATCATATACCTAAAAGGCCTCTGGACTATACCAAAAATAAAAATCTAGCATAATCCAAACCATCTCTAGTATATCATAAAAATCTATCCAATCTAATATCAACAATTCCGAAAGCCACAAGCCAGTCAATTTTCAAACAATGTCAACAGAGTACACAAATAACCCCAAACATAGGCTTATGATTGTGTGGACATAATTATAACCATAGGTTCAAGCCCACCATTTTATTTGCAACAATACTTTAACGCATCCCATAATATTGCATTAAAGAATAAACAAATAAACAGTCTATAACTAGGTGCTATAAATATGTGTAAAGTACCCTAAATGGTCCCGACATAGTGCAACCATATGTCAGCACAATTCTGGGTATATCATAAACCTAGATAACTAGGTTCAAATCACATAGTAGATGAACACATAACCAGTATAATCAATCCGTATATCCCATTTGGCCAACCACCATTATATAAATTTCCGGCAACGTGTATGGCGAAAAAAGCACACTCGTCACGCTACCTTGCACTCAATTGAGTACCAAAATATATATCGAAACACTTGCACCTAGTATAGAAACACAAACATTAGTTAACCCACACAGATTAACAAATCTAACCCTAGAATACCTAATTTATGTATAATGACCAGTTACGTAACCATACATATAAACTGTCCTAGGTTAATGTATAAATTCAAAATAAGAAAAAGTTACTTGAACCCAAACGGTATTTCAATTATATTCAATACACATAAATGTTTAAGTAAAATGAACAACATTATCACTCAACAATGTGCACAACCTAGTAACTAAACCAATATGAATGCAATATACAGATCACATAGAGCCGTTAATATAAATCCATAATGCCCCTCATACTTCCGTTTTTACAAGACATATGATTGAAAGCCCAAAAAGTTGTAATACATTGGTTTCCAAAAACAAAAACAAAAAGTCAAAGTAATGTCCATATTACATTCATAGTGTCACTGTGCTCCATTCGACATATTCCATATATCGACCCTCTGACTATGAAAAAGAAGGCCACGATAGTTCCCAAAAACGTGAACGGACTATTATTATTAGATAAACAGTACCTAAACATCAGGATAACAAGTGTTCCTCGATACAATGTTCCCAGAGACCATCAGATAGAAGTGAAAATAATGTTTAACATAAACAAAAATTCCGTCTATATTATAGATTCCGCACAATGCAGTGGCTTGTTAGACCCACAAAAACGAGCCGAAACTTGCTTCTAACAGGACTGTATCATTTATCAAAAACGATGTTCCTAAGCACATATAATCCAATAGGTATTCCACACAGGAGCACTGGTTAAATAAAGTACTGACCATACATAAAAAAGAAATGAACAGACATCCGTTGGCTTCTATAGTTCGTAATAAGCCTACTCCAAGTGATGAGTCTTCTCCCACACTCGACTGGAACAAGATGGCTCCCAGAGAGGTACAAACAACAACCAAACACACCAAACCTCTCACGTGGAGCGATGCACGGCCAACCAAACTACGCAAATCACACAACGGCCAGCAAGTACTGTTCCAAAACCATTTTATTGACAATTGCACAAAGGATATAAAAATATTTCCTGCTCCAAACCGGTTTCGGTTCCCCTTCTTCAGTGGAGCTGAAAAATATGAAAGAGCCAAACACAACATCTGATTCCCTTTTATAATGTCAGTCAACACTTTTGACCAATCAAAATTCAAACATAAATTCTTGATATTAAGTAAACCCAGCATCCATATTGTGAATATACCTCAGTATTATTTAAACTAATATGGGCTACCACAATGCCCTACATGTATATATATCAAATAATATGTATATAAACATAAATTATACATAAAATAAATGAATCAATAAAAAAAATAAAAAAATAAAAATAGAATAAAATATACAGAAATACACAAAAATATTTACACATTGTCAAACAAAATATAAATGTGTAGAACAAATTATTTCATAAATAATATAATACTTTATAAATATTTCATTGATAAGTTGTAATATAATAATCTATGTTATATAGAATAAATCCATCATAATAATACATAGATATATATCTCAAGAAATGTCTTCAAGCATTACAATATTGGCTTGAGAAATCCAATCTATATCGGCCTGGATTTAATACACTTTTGATCTGTATGTGTGAGTATGTTTTGAACAAAAATGTATTCTTCTTTCAAGGTGACTGCTATTGGCAGTTACAAGGCACTGCTATGGGTGCATCTTTTGCACCCATATACGCAGATCTATTCATGGCGTATTTAGAAGAATACTTAATTTATGATACATCTCACAATATTTACATCGTAGAAATAGATATCTGGCGCAGATATCTTGATGATTGTTGGATGGTGTGGCGGGCGGATGCGGAATATCTCAAAGAATTTGTGGACTACCTTAATAGTAACCCATGGGGCATTGAATTTACTATTAATAGTAGTAGGTCCAATATTGAATTCTTGGATGTCAGTGTATACAGGAAGCCAGATGACACACTAGGTACTAAAATATATAGGAAATATCCCGAATATAATACACTGCTACATGCCTCAAGCATACATCCCCGCCACACTGTCCGGAACATCCCAAAATCTCAATTCTGTCGTATCAAAAGAATTAATTCCAGTCATGAAGACTATGAGATAGCCAGTTTGGATCTTATGAATAGATTCCATGATAGAGGGTATGCTGTGTTTGATATCAAATCTGCCAAATATATGTCAGACAATAAAACTAGGGACCAACTCATACAATATAAAGATCATCAACAAGATAAAAAAAGGGGATGAAGTTATGAGATTGGTCACTACCTATGGCAGGAATAATCAAGTTATTAGAGGAGTGATAGAGAGAAATTGGAATATCTTGATGGCCAATGACATTCTTAGACAACATCTGGGGACACGTTGCCAATTTCCTTATAGAAAGGGCAAAACTTTAGGCTCTATGTTTTCACACTTCAAACATCATAGCAGTGGAGGGGCAAGGTATAAACAGCTCACCATTATGGGCAAAGAATTGATTGGCACCTATCCTTGTGGACATTGTATGTCTTGTTTGGATATTAATAAAACTAAATCATTTAGTAGTGCCAATACCAGCAAAGTTTATGATTTAAAATTTTTTGGTAATTGCTCGATGAGTTGGGTGATATATCTTGCCATTTGTCAATGCTCTGCATTTTATGTGGGAAAGACTTCTAGGCCTCTTAGAATCAGAATTGGGGAACATAGAAGTAACATTAAAATAAAAATCAACTAATGCCCTCTATCTACACACTATGAAACATCCCACGGCAAAATTCAAGTTCACTATTATTGACAGGATTGTTGGTGATAGGAGTCATCAACAAGGCTGGGATAATATATTGACAGAAAAGGAGAAATATTGGATCATACATTTGGGTGCATTATTCCCGCCAGGTATTAATGATCACCTATAATACATTTCTTGAGATATATATCTATGTATTATTATGATGGATTTACTCTATATAACATAGATTATTATATTACAACTTATCAATGAAATATTTATAAAGTATTATATTATTTATGAAATAATTTGTTCTACACATTTATATTTTGTTTGACAATGTGAAAATATTTTTGTGTATTTCTGTATATTTTATTCTATTTTTATTTTTTTATTTTTTTTATTGATTCATTTATTTTATGTATAATTTATGTTTATATACATATTATTTGATATATATACATGTAGGGCATTGTGGTAAGCCCATATTAGTTTAAATAATACTGAGGTATATTCACAATATGGATGCTGGGTTTACTTAATATCAAGAATTTATGTTTGAATTTTGATTGGTCAAAAGTGTTGACTGACATTATAAAAGGGAATCAGATGTTGTGTTTGGCTCTTTCATATTTTTCAGCTCCACTGAAGAAGGGGAACCGAAACCGGTTTGGAGCAGGATATATTTTTATATCCTTTGTGCAATTGTCAATAAAATGGTTTTGGAACAGTACTTGCTGGCCGTTGTGTGATTTGTGAGGTGCTCAACCCCAAGGCACCGAACGCACCGAGTGTGGCCATCAGCCGGGGAGAGCTTATGGCCACACTCGGTACATTTAGAAAAAATGGCTTTTGGGGCCTCAGCCATACTTAAAGAAAATTAATGTAACACACACACACAGGCCCCAAAACACAACACACACACTCTAACGACCAGTGAAGGGAGGGAAAACTACTTAAAAGAAAATATATTACTCTAAAGGGTACCTAACACTTACACACAAAAGATTTTTGAGAAAAATTAAGAAAGTTGACAGAAAAATAATAACTTAACTGCCAAGACTAGATGAGCTCGCAAGAATCCAGCTATCCACAAGCGCGGCAAACTAGATCTGAGGTCATGGAGGGTTAGCAGGGGATTATGGGTGAGGGGAGGAGCTAGGAGCTCGGATCCATTACCTTGAAACAAGTTGCCGGCTCGGATCCGATATCGGATCCAAGACCCACAGGTTGCTGACAAATGAACTCCCTACTTCAGATTGCTAGATTTACCCACGGTTGGCTCTGTTTGGCCACTCGGGCTTCGCCCTCGTAACCAAACCACACCAACCGTGGGTAAATCCATCATTACCCACACCCAGGCATGGCTTACTGCTATAATAACCACTCTGTTCCTAATGACTATAGGAACTCTTTTCAGTTGTAAAACAGATTACCAACTCCTTTTCTCCCCTCACACATAACCTTCAAACTGAAATATCCCAAGCTCCTACACAGTTTTATACTCTGGCCGACTAGGTTGTCAAAGTTCTAATCCAATAAAACGATCGTGTCAGCACACAGGTTGCAAGTCCATAAAACGTTTATTGTATAAATTCCACAAGCACTTTCACCCTAACTCAGTTGTGTGGCTTTTTCAAGTGTAAAGTGTAATAAACGTTTTATGGACTTGTAACCTGTGTGCTGACACAATCGTTTTATTGGATTAGTGGTTTTGTTTCTACGATCTTTTTCCACTTGTTTTTTATTTTTATTTAGGTTGTCAAATTTTATTTTACTGCTATGCCCATTAAAAAAAACAAATCCCTTCTATCCAAACTATACTTATCTGGCTCCAAGTTTACTAAACATTATCTGACTTTTCTTAAACTAGAGCAGAAAACTGACAAAGCAATAACCTAACTGCTTAATTTATCCCTATTGATGAAGTCTCAACTGCCTTCAAACATTCTATCATCATGCTGCTACTAAAAGTTCAAACACCCTCACAACTTAGAGATTACATAACATTTTCTCATTAACAAAATATTAATTAATTAATGCATTTGTTTACTGGGAAAGTCTGACTGGGCATGTGTAACTGACACCCTTTCAGCAAGGGTTCATGGAGGAAAACTCCAAAGGAAAAAAAAAACAGTGATTGGGTACACAGAAAAATTACATATATACAGTTGTTCAATAGTAATGAAAAAAAAAAACACAAGTTCTTATCATACAGCTTACAATACAGTAGTTTAAAAATGTTCAGAAGTAAGATAATAGCATGTAGCTAATTACAGACAGAAATTACATTTGGTAGTATAAACAGTGGTTACTACAACTGGTATTGCATTCAGTGGGTATAGTTTCTCAAGTGCAGTGTCAGTGCAAACTGATGCGAGGTTTAACAGAAGCATACAGTTTAAATGAAATATTTTTCAGTATATCCATATGTTACAGTAGGGTAGTCATACTTATTTTCAATTCAGTTAATGGAGTATAGTAATAGATGAGAGGAAATATTCTGTGTATAGAACTTTGCTATTAATTATGGACAACATGACCCATTTTATAAGAGGGCTTAGATAGATAATGGGAAAAAGTTGATATCTATGTTAGAACAGATGAAGATAGTGAAAGAGGGGTATAAAAGTGAGGAGTAAAAGGTCTGCACAGAGTAGAAGCAGAGGCTGGAAAGTTATCTGTGTAGAGCAGGAGCAATGCCAGCTGTCTTGAAGTTATTTGTTAAGTTTAAATTTAAATGTTCTAGGACTGTGGAACTGTTTAAGGTGCAGTGACAATGAGTTTCAAAATCTGGCAACAAAAGAGTATAGAGAGTCACTGTCTTAGTTACGTGACTTTAAAATTTGAAGAGCCTGATCAGTGGAACATACTGGCCTGTTTGGGGAGTAAGGTTGTAATAAATCAGTTAGGGCTGGGCAGTAGTATTAAGGAGCTAATGTGTCAGTCCAAAATGGGTAAAATGTAGTGTGGTAATTTAGCAAGGAGAGTTGTTTAAAGGGCCAGGCAGTGATGGAATTTGTTGTGTAGAGAGTAGCAAATTTAGCTGCTTTGTTGTAGCATTGGTCTAACATAAGACACAGTGTGGCCTGCAAATTAATCAGTATGGGGGAAACATAGAGGAGTTTAGGAAGCAAGAGGACAGAGGCTAAACGTACCCTAGTTGTAAAAGTAAGACAGGGTTTGATCCTATACAGAGCTATATTTTTTTATTTCCCTTATGTGAATATCATATGTCAAGTTTTCATCAAACAATTTTGTACAAGACACTAACTCAATCTGGATGTGGTTTGAAAAAGGTTATTATAAATAAGGGCTTTAGCTTGTTATCCTGCTTGGGAAAGAATATGATTAGTTTAGATTTCTTTGAGTTTAGAAGGAGTTGACAGTTACAGAGTCAGGGTCAGGTTTCAATAGATGTTAAGAGATTCGTGTGTGACTTGTACTTTGTCAATGAAAGCGGCAGAGCACAGAGTGGAGTCACTGGTATACTGGGCTATGGTAGCATGCATACTGCTTTTATGGAGATCATGTATAAAGATGTAGAAAAGCAGAGGGCCAAGGATGAATTCCTGAGGTAATCCTACAAATACAAGGAGAAAACAAGAGGAGGAGTTGATCCATTTCATATATTGGGATATTCCAGCGTGAGAGCTTTTAAACCATGAGAGAGATGGGATGTCGCGTCCAAAAGCAGAGAACTTGTGGATGACTAGGGTTGATCAGGGTAATGGGAAACTGTGTCCAAAGCTTTTGAAAGTTCCAAGCAGACTGCAGATACTAGATTACCTTTATTTCTGAGATGGTTTCCGAAAGATCTAAAGTTAAGTAGGGCAGTGGTGGTACAGTGGCATGGATGAAAATCATATTGAGTTGGTGGCAGAAGTTTTTTGTCTAGAAGCAACTTAAGGAACTAGGTATGTATGTGTTCCTCTAATATTTTAAATTGGGGTGATGGTTATTCGTGTATAGCTGGAGAGGCTGGTTAGAACTGCCTTCTTTGTGTAGTAGAAGGATATACAATTTCTTCCATGAAGTGGAGTACAGAGATTGGTACAGCCAAAGCATCAGCTGCAATTTTTAGATATTTAGATGGAAATTTTTTGTTCAGATGGGGGCACATCTATTTAGGGCATTGAGGTAGACAGAATTAAGTAAGGTTACAGTTTCATCTAGTGGGATTGTGTTAAGGGGGCTTCAGTTGAAGAGTTTTAGATTTGAGATGAAAAATTCTTTATTGAAATTACAAAGTTTTTGGGTTTGGTGGTACTGATGTTCAGGAGCGGTGATGTGGTATTCAATTATGTAGGTAGGCAAGAGGTCAAGGATGTATCAGGGAGGGTGTCAGTGGTGACGATTTTGTGGGGTGAGTCGGTCATAATCCAGTCTAAGGTGTATTGTCTGTCACTATATCTGTTATATTGTGTAGGGCTGTTAATTAACTGGGTAAGGCAATAGAGATTTATTGCACTACTTGAGGTATTACTGTTGACTGCGAGCCTGTCGATTTGAAATCACCAAGGATGACTGTTTCCTATGGGATGTTACTAGAAACCCACTGGAAAAAAATCCTCTGCTGTTTCGTTGTTGTTGTAAACACTCATAGTACATATGGATGTCTGACTGTCTAATTTCAGACAGGGATGATAATTTCAGTTCTGCATAGTTTAGGAGAGGTACAAGAGTACAGGGTTATTTTTCATTTGTTTTGAAAGATAATGGCTGCTCAGCCTCTTTTTTGTCTAACCTTAGGATATTATAGTCTGAAGGGAGGATTTCTTCACTTTTTTATATCTTGTACATCTACTATGATACTGGGTGAGTGCTGGGCTACCCAAGCATAGAATTCAGTAATTTTGTTGTGGGCTGCATTAGACTATATACATGTAGCTCTGTACTGATACTTGATAAGAACTGGGAGGGGTTACAAGGTTTTAGAGATGGAGTTATTGCACCAGGATTGGGGCATATGCCAACACAGAGAAGTAAGAGGTGACTGAATAGAGGGTGAAGGAACAGAAGTTTGAATTTTGTTTTAGTATACATTTGTGTTGCTGTTTTTGTAATTTTGGCTATGGTAAGTTATTTTATATAGATGGAAGATCATGGGGGTGATATGGGTGGAAGTTATGCAGAAATGGTAGTTTGGAGTGTTGTAGATGATTGTGAGGGTACATGAGTAGGTTGGTGGAGGGAACAGGGCAGGAGAACAGAGATTATGGGTCCTTATTTGTGCTGTCCTTCAGCTGAACACCTTATGAATTTCAATTCTTTCAAAAATACTTATTCTGCAGATAAACATCCATACATTTGCAGCTTCAGCTCTGGGATGATTACTCTTCTGCAGGATAAAATGGACACCGTTAGTATTACTGAGCATCTTGTCTTTTAGCTGAGTGAAGATGGGCAGAATTATATTTGATTTTAAGGGAAGAACTGTAAGAAAAAGGAAGGGTCATGAATATGAGAAAATATGTCTAGCGAGTACAGAAAGGAAAAGTTGCATCTAGAGTGATGTACATAAACACAGATTCACTCTGCTGCTTATTCCCATGGCTCATCTACTGTACTGACAGGAACACTTTACTACAACGCTGCACAGGGAGGGACAGTGAAGGAGAGAGTGTACAAACAAGGTATAGTACCATCTCAAAAAGGTTGCATAGTACTATCTCAAAAAAGGTTGCAGACCGCACACCTGGGACTTATGTATAGTGTCTGTAGTACTCACAAATAATGACAATTTAAGTAGCATTTGCAATAAGTGCAACATAGTTCATAGCGGTCCTTATTCTTAATTATTCATTTCAAAGAATACTAGCACAATGAAGCACTATCAACTAAAGGCCAGGACAGTAATTCTTCTTTTCTATTCATAACAAAATAACCAGAATTTTCATGTGTGTGTAGCTTAATATTTGCTGCAATATCAATTAAATATAATACAGCAGAGAAACCCTACATTGTACTGTCAGAGCACAAAGTCTCAGTATTTCCTGTGTGTGCCTAACTATCTACTTTGCAGTGAAAATTAGAAGTCACAATGGCCCTATATGCTGTTACCATTAATGGCTGCAGGAGCAAGGTTCACTATGATGTGCACTCACAGTTCACAGCATACCTCTAAACCTCTTAGAGCAAGAAATCTGGATAAAGCTAGAAATAAAGGGGGGACAAAGGCCCCAAAATAGGGGCAAATTTTAAATATTGATATTAGAAACTTTAAAAGTTAATATAATGACAGGTTTTGCATTAGCATGGATTTTCTGAAGGTTATGAAGTCTGAAACTCAAATGTATTTCATTATTTTCTGACTTTAGTCTTCAATGATTTGCCAGAAAAATGCAATTTTATGAGAAACAGACCAAAATGTGAGGCAAAATCTGGACATTTGAGAGGTATGGTTCACAGCATAATGCAGCCTCATATACTATCACACTTTAGGTAGTTGGTGATTTATGCTGATACAGATGAATATTCAGCTACGATATGTTCAGATGCTGTTTTTGTACAATTCACATTTATGTCTTTATGCTAGTAAGCAAGGTAAGCAGTAAAACAGCAAATGCTCGGGCAATTAATTCCTGATTACTGGACCGTATCATCATATAACACAGAGAGTAGTCACAAAAGAGGGTGCTGTCTTTTTATTGCATTGTAACAATGTTATAAACTGCTTTTGACTGCAACAACTTATTTGGGAAGACAGACGCCAAAGAAGGTGATTGTTTAAAAATGGCACCTTTTTCAGAGAGTCCAGCAAGGCAGTACAAACATGAAGGGGGTTGGTGTGAGAGACAATGAACTTTTGAAAAACTTCTCTATAAATGACTCAAACACATTAACAGCTACAGTCTCCTCTGCAATCAGCAGCACAGCTTTAGAAACTCCTTCAATGCTGTGACAGTCTTATTTACCACCAAAGGCAATATTTATAATAGCATAAGTAATAGACACATTATAACATTAATTTCTGTTGGTGTAACCAGGATACTTCAAACAATAAACCACAACCTTTTTTCTACAGAAACTTAAAAAGCTCAACTTTGGTGAGAACATAATAACCAAGATCCTTAATCACCTTAAAGACAGAAAGAACCTTCTACATTTTCCCATCCTACAGTACTTAATACTGGTGTCCCACAAGGTTCAGTTTTAGGCCTTTTTCTGTTCTCATAAATGAAATAATTATGGATCTTCCACATCAGAATATGCTAATGTCTGCCGATGATATTCTGATGTTGGAATCCAGCAAAACTCATCAATACCTTCTAACTAAGCTACCAGCTAAATCCACTGTTCTTTGCAATTGGATAGAGGCAAACAGACTTTTAGTACACTCTAATTAAAACTAATGTAAAGTTATTCTCTAGTGCAAAGAGGCGATCATCCTTAATGACCTGCTGCTTCCAGACCTAAAAGGTATCCTCATTCCTAACATTAAGAAATAGAAGTGCCTAGGGCAAACTGTGGACCCTTTCCTTAACTTTTCAATTCATACAGACATCACCTCTCAGTACTCAACCAACTCAAATTGTCTTATCATATCTCCCACCTCCTCTTGCCAGTGTCTTGCAAAACCATAGCTAAAAATGTCCTACTTCACCAAACTTGAATATGCCTTACCACTACTAAGTATGCACTCAGCCTACAACTGTCTCAAACTATAAGCTAACATATACACCATTGTGACTTACTGGACAAGCACCACACTCTCCCTGTAGCAAGTAGAGTTAGCCTTCTGAGAGGTACTCTGATATTAAAAATTCTTCATCTTGGTTACTGCCCATATCTGAAAAGTAAATAGCCAGAGTCCAAAACTACTCACTTTGAGGTAGCTAAGACAATATTATTGCACTATCTAGACTAAGATTTAAACAAGCTATGGGCAAAAAAGCCTTTTCCAGAATAGGTCCTGTTCTTTGGAACTATCTTTCAAATTAAACAAAGTAAAAAAAATGATACCACAGTAACTTCAATAAGTCACTAAAAACTTTTTTTGGTCCCCTGGAGCTCATCTTTACTGACCCAGCCCCCAATACCCAATGTCCATGCCGGGTCTACTAACTGCTCTCCAACCTCCTTCCCCGGACTTTTTTGCTGGGACCAGTCATGGATCCTGAATGTGTGCCGGGGGCTCAGATCATATGCACTTTCATCCAGGGGGATTTTTTTTTTTATGAATGATCTAGCCACTCCTTTTCTCCACACTCCACACTCACTGATTACATCAGGGGGGCAACTCCCCTCTTTGGAACACCCCTCCCCTTAGGAAGCTGATCAATAAGTGCTTTCTCACTTTGGATTGGCACTCCCATCCTTTCCCTACTCCTCGTCGCTCACTCAAGCTGCTAATCAAACCTTGGTCGGCCGGGCTGTAGTCAGGACTTTATTCCTCTATGCCACCAGAGGGGATGGAAAGGATGTCTTTATATGGATGTTAAATGCTCTTGCTTCTGAGACTGAATTACATGTCAAGTTTATTCTACCTTTTCAGCCACTAATTTTCTGCATAGCACCCTAAGCAGCTCCTTGTATATTATGTACATATTTGTATAAAATGTAAAGATGTAATGTGATCCTATCTCGCCTACATTCTGTATATATGGGTTCGGAGCCGATCCTCGGCTCCGACTCGGCACGCTATACTATAGAACGAAGTCTCTTATTGGCTGAGCCTCCTCATATCCCAGGATGCCCCACTACTACTTCCCCAGATCTCGTTTGCCACTTCTACAGCATAGACGTGGTCTCGGACTTGGCTGAGCTAAGTACCTCTAGTATTTAAATTTCTGTCAGAAATTTTGCTAAAATTACCCAAAAGCTGTTTTAACAGCTATTTATTGTGGTGTGACTGTTTTCTGAAAAGTTTGTGGTAAAATTTTGTGTTTTTGTCGACGGTAAAGGACCCCGTTTAAGTTAGAGGGGCCTTTGCCTAGCCCTCGCACTTTCAGTCAGGGCTATCTAACAGCTTCTCTTTGTGTGTTTTCTAACTGTTTTAACTTTTCTGTGGTAAATTGAATATTTTTCTTGGTGGCAAGTGTTCCCGCTTAAATTAGAGGGACCTTGCCTTAGTCTACCTGTTTTTATTTTTACTCAGTGTTAAAGTTTTCCCTTTACTTTAAAGTTTATTAGCAACAGATAGCCATGTCAAAAGAACATAGGCCATCTGGTTTTAAAAAACGTTCGAAATGCTCTTATAAAATGTCCATTACGGACGACCATTTGCTTTGTGTGTACTGCTTGGGGCCGAAGCACTTACAGGAATTCTGTAGCGTTTGCCACGCTTTTTCCTCTCGAGTGCTCCAAGAGAGGAAAAATAAATTGATTTTGAAAGGGCTTATTACCCCTTCTTTTGAGGAAGCCCTATCTTCTTCTTCTTCCCCGTCGAGGAAGAAAAAAATCTTCGGCTCCGACCAGCCCGTCGGATCCGACAGCAAAAAAGTCTAGGCAGGCTTCTCCGTCGGCTCCACGGACTTCGGAGCCGAGGGCGGAATGGTCTGCCTCGATGTCTCCAGCCTCGACTCCTCTGACTTTGGAGCCGAGAGCTCGGGCCTTCATCGGCTCCACTGCCTTCGGAGCCGATGAAGGTTGCCCGCTCAGACTCTTCCCCTTCGGTGCCGAAGTTCACATCGGCTCTGAGGGAAATTGCAGTAGTGGTGGAACCTCCCTCGGCGCAGATACTTCTTGAATCCATTCGGAGCCGGTCCCCCAGTCTTTCGGAGCCGGCGGAGAAGTCAACTCGGACCCGGTCAGTCTCTTCTCGGTCTTCGAGGATGTCCGATTCGGATGTAGACAGGGTGCTTCAAAGGCTCTTTCAGTCTCCGGTCTTTCAAAAGTTGGTCTCGGCTCCGACCCAGTCGGCTCCGGCACCGATTTCCCACCCTGCCATCTTAGTTCCTCCTCCAACAGCTTCGGCACCGTTGGAGTCGGTGCTGGTGGAACCGGTGGAAGTTGTAGGGTCGACTCCGACCCTTACTCCAACTCTGCCCTTCGGGTTGGTGTTCGGTACACGGACCTCCTCCGTCGGCCCCGGGGGTGACGCTTCGGGACCGATTCTTTCGGTTCCTAGCCTCCCTCTCGGTGCGTCGGCTGCAGGAGTTCCGTCTGCTGTTGTGGCCTTGGGGGTTGAACCTTCCCAGGACTCTGGGGGTCCCGCCTTCACGGCCATGAAGAGTACCTTGGCCAAATCCTCTCTGGCCACTTCTACCTTCTCACCACTACCTTCCCTTGGCACGGAGACTAGTTCCTTTGCAGTCCCTCTGTCTCATGACAGCGGAGCCCTGGGGCCTGAGGTTACCCCCGTCGGGGGTTCCCTTCTTCCGGGAGGTCCCTCCGAAGCGTCTTCGGAGGAACCTCCGAGGAAGAAACAGTGCAAGAGGAAGCACGTCGACTCCCCTGATGAGTCTCTCACCTCGGATACCGACCTCGATGATGCGGAAGGGTCCCCCAAGTCGTCCTTGGATGATGTATCCTTTGCGGACATCTTGGAAATCCTTAAGCAATGAGGCGACTGGCAGTCCGAACCCCCTTCTGCTGAGGAGTTGGTGTTCCTCAAGGCCTTCGGGGCTCAGCCCTCCGCCTCCTGGGTGTCTCTGCCCTTCGATGAGCTCCTGGATTTGATCTCTCGAAGGGCGTGGGAACATCCGGATTCTGTTGAACCGGTGCCAGCTCGCCCCAATAAATTCCTTTCGGCACCCCCGGATAAGGACTTTCTTACCAAAGGTGTGGCTGTAGATGCCTTGGTGGTGGCATCTGCTACCCAACAAAATGTGGCAGAGGCTTCAACGTCCGTCCATCCTCCTAATAAGGAGTCTAGGAGCATGGATCAGTACGGGAAGCACACCCTTGCTTCAGCATCCTTTACTTTAAGGTCTCTGAATTACCTGACTCATTTTACGAGATTGCAGAGGGATCTGGTCAAGGAGCTTTCAGATACCCTCTCTGGTAACCTACCTGAGCAGTTGGCCCAGACGGTTAACTCCCAGTTGGCTACCCTGTCCTCCCTATCCAACTCGTCCATGAGGCTCATTTCGTATGCAGCCGAGGGAGCGAGCAGAGCGGCGGGCACAGGTGTTGCTCAACGGAGACAAGCCTGGCTACGCCTGTGTCATTTTGTGGAGGCCTTTAAGTCTTCCTTTGCCGACGCCCCCTTCAATGGGTCCTCCCTTTTTGGACCCAAGGTAAAGGACACTTTGACTCGCTGCGAGCAGGAGGGCAAGACTTTAACTGCCGTAGGGGCCCGGTTTTCCACTCCCTTCAGGCCTTATCCCAAGGCTCGAAGAGGAGGGAAAATGTGGTTCCATAAGTCTCAAAAGTCTTACTCATCACAGCAGAGCGATTCCCCTTCTAGAGGTAGAGGAAGGGGAAATTTTTCAGGCAGACGCCGTCCCAGAGGCGGCGGAGGCCCCCGCAACACTGGAGACCGCGAGTCCTTTCGTGGCTCCTCCTCCTTCCAGCATCCCTGAAGGAGTGCCCGACTGTGCAGCTCCGGAGCCAGTCGGGGGTCATTTTTCGAGGCACCTAAAGGCCTGGGAGAGTATCACCCAGGACCAATGGGTGCTCCGAATCATCGCCGGAGGTTACACCATTCCCTTTTCTCAACCCTCCCCACTGTCCCAAAGAATCCCGGACCCGCCACCCTGTCAACGGGATATGGCAGCCATCAAAATTTCAAAGCTGCTTCAAAAAGGAATCATCCAACCTGTCCCCGCAGATCAGACCGGATCAGGGACTTACTCGAGATTCTTTTTGGTACCAAAAAAGACCGGGGACTTGAGGCCCATTTTGGATCTCAGCAAATTAAACCGATCAGTGAAAAAGTCCAAATTCCAGATGGTCACCTTGCAAACCATTCTCCCACTTCTGGAGAAGGGTGTTTGGATGTGCTCCATAGATCTCAAGGATGCCTATTATCACATTCTGGTAAATCAGGCGTCGAGGAGACACTTGCGCTTCAGCCTAGGGGACAGTCATTTCCAGTTCCGTGCACTGCCATTTGGTCTCACCACAGCCCCCAGGGTGTTCACCAAATGCTTGGCAGTGGTGACTGCTCACCTGAGAAGTCTAGGATTCCAGGTGTTTCCATACCTAGACGATTGGCTCCTAACTGCCACCTCAAGGCATCTACTCTTAAGAGCTCTAGCTGCCACTATCTCCCTAGGCAGCTCCTTAGGAATCACCTTCAATTGGACAAAATCCGTATTGCAGCCATCACAGCGTATTCTGTTTATTGGTGCAGAAATAGACTCAAGGCAGATGCGAGTCTATCTTCCTGCAGAAAGGATAGCAACGTTGCAGTCTCAAGTGAGGGCGTTACTCCTCAGACGTCGAGCTCCAGCGAGAATGGTCCTGCAGCTGTTGGGTTCCATGTCAGCCACCATTCTTCTCGTTCCTTTTGCAAGGTTACATATGAGGATACTCCAATGGCTCCTCTTAGCCCAGTGGTCTTATCAAGACCTCCCCCTCAGTCACCACATATTGATAACAGAAACGTGCAAGCAGGATCTTCGTTGGTGGCTTTCTTCCTCCAACCTGGATCAGGGGCGACCC
Source organism: Protopterus annectens (assembly GCF_019279795.1). Lineage (NCBI taxonomy): Eukaryota > Metazoa > Chordata > Ceratodontiformes > Protopteridae > Protopterus > Protopterus annectens. Next base: position 1,342,036,980 of record NC_056732.1, read on the forward strand.
TTCGTTCCCCCATCCCCCTCAGCCACGTTGACTACGGACGCCTCCCAGACAGGGTGGGGGGGACATTATCTGGACAGGTCGGTCCAAGGCACGTGGCACTCCGACGAGAATCTTCTCCACATCAATATCCTGGAAATGAGGGCGATGCTTCTAATGTTGCAAGCTCTACACGACCACCTCCCCCAGGGGACGATTGCCATTCAGTCCGACAACATGTCGGTAGTCTGGTACTTGAACAAGCAAGGAGGGACCAGATCTTATCCCCTTTGCAGAGAGGCCATGAAGGTATGGGATTGGGCGATTGCTACCAAACGCTTTCTAGTGGCAACTCACATTCCGGGGACATCTAATGTGATAGCCGACAGACTGAGCAGGACTATTCTCTCCCCTCACGAATGGTCCTTGAATCACAAAGTGGTAACACAGATTTTCATGAGATGGGGAATCCCATGTTGCGATCTTTTTGCAACTCCCCTCAATGCAAAATGCCAGCAGTTCTTCTCTCTCATTCCAGCCCCGGGGGAAACCCCCAAGGATGCTCTAGTCCAACCTTGGCCCCAGGGTCTGCTATACGCCTTTCCTCCGGTTCCCCTTATCCCCAAGGTGGTTCAGAAGGCGATTTGCTTGGAAAGCAAAATGATTCTAATTGCCCCATACTGGCCTCATCAAGTATGGTTCCCCTTTCTTCGCAAGTATGCACTGGACGGTCCCTGGTTCCTGGACCAAGTTCCGGACCTCCTGATTCATCAGTCAGGACAGCTCCATCAGTCCCGCCATTCATTGAAGCTAGCAGCTTGGCTACTCCTCTTCCGACCATAGTTAGGAGCCATTCTTTCGACCTTGAGGTTATGCATATTTTATCCTCGGCCCACAAGTCCTCTACAAAAAAGATGTATAGCAGCAAATGGAAGAGGTTTGCTATTTGGGCTCAACTCCGAGGATTAGACCCTATGACAGCTTCTGTGTCAGAGGTTCTGAAGTTTTTAACCTCCCTGTTCAACCAGGGTTGTTCGGTATCCACCATCAAAGTTCAATTGGCGGCTATTTCCAATTTTCATGAGAATGTAGAACCACCTTTAATGAGCAACAAGTTGTGCAAAGCCTTTATTAAAGGAGCTTGGCTTCTTAGGCCACCTATATCGCATCCTGCACCACCGTGGGACCTTAACGTAGTGTTAGGCGCATTAACCGCACCCCCCTTTGAGCCGGCAGCAACCTGTGACTTGAAATTTCTTTCTTGGAAGACTGGCCTTCTAGTTGCTATCACATCAGCCAGGCGAGTTTCAGAACTTCAAGCCTTATGCATCAATCCACCATACCTGATTTTTCACAAGGATAGAGTTTCTCTAAGACCAAACCCATTCTTTATACCAAAGGTTTGTTCGAAATTTTGCTTGCAACAATCTCTGGAATTACCAGTTTTTTTCCCTAAGTTTACAGACAGAGCTGAGTATACATTTCACACCTTAGATGTGCACAAACAGTTACATTTCTATTTGGATAGGACACAACAAGCACGAAAATCAGATCAACTGTTTGTGTCTTTTTCAGACAATAAATTGGGCAAAGCCGTCACGAAAGTCACTATTGCCAAGTGGATCAGAGACTGTATCAGTCATATTTATCACATTTCAAATCAAGAGCTTACAATTCCTGTAAAAGCTCATTCTACCAGAGCTATGTCCACTTTGGCAGCTTTTCATTCCAAGCTCTCTATTAATGACATCTGTGCAGCTGCTACGTGGTCTTCTCTACATACCTTTATTTCTCACTACAAATTGGATGTAGCATCCAGGGGCCGAGCTTCCTTCGGTTCCACGGTTCTCCGGACCGTTTTCCAGTGAGCCACCCAAGATTTAGCTGCTAGGGACGCTGTCCCATATGTACATAATGTAGGCGAGATAGGATCACATTACATCTTTTAGTTATGTACTTACCATAACTTTAGATGTATGGGATCCATCTCGCCTACATTCCTAATAACCCACCCGCCTTCCCCCTGCCTTGGAGGCCAGAAGAGACCGAATGGCCCGAATACAACTGTTTTTCCTCTCTTGAAACACCTGGCAATCTTATAACAACAGTCTATGTGTGTGCGCATGTGTGCGGACAAACAAGATCTGGGGAAGCAGTAGTGGGGCATCCTGGGATATGAGGAGGCTCAGCCAATCAGAGACTTCGTTCTATAGTATAGCGTGCCGAGTCGGAGTCGAGGATCGGCTCCGAACCCATATGTACAGAATGTAGGCGAGATGGATCCCATACATCTAAAGTTATGGTAAGTACATAACTAAAAGTTGCATGCCTTGTATATAATGCAAATTTAAACAAGAACTCTCAACCTAAATGTATTAAATGCACTATGTCTATTGCATATCAAATTAATAGAAGTTATGTACTTACCATAACTTGGTATCTGTGTTGTCCAATGTCATTATAGATCACAAATTGGTCTTCGGATCTGTCCTCAGATCCAAGTCGGCCTTTTCTCAGACATACGATCCGAGCCTCAGACTCTTCCCTCACCCATAATGCATCAATCCTCCTCAAACCCTCAGATCGAGTTTGCTGCCCCTTCCTCAAGATTTTTATCTCAGAGATAATAGAAATACAGAGACAAAAGACCTACTGGAGTCCAAAACCAAGAACTGGTGAATTATGCAATCCTCTAGGTCACTCTTAGCTGCACAAAGAAGGGAGAAGGAGGGTGGGATGTGATGCATAATGAAATTGGACAACACAGATACCAAGTTATGGTAAGTACATAACTACTAATCTTATGCTGTCCATTTCATTATGCATCACGAATGGGTCAGAGTCCCCAGCTACATAAACCCTGGGAGGAACTCAAGGAAGGATATGCCTGAGCACCGCTGAACCAAAGAAGGTTCTTTTCCTGGAAATGATGTCCAGCTTGTAATGAGGCACAAACTTATGGGCTGTGGACCAAGTTGCAGCAGCACAGACTTCATCAATTGGTGTTCTAGCAGAAAAAGCCGAAGAGGTCGACATTGATCTAGTTGAATGGGCTTTAACTGGTCAGGGAAGTTGCTTGCCTTGCTGAGAATAAACTGTGGAAAAACATTCCGTAATCCATTTAGCTAAAGTAATCTTAGAGACAGCCTGGCCCAACCTGTTTTGCAAAAAGGCAATGAACAACTGCTCTGACTTTCTATGAGGTCTAGTTCTATGTAGATAAAAATGTAACTGTCTGTGAGCGTCAAAGAATGTAACATGTATTCAACCTTTATTGGAGTAATTGGGAAAGAACACAGGTGAATGAATACGTCTCATTCATGTTTGCCTCCAAAGTGACTTTTGGAATGAAAGAAGAATTCATCCTAAGTGAAACTATATCCTTGAAAAAGGTTATGTACGGTGGTTGAGAAAAAGCAGCCTGCAATTCTGAGACTCTTCTGGCTGATGTAATAGCCACAATAAAGGCAAATACTTCAGCTCACAAGAACTAGCAGATTCAAAGGGTTTCTGGGTGAGACCTTTGAGTACTAAAGTAAGATCTCAAGGGGGAGAGGGGTCCTTGATCAGAGGTCTTACGTGAAAAACTTCCTTTTGAGAATGCCCGACAGAGTTTGTAAGAAGAAAGGGTAGAGGGAAACCCAACTCCCTAGCCCAATATGGAAATTTGTAATAGTTGCATGTTGCACCTTTACTGTAGAAAAACTAGCTCCCTCATGGAAAAACAAACTCAAAAACATAAGGACATCTGAAACTCAGGCTGAAAAGGGGTCTATATTCCTATGTGAAAGCCCAGATGAAAAACCTTTTCCATTTGCTACAATATACCTTCTTGGTGGAGGGCTTTTGAGAGGCAAGAATAATGTCGCGGACAGGTGAAGGAAGCATGGACTTTAGCAAAATTACTGGAAGTGGAGTAAGCAAACGGTTATTTTCAGGGACCGAAAATTGGGGATCTGTCATTCCGTCAGATGTGAAATGAGATCCTGTATGGGATCCAGTAATCATGAAGGATATCTGCTGTGAGACTGCAGAAAAGGGAACCATACCCGATGAGGCCAGTGAGGGGCAATGAGGATAAGATTGGTCTTCAACCTGCTGGCTTACTGTAGAAATTCGGGGATCAGAGGATAAGCATACAGGAGACCCAGGGGCCAACTGTGGACTAGAGCATCTCAGGGTGACTCCCCAGCACAGGGGAATCACAGCAAAGTACCTGCTGCATTTGTTGACTAGGGGAGAGGTTAACAGATCACAGCAAGGTTGGCCCCAATGGCTGAAAATCTCGTTTGCTACTGACTAGTTCAGGACACACTTGTGAGGACTCAAAATGGACCTGCTCAAATTGTCCGCCAGAAAGCTCAATTCTCCCGGGATGTGTGTTGCAATGGGAAAGTGGTTCGAAGCAATCGCCCATTCCCAGACCCTCATGGCCTCTCTGCAGTGGGTAAGACCAGGTTCTCCCCTGCTTGTCGATGTACAATACTACTGTCTGTCAATATTGCAATTGTCCCCAGAAGGCGGCAGTCCTGAAAGGCTTACAACATGAAGAGGAATGCCCTCATCTCCAGGATGATTATGTGCAATTTAGTGACCACGCACCTTGGACCATCCTTCCCTGAAAATGCCTCTACCCCACCCCAACAGGGAGGCGTCCATGGTCACTGTGGCCAATGGAGGGGGAGGACAAAATACCTGCTTAGATAAAGATAGTCTGTGAGCAGCCACCATTGCAGGTTACATCTGCAAATTGGAGTAAGCTTGATCAGGGTTGATACCAGATGGACCACTGAACCACCAGATTCCACTGGAGAACTCACATAAAGAACCTGGATAGAGGCACCAGAAGGATGGCAGCTGACATGGAGCCCAAGGTTATGAGAACTAGGTGAGCTGAAGGAGATGGTGTGTCTAGTAGGCATTGTGTACCTGTTGCCTGAGAGACAATATCTCCTGTAAGGGAAGAGCTGCAACTTGTGTTACTGTGTTTAACTGAGTCCCGATGAATTTGATGGCCTGGAGTGGGACCACCTTGGATTTTGCCATGTTAACTGTGATTCCCAGGTGGCGATACAGGCGTAACATCACCTGAATTGCCTGGAGTATTTGATGCCTTGTGGGTGCCATTAGGAGCCAATTATTCAGTTTGGGAAAGACCTAGAATCCTTGCAGATGGAGATGTGCTGCAACTACTGCCATACATTTGGTGAACTCCCAGGGACAGTGGTGAGGCCAAAAGGCAGTGCTCTGAACTGGTAGTGATCAGCCCCCAGCCAGAAGCATAGATATCTCCTGGAGTGCTTTTCTATTTTGATATGATAGTATGCATTCTGGAGATCCACAGACCACATCCAGTCATCCTTCCACATGAACGGCAGAATGGACTGCACTGTAACCACATGGAATTTGGTCTTCTTGACAAACAGATTCAAGCTGCTCAGATCCAGTATGGGTCAAAGGTCCCAAGCCGTCTTTGGCTTAGGAAGTGTGAGTAAGTTACGCATCCTCGTTGTTCAGTTGGGACTCGCTGGATTACTCTTTTGTCTAGAAGTTTTTGTACTTCCACAAGGGCATTATCACTTTGACTGTGTGGCACGTTGGGGAGATGCTCCCCAGTGTGGGAAACAGGAAGGTAAAAGGGAATATAGTAGTCTCTGGATATAATAATTAACACTTGAGAGTCATTTTTTATGTCTGTCCAGGCTGCTGAGTGCAAGAATGGTCTGTCCCTGACTGCCTCCAGAGTAGAACAGTCAGACAGCGCTTCAGGAGCAGTGAAAGGGCCTGTCAGAGAAGGGTTCCCTGAAGCCCTAGTTCTGTGGACTGCTTCTCTTTCTCTAGGGTGGCATCTACCATTGAATCCTCTCTCTCTGCCCCTGGAAGAGGATTCATCTTGCGAATCAGGAAAGGCCCCTTGGATTTGAGGAACCACATCTTCTTCCTGCTCCTTTGGTTCCTGGAAAAGGTCCACTGGGGGAAGAAAAGTTGATCCTTATGGCAGACTGAGTCTTGCCCTCCTGTTTGCTCTGGGTAAGAGTCTCCTTAACAAATGGTCTGAACAAGGAGGAACCGTCAAAGGGGAGTTAATGAATGACACTTTGAAGGAGTCCACAAATCCACACAGTCTCATCCACGGATGTCTCCTGAGGGCTATGCCTGAACTGGATGCTCAACAGGTTCCCTCAGACATATGGAAGATAAGCCTCATTGAGGAGTTAACAACCAAAGCAATAGTACTCAGCGGTGTGGAAACCTTTTTGAAGATTTTCCTCCAACAGCAACTGCACCAGAGATGTAGAAAGTTCCTTCTCTCTGGAGGCGAATGTAGTGTTTCAGGTAATTCAATGCTCTCAGTGAAAAGGTGGCTGAGGCATACACCCACTTCACATGTCTGTCCAAGGCCCGAGACTCTTTGTTTGGGGGATGGACAGTAAAGCTCTGTTTGGTGAGCTCTTTCTTGATGGCTGCAGACACCACAATGGCATCAACTGGGACACCTTTACTTCAGAAAGGATGATCCTGAGGGGGACTAAGGTACTTATCTGCACACTTCAGGAATGGTTCCATGGTGTCAGAATCCTTCCAATCCCAGTGAGCGATGAGGTCAATACGCTGATCTACTGGTGGGGTCTCCCAAGATGTAGATGGTCTTCATTGACTCCTCCAAGGAAGGGGATTGGAAAGACCATCCACCTTTTTGTTTCAGGATTTCTAAGATATTTCCAAAGGAGATATCGTCGGGTGGAGATCGGGGGGGGGGGGGGACTCTTCCCCTTCATCAAAGTCAGTGTCCTCTGTCAAAGACTCCAAAATGGAGTCAATGTGCTTCCTCTTGCACTGACGCTTCCAGGGGACCTCCTCAGCGGGGTACTCGGAGGACTCGGATGACAGGGAAACCGATTGCTGAAGGGTTGGCTGCAGGCTCTCTGGGAGGGGCTGATCATGGATTGGACAGATAGGAGCAAAGCTTCAATTCACAGAGGACTGGGAAGGGCTTGGCAGAGGAAGCCCTCTCTGCCAACTGGAATGCCGAGGATGCTAGAGGAGCCTGCCCCCTCAACCCAGAAGCCGGAGTCCCTAAGGGAGGAAAAAAAATGAGGCCACCCTGGATCCAACACTGCCAGAGGGCACCGGACCCAAGCTATCGAAGGCCAAGGGCCCCAGAGTAAGGAATGGCTCTGAGAAGAACAAGGTTAAAGCCGACACCAACTCTAAGGTTCTTGCGTCAATCTATTGGATCCAGGACCCACTCTTCTCCAACAGAATCGGAGCTAAGCTGGACTGGGACACAGTCAGCGTGGGGGAAATTTGTATCCCACAATCCGACACCAATCCACTCGGGATCACCAGGCCCTGGGACTCCGAAGCACAGCAGATCGGAGGAGAAGGCTGAAGTATTGGGGTTGGAGCTTTCACAGATCCAGTGTGGAATGGCGAAGGCAAAATCCCCAGCTGGATCTGGGCTTTGAGGAAATTCCTCATCATCTGATCCATATCAGAATGAGACAGCCGAGAAGACCAAGAAGACAGGAAAGAATGGAGTGACCTCACCGGCAATAAGCTTGGCCAGGCAGTCTGAGCAGGGGAGGGGGACTTGCTCCGGGGCAGTGTATGACTCCAAGACCTGCGATCTCGGCAGGAGTGACTCGAGTCCAGTCTGGAGACAAGTAGCTATGGATCCTAATGACCTCTGACAGTCCCGAAAGGCTGCTCGGACTCGAGGTCAAGGGATCCGACAAGGTGGGATGTTTGGTTGGTGCTGACTCCCTAGGACCCATGGATCCTCTCGGATCTTGAGAGAATCAAACCACAGATGGATCCATTGGGGATGGATCTGAAAGCTTCCTTCGTTTTTTGGAAGCAGAAGCAGATGTCCCTGAGGAAGCAGAGGGGAGTCGCTTCTTTCGGGAAAGAGTCTGGACTCCAGAGGAGGGAAGAAGCCCTCTCAAGATGAGCTTATTCCTCCTGTCAGCAAGGGTCCGGGGATTGAAGCCCAAGCAAATATCGCATGGCATCTTCAAATGCCCCAGACTCAAGCAGTAAAGGCACCTCTTGTGGACATCAGATTGGGGTATCTTATGCCCACAAGAGGCACACCTCTTAAAACCAGAGGGTCTCTCTGGTTTGTCTTGACATGCTGCTAGGCACTCTCATAAATACACAACTCTCAGATACCAGCCATATTCTAATTACAACAACTACTAGACTAAACTAAATATAGTGGGATAGCTTTTTTTTTTACTCTTTTAAGGGAAAGGAGAAAACAAAAAGGGTGGGAAGGACTTAACACCAGCAAAAACTAAGGTCGCCTAGTGGAAGGGGAGGTAGTAATTAGCTTTAAAATAGTTAAAGCTTAACTTTAACTATATAGAGAGAAAGAAGGAAAATATCACGAGAAAAATTTGAAAACCATGCAGTCTCGCAATCGTGTTTTTCCGTAATGGCAACAAATGACATCTGAGGGTTTGAAGAGGAGTGAGGCATCATGCGAGAGGGAGGAGTTTAAGGCTCGGATCATATGTCTGATAAATGGCAGGCTTTGATCTAAGGATGGATCCGAAGACCCATTTGTGATGCATAATGAAATGGGCAACATCAGATCTCTGTGTTAATCCATTACATCTGCTTTGCACATTTATGTTTGTTTGTATACTTGTTTAATTAATACTGCATATTTTGATTTGGTAATGTCTTATACTCAGGTCGTGACCGAGAAGGGTCAACAGACCAACTCACTTATTTGGTAAATAAATGGTAAAATAAAAATAAATCAGCTAAATAAGGCAACATCTTAAGAACTGAAATTTTTGATACTCATTAAGATGTGATTTTATGTATAAGTACTTAGAATCAACTCTTCACTGAGCTTGTGTGGGACCTTTTAAACTTGCCAAAGGGATTTTTCCTGTGTGTTGGAATGTTTACAGTGATAAATTTTTATTTTTATGGATAATATATATATAGATATATATATATATATATATATATATATATATATATATATATAAAACTAAGAAATGAACTTCGTGACAATAAAAGCATTCAATAAAATAATAAATAACACCAACAACTCTTGTAGAACTTTAGCGCTTTCGTCTTATTTATTATCAAGACTTCTTCAGAAAGACATGTTTCATAAGTATGAGCAACCATTTTCACTTCCTTTATATACATTAGTTCTAGCAGGCCATTTAAATTAACAACAGTTCCTTTCCAATAGAAAAGTGTGAACAAGCAGGGTGCTGTGTGCATTTTCATTAACATTATAATTGCAGTTACATAAGGCAAATTGGTCATACAGTAATAGCCTTGTGGTGCCGTGTGCATACTAAAAGGGATCGTGTGCAAAAAGGGATCGTGTGCAAAAAGGGATCGTGTGCAAAAAGGGATCGTGTGCAAAAAGGGATTGTGTGCAAAAAGGGACTGTGTGCAAAAAGGGATTGTGTGCAAAAAAAAAAAAAAAAAAAAGGTTGGGGGGGGCAGGAAAGATGACAGTCATGCTGTGATGATTCTAATATAAACATGTAACTTATGAGTGTTTGCCTCTAAAGGTAAGTAAAGAAGGGAATGGAGGAAGGTGGAGAAGTCAGGTAGAGAGTCCTACTATGCTTTGGCATCGGTGTGTGTGTAGAGAAATGTGTGGGTGTGCCACCTGATGGGCGAGTGGGAGGAATGCGGTGTGGACTTGAGGGGGGGCTGTTAGGGGGCCGCCCATGACAAGGAGCCTATGAATAACAGTGTCCCCCAGAAGACTGTCAGTGCAGATGGTACCACCCGTGGGCTGGTTTGGATGGTATCACCCCTTGAATGGCTGCGTGAAAATGTGAGACCGGGGGTATAGTTGGTGGGGTCAACGGGGGCTTGCCTGGTGATTGGGAGCATGTGTGTAGGGGGGAGGGGGGAGTCAAAAGTCAGAGAGAGAGTGGGAGCATATGTGCATGGGGTATGGGGGAGTCAAAAGTCAGAGAGAGAGAGAGGAAACACATTATATTCACTTGCACAGTTGTAAATCCATAAACACATTAAATCTACTTGCACAATTCTTCAAACCCTCTTGCACAGTTCTTCAAACCTTATCACATTTCAATCTCTATACCATTTAAGTGCACATTTAATGTTCAGTGTCTCGTTGAGACCTGGATAGACATCAGCTCTCAGTTCTATCTGCCATTTTAATTCCCGGACTTGCAGGAATGTGTCCATGTCCCCTACAAATTCTGTTATTTTTCCAGCACTGTGAATTTGAATCCTGTGAAGTTTGGGCAAATAGTACTGTGTTTAGCCAAGGCATTCAAACTGTCCTGTTTGTGTATTGCTGCAGTGTGTTCTTTAATACGGCTACTCAGCTTCCTGTTCGTTTTGCCGATATAGAAATTCCCACAGTATTCGCAGAAAGCACAGTAGACTACATTTTTTGTGTTGCAGTCATAGTGGTCATGTAGACCGACAGTTCTGTTGCAGTGCGGGAAGGTGACATTGTTGTTTTTACATATGTGTACACAGGCAACACACTTGCCGCAGTCAGACATTCCAGGTTCTGTCGATACTTCGCTCTGTGGGGATGGGCTTTTATTCCTCTCGAACGCACCACCAAAAGAAGAGGTTCGTTTGAAACAGAAGTTTGGGGATGTCCCAAGTAACTTTGTCAGACCTTTTTCTCCTCCCAAGATGTCCCAATTGTTGGTGAGGACCCCTCTAATTCCAAACATATCGGTGGAAATTGGAAGGGGGAAACTTGACACCCAGTCCTTTTTGTTCGGTCCGTTCTGTGCCCTTGCTGTGAATCCCTTTTCCAGGATTGGTGGGTACCTGGAGTGTCTGTGCTGTATGATCTCTTGGAACAGGTTGTCCACTAGATACTCTGGGTATTTTCTTTCTAGGAACAAGTTTCTGAGGTAAAAACCTTCCTTGATGAAAACCTCGTCCCTAAAACTGAGTCTGGATAACCGGATGATTTGTCCTTTTACAATATTCTTTTTCATGAAATGGGGATGCTGGCTGCTGAACTCTGGATAGTTATTCGAAAGTGGGCTTGCGGTAGATGTTGGAGTCAAACTGTCCATTTTCCGGGTCTATAGTGAGGTGGATATCCAGGAATTGAGTGGTGGTTCCGATATGTCCTACTGTGAGGGTCAGGAAGTCCAGACTCTGGAAAAGGGTTTCCAGAAAATTGCTCAAAGTCTGTCCCCCTTGCAGACAAAGACGTCATCAATATAACGCCTGTACATTATGGTGTTGTTGAACCCGGGTAGTGATTCAACCTTATCCATTTCCCAGGCACTGAGGACTAAGTTTGCATATGCTGGGGCCATTTTGGACCCCATGGCTACCCCTTTCTGTTGGTGGTAAATCTTCCCGTTGAATTGAAAGAAGTTATTTCTTAATACTGCTTCTGTTAACCTGCATACAGTATTAATCTTAGTCCCGCTTAGGTTGGAGTGCCTGTTCAGGTACTGTCTGGTGAGGGTCAGTCCTTTGGCGTGGGGGATGTTTGTGTAGAGTGCTTCTACATCTAGGGTGACCAGTAAATATTCCCCTCTATCCAGCCTTAGTTTGAAGATGTCATTTAGAAAAGCCCAGGAGTCCTTGATGTAGTATTTGCTGTTCTGTACAATGGGGTTAAGGATGTGGTCCACGTATTGTGAAATCTTTTCTGTTTTTGTCCTTCGGTTCGATACCACATGGCGGAAAGGTGGATTTTCAGGGTTCTTGTGAACCTTGGGGATTTCGAAAAATTTTCCAAGGCTGGGTGTCATGACCTGCATGAAGTCTTTTTCGTCTTGAGAGATCTCATCCCTGAGGTACAGTTCCAACAGTAGGTTGTCAATTTGTTTAAAGTTCTGTTGTACCTGGTTGATGTTGACCTTTTGTAGAACTGGTTATTCATGAGGGATGCTTCAAGTGTTTGGATATATCTCTCCTGCTCCATCACTACTATCCCGGATCCCTTGTCAGCCTTCATGATCCGTAGGGATTTGTCCTGACTCGGTTCCTTCCAAGCCTGTCTTTCTTCCCTGTTCAGGTTGTGCCACTTTGCTGAGGGCTTATCAGAAAGGAGTTTCCTGATATCCCTTTCGCAGGTACTCGCAAAGAGGCTCAGTGTGTTGGAGAGTGCAGGAGTGTACAGGTTCTTCATGGTAAGGGGTCTGTTGTCATCTTCCGAGCTTTCCTCATCTTCTTCCTCTTCATATTGTTGTATATCTAATTTTAGTTGTAACTTTCTCAGGTAGCATTTGAGGTCCAGGATAACATCCGCCGTGTTGGCTCTCTGCGCCAGGATGAAAGAAAAGCCTTTCTTCAGTACCTTATGATTGCTTTCCGAGAAATCTCGTGTGGTGAGGTTAAAGATGTCACCTACCCCTGCTGGAGACCTGAAGTCAGTGCTATCAGGTGCTGGTATCAGTGAATGGGGAGGGTGATCAGGGTGGTCCACCCCAGTAATACTAGTACTGTATCCCGTTCCCGCTCCTTCTTCCCCTGTGATTGTTGTTCCCCCTCCTTCCCTCAATATTGTTGGTGTTGTGGTTCCAGTTTCGTTGTTTACCCCCAGGTCTGAACCTGGTATAAGTCCTGGTTCTGGTTGTGAGTCCTGCTGAAGATAAAAAAACATTGTTGTTGCTACTTGTGCTGTTGTTGGAAGACTGGTCGTTGATTTGTGGGGTCTGATAAACCCTTTCTTGATTGATCGCACTGTCCGGTGTCCTGCAGTTTGTATTGTTGTTCCGCCATGTGGTATCGAACCGAAGGACAAAAACAGAAAAGATTTCACAATACGTGGACCACATCCTTAACCCCATTGTACAGAACAGAAAATACTACATCAAGGACTCCTGGGCTTTTCTAAATGACATCTTCAAACTAAGGCTGGATGGAGGGGAATATTTACTGGTCACCCTAGATGTAGAAGCACTCTACACAAACATCCCCCACGCCAAAGGACTGACCCTCACCAGACAGTACCTGAACAGGCACTCCAACCTAAGCGGGACTAAGATTAATACTGTATGCAGGTTAACAGAAGCAGTATTAAGAAATAACTTCTTTCAATTCAACGGGAAGATTTACCACCAACAGAAAGGGTAGCCATGGGGTCCAAAATGGCCCCAGCATATGCAAACTTAGTCCTCAGTGCCTGGGAAATGGATAAGGTTGAATCACTACCCGGGTTCAACAACACCATAATGTACAGGCGTTATATTGGTGACGTCTTTTTGTCTGGAAGGGGACAGACTTTCTCTGAGCAATTTTCTGGAAACCCTTTTCCAGAGTCTGGACTTCCTGACCCTCACGGTAGGACATATCGGAACCACCACTCAATTCCTGGATATCCACCTCACTATAGACCCGAAAATGGACAGTTTGACTCCAACATCTACCGCAAGCCCACTTTCCGAATAACTATCTAGAGTTCAGCAGCCAGCATCCCCATTTCATGAAAAAGAATATTGTAAAAGGACAATTCATCCGGTTATCCAGACTCATTTTAGGGACGAGGTTTTCATCAAGGAAGGTTTTACCTCAGAAACTTGTTCCTAGAAAGAAAATACCCAGAGTATCTAGTGGACAACCTGTTCCAAGAGATCATACAGCACAGACACTCCAGGTACCCACCAATCCTGGAAAAGGGATTCACAGCAAGGGCACAGAATGGACCGAACAAAAGGACTGGGTGTCAAGTTTCCCTCTTCCAATTTCCACCGATATGTTTGAATTAGAGGGTCCTCACCAACAATTGGGACATCTTGGGAGGAGAAAAGGTCTGACAAAGTTACTTGGGACATCTCCAAACTTCTGTTTCAAACGAACCTCTTCTTTGGTGGTGCGCTCGAGAGGAATAAAAGCCCATCCCCACAGAGCAGTATCGACAGAACCTGGAATGTCTGACTGGCAAGTGTGTTGCCTGTGTACACATACGAAAAAATAACAATGTCACCTTCCCGACTGCAACAGAACTGTCGGTCTACATGACCACTATGACTGCAACACAAAAATGTAGTCTACTGTGCTTTCTGCGAACAATGTGGGAATATCTATATCGGCAAAACGAACAGGAAGCTGAGTAGCCAGATTAAAGAACACACTGCAGCAATACACAAACAGGACAGTTTGAATGCCTTGGCTAAACACAGTACTATTTGCCCAAACTTCACAGGATTCAAATTCACAGTGCTGAAAAAATAACAGAATTTGTAGGGGACATGGACACATTCCTGCAAGTCCGGGAATTAAAATGGCAGATAGAACTGAGAGCTGATGTCTATCCAGGTCTCAACGAGACACTGAACATTAAATGTGCACTTAAATGGTATAGAGATTGAAATGTGATAAGGTTTGAAGAACTGTGCAAGAGGGTTTGAAGAATTGTGCAAGTAGATTTAATGTGTTTATGGATTTACAACTGTGCAAGTGAATATAATGTGTTTCCTCTCTCTCTCTCTGACTTTTGACTCCCCCATACCCCATGCACATATGCTCCCACTCTCTCTCTGACTTTTGACTCCCCCATACCCCCTACACACATGCTCCCAATCACCAGGCTAGCCCCCGTTGACCCCACCAACTATACCCTCCGGTCTCACATTTTCACACAGCCATTCAAGGGGTGATACCATCCAAACCAGCCCACGGGTGGTACCATCTGCACTGACAGTCTTCTGGGGGACACTGTTATTCATAGGCTCCTTGTCATGGGCGGCCCCCTAACAGCCCCCCCTCAAGTCCACACCGCATTCCTCCCACTCGCCCATCAGGTGGCACACCCACACATTTCTCTACACACACACACCGATGCCAAAGCATAGTAGGACTCTCTACCTGACTTCTCCACCTTCCTCCATTCCCTTCTTTACTTACCTTTAGAGGCAAACACTCATAAGTTACGTGTTTATATTAGAATCATCACAGCATGACTGTCATCTTTCCTGGTCCCCCCAACCTTTTTTTTTTTTTTTGCACACAATCCCTTTTTGCACACAGTCCCTTTTTGCACACGATCCCTTTTTGCACACAATCCCTTTTTTGCACACGATCCCTTTTTGCACACTATCCCTTTTAGTATG
Source organism: Protopterus annectens (assembly GCF_019279795.1). NCBI lineage: Eukaryota > Metazoa > Chordata > Ceratodontiformes > Protopteridae > Protopterus > Protopterus annectens. Next base: position 1,342,052,015 of record NC_056732.1, read on the forward strand.
CACACGGCACCACAAGGCTATTACTGTCTGACCAATTTGCCTTATGTAACTGCAATTATAATGTTAATGAAAATGCACACAGCACCCTGCTTGTTCACACTTTTCTATTGGAAAGGAACTGTTGTTAATTTAAATGGCCTGCTAGAACTAATGTATATAAAGGAAGTGAAAATGGTTGCTCATACTTATGAAACATGTCTTTCTGAAGAAGTCTTGATAATAAATAAGACGAAAGCGCTAAAGTTCTACAAGAGTTGTTGGTGTTATTTACTATTTTATTGAATGCTTTTATTGTCACGAAGTTCATTTCTTAGTTAAAATTTCTTCTCTTCGTTCAATTTTTTTGAGTGCGGTTAATTTTAGTTTTATATATATATATATATATATATATATATATATATATACATGTTTAGTTCTGATCATAAGTTAATGTAATGTAGATGTCTATATTAGTAGCAGAATGGTAAGCTTGTTCTCTGTTTTTTTTCACAGATGGGGTGCTTTCTACATGGAGTCTATATACCTTCCCTGTGTAGGCAAGAACTTTCCCCAGGAATTTAGGTTAGCTCTCATATCCCAAGACAGACTTCAAGGGAACTGGGAAGGCTCTCAAAAGCCTGTAGGTGGGTATGCAGTGTAAGAATGTGTGTTTGTGTGGGTGAGACCTGTAATGGACTACAGTACTACCCAAACTAGCTCTCTGCTTTGCACACATTCAATGCCACAACCAGCTCTGGTTCTCACATGACCCTGAATAAGAAAAAGTGGTAGTTTGCACTGGAAAATTAATTAATAGTTATCTATATCTACAAAATACAAATACTCCATAAAATACCTAAACAGGAAAAAGTTGACCTGAAATACTCAAAAAATAAAATATATATCAACAGCTTTATTTTTATGCTGCAAGACAAAATCTTCGGTCATGCAAACAAAGAACAACACTTCTGCAGGGAACAGGCTCCACTGCACCCCTTCCCCACCAATTAAATATACCAATTGAAAGATTGCACAATACCAGGGATCTTAGCAATGTCACAAAAATACAAGATAAAAACTCCAAGCAGTCCTAATGATTTTATTTGTATGCTCTAAGATTTTGTCTCAGAATACAGAAATAATGTTGTCAATATTTTTTTTTATTCCTTCATACACTGCCTGGTCACTTTATGCATTTACCAAAGATTCAAAAATATGAGTTTAGTTATTGTTGGTATATTTAGTACCAGGGACTGAAGCATACCTACATCTATAGGTAGATGCAATCATAGTTGCCAAAAGACTATTGTCAGAGCTCATTCCAAGGTTTGGAGTATGTGATAGTTAAGTTAGCTCAGAGCAGCCAGTACACCAGCTAGATAACAGAGGAACTTTGCAAAGTATTAAATGTGAAGCTGCAGGTCTACTGCCCTCATCATCCCAAATGTCGTGGCTCTGTCAAGCCAACAACCCCTTAAAGAATCAAATGGAAAACATTTACACTGAAATTAACTTGAAGAAGTCGCCAGATGCTTTGCCTTTGATCCTAACATCAACACAAGGAACTATGAACTCTACCAGAAAATTAAATACTGATAAAAGCATTATGGAAAGGCATGTGATGATGCTTTCAGCCCTGCCAAGTTCAAATACATAACTCACTTTGACTGATGATGCACTGCTTTCATATTAATTAAAATTTATTTCTATTATTATTTGTTTTTTTACAGACATTCCACAAGAGTACAAAAGCAGCCCTCCTTATGTCACTTGACACCTAATGGCATGCTTTAATGTCTGGTGTCAGGATTAAAACATTTCAGCAGAAAATCCAGTCTCACCCTCATGAAAAAGGACCTTGTCAAATTTTGGTCAACACCGAAATTGCTGCTTGTTGTGTAAGATTACCTACCTTGTTTCATTAGACCCATTGTAAGAAGACTTGACAAGTGACCACAGTGGAAGCAGTAGATTCATCTCTTGCTAGGAAAACTAACAATAATGGAAATCTTCATGCTATTCTGAATCATTCCTATTCTGATATATATATATATATATATATATACATATACACACACAAACACACACACACACATATGTGTACATAAAACTGCTTGGCATCCAAAGTTTGGATTAATACAAATATATGCAGATGCAATGAATATGACCGACTGCTGGATATGTGTTTACTTGTCAACTGCTTACCATAGGCTTTATATGATCCCAGAGTTACTAACCCTAGATGACACACTGGCACTTAGCGGTAGTGATTAGACAGCATAAGATGTTGCATCTCACGAAATTGAAAGGGCTCCCTATTTGATTGTGATACCTAATGATAATTCAGTGTCAGTATGTATTCGAGCACTAGTTAAAAGTACCTGTATTTTCATGTTCGGCAATCAAATACTTCAGAAAACTGCAGAATGGTATATAATCATTTTGTTTGTGACCAATTAAATTCTACACGTTTGGCATTAACAATGAAAGTTGCATTACCCTCACTTTGACTAATGATACCTGTACTTTGTATTCAAAGACAGAGCTTACAAATGGTTACCTGGAGACTGCAGTATCAAATGTTTGGCATATGTATACTCTGCCATAAGATAATCAAACATGTCACCAGAAGGTAGGGTGAAAAATGTAGAGCAAAAGCAATAAATGTAGGTTGTATGGGTCTTGGTGAGGGTCATTTTTCAGGAGCAGCAATTTTCTCATGGTAGAGAGCAATAAAAACAATACAGGAACTCTGCAAGTTATTGACTTTTCTAGTAGTTTGAATAATATCACCTATGAATTTACACACCAGATTAGCACTGAAATGAGAGTAGTGGTCTTACAAAACCCGATGACCGTTGACTCAATACCGGCTATTAATGGGGGCATGTGTTTTAATAAATCAGAAATGCTGTCCATATATTATAATAATGGGGAATCAATCAGAAATCATTTAGATGTAATTCAAGAGGTGATTTGAAAAACAGCAAAGTCCCTCCTCCACATCACTCTTGGATTACTCAATTTAATTATATATTTTCAGGTTGGAGAGAAGGAATCAATGTTTTTACTGGTAATATATGTGATACTTATTCTGTGTCTTGTAAGTTCTTTATGTAGAAGTCTTACAATTAAAAGTTTATCTAATTGCAGCCACTAATTTAAGAAACATCTTTAGATGCAATTTATAAATTAATTTATAACAAGGAAAAAACTAACTGAGACAAGGTTTTTATGGTGTACATTAAGTAAAAATACATTAAGTAAAATAAAAATATAAAATACTGCTCTGAACTCCCACATAATGAAATTTGCAAGTACACACTAAATAGATTAGCACTGTGTTAGTAATTTGCATGTATCCCATGGGTCTCTGCTACAGGAGGTTTAAGGTATCACACAATGAAAATTCTAGCTTGGCTGGTTTTTCTTGCAGTTTTCAATGAATGGCTTGTCCGTGTGTCCTTTTTATCCTTTGGTTTGGTACTAAAATACTGTCAGAAGGGGGAGATATTAGTGGAAAAACTGAGTTGTATATAACCTCTTTCCTAAAATGCATTGTCATTTTAAACAGTTTACATGTGAAAGCTAAAGATGAGCTAATGCAGGATTTGTAACACATTTTCTCCTAGCACAGATGGATTGATTTTTTTTAATGAAGTGAAGACAGACACGCTTGAATGTGTTGATTTATACAGAAAGTACAGTTGTGTACCTACCATAAATGTAGATGTTCGAGTGTATTCACTGTTGCAGTCATTACACTTGGGTTATCCTGCTGGCAGGCTACCCATAGTCGGCCTGAATTCCAAAGTCCTGGTCCGGCGTCGGTTGCTGTTGCCTCTTCCCTGACGTCAGTGTGCCAGGGGTATATAAGATGCAGCAGACGCCATTTTCTTCGTTTTTTCTTGCTCCAGATGTCAGGTGCCCCCAAAAGGGTAGGCTAAAAAACATTGCTTATAAAAAGCATGCACTAAAATAAACAATACCTTCATCTACAAGCAAATACACCACATAGATTGTATAGAATAGAGAAGTACAGATAAGTCCCAGCAAAGAAAGGGGGGTGGTGGGTGGGTAACCTGGACTGCAACAGTGAATACACTCGAACATCTACATTTATGGTAGGTACACAACTGGACTATGTTCATCGTGTTTCACTGTTGCAGTCATTACACTTGGGTTGAATCCCAAAGCTGAGGTTGGGCGGCTGGGTCTAAATAGAATTAGGAGTGGCTATGAGGCCCTGCAGAACTGCAGTGGCAAAGCCTGCTCTGGATTTAGAGTAAAGAGGTAAGCGGTAGTGCTTGGTAAAAGTGTGCACTGAACTCCAAGTTGCAGCCTCCAACATTTCCTTGGTTGGTACTCCTCTGAGAAAGGCTGCTGATGTGGCTGCTGCCCTGGTCAAAAGTGGCCTAATGCCCTTAGGCACTGATTTGCCATGCTGTGCATAGCAGAAACGAATGCAGAGTCCTAACCATTTTGAAATAGTCTGCTTTGAGATAGCTTTCCTTGTGATCCTGCAGCATATGCCACTAAATGTTGCTCAGACTTTTTGAAAGCTTTAGTTTTATCCAAGTAGAAGCGTAGCTGCCTGTGTATGTCCAAAGAATGCAGAAGTCTCTCCCCTTTATTCTGGGGATTTGGATAAAATGTAGGCAAATGAATGGTTTGATTAAGAGCCACACCGGATACTACCTTTGGCATAAATGTTGGGTTTGTCCTTAGAGAAACCCTGTCCGGATGGAAAATGATAAAAGGTTCCACTGCCATTAATGCCTGTAACTCTGAGACTCTTCTTGCTGAAGTTATTGCTAGGAGCAGAGCTGTTTTCCATGATAAGAATTTTATCTCAGCTGTATTGGCTGGCTCAAAAGGAGGCAGTGTGAGCTTTTCCAACACAAAATTGAGGTCCCATGTAGGTATCGGTGCTCTCCTTGGGGGTCTTATGTTTTTGGCCCCTCTGAGGTACTGCCTTAGCAGTGGATGTGAAAAAATAGGTGGATCCGTACTGTAATGAGCTGAAATGACAGAGGCATGGATCTTAATTGATGAGAAGGATAGGCCTTTGTCCAGCATCTCAATTAGGTATTGTAAAATCTGAGGAATATTTGGAATAAGCGGGTCAATTCCTTGTGCCTGATTCCAAGCACAGAATCTCTTCCATTTTTCTGCATAAGATTTTCTGGTGCTGGGCCTCCTGGCTTCCAAAATGACATCCATAACTGCTTTAGAGAGAGGTGTGTTCTGAGTGGTTATATTATTTGCCATGCAGCCAGATTTAAGGTTCTGAGTTGGCTGTGCAGGATCTGATTGTTTTGTTGGGTCAGAAAATGAGGAATTTGAGGTAACGTCCAGGCTTGGCCTTGAGACAAGCTCTTTAGGATTGGGTACCAGCGCTGGCATGGCCAGTCTGGGGCAATCACAATCATTTTTGGCTTCTCTTGTCTGACCTTTAGGAGTACCTTGGGGAGGAGAGGCAGTGGAGGAAAGGCATAAACTGTCAGGGTTTCCCAGCTGAATGATAGAGCATCCACCTTCCATGCTTGTGTATGATAAGTCATTGTGCAGAATCTCTGTAGTTGGCAGTTGTGAGGGGAGGCAAATAGATCTATGTCTGGGCATCCTCATTTCCTTGTTATTATGTTGAAGACTTGTGGGTCTAGTTTCCACTCGTAAGGGTCCATGAAGTTTCTGCTTAGTTCGTCTGCCAGAGTATTTGTCTTTCCTGGCAGGAATTGTGCTTGCAGGTGTACTTGATAGGTCAATGCTGTGTTCCACAAAGTCATGGCTTGCCTGCAGAGGGGGTAGGAATGTGTGCCCCTTTGCTTGTTTATGTACCACATGACTGTAGTATTGTCTGTCTTTAGCAATAGTTGTCCTGGATGGAGTAGATCCTTGAAGGCTGTCAGGGCATTCTGTACAGCTAGCATCTCTTTTTGATTGATATGAAGATGCATTTGGCTTGCAGGCCACGTGCCCATTTTCCTGCCATGTGTGCCCCCCAGGCATAATCCGATGCATCTGTTGTTAGTGTCTGCCTGGCTGTGGGTAAAGTGAATGGCTGTCCCTTGTTGTGGTGACAGGCCAGTGCCCACCATCGAAACTCCTGTTGCAGGCAGGGAATGAGAGTAATTATTGTTTCCAGGCTGTGGCAATGTTGAGTCCAAACACTTTTTAGATACCATTGTAGCTTCCTCATATGCAGTCTTGCATATGGAATTAGCAGAATGCAGGATGCCATGAAGCCCAAAGCCTGCAGAATTTTTCTTGCAGGTAACTGGATTTTTATTGCCATCATTTGGATGTAATGAGTCAGTTGCCTTTGTTTGTCTGGCATGAGATAAGCCATCTGGGCAGTTGTATTTAAGCTAGCCCCCAGGAATATTATCTCTTGAGAGGGCACTAGTTTTGATTTCTTTTTGTTTACTGTGTACCCTAGGCAAATTAGTAATCTTTTTACAAACGCCAGATACTTTAGTAGAATGTCTTTGCTCTCTGCTTGAATAAGGCAGTCGTCCAAGTAGGGATATATTTGAATTCCTCTTTGTCTGCAAAATGCAATTACTGGTGCCAGGCATTTTGTGAAGACCCTGGGCGCAGTAGATAAGCCAAAGGGCAGTGCAGAGAATTGGTAGTGCATTGAGCCAGCTATGAATCTGAGGTATCCTCTGCAAGATTGTCTGATTGGGACATGCAGGTATGCCTCTTTGAGGTCCAAAGTTACGAGCCAAGCCTTCTTGCCTAGCATGGGCAAAAGTTTCTGCAGTGTCAACATTTTGAATTTTGGAACATCCAGAAAAGTATTTAGAATAGACAGGTTCAGTATTGGTCTCCAGGCTTTGTCCTTTCTGGGTGCCAAGAAAAGTCTTGAGCAAAATCCTTGCCCCTGCTCTTGCTGTGGTACTCTTTGAATAGCCCTCATGTCCATAAGAGATGAAATTTGCATTTGTGCCTCAGCCCATTGATTGTGTGGCAGGTCTGGCATACCTGTTGCCCTTGGGAGGGTGTGAAAGTGGAACCTGTAGCCCTGAGAAACAATATTTAGTACCCATTTGTCCTGGGTGATCATGTGCCAATTTTGTGAGAAAAGTGCTAGCTTTCCCCCTAAGGGTGCTGCCAAAAGGAAAGTGCTTGGCATTTGCAGTGGGAAGTCACTGGGACTGTTTCCTATATGGTTGTGATTTGTCTTCTCCACTTTTGGAGGCAGAAGCACCCCATTGTTTAGGTCTGTATGAGCCTTGGGGCTGAGATCTGCCTCTAGGGCATCTGTATCTGCCTCTTTGTGGCCTGTCTGACAGTGGAAAGGTCCAATTCTTAGAAGGCCAGTTCCTGCTAAATCTGGGTGGCTGAACCCGTAAGAAATCCTTTATTGTCTGCATAGATTTTGCTTTATCCTCCATTTTCTTTAACACCTCTTCTGCCTTAACAGCAAACAAAGTATCATGCTGTAATGGAGCATCCAATAATTTTGCTTTAACATGATCAGGCAGATTCTGTTCCTTTAACCATGCATGCCTTCGAATGACAGAGCCTGTAACTGCGGCCCTGCAAGAAGCCTCTAGTGAATCAAAACCACATTGCAAAGTATGCTTTCCCACTTGTTCAGCTGCATGCAATAAATCCTGCATTTCCTTGTTTTCAGGACATTCAGAGCTTGTCAGCATTTTCTGTTTTAGCAGACACATTAGGTATTGCTGATATTTAAGCATGTGAAACTGGCAGTTTAAAGCCCTTACAGCTAAAGTAGCAGAGGTGTAAACTTTTTCCCCCATCTGTCCAGTGCTCTAGAATCCCTATCAGAGGGAACAGGGTTTTTTGTAATGGAAGCCTTGACCCCTTTGGGACCCTGAGATATAGTTTCTGGGTCAGCAGCAGGGTTTTTATAAAGAAATTTATGTGAATCTGGAACCCTGTAGTACCTATCTGGCTTAACTGGTGCAGGGGGTAAAGAATCAGGAGACAGACTGGACTCAGAAAATACATCATCTACAATGTCTAGCACAGGAGGAATAGCAAGAGGTCTGTGTTATGGCAATAAAAGAAAGTCTCTGAGACTTTTCTTGGATTCTGAACAATCTTGGCTCTCCCAGTGGAAATGCTCCCTCATGGTGTGCAGGGTTTCCCCAAAAGAATAGTTCTCAGGAGGAGAGGCTGAAGGGATAGATTCTTCAGCATCAGAGTCCTCATAGGGAGGAAGAGAATATCCCTGTTCTGAAGAGGAATCAGATGAAATAGAAACCTGATCAGAGGAATCATAGTCAGTGTCTTGCCTAGGCCTTTTATCAGGAGGGGGATGGGAACCCCTGATCAAAGTAATTAGGTCCTCGGCCATTTTAAGCATCTGTTTCTTAGGCATGGATGACTGTCCTGGAGAATGCTGTACTTGTTTCTTTGAAGTGGTCTTGATAGAAAGCTGTGCAGGTCTGAAAACACCCTCAGAAGCCGATGCCTGCTCAGCGGTTCTGGACCCATCTGAGGGAGTAGTTTCTGTAGGCCCAATACCTTGAGTTTCCAGAGGCCTAGTTGTCTCCAAGTGGGAGTCGGAGGCGGCCTGTGACTCTGAGGTAGCGGGTGCCAGGGGCTGCAAAAGCGCCTCACTGAGAACCGGCGACTGGCCTAGAAGAGGCTTCGTCGTCGGTTTTGGACCTCAGATGCCTGTCCTTTTCTTTTTCCTTGCGCTTTTTATGTACTCCGGTCGTCGGCTGTTCCAACGGCATTATATAGTTAAACCTACAGCCAAAGTAATGGAAAGCAAAATCGTACTGACGCTTAATAGTGCGTTGGTTAAATCTAGCACAAAACCGACAAATAGCAACGTCGTGGTCAGGGCCTAGGCAAGGAATACAGTAAGAATGAAAATCCTTATGAGGTATTTTCTTCCCACAAGAAATACAATTGTTAACTTTTACTGACATCGGTCTGGAGCAAGAGAAAGTTTCCCCAACGGGGTACTTAGTTTTACTAAAGACTTTGGATCAGAAATTCAATTTCGAAAATCTCAGGAGTCGGCCGACCGGCACTTGTGAACTGCTTTTGCTTCAGGCACCGCGCGGCAAGAAAGACTGAAGAAAATGGCGTCGGCTGCATCTTATATACCCCTGGCGCATTGAGGTCAGGGAAGAGGCAACAGCAACCGACGCCGGACCAGGACTTTGGAATTCAGGCCGACTGCAGGTAGCCTGCCAGCAGGATAACCCAAGTGTAATGACTGCAACAGTGAAACACGATGAACATCAACTTAACATTATGGAAATGCTTGTTACTGGTCAGTACAGGAATCATTTACACACATAAATGTGGACAATGAACTACACAAAGGAAATGAGAATTTGTTAAAAACTAATAAGATAGGTAGCGTGACATGCTCACTGGAAAAGAGTGCAACTACACAAAGGAATTTGTCAATTATATATTATGAAGACATCATCTTATTTCTAATCAAGATAGTTGAAATATTTGAAATATAAAACATACCATCTGCTTTGGATATTTAACATCTACTACATTATTCTTGCCCTTAATGGCCCTGGTCATGGTTGAAAAGTGTCTATGATCACCAGTCCACTTACATGGTCAAAAATGAATAAGTTAAACTTAAAACAAAAGAAAGCTATGGTACAGAGGGCATTATTCACAAGGATGGATTCGACAGTTATTCCCAGGAACTACAGACCTGACACCCCAACCAGTATTCCATTCGAGATTAAGAATAATATCATGTAACGGGTTCAAGGAGATATTGGTGAGCTGCTGCATCTTCTTATGAATCAATATGGGCTTGCAAAAACTAAGACATCTACTGAACTCGGGGTCTTTTGTGGTGGGATATCAGAAGCCTTGACCATCAGAGACAGAGGAGTCAGAGCACTGGTGAATTTCCAATTACCCATCCATTGGTCCAAGTTGCACTTAAATAGGGATAGGGAGGAACTCTGCTTCATATGGATGGGGAGTCTGTTCCAGAGAATGGGAATTCTGTGAGAAACATATCTGTCTCTCCAACATGTCCTATTTATGTTGCAAGCAAAATTTAGGTCTTCTAATCTAGTAGTTCTAATGCTGTTTGTTTTGCAGATTTGCAAAAGATTCATCAAAACAGGGTCCAGGAATGCCTTGTACACCAGGCAAAGGTAACCCCTCAGAAGTCTGTATTACATAGAATAATGTAGAAAAACAGGGCTTCAAGGCAAAGATAACCTCTCAGAAGTCTCAATAATATAGAGTAGAGTAAAGAGACAGGGCTTTGAGGCAATCAGCATAGGACATTGTGTTTACTCTCTGTATTCTTTTTCTGACATTCCAGTTGTTGCATATGTCTAGTCAGGTACATAACGAGGAGGCATTATACTCTATGATGGGACTGAGGAGGGTTGAATTCAGTGGTATGATGACCTCTCTGAACCTGGATGCCATGCCCTTGCTTATAAGTTCAGCAACATAGAAGGATTTTCTTACTGACTTGGACACATGTTGGTCGGAGGCTAGGTTACAATCTACAATGAGTTTCCAGATCCCTGACTAGTGAATCAACTTTTAAGGGTGTTTTATTGATGATGTAGTCACCCGGGGTGGCAGACTTCCCAAAAAGTACTACAATGCATTTCTTGGTACTGACTTTTAAGCCATGCTTTTGGCACCAAGCATTTGTCTGTATTAGACCTTCCTGAAGGGTATTCTTGTCTTGGAGGATTCAATGACTGCTCCCTGTTAGCAATCATCTACGAATGTGGTTAGTCAGAGGCCTTTGATATCCATAAAGTACATGCCAAAGAGCAGTGGGCCTAACACAGAGCCTTGGGGGGGTTTCACTGGTGACCACCCTCTTTGTAGAAGTGGTCTCACCATTTCTAACCTCCTGGGTCCTATAAGCAAGCCAACTAGCTATCCAGTGTGTTGCAAAGGGGGTTATACCTAGTTGTTGATAATGTCTGAGTGGGGTATTATATAGGTTCATAGGTAGATACTAGGCTATTGTCACTAGGGCCTATATAAGCCTAGCCAAAAGGCTTTCGCCACCCAAGAAAATTATTTTCCTGTGCCCCTGTTGAGCAGAGCTACAGAAGTGATTCCTGGGGTGAATTTCTATTTCCCATCCAATCATCAAGATTCTTCTTGAAGAGTGCTAATGAGGAGCTTTGCTTGATATAGATAGGTAGTTTGTTCCAAAGTATGGGAAGTCTCTGGGAAAGGAATCTATCCCTCCACCATATTCTGTTTATTGTGGTGACAAGGTTTAGGTCCCTAGAGTGTGCAGCTCGGAGGGACTGAGATTTCTTTAAGTGGAGCATGTCCAACAGCTCTGGGTTTGACAATAGCTTTCTATGTTAAGCAGAGATCGCCTCTGAGTAGGCAATATGCAACGGAGTAAACCTGGAGTTTTTTGAGATGGTCTGCGTAGGGTATCTGTTTGAGGCGGGTAATCCTCTTTGTGAGATATTTCTGCAGCCTTTCCAGTTGCTGTAGATGTCTTGTGAGGTACATACCAAAAGGGGTGTTGTACTCTATAATGGGTCTAATGAGTGACGAGTAGAGGGGAACAATGACCTCTTTTTTCCTGGATGAGAAACCTTTTGTGATGAGGTGTGCCATGTAGAAGGATTTTCTGACTACTGTGGCAATGTGATTATCAAAGGAGGGACTACTGTCCACCTGTGTCCCAAGGTCTCATATCACACTTTCGGTGTTAAGTAGACTACCGCCTATGTGGTAGTTCATGGGTGTTGAGTTTTTACCAAAGGGGATGACACAACACTTTTTGGCACTGAGCTTGAGGCCATGGCTTTGACATCAGGCATCTGTCTCAGTGAGGCCCTATTGTAGGATGCCCACATTGTAAGGAGTTTCGATTATGGCTCCTAGTTTGCAGTCATCTGCAAACTTCATTAGCCAAAGACCTTCTTTGTTAGCCTGTACTTCAGAGAAGTAGATACCAAACAGGAGAGGACTCAGGACTGAACCCTGTGGTACTCCACTTGTCACTCGTCTGAAGTCGTTTTTGGAGTCTGCTACTTTCGCAATGTGGGTTCTGTCAGTGAGCCAGCTGGCAACCCATCGAGTGACATAGGGATTTATACCTAGTTTACTGAGTTTATCTATATTTCCAGAGTGGGGGATGGTGGTGAAAGCCTTGGCGAGATCTAGATAGGCTGTGTGAACCACCTTACCCTCGTCTACGGCTTTGGTGACTGCTTCAGTCTATCAGGTTTAGGAAACATGATCTGCCTTTTACAAACCCAAACTGGGTGGGGTCCAGAGTTTGGAGATTCCCAGTGTCTTTGTTTATAAGTTCCATGATGATACGTACCATGGCCTTGCAGACCAGGCTCGTCAGGCTAATGGGGCAGTAGTTTGCAGGGTCCGTGGTGGCTCCTCCTTTGTGGAATTGGATAATCGTCTCTGTGTGCCATTCAGTGGGCACAAAGCCTGAAGTGAGGCTATGACTGAACATGGTACTTAGGTGGGATGCCAGTTCATTCTGTAGTCCGTGTAGAACGCAGCCTGGGATGTTGTCAGGTACCAAATGCTGTGTTCTTGGCTTTGGAGAGTGTGGTTTTTTAGCTGTGCAGCCGCGATTACAGGAATTTTGCATTCTTCCAGTATAGAGAAGGGCCCTTTAGGGGGTGAGAGGGGGGTAAAGTTAGCACTGAACCTATCTGCCAGGATGTTGGCATTATCAGTTGGTTCTGTACATTTAGTGCCATTGTGCTGAAACTCAGAGCAGATCTGAGTGTTGCCACTGAGATTCTTGACATAGCTATAGAATGCTTTGTGGTTGTTTTTAGAATCAGTGGCAATTTTGTTTTCTTAACTAGCTTTGGAGGATTTCATGTGGGATCTCAGCTACTAGTGAGTTCCTCCAATCATGGGATCTTACTCTTTTTTGCAACAATTTCTTTCTTCTGTTGTAGAGTTTGTTGATGGCAGGGGACCACCAAATTGGCTTCCTTTTTTTGGAGGATAGCATCTTGATTCTGTTAGGGATAGCATGATCCATGCACTTGTGTAAGCGCTTATAAAGTGCATTTGTGTAGGATTCAGCAGTCATAGCTCTATTGTCCGTCTGCATGGGTGTCGTGAAGTTTGCCACTTCTGTCTTAAGAAGCATGAAGTTGGCTTTGGAGAAATTTTTTTAATGTGGTTTCCCTAATGGAGGGTGTGGGCTGGATGTGGATGTCTACAGTGATAACCTTGTGGTTGGATCTGACAGAGGAATTGACTTCTGGTGTGGAACTCCAGTCGCCCATATTGGTAATGACCAGGTCTAGGATATTGCTGCCCCTGGTGGTGGTGTGGATAAGTTGATCCAAGGCATTGGAATTTATGAATTTCAGAAAACGTTGAGCTGCTGCATATCAAATGCTTTAACCAGATCTAGGTGGGCAGGATGAACAGTTTTCCCTTCATCGACTGCCTTAGTGACCTTTTCAAAGAAGTCCACCACATTCAGTAAGCACAACCTTCTTTTGACAAAGCCAAACTGGAATGGATACAGTGTCTGAAGGTCTCCTATGTCCTTGTTGAGTACTTAAATGATAATTATTTCCATGGCTTTGCAACTAAGACTAGGCAGACTAACGGGTCTGAAGTTTTCAAGATCTGTTGAAGGTCCTCCATTATGAAGGGGATGACTGTTGCAGTCCTCCATTCATGTGGCACAATGCCTGTTCTAAGACTATAGCTGAATAATGACTCCAGGGGTTCTGATAAGTCATATTTTAGACTATTCAGGAGGCATCCTGAGATGTTATTGGAGTCCTCTGAGGCCATATTCTTGGCTTTGGTGAGTGCAACCAGTACATGTTCTCTAGTTAAAGTTGTAGCGGTTATGTTTGAGGGTATTACTGGAGGTGTAGGGGGTAAAGTTGGAACTGACTTTGTCCGTTAACAGGTTCACTATGTCACCAGATTCAGTGAATGTGGCACCATTAACCACCAGTTCAGCACATTGCTGTCTGCTGCTCTTGAGGTTTCTGACAAAGCTGTAGAAGGCCTTATGGTTATCTTTCACCTGGAAGGATATCTTAACTTCAAAGCTGGTTTTGCATGACCTAATTAGCCCTCTTAGTTGCCTACTTACTTTGATGAGAGTTTTTATCTTTATGGGAATTACCCTTTCTGATTTTGACATAATTTTTCTCTTTTGTTATATATCCTGTTTAATTTGGGATGCCACCAGGGTGGTTTATTACTGGGGCTACTTCTGGGCTTACTTCTGGTAGGTACAGCAGCCTCTATGCAGCATTGACATGGTTGTACAGAGTTTCTAAGAGCAATTCAGCAAAGGCTGGTGTGGTTTTGGGGTACGGGGCACTGAATTTTGACAAACCATCACTTAATAACAGGTAATTTGCCTTGGAATAGTTCTTAACTGTAACTAGTTTTAATGGGATTACAGAGCTGATTTTGATTTTAAAGGAGATAGCTTCATAGTCAAACCTTACCGGTGAGGATGGGACAGTGGGGGTGGGGTGGGGTCTAGTGTTCTCCCATATTTGTGAGCATGATGTCCAGTATGTTTGTGTCTCTAGTGGGTGAATTCACTATTTGGTCAAGGATGTTTGCATTTATGAAATCCAGGAATCTCTGTGCCTGTAGATTTGAGGCCGTGTAGTTGTAATTAAAGTCTCCTATGAGTAGGGTGTTAGGTTGGATGGTAAGTGTCTCCAGTAGGTCCAAGTCTGCATTGTAAGCTTCTTGGGACATGGAAGGTGATCTATAGCTGGCTAGGATATGGTAAGACATTTTGTCTTTGGTGATCTGTACATGGAGGAACTCCAGCACCATCATCTTGTTTGACCACCCTAGAGATATGATTGTTATTGATGTATATCAACACACCTTTACGTTTAGCCCTTGTCTGTGCAGCTACTTGTCTAAAAGTGTGGAAGGCATTGAAACCTTGCATTGTTGAGGTACTCTCTGCTGCTTTAAACCATGTCTAGGTAACTGCACAGATATCTATATTCTTGAGTGTGAGGAGGGCTTGGAGGGAGTGTAGTCTTTTTTTTTTTTTTTTTTTATTTACGCTCCTGGTATTGAGCAGTAACACCTTGAGGTTTTGTTGTGTTGACTTTGCTATGTTGATAGGTATGTCAGTTTGGCATTGCCTAAAAAAAGGCACTATGAAGGCAGGCAAAGCCTTTGCCAATATTTGAAATCTTAGGGGAAAAGTACAGACCATCCTTGGCAAAGCAACGTGGTCTGTTGACCATGTCTTCCCAAGCTGACAAGTACTGGATCTCTTTACAATGACACCAGAAAGACAGTCAGCTGATAAAATCAATCATTTTTTTTGTTCATATTGTGGCATCATCTTTGGGGATGGTAATATGTTGCTCAGTGCTTGGATCATACTACCCTGAGACACGCAGTCTGAAAGCTGCATAATGTCTCATATAGTTCAGAGATGTACATTTCAGGTAATTTATATCTATATGGAATATAATGGAATCATACTAGTACCTGTGGCATAATGACTTGATTGCATGCATGATTTAGTGGATCCTGGCTCCAGATAAGCACCTAGCAGTTATCTTCTCCTTGTTCGGCCTACTTAGAGGGACATCCGTATATCTTACAATGGGGTCTCTATAATGAGAGTCCTGGGAAGTGTGTCTGCTTGCCTTATGGGCTTAGTGTCTGAGGCTCCACCGAATGTGACAGTTTGTGTGGTGTTGGGTGTTGTTTTTTCTGAGTGCCTTTGGGCTTGCTGAGGTATATCTTTGACAGTAGGTGGTCTAGGTGATCTTTGTTGTTTAGGAAGACAGCTTTTAAGGGCCTCAACATATGTTAGTTTAGGTGTGCATGTTCTGTGCTATGTGAGGTTGGTGTTGTGTGTGTGGTTTCAACAACCTAATGTGAAACTGTATGTGAGGGTTTAGCCTCCAGAAACATTGTGTAATTATACCTCTCACATTTTTAAAGATTAAGTGGTTGTCAGTAAACATGAGACAATTACTACATTGTCTCAAGATGCCCATATTCACCAAGATGGCTACTGAGAAGTTAAGAAACTGCATATCTATACTGTCCATTCTCTGGATTTGTAAGCTACTATGAGATACAGCTGTGATGGTGTATTGAGATTAGAAGACTATTAAGTGTGCTTTGCTTCTGCAGACTAAGGGTGTTTTATTGGATCATATTAAGCTAAACAGTACTAAATTCTACTAATTTTAATCTTTATACAACAATGAATTCTACTAAACCTGTAGGTATTACCAATCAAGGCCCAGTTAGCTGCTCTAACCTTGTTGGCGCACAAGGTATTTACACTATATTGCTGCTTTACAGTTTTATGGGACTGTTCTACAGCGAATATTTGCTTTTCAGGTGTTTGCTACCGTACAGGGCACTGCAAAGCGGAAAAACAGATATATACAGACCCCAATTTTATTATTAGCCCTTGCGTTTAAACATTGCCAAACTTCTTCAGAATAGAAGTCCGGCAATGTTTAAATGAAAGCGCTAATAATAACTGTCTTGTCATTCAGTCGTTTTTCCAAAACAAGGTAGGCAAACTTTCTATAAGGAAATAAACCACAGAAAGATAAATAAACAAAAACTCTCTCTGTCACTTTCACCTAATCCTAACCATGAAGAATTAAAAACGCTGTATGCAGTCATTACAGGAAAAGTAAAATCAATACAGTACGAGGACAAATTTACCTTTTATTTGTACTCTGTTGCTTTGAAAGAGCTCAAGCAGAAATTATTGTACAAATCAAACAGAATACCATGCAGTTCAACTGTTCAAGACATGATGCCTGTCAGCACATCATTGCAAAATGAGACTTTGCTTTCTAACTTCAATTTACGTTGTTTAGTAAACATATACAGCTGCCGCTAGCTCACTTCACACAAATGTATGTCACAGACATTTCTAAAGCATAGCTTTAGTCAAGTAAATTGTTTGCCTGCACTCAAAAAGGACTTTCACTATTCACCGTTTTAGCTTAAACTTGTAATTTAGGTTCACCCTTTTAGCTTAAACTTGTAATTTATAGTTCATACTTTTAAGTATCACAACGAAATGTGACAAACTTATGTCATGCATCTATTTGGACCAGTCAGCAAACAAAACGTTCCCAGTCAGCTAAACCCTTAGATCCCCCATCATGCATAGTTTTAACAGAATATACCAGTTCTAGACTATGACAAAGAGATTTATTAATGTAGAAGGCAAGATGACAGAATGAATATTTTGTACAGCCAGAGTTCTACTACAAGATTCAGCATTATGGTGGCTACTTATGTTTACATCTGACCTCATGCAGCTATTGTTGCAGGAACAAGTAGAACACATTGCCTAGCTCAAATGTCCTGGTACCCTGTGGGACTATCCCACTGAAAAATATGGCCTTGAAATAAGATCCGGTCCCTAAAAAACAAAATTACTCAGACAACAAAAATGATGCTCTCAGGAAAGACTTTGAAGAAATACTAACCCTTACTGGACTCCATTTCAAAACCTCCATGGGGAAATATATTTTCTAAGCTCATCTCCAGTCCTTTGGAATCACCTTCCAACTGAGATAAGGAAACAAGTGCATTTGGCCTATTTAGGTCTAAACCAAAAGAACATATCTTAAAGGAAATTTCCTGTACTTACTTCAAAGATAATGGTTAGGAACTAGAACTGGGTACTGCAGTAAATTCAGAAACAAATATAACACTTGCAGTCTGTTTTACAAGTAAACTGGAATGACAGATATTGACCTACTATTCTGTAAATATTGTATACACTATACTTTTCCTGTAAATAGTGCAGAACATACTTCTCTGTTATGGTGTACATAAAAATAAGTTATGTCTTACCATAATGTTCCATCTGTGTTGTAGAGCTTTGCTCATTCATTACTATTAGGATTTCAGTTCCGTCCTCGGAACCGATACGGCCATTTCCAAGCTCGCGCTAGCCAAAAACTCTCAGCTAACACCTACCCATAATGCCCCTCTCCTAGTTATTCCAGATCGAGTTTGCTCGACCCTATATAATAGAGGCAGTAAATAGAAAAATAGTAGAAGGCTCTGTCTGAGCAAATACCCTAAAGCAGGAGTTCCTAAAGTCCACCAGAAGTCCAGGCGGGGGGAGGAGGGCAGGAAGTAATGAAATGAACAAAGATCTACAACACAGATGGAACGTTATGGTAAGACATAACTTCTTTATCTGATGTTGTAAATCTTTGTTCAATCCTTACTATTAGGACCGAGTCCCCAGCTACTTTTGTCCTGGGTTGCCCTAAGGAAGGATATTCCTAAGCACCACAGAATCAAAAGATGCTCGTCCCATGGAGGACAAATCCAAT
Organism: Protopterus annectens; assembly: GCF_019279795.1. Classification (NCBI taxonomy): domain Eukaryota; kingdom Metazoa; phylum Chordata; order Ceratodontiformes; family Protopteridae; genus Protopterus; species Protopterus annectens. Next base: position 1,342,070,305 of record NC_056732.1, read on the forward strand.
TTGTAATGAGAGATAAAGGCATGAGGTCTTGCCCAAGTGGCTGCTGCGCAGCTATCATCCATAGAGGCTCTGGAATGGAATGCTACAGAAGTAGCCACAGATCTGGTAGTGAGTCTTTATTCTGGAAGGTAAGTATAGCTTATTCTGTTCGTAGATAAAGATAATGACATTTCTAAGCCAGGAGGATAAAGTCACTTGGAAACAGGTTTACCCAATCTGGGTACTGCAAAGGCCACAAACAAGTGATCTATTTTCCTGAAAGATTTAATCCAGTCCAAATAACAACGCTGCCGATGCACATCAAGGGTGTGCAAAAGGTACTCCCCTCTATTAGAATGCTGAGGGAAGAAAACCGGCAGGTCAATAGATTGGATAATGGAAAATCCAGAAATGACCTTGGGCAAGAAAGAAGGGTCAGTACGAATGTACACCCTATCCATGTGGAAGATCAAGTAAGGTCTCTGGGCACTCAAGCCCTGCAGCTCAGACACTCTAACCACTGAAGTAAGTGCTACTAGAAGTAAAGTTTTCCATGGCAAAAACTTTAAATCACACGAATTAAAAGGCTCGAAAGGAGGACCTGTGAGCGTGAAGCACCAAAGTCAAGTCCCAGGGTTCTGAGGGAGGCTTGACTGGAGGTTTGACATGTAATACTCCTTTCAAAAATGTCTTGCATAGGTGGTGTAACATAATCGAAGAATTATCAAATCCATTATGAAAATTGGCGATAGTTGCTAAATGTACAGTGATCGTCGATGCTGAGGCTCGTGCATGTAAAAGAGTCATCAGATATTGAAGGATCTTTTGAAGAGACATAGAGAAGGGATCTATGTTCTGATCTTTGGCCCAAACTGAGTACCTAGTCCATTTACTAGAATAAACTTTCCTGGTGGAAAGTTTGTGTGAAGCCAGAATTTCACAAACAGGAGATGGGATTGTCAGGCAACCTGGCAATCACTGGAAGTGGAGAAACCAAGCTGTGAGCTTGAGACTGTGGAGAGTGGGATGAATCAGTCCCTGAGGATGAGATAACAGACCTTGGGAATGATCCAGGATCCACGGGCTGTGAATCAGATGAAGCCATAGAAACAGGAACCAGACTTGACAGGGCCAATAGGGAGCAATGAGGATCACTTTGCTTCTCAACCTTTGAGCTTTCTGGAGAAATTTTGGAATGAGGGGAAATGGGGGAAAGGCATACAGTAAATCCCAGGGGCCAATCGTGCATTACAGCGTTCCGCGTGGGTTCCCCCTGAGGGGGGATCAGGGCAAAATAGCTTCCGCATTTGCTGTTTTGGGGGGAAGCAAACAGATCGCAGCAAGGCTTGCCCCAGCATCGGAAGATCCGATCCGCTGTTACAGGGTTAAGGGATCACTCGTGAAGCATCAGGATGTTCCTGCACAGATTGTCCACAATAAGGTTGGAACTCCCGGGAATGTGCATTGCTATAAGAAAGTGGTTGGAAGCTATCGCCCAGTGACAAATCCTCATGGCTTCCTGACAGAGGGAGTAAGACCTGGTTCCGCCTTGCTTGTTGATATACCAGATGATTGACATGTTGTCTGACTGAAATGCAATGGGCTCAGAAGGTAGGGATGTATGGGACGCTTGCAATGCTAAGTGAAATGCCCTCAGTTCTAGGACATTTATGTGCAAATTGGCTTCCATGGGGGACCAGGTGCCTTGGACCATCTTTTCCTGGAAATGCCCCCCCCCAACAGGGATACATCCGTGGTCACCATGGCCGTGGAAGACAGAACGGTCGACACCAAACATTCGTTTGTGACTTCATCCACCATAGCATTTCTTCCTTACAACAGTTTGTAAGCCGTATCATGTGGTTGAGTGGATGCATTAAAAATGACCATTGTGCTAAAAGGAGCCACTGCAGGATTCTCATGTGCAGTCTCGCCAGTGGTACTAACGTAATGGCAGCCGCCATGGAGCCTAAGAGTTGCAGTACAAGGCGTGCTGGTACATAGGTCTGAGGAAGGTCTTGGATTTGGGGTCTTATTTTCAAAAGCCTGTGAGGAGGTAGAGAAGCTTGACAGGATGTTGTGTCGAAGGCTGCTCCAATAAATTCCAGTGTCTTTGTTGGGTACATTTGAGACTTGTCCTTGTTGATTGTAATCCCCAAGTGGAGAGCGAGAACTTTAGTGTAAGAGAGGCTGCGGACTAAGAGATTCCTGGTCGGAGCGGTAAGGAGCCAATCGTCCAGATACGGAAACACCTGGAATCCTTCTAGTCGAAGATGAGCTATCACAACTGCCATACATTTAGTGAACACTCAGGGAGGCTGTCAAGAGTCCGAATGGCAGTGCCATGAAACTGTTAGTGATTGGCTCCCAGCCAGAAGCAGAGAAACCTCCGGGAGCAATGATCCATCTTTATGTGGTACTACCCATCCTGGAGGTCTGTACAGCACATCCAGCTGTCCCTCCCTAGGAAGGGGAGAATGGACTGCACCATGACCATCCGGAATTTTTGAGGTTTGATAAATTTGTTTAATAGGCTGAGATCCAGGATTGGTCTCCAGTCCCCTGTTTTTTTTGGCACTAAAAAGAACCTTGAGTAAAACCCGGATCCTGTCTGGTGGGACTGGTTGGTTGGCTCTTTATCTTAGCAGCTTTTCTACTTCTAAGGCTGCTAATTCCCTCTAATTGGGTGGCACATCGGGGATTCGTTTGATATGGGCGGCCACGGTGGTGCAGTGGTTAGCACTGCCACCTCACAGCAAGAGGTTCTCCGGTTTGATCCTTGGTTTCCTCCCACATCCCAAAGACATGCTGCAGGTGGGTTGGATACTCTAAGGTGCGTGTGTGTATGTGTGTGTGTGTGTGTGTGTGTGTGTCTTCTGTGGAAGGTTGGGTGCCGGGCTGGCAACTCAACACCGTAAAACTCCACTGCCAATCATGAGCGGACAAGGTGATCTGCTGTGGCGACCCATAACCAGGAAAAGCCGAAAGAAGAAGAAGAAAGATTGGGGATTCATTTGACGGATCTGGGAGTTAAATCGAATGGTATTTGGTAGCCTATTGATATTATTCTCTGCACCCAAACATCAGTAATAAGCTGCCAGGCTGGTAGGTGCAGAGAAAAACGACCCCCGACTGCTTCCAAAGGAAAGCAATCGGGCTGCTTCTCAGGAGCACTGGTAGGTTCTGGTGGAGAAAGAATCTCTAGCGCCCTGGTTACACGGACCTGATCTACCCTTGCCCCCTCTGCCCCAGGGGGATTGCTCACCACAAGTGTTACGAAAAGATTCTCGGGATTTCTTGAGCCACATTTTTCCTCCCTTCTGTTTCCTGGAGTAGGACCTCTAGGGGGGTGGAAAGCATATGCCCACAGCAGACAAGGTCTTTCCGTCTTTCTCATTTCGTGCAAGTGTGTCTCGTACTCTGGGTCCAAAAAGTACAGATTCGTTGACAGGTGCATTGACGAAGGAAGATTTAAAGGGGTCTGCAAAGTCACACAATGGCATCCAGGCATTACATCTCATGACAATGTCTGATGCGGCAGCTCGAGCTGCCCCCTTGGTGGTGTGAGATATCAAATGCATCGCGGAGTTCGAGATGGATTCAAGGGTTGCTAGCTGTGAGGCGACAGTGTCACGCACCTCATCAGGCAGTACCCCTGCCAAAGAGGAAGACATTTCAGAAATTAGGTCTCTTTGGAGGTGAGTGCAGTCTGCCAGATAGTTCAGCGACCGAATGGCGAAGGCCGCTGAAGCATAGGTCCACTTCCCTAGTCTGTCCATGGTCCGAGACTCCCTGTTCAGAGGATGGACAGTGGAACTATCTTATGCCAGCTCCCTCTTGGTGGCCACCGCCATAACCATGGAATTAACTGTCAACTGCTTGGACCAGTGGGGCTGGTCTTCAGGTGTAGATAAAATTTTGTCAGGCCTCCGGGGGACAGGTTCTACATTGTCCTGGGCCTTCCAGGCACGCTGCACAATGAGCTTAACAAGGTCATCTGCCAGTGGGGTCACCTAAGAAGTAGATGACGGGGCATGGAAGACCTGCAAGAACACAGATTCCTCAGAAGAAGGGTTAGAGGACTTCCAGTCTCCCTGCTGCTTGAGGAGTTCGAGAATTTCTCCAAATGAGACGTCGTCTGGGGGAGACTGTGAGGACCCCTCTCCCTCATCAAAATCTGTGTCTTCAGTGATAGATTCTTCCGGGGAATCAAGGTGGTGCTTCTTGCACAGTTTCTTCCGGGGTAGCTCCCCAGTGGGATCTTCTGAGGAGGACTCCGGAGAAGGTGTTCCCTTGGTCTTGTGGCTCCCGTGCTCAGGATCCCAAAGTAGGGGGTTGGGACAGCTGGATGTTGGCAGGGGGGTTTCTGATGCTGATGTCACTGGTGCTGACTGTGAGCCTGCGGAGGCAAGGACCCTCTCCATCACCTGGAAAGCAGGCCTGCCCGAGGAGGGATGGAAGCCTGGAACCGAAAAGGACAACCTCGGAACCATGGTCACACCCCGCCCTGAAGAGCCCACCTCCAGGTGAGGAGCCCTGAGAGGATTGGAAGCCGTTGGAGTCATGGACATAGCGCCAGCGAGAAAATAGGTGCCGGGCTAGGTACCAAGGTACGGACGGTCCAAACACTGCTCCAAGAGAGCATCGGCTCCTCGATGCAGCAAGAGTGGTCGGTGCCGACAGGGGAAAAACTGCTGTCAGAGCCGACACAGTATGCACCGGGGTGGGCATCAGTACCAAGATCTCCGGGACCTGGATAGTGGCTGGAGGAGGATAAACAGGGGAAGATGTAGTAAAAGATTCCGAGCCAAGGGGGACGAAAGGTCTAGCTGGAGTAGGCAATCCCCTAGCTGCCAGAAGCTGGTCCACAACCCGCACTAGGTCTGATTCAGTAAAACTCCTGGTGGGTCTAAAGGTGGCTGCTGAAGGAGAATCAGGTCTCTCAAGAAAAGGGCTAAACTTCTGCCCCAAAAAAGAGTCGTAAGTTGGAGAGTATCTGGTACTTGGCAGATATTCGACTTTAGGAGCCAATGGAGCCGAAGAAACTATCAGCACCATGGCCGGGGATGGTGCCAAATCAGGTACAGTCATAGGAGCCGTTGTCAGATCCAAGGACGGCACCAAAGTCAGTGGTGCTGAGGTTGGAACCGAAATAGGGGTGAATATCATAGACGGCACAGAGGGAGAAGATACAGAGCCTGGTGCCAAAGGGGTCTGAGGCGAGGGACCGAAAAAACACGGAGCCGACTCGGTTCCATAACTGACGGAGATGTAGGAACTGAGTGACTCCATTTTTCCTTATATTTTTTGGTCTTTGGAGGGGGTGAGACCTCCAACCCAGGTAGAGCCTCCAAAAAAGATGCCTTAATTAAACCTTTTAAAATAATCTTGTTTTTACATTCTGCTAGTGTATGCTTACTAAAACTAGCACAAATGTCACAGTCAGCTTCAATACCGTCCACGCCCAAACAGTAGATGCAACGAGCGTGTCCATCCGAGTTGGGCATCTTACACCCACACTTGTCACACTGTTTAAACCCCAACTTAGCTTTGTCTGCTATGGTAACGCAACAAGGCTATTCTAATAGGAAAAAAAAAACAAAAGAAGGGAGAGAAAAAAAGTGAGAGAATATCAATGATGGTATTTGAAAAAAAATACCAAAAGTGGTAAGGAAGGGCCTACCAAAGGCAAGAGAGGGGGACAGTACCAACGACGGTAGAAATTTAATAACCAAGGTAAAGGGTAGGAAATATATGTAGGTTACAGGCGACAGTGAGAAAAGGCTAACTTGACAAAAAAACAAGACATTTTGAGGAGAAACTATATTAAAAATCGCAATTTTTTACTTAGCTTTGAGAGAGATGGCACGTCTGACAAGGAACACGGCAAACGGGATCTGAAGTAACTAGGAGAGGGGTATTATGGGTAGGTCTTAGCTGAAAGTTTTTGGCTGGTGCAAGCTTGGAAACGGCCGTATTGGTTCTGAGGACGGAACCGAAGTCCTAATAGTAAGGAATGAACAAAGATTTACATCATCAGATCTCATGATTTTATTACTATTTGTCTTGACACCTTCTATTTGTTTTCTACAATGCATTATTGTGATGCTACACTTATGCTTTCAGTCTTGCCTCTATGGGCTAAAAAGGGTCTAATGACCAGTCTATTAATCTAGTTAACAAAATGCCAGGGTAATCCTATGGCTAGGCTTGAAAAGGCCCCAGGGCCATTAGCCTAGTACACACCTATGAACCTATAATGCAGTGCAAAGGTACTTCTGGACAATCAAGCTAGAGTTGTGCATATGGCATTCAAGGAGGGATTATAGAAGATGACTGTGGCTGTAGAGACAGCTCCGGCTGAATGCTTTTTTGTAACTGAAGGTAATGTGATGTAAAAGTCACTAAGAGAATCATTATTTAGTAACATAAGAAAACAAGAGATAGACACTTTTCTATGATTTTTGTTCCAGCTACACAGTACCTGACCTGCCTGTACTCCCAGGTATCAGATATGCAAGATTTAAAAAAATGTCAGATAAAAACTAGCAAATCAAATGACTGTTTTGATTTAAAATAGTGTCCCTAGGCATCGGAAGAAGGTTAGTTAAGCACTCTGTATTTTTTTTTAAGAAAGACTATGTGAGAATCATGGCATAGGCTTATTACTCAAACTCAACTGGCTGAGGTAACTGCAACTAGAAACAGTATCTTCCAAGATAATATTTTTTAAATCTGCTGAAGCAGGGGTTCAGAGGGAAAGATAGCATATCTACACAAAATAAACATCCCACTGAGAAAATGTGTCCATAAGCAGAAAGATGCCACTTGGAACAGCTTTGCGGAATTCATGAGTCGCTAGGAGTTTGAAACCTTGGCTGTCAACTTTGATGGAAGAACAGTTAAGATCTATATCAAACAACTCTGAGAGACATTAAGTACCAGAGACACAGGAGTGGAGAACTAAGGGGTAAGAATAACTTTTCAGATCATAGGGAGCTATATGGTCAATCATAGCAGACAAAACTGCCAAACTTAAAATCTTGTTCTCTTTTATCTCTTGAAAGATTGAGTTGATAGGTTTTGGGAAGAGAAAATGACACAGATGACTCTATCCAAGAATTCAGATATGGTGAAAAGTGGAACTGGACCTAACAATCCATTGATTGAGGAAGTCTCCCTATTGAAATGTCAGCACTTGAAGTGCAGAGTGCCAAAAAGCCGAAAAAAAAGAAAACACAGAAGAGTGAATCTCAAAAATTGCTCTTCTCCTTAAAACTTCTTTTTACAGGGGATCACCCCCCCCCCCCATGCAAACTTAAGGAGACCAATTCCGAGACTGCCATACCTCGGAGAAAAAGGAATATTCTGAGAAATGTATAGTCTGATCTTTCAACCGTTCAGTCTCCGTGTTTTGGGACTCGGTTTAGCAGGTCATAACATTTCAAATGGTTATCAGTGTAATCTGTGTGAGATTTCTCAAATTGGTGTCAACAAACACTTTTGTTTCTGTGGGTCTGACAATGCACTTTACTATAAAGTCTATAATAATACATCCCTGTTGAGTTCATTCAGAAGAGAAATTAGGCAGACAAAAACACTGTTGACTTCTGACATTATTAGAGGAAGCAAAGAGATTGCAAACTGGATAACAACACTTTCTGACTATCCCTTTGGATGTAACAAAACTTACCAACCACTCATGGTATCAGAGAGGTCCTGCTGAATCTGTCCACAACATAGTTGGATTCCACTGGAATATGAACAGCTAACAAGAATTTAGTCATTTCTGAAAGCCCACCCGCAAGATCATCATAGTCTTTCTTCAGAGGGCACAAGAGTAACTGACTCTCTTCCCATCTTCTGGTGTGGCATACTACTATCTGATTGTTCAAATGTATGTACTGTGACCTTGTGGAATCCAGTCTTGCAGGGATAAATGAGAAAAGACCATGGCCCCCATCTCTAGAACACCAATGTGAAATTTCAATTCCTGGCTAGGCCAATGCCCATGTACTGTATGACCCTAAGAGTACCCTATGATTCCAGGGAAGAAGGGCTTGCTGTAACTATAGGCTTGGAAGACAGGACTATGAAGAGGTCACAAATTAGGAGAATGGTAAAGGTAACCCATCAATCCCACTTTCTCTGTTTCTTAATGGGGTAAACCCACTAGACACAACTCCCATCTTTTCAATGTTAACCTGGGATCACTGGTTAAGTGACTTGTTCAGAGTCACTCACATAGTACAGAACATTACAACTCAAACAGAAAAAGGCTCACGAGAAACCTGTCTCCTGCATGCTACAGAGATCATAGTTAGTGTGTTCAAGGTGTCAAAGTCCTGGGCCTATTGAACCTTATAAGTCATTTAATGCAATATTTTGCATTGACACCATCAGAACGAAGTCTGTAATAAGTCCTACAGTGCTGAGGTGTAGTCTGGCTGTAGAAGGATTGTCTGACACCAGAAAGGGAAACAAAGAAAAAACAGTATTCACTACAAAGGTAAAAATGCTCAAGATGTCTTGGCATCTGTAACTAGAGAAAAGCTTAAGAAATTCAAAAGTTGGGCTCAAGTTAATAAAATAGGATTTTTTTCAAAGTCTGCAAAGTATGGAGCAGCCTTACAGTGCTGGCTGTCAGCCACCAGAAAAAAATCTTCCAAATTAGGAAAAAAATTGCCCCTTGCAGACACAGTTGGGCAACTATGACTGATGTTCATTTGTGAATACTCTTGGAGCATAGGTGATGCTGAAGGGTACATTTCTGACATGGCAATGGGTGCATTCTGTTCTAAGGTGTAGAAATCTTGACTGCTTTGTGACTTCAAGTGCAGATATGCATCTTGGGGATATAAAGCAGCCTACCTGATTTCTTCTAAAAAGTTCAAGAGGATGGACTGAAAGGTGACTATATTAAATGTATTTGGGGTTAGGGTTTAGGCACCACTATTCCAGTATGTGCATTATGCCAAGAAATTTCTCTGGGATTAAAAACCTGCAAAAATATTTGGATCTCTGTTGCTCTTGTAGTACATTTTAAATTGACCAATTATTGAGAAGCAAATCAGAAGAATGGAGACAAGTACCAAAAACAAGACTCCACAACACAAAGTTACTTGTAGAGGAAATAAGGCACCGAAATCTTTTTTTACCAGTATTTTAATGGTCCACAGCACAAAAATTGTTGGAAGATGTATAAACGATACCTTGACGACATGTGTTTCCTGTGGATAGGGACTGAGAAGGAATTTATGGCATTTTTTGAGTATATCAGCCAGTCTACTAGTTTCTTGAAATTTACCTATGTGATGGACAAAATTTCCTTAAAATATCTAGACATTTTTATAGGTAAGGGTGATGATAACAACTTTTACTCTAGAGTATACAGAAAACAGAATTATTCTAACTCATTCTAAGCTTATGATAGTGCACACCCCCACCATCAAAAGAAGGGTATAATAAAAGGACAATATGTAAGGGGGAGCCGTACGACTTCTAGAGAGGCAGACTTCAATGATGAATGTGAAATATTAAGAGGAATGTTTATGGCTAGAGGGTACCCCTACCAACTAATAAAAGAAATAGAGGATGAGGTAAAAATAGGAAGAGTTAATAAATTTAAGCCAATTTTAGGTGTACTGAATTGGCAAATAGAACAACAGAAAGACGAAATATTTAATGGAAGTAGCAACTTGGTATTGGACTTCAGTGGAGAAGCACAAAAAATAAGGAATTTGATAGAGAGAGAATGGATTAAATTTGGTGAAATCTCAGATTTGACTAATTTATTTTCTCCTCCCCTTAAATGCACATTTAGAAAAGGTAAAAGTATCAAAAACCTGTTGGAAAGTAAAAAGAATAATGGGAATGTAAAAGAGGGAAGGGTTGGCACTTTTAAATGTGGTAGGTGCAACCAATGTATTCATGTAGTACCAAGAGACACTATTTATTTAAAGAGCAGGGACTTGCTGATTGAAAGCAAATATTTTGCTAACTATCAAACTAGTGGTATAGTATACTTAGCTTTGTGTAAAAAATGTGATGCATTTTATGTAGGAAAATCTGAGCGAAAGCTAAGCAGAGTTTATGAGCACTGTTACGACATCAAGAACCAGTGTGTAAATAATGCTCTTTTTAGACATAAAGTGAACTGCGAGCAAGCCTCTTTCACTTTTTTTGTCTTAGAAGTAGTTGACAGGGATTTGAGAGGTGGGCCCTGGGAAACATCTATTGAATACAAGGAACTCTTATGGCAAATCTATTTAGAGGCCAATAAACCCCCTGGGTTGAATGGTTGTGTTTCTATTGCCCCAGTTTTAAAAATGAGAGCAGCTAAGCTTTAATTATTTTATCATTGTATTATTACATTTTTCACCTATTTATTATATTTCAACTCCATGTATTTATATATTATTACTATTTTCACAATATATACATATGCACTGATGCACTTTACAGGACAAAATTGACAACAGATGTTCATACAAGTCTTTTTGAATTGTCCAGGCTGTCAAAGTTCCATAAGAAATATATTTATTTCAAAGCATTCTCATTTTCGCCAGTAGATGGCAGTGTTTGATTAAGGAATTTGGATCTTTGTTCATCTACTTTTATTTTTAAAATCAATTTTAACACACATTTTTAAGTTTAGGATACATATGTATGTTTTTAATGTTTATATTTAATTGTTCTTGAGTAGCACTCAATAAAATATGCTTTCTTTTAGTGTTTAAACGTCCTGACTATAGAATATGGTCAATCAAATCTATGTATTAGGTTGCTCACTTGAGTTATTCTAATTGTTTAATTATACAACTGATTGTTCAATTGTCACCAGAATATGTATTTAAAGTGAACAGAAAGTTCATTATTATTCAGTTGCATCCGAGGAAGTGACCTAAACGAAAACGCAGTGTCGAGAATTTGTGTTTATGAGCTTTGTATCTGGCTGTGTTCTTGGTTGGAATGCTGATATTGTGCTGTGGACCATTAAAATACTGGTAAAAAAAGATTTCGGTGCCTTATTTCCTCTACAAGTAACTTTGTGTTGTGGAATTATTGAGAAGCATCTACATCCCTTCATCAGTTATACTTCAAGATGTGTAGGGGACAGATGTAATATTGTAATCAAAGTGTAATGTAATGACGAATTTTATTACAGAGAATACTAGGTCTTTAAATGTCAAAAATGGGGAGGTCAGGGGGGCGTGGCCCAGGATGAACACAGGATAGCAGCAGATTTCTTCAGCTCCACCAATTTCATTACATTGACAGGAATTAATTACTTAAAAAATTAATTTTTGAAGTAATTTTCTTTCTAAATATGTTTGTTTTATATAGTTCTTGAACTATATCTAAAAAAGAAAGGAAATCTTAATAATATTCCTGTCAGAAATTACTTTGGAAATTTTCCTGTCAGTTTATCAGTCCGAAATGAGTTCCAGTAAGACAAATTCTCAAGACTCCAGCATCAAGAAAGAACTTCAGTCTCTGATAATTATAGTCCAGCAACTTACTGCTAAGATGGATAAAATGGATACTAAAATAGACACTTTCATAGAAAAAACTACAAAACAAATAGACTTGTTACATATGGACCTGCAACAACAGAAGATCCAGATGACAGGCATAGAAGAAGCTGTGAATGACATGGAAAATAGAATACAAGAAGAGGAAATCAACATTGAGTTTCTGCTGCAACAAAATACACATTTACAAACAAAGCTGGATGACCTGGAAAATAGATCTAGGCTAATAACATTAGGATTTTTGGACTGCCAGAAAATATTGAAGGTAGCAATATTACTTCTTTTTCAACAACATGGCTCCCTAAAACTTTAGATTTACCAGAAGCATTCTCTTTGGTATCGAAGAGCACATAGATCTATAGCTAATACTAACTCTAACAAAAACTATCCTAGATCAGTTATAGTTAGCTTTCTCTCATCTTGATAAAGAGATGGTTCTTAAATCTGCTTGGGCTAAAGCTCCTGTTAAGATTAATGAAACAACTGTGCGTTTTGACAATGACTATTCTTCCATGGTATTAGCTAAAAGAAAAGTTTTTCTGCCACTAATAAGGGAGCTTAAAAAAGCACAGTTTAAAACATACCTTCTGTTTCCTGCCAAGCTTAAAATCTTCCTTCCTGATGGTTCTAAAATTTTCGATGACTTAGACTCTGCTTTACTGTTTATCAAAAAAAATAAGATTTTGGAAAAAATAGAAGAAATGGAATGGGCTAGTCCTTCGTTAAAGACACTGGCAACTCAAACTTCGTGGAAGACTTCAGAGAAGAAGAAGAGACTAAAAAACTAATGATTTGTACTATGTTTTTTTTTTCACTCACATCATTTTATTTTATTATTAATCTTTTTAAATATAGTTCCTGCATTTCCAAGAAGCAACAAATATTTTGAAAAAGATTTAATCAAAGTTATTCTTTGTGTGCAAAGAAATGTTTTGTTTCATAACTAGTCAAAATATCTGGAGATTTAATGGCAAGCTGTGATTTAACTTATTTCTCTTTCTGAAGAGGAAAAATAAGGTCAGTAATTTGATACATTTTTTTTCCTTTAAAAGTTTATATGTTCTTCAAATGCTATTCCTAATTATACTTTCTTGATTACACTGCTTATGCTTGTTTGTAAATAATCTGTCATGCTTTAACTAATAATAATTAGAACTAAATAATAGTAAATAATATGTTTTATTTTTAACTCTATTAATATAAACAGTAAGTAACATTATATTGTATATACTTCTTATAGCTTTCTCTTACATTTTTTTTTATTTCTGCCTTACACCCTTTTACTTTCTACTCTCTTTTCTTTTCTTTATTAATATATAGAAATGCTTTTGATCATACAGACACAGTAAATAATAAGATTTGCATAGGAGTTGAGTTGGGACAAAAATGTTGAGTTTTGTTACTTATTAATAATTTTGGGCTTGATTTCACTTACATAGAGTCTGTAATAACCTGTAGAATGCATTGTGAAGGTTTTGTCATGTTTAGATGCATTTACACTGCTAAATGAATGTTTGTCACTAGTTTTAATAAGTTTCCGCCAAAATGTTAAGAGAGACAATCTGGGATGTGGGCTGTCTCATGCACAGTGTCCATGAGCTACTTCAAAAGCTTCAACTCTCAGAATTCTCACAGAGAAGCTGAAAGCAGCTAGTCTCACCTTTGACCTAGATATCACACTGACACATCACAGATACAGGAATGACACTACCTAATTATACTTTCTTGATTACACTGCTTATGCTTGTTTGTAAATAATCTGTCATGCTTTAACTAATAATAATTAGAACTAAATAATACTAAATAATATGTTTTATTTTTAACTCTATTAATATAAACAGTAAGTAATATTCTATTGTATATACTTCTTATAGCTTTCTCTTACATTTTTTTTATTTCTGCCTTACACCCTTTTACTTTCTACTCTCTTTTTCTTTTCTTTATTAATATATAGAAATACTTTTGATCATATAGACACAGTAAATAATAAGATTCGCATATGAGTTGAGTTGGGACAAAAATGTTGAGTTTTGTTACTTATTAATAATTTTGGGCTTGATTTCACTTACATAGAGTCTGTAATAACCTGTAGAATGCATTGTGAAGGTTTTGTCATGTTTAGATGCATTTACACTGCTAAATGAATGTTTGTCACTAGTTTTTAATAAGTTTCCGCCAAAATGTTAAGAGAGACAATCTGGGATGTGGGCTGTCTCATGCACAGTGTCCATGAGCTACTTCAAAAGCTTCAACTCTCAGAATTCTCACAGAGAAGCTGAAAGCAGCTGGTCTCACCTTTGACCTAGATATCACACTGACACATCACAGATACAGGAATAGCAGATTAATAATATGTGTTAAAACCTATGTCCCAAACATATACATTACTATAACTCATTTAATTCATCTGATTGACAAGCATAAATAATTTTATAACTCTATACTGGAAGAAATTGTCATGTGATATATTTTAAAGCAGTAGTATAGCATGTTTGTAAAATCTGGTTACTAAAATGTGTTTGCTGTGCATTATTTTGTATAAAGCAGACAGATTTATTGAAGGGACAGCAATGTAAGATGGTGCTCAGTAAAGATACAACTCAGTGAGATCATATATATATATATATATATATATATATATGTGTGTGTGTGTGTGTGTGTGTATGTGTGTGTGTGTGTGTGTGTGTGTGTGTGTGTGTGTGTGTGTGTGTGTGTGTGTGTGTGTGTGTGTGTGTGTGTGTGTGTGTGTGTGTGTGTGTGTGTGTGTGTATGTGCGTGTGTATGTGTGTGTGTGTGTGTATACATGTGTATATATATATATATATATATATATATATATATATATATATATATATGTATATGTGTGTGTATGTGTGTATGTATGTATGTATATATATATATGTGTGTGTGTGTGTATGTGTGTGTATGTAGATATGTATATAAATGTTTCTGAGAATCTGCTTAACTATGAAGTATGATTTATAACAATTTCTATGAATACAATATTTTATTCTATTGGCAATAATGAGTTTGAGTAAATGCTCATATACAAGCAATTCAAGGTTTTTTTTGGAAGCTGTTAACTGTATTTACATGACAGAAAATAGATGCATCCTAATATATGTAATGTCTGAATCATATTAGCCAAAGTTTTTGATTTAAATGAATGTTAGAACTTATTTTTCTCTCCTCTTGATTTCTAACATCAAGATTATTTGAATGCTATTTGAATACAAGTTTTTATATTACATGGATGTATATAGTAGTATGAACAGTTTTTAAAAAAAAAAAAAAAAAAAAAAGGTTTATTTTAGTTTATATGATGCTGTTTTACCAAATGTGTAGTCTTGTCTTGCTAGATAATTGAATTGAAAACTGTTAACTTCAGTTAAATATAACTAGTATTAAATTGATAAGGTGGTAGCTGACGTACTGCTGCTTAGGGTAAGGGTTAACTTGAGTGGTAAATACTACTCTAAGTTGGAGTTTTAACTCCAGGCTGGATGCAAGGTTTAATCCTTACATTATTTTCACTTGTTCATTGTTATTTGTATATAGTTTTGACATCCACAATATATTTTGTACATTCATTGTCACTACAAACAAAATTGAATCCTATATGAAATCCCATAAGAGATTCAATAAATACAGCTATATTTAAAGGTACACCTAAAGGAGGAGATGTAACATTACTTATCTTGTTATTTGTTATTTTGATCATAAGATTCTTAAGTTTTAAAAATGACAAATGACATCTTTAAAAGGAATTTCTTTAAACATTAATGGATTGAATAATCCATGTAAAAGGGCAAGGCTAATAAGATACATTAACTTACATAAGGCCAACTTAGTCTTCCTACAAGAAACCCATCTCTTGAAAAAAGATATTGATAAACTAGCCACAAACAAATATACAGTATTGGTTAGTTCAGAGCACACTCAGAAAAAAAGAGGAGTGGCTATTTTATGGAATAAAAGTATGCCCATTCCTAAAACCATTAAGTCTTATCAGGATGACAAAGGAATGTTTTGTATGGTTACAATACAAATTAATGGGAAGACTTACACTTTAATTAATGTATATTGGATAACTGGAATTGGTATTAATACAGTGAAACATCATCTTGATAAGATCATATCATTCTCTATAGGAGATATTATTTTAGCTGGTGACTTTAATTGTATACTACATGAAAGTGATACTACCACTATAGGAAAGAGAAGAATTACATCTAATGCAAAACATTTAAAGGATTTTGCTAATTCTTATCATTTGAATGATATTAATAATCAGATAGATTCAAAATCATTACCATACACCTTTTTTCTAACAGATACAAAACTTATTCAAAAATAGATAGGGTCTTTATTTCTAACCAGATGGTAACAGATTTAATTAATTCCAAAATCATTTCATGTCCTATATCTGATCATAATTCAATTGTTTTGAATTCATGATAAAAATACTCATAATGTTCAGATCAAAAGGATACCAGCATACTTAACTCAACTAAAAGACTATAAAGAATATATACTTTCAGAAGTAAAACATTTTTTAGACATAAATAACACTCCTGAAGTCTCCATTGTTTATGTTTGGGATGCCTTAAAATCATATACATATGGACAAAGTATCAGATGGTATAATAATAAAAGGAAATCTTGGGATAAGGAATTGTTAGATATTCAAAGTAAATTAGACTCTTATAAACATAATAATAAAGAAAATATTATGGACAAGAAAGTTATTGAAGAAATAAACAAACTAAATGAGAAATACAAAGAAATTTTAACTCATAAAGTTAAAATAACTTTAGAGAAATACAAGTTTTTGTCTTATTCAATAAGCCCCAAATACTTACATAAACTTAAAAATAAAACAAAAAGGTTGAATAAACAAAACCATATCAAAGAAATCTTTTCTCTAAGGAAAAAGAAGAATGTTTCTAGTATACCAGAAATACTAGATGAATTTAGAAATCACTTTCACAAAATTAACCATAATAATATTAACATGGAACCTAAAGATAAAATAAAGGAGTTTATAACCACATATATGAATAAAAAGCTTAATAAACAACAGATTAAACTATTGGACAAGAGTATTTCATATACAGAAGTTATTACACAAATAAATAAGCTTAAATCAAACAAAGCACCGGGTAATGATGGTATTATACCAGAGATATATAAAATCCTTTCTAAAAATACATATTCATTAATACATAAGGTTTTTATTTTGGCCCAAACTGAGTTAATAACCCCCCCCATCTTGGCAATATACATTTATTTCGCCAATTTTAAAACCTAATAAAGATCCAACTAGATGTTCTTCATATTGGCCCATCTCATTACTTAATGTTGATTATAAAATGTTTATGAATATCTTTGCTGATAGATTGAAGACAATCATTCCGCTGATAGATTGAAGACAATCATTCCCGGCATTATAGATATAGATCAGACAGGCTTCATTGTAAATAGAAATACTTTTGATAATATAAGAAAAACTTTAACATTAATAGATTTTGCAAATAGGAAAAAGAAAGATTTAACACTTATTAGTCTTGATATAAGTTCAGCATTTGATTCAGTAAGTTGGGACTATCTGTTTACCTTAATGAAGTGCACAAACTTCTCGGATGCATTTGTAAATCTAATTGAACATTTATACAAAGGAACGTTGGCTTATATTAAGGTAGGAACATATGTTTCACAAAAAATACCCATTCTTAAAGGTACAAAACAAGGATGTCCACTTTCTCCACTATTATTCACTTTAGTAATGGAGCCTTGGGCTAATTTGATCAGAAACAGTACTGACATAGAGGGTTTTGAAATAGATGAAAATACAACATCCAAAATTCAACTTTTTGCAGATGATGCTCTAATTACATCAGCAGGATCTAATTCTTCGATACAGTCTCTATTTGATAACATGATGAATTTTAAAAGTATTTCTGGTTTAATATTCAATGAAGAAAAAACTAAAATACTACCTATATATACACGAAAAAATATTCTCATTAGTGATTTTACTAAATATGTACCCAATTCAGGTCAGATAACTTATTTAGGTATAATACTATCTAAAGATATTAAATCTATTATATATAATAATTATAATACCTGTTTTCTTAATATACAAAATCTTTTTAATACCTGGAATAATATGTTTTTTACTATGGAGGAGAGACTTACAATTATTAAAATGATAATATTCCCCAAGATTTTATACTTACATTCAATAATACTTCCACCTACAAAAATAATTATCAAGAAACTGAACACACTAATGTTAAATTTCTTATGGGCACCTAATAGACCTAGGATTGCATTAAAGAAACATACTAATAGCTGGTCTCAAGGGGGTATTTCTTTTCCAGACTTTAATTTATATACTATCTCTTCTATTGTAAAAGTTATTACTTTATTAATAGATCAGTCATATGTCACAAAATGGAAAGATTATTGGGAGCTAATTAGTATACACTTCATGAAAATCTCCTTAACACATAAAAATATGATTGTAAATAACTCCATGTTATGGTTACTAAAGGAATTTTGTACTTCACCTATTACACCTAAACATATGGTTTGTTACCCATTAAATATTATTATTAGTTATCGTAACTTTATATTCATGCACCCTAAGTATAGGGAATGGAATTTTATTATATTTCCTATAATGTATACTCAGGGTATGCTTTTGTCATCTACTTCTGAAGGAACTCATTTAGCTATAGATAATGATCTAAAGTACTGGTATCAGTTGATATCTGAAAATAAAGTTAAAAATCTAGATTTCTTAAAACAAGAATTTGATCTAAGAGAAACTTGCTGGTTAGAGGTTCAGACCTTTAGACAACATCTCATTAATAAAATAGATTTAATGTCTATAACTGTTAAAGAATCTATTCCAACACTGATTGATTACTTGATATTAAATTTACAACATAAAGTTTCTGATAAAGGTAAACTTTCATACATACATAAAGTTATCAGACAAGAAACTTTTTACAGTGTAGATTCGTACTGGAATTATTTCACTTCTATTAATGGGGACCCACCAAATCAACAAGATAAACAATATATATTGGAATCTGCTTATAGAACTACGTCTTCCATTGTCTGGAGACTTTATACATGGAAATTTTTACATAGATCTTTTATACACCTTTGATGATGAATAAAATAAATAATAAAGATAATCTATGTAAGAGATGTAATGTAGAAATTAATGCTGACTGGGCTCATATGTTTTATGACTGTATAAAATTGAAAGAATACTGGAAGTCAATTAATGAATTTTTGCAGGCTCTTTTACAGATAATTTCATTATTTCTAAATCTCTTATATTATTCAACACACCTGTACCTCAAAGTGTTAAAAAGGTTAAGCTTCCCTTGTTATGGTCTATTCTAGCAGTGGCTAGGAAAATAATAACTAGAAATTGGATTTCAGATACACCTCCTTCGTTCAATGAATTTAAAAATGTTATGAATATAGTGTGCCATATGGAAATAAACACAATTAGGACTAGAACAAATAGAAAAACATCTTATTTTATTGTATGGGATAATTTACAAAATTTGTTAAAAAAATTTTAATTTCAATAGCATGGTATTTTAGTTTAATTAATTGATCTGATTGTAGTGGATGTCTTTGTAAATACTTTAGTTGTTTTGTTGAATATTATAATAATACCTATTTTTAATTACTTGTATAAAATTGTTATGATATTTCTCTTATATGTTAAAACAATAAACCTGTTTTGAAAAAAAAAATGGGGAGGTCACGTGACTTTTTTTTTAGTATTTAAAGTATCTACTTTGTAATGGTTTTTACTCTGATGAAGCCAGTGTGTGTGTTTGGATGAAAGTGTTTAGTTTTGTTTTTTATATTAAAGTATTTTGATAGTTTGTTTCAGTTCCGATACTGTTTTTTTCCCCTCAGCCTCATACTCAAAGTTGCTGGTGATAATTTAAATTTTTTTTAGCTTTCATGAGAAAGATTAAAATCCTCATGGATATTGTGAATGATGCAAATACATACTTCCCAGCATATCTCATACCTTGTGATTCGTAATCTGGGTGAAGGACTAGTGAATGAGGAGTGAAATTCCTTCTAAGGGCTCCTACAAACACAACGACATGAGGCTTAAGAGTCTATGTTCAAAGTGAATGCTCCTTAGGTAGTAAGATTATTTGGTCCACCTTCTTGATAGCATAAGCCATTTATCAATATGATCCTGTGCATAGTTAATTGTATCATGAAAAAAGTGCCTTCCAAGTGCAGGACCACCCAAGAGAATTACACCACTATCTTGCAAGATTTTTGAAGCCTCTTTTGGGAGAAGGATACACAGTCATTTGGCAATCTTGTTCTTGTCTGCATACATTTCAAGATTTTCCAAATCTGAGATCCTCATTCATACTTCTGAAACTGGACTATACTGCTGTTGTGGCTTCATATGCTTTGTTTTCTGAAGATACGTTCAACCCTATTAGCTTCAGGAGATTCTGATAGTAGAAGAATCTGAAACCAGTTGGTCTTAAGGTGTAGAATGAGCAGAACTTGGGCTCGAGTAGTATAAAGATATAAAGAAAACTCAAACAGGGAGGTGAAGGATCTAGTTACAGTAAGGGATCTAGGGCTTCCAAAGGAACCCTTGCTTTGCACAACCTGGTTGTATCAGCTCTCTACAAGATAATGTGGCAAGGAAGTCTGTTAATAGCTTCATAGGTTGGTACTAGGCTATCGGCCATAGGGCCTATACAAGCCTAGCCATAACAATTCCCTGGATATTTCTTCCCACAATATTTACTTCTCTGGACCCCTGTCTAGCAGGGCAACTGACGTGATACCCGGGGTGAATTTCCTATCTCCCATCCAATCATCAAGGTTCCTTTTGAAGAGGGCCAAGGAGGTACTCTGCCAAAGGGGATAACTATACATTTCTTGGCATTAAGCTTGGGCCCATGGCTCTGGCACCAGGCATCTGTTTCTGTAAGGCCCTTTTGTAGAATATACACATAATTTTGGGATTCAATAATGGCTCCTAGTTTGCAGTCATCTGCGAACTTTGTTAGCCAGAGTACCTTAGTGTTGGCCTGTAATTCAGAGAAGTAGATACCAAACAAGAGTGGTCCCAGGACTGAACCCTGAGGTACTCCACTTGTCACTTGTCTGGAGACGGATTTGGAGTCGGCTACTTTTACAGTCTGGGTTCTGTCAATAAGCCAGTTGGCAACCCATCGAGTGGCATAAGGATTTATGCCCAGCTTCGTAAGTTTATCTATGATTCCAGAGTGGGGGATGGTGTCAAAGGTCTTGGCGAGGTGCAGATTGGCTGTGTGGACCACCTTACCCTCATCCACAGCTTTGGAGACTGATTCGAAGAAGTCAATCAAGTTCAGGAGACAAGATTGGCCCTTCATAAACCCAAACTGGGTGGGGTCCAGTGTTTGAAGTTTGCCAATGTCTTTGTTTATAAGTTCCATGATAATGTGTTCCATGCCCTTGCAGATCAGGCTCATCAGACTGACGGGACAGTAGTTCCCGGGATCCAAGGTGGATCCCCCCTTGTGGAGTGGGATAACTGTAGCTGTGTGCCACTCAGTGGGCACGAAGCCTGAGGTGAGGCTATGATTAAACATGACACTTAGGTGAGGTGCCAGTTCATTTTGTAGTTCATGTAGTACACAGCCTGGATGTCATATGGTCCCATGGATGCTGTATTCTTAGCTTTGGAGAGTGCGGTTTCTACCTGTGTGGCCGTGATTACCAGAATTTAGCAATCTTTTGGTATTGAGATGGGCCCTTTAGGGGGTGAGAGGGGGGTGAAGTTGGCACTAAATCGATCTGCCAGGATAGTGGCAATATCCTTGGGATCAGTATATTTAATGCCATTCTGTTGAAGCTCAGAGCAGATCTGAGCATTGCCATTTAGATTCTTGACATAACTACAGAATGCCTTGTGGTCATCTTTGGAATCTTTGGCAATTTTATTTTCGTAACTAGCTTTTGAGGATTTTATGAGGGATCTCAGCTTCTTACTGAGGCTGGTGAGGGAGTTTTTTGCACCCTGGGATTTTCCTCTTTTCTGCAACAGCTTCTTCCTTCTGTTGTATATTTTGTTTATAGCAGGGGACCACCAGATTGTCTTCCTTTTTTGGAGGAGAGCATCTTGGTTCTATTTGGGATGGCATGATTCATGCAGAGTGGATGTGCGCGTACAGTACCTTAGTGTAGGATTCTGCAGTCGAACTTTCAGATTCCGTCTGCATGGTTGTCATGAAGTTTGTCACTTCTGACTTCAGTAGCGTGAAGCTGGCTTTGGAGAAGTTTTTTAAGGAGGTTTCCTTACTGGGGGATGGGGGTGGGATGTGGATGTCAAAGGCGATTTGCTTATGGTCAGACCTGACCAATGAGAGGGTGACCACTAGTGTGGAACATCTATCACCCATGTTGGTAATGACCAGGTCTAGGATATTGGAGCCCCTGGTGGGACAATGGATTAGTTGATCCAGGGTGTTGGAATTTATGAATTCCAAGAACCATTGGGAAAAGGAGTTGGTACCCGAGTAGTTTTCCCAGTTAATGGTAGGGAATTGAAATCACCCAGTATTAGGGTGTTTGGTTGTATCTTAGTATTTTTCAGTATGTTTAGAAAGGTGTAGTGAGAATCTTGGGGCATGGTGGGGGATCTGTAGCAATCTACAATATGGAATGCAGTCTTACCTAGTGTTAGTTGCACCTGGAGAATTTCAGATGCGTTGTGTTGGGCAACTAGCCTGGAGGTGTGAATATCCTTGATGAATACGGACACTCCACCTTTAGTGGTTCGGTCTTGGTTTTGTGGCCGAAAAGTGTGGTAAGAGTTGTAGCCTGGTATTGTAGGGGTGCTTTCTGGAGCCTTGAACCAGGTCTCAGTTACTGCACAGATATCGATGTTCTCCATTTTTAGGAGTGCCTCGAGAGATTGCATAATGGATGGAAGAATATGGCTGTGAAAATTACACTAGTATTTTCAGGACAGATGACTGTCTAATGCCAGCTGGGCCTATGTTGGTTTGTCAGGAAGAGTGTATGTGTGTGTGTGTATGTATGTATATACATATATATATATATATATATATATATATATACATATATATATATATACACACACACACATATATATATATATAGACAAATATACACACACATATATACACATACATATATATATATATATATATATATATATATATATATATATATATATATATATATATATATATATATATATATATGTGTGTGTGTGTGTGTATGTATGTATATCTATCTATCTCAGGAGGTAGACTGGACACTCCAAATTGGCCCTAGGAGTGAGTGAGTGAGTGAGTGAGTGAGTGAGCGCGAGTTAGTGGTACTGACGAACTACCGTGGCACGACTAGCCACCCGGCCGTGTAAACCTTGGCTTGAGAGGACTGTCACTGTTGAAGTGACACCCCGACTCTATGTGCAAAAATGGAAAAAGGGAAGTTTATACCCAGATACTTTATTGAATATTTAAGAGGTATGTCAGAAAGGGGGATGTAGTATACTAAATGCTTCTTAGGATTCAAAGGAAAACAGGATGATTTGGTGGGGTTAAGCTTATAGTTAGCAACTTTAGAAAAGAGAGAGATCAATAGAGTTTTGAATTTTCTGGAGGTCTGTGTTAGGAAGCTCAAAGTAAATGTTAAGGTGACCGAGTACTTTATTTCGATGTTATAGATTTTTGGGATATGATGCTAGATCATCTGATCGAGATAAGAAAAGGTTCAAGATACAAGTTAAAAAGATAGGGTGATAGTGGGCACCCCTGTCTGGTGCCATTTGTAATTTTAATAGGATCTGATAATGTTTTATTTATATAAAGGGAAGTAGAGGCATTTTTATACATCATCCTAATAGTATTAATGACCATATCCGGGAAATTAAAGTATTCCATTGTTACATATAAGAAGTTGAGATCCACATTATCAAAGGCCTTAGTTGCATCTAACGTTAAAGCGTATCTTGGATGATTATCCTTTTCAAGGAACATTAATAATGTATGCAAAGTGAGAGTATTATCACAAAGTTGTCTTTGCTTTATAAAACACAACTGCTCTGGAGAAATAATTGATGCCATCACTTTCTGAATTCTATTTGCAAAAATGGTAGATAAAATTTTCATATCTACATTTATAAGGGCAACAGGCCTATAGTTAAGAGGGTTTGATTTGTCAGAGTTCAGTTTCGGGATGAAAATAGTTTTGGAATTATCCCTTCTGATATGATTATACATGCTAAGTAGGATTTTTGTAAGATTACTGCAGAAAATTTTGTAAAATTCACCTGTAAATCCATCAGGGCATGGCGCCTTATTAGGTTTCAGTTTTTTAATAGCTGCAGTTATTTCATTTAGTGTTATAGGGGCTTTTAACTGGGTAATTTGTGTGGAAGATAGTTTTGGGACATTAAGCTTATTGAGGAAGTGCATGTATTGTTCTTTTTGGAACTGAGTTTTGGGATTGTAGATTTCCGTGTAAATATCTACAAATGAATTTACAATGTCACTATTTCTATACAGGATTTTCCCTTTGTACTTCATGTCCTTTATATAGTTTGGTCCTTCTTTGATATTTATTAGTCTTGCTACAGTCTTGGATGGAGTTTGAGCCCATTCTGAGTATCTATGCAAAAGCTTTAATTCAGTCAAAGAGTAGTTTTGTTGGTGGAAGAAATATATTTCCTTCTGAATTCCTTGAAGTTTAATTTCAAAATCAGGGGAAAAATCTTTTTGCAGTAATGCATCAATTTTTTTAAACTCTTTTGTGAGGTTATTAATGTATAGACTCTGTTTCTTTTTATAATAAGATGCTTTTTGGATAAGTATTCCTCTAATGACAGCTTTAGCCGCTGCCCATTGTATATCTAAAGGGATATTGGAAAGCAATGATTCAGCTTCTAAGTGTTTTAGATATTCATTAACCTCCTGCAAAACTTCATATTAAAAAAAAAATTGGATTAGACTGATTATATCATCAGGGAGCATCCATGCATCAAAAGGTACAGCTATTTTAATTAAAAAGTCCTTCCCTGGAGAAGTGCTGGATTCTAAATTTGATTCGAATGGAAGATGGTGTTTATTCACTTGCTCATACCCACAAGTTAAGTCCCTGATTTTGTTTTTGAATGTGTATAGTCCATGTTCAAACCAACACTTGTTCATCCAGGAAATACATAATTTGCTACTTCCATACCATGATCATTTCTTCATTATTGGTGGCGACTGGAATGCTCTTATTGATCCATCAAATGATAGCTCAAATAAGAACAGAAAACAGCCCACCCAAATAACTGCTTCCATTCAAGATTTGATGAATAGTTTTAATTTAGTTGACCCTTTTTTAATATCTAAAATTGACAGGGAGTCTAATAAAGTCACTTTCTATTTGGTCTCACATAAGGTTTGGTCTAGGATTGATTATTACTTGATCTCAGATGCTTTCTCGACTAAAATTGCTAATTTTGCTCATGAGGCCAGATCTATATCTGATCATTCGAATATATCACTTGGCATTAACCCTAACCAAAAATGCAATTACGACAGTAAGATTTTCACTTGGTCACTAAATAGTAACCTTCTGAAAAAAAATGATGTCACTCTCATCAAGAACTTATGAAAACTAATCTTTATAAAGTTTGGGATCAAATAAACAATGATCTAACCAGATGAAAAAATATTAACCTTTCACTGTTATCAAAATCTGCTATTATCAAGATGAATATTCTACCTAGAATTCTTTTCCATTTAAACTCTGTTGTTCTTAATATTCCAAAGAACTTCTTTCGTAAAATGGAGACCACAATTTCTAAATTCTTTTGGTTCCCTAAATCAACCAGAATAGCATATAGGAAATTAACTATCCCAAAAGCTAAGGGTAGATGAAGTCTTCCAGATTTCAGTCTTTATTATCAAATAATTATCGCATGTCGATTAATAAAAATAGCCAGTTATGATCGGTATGACGAATCTTGGTCTCCAATATGGGTCAAGATCTGGTATAACAATATACGTTCATTCAAAATTAATCCTCAATCTATCCCCTTTCTCACACCTGTTGGTGAATTTAACATTAAGTTTTTGCCTCTTCTAAAAAACAAAATTCTTATTTTTCATGATCTGATGAAATCCCTTAATTTGCAAAATACAACCCCCATTCTTCAACCCATACATCTGAATCCAAATTTAAAAATCAATAATAAAATGATTGACCTATCTAACTTTCCTATTATCAAGACAGCTATAGTTTGGCATTTGTATAGTACAAAAAATGCAGCAGAGGTTAAAACTTTATTTGGGGCTCCTAATAAATATGGCCCTATTTTAAGACAACTCAGCTCACTTATAAAACAAAAATTCCTTAAATACAGAGTCATGAAACAAGATATTCAATTAACACAATCAATCATCAATTCGCTCTCCCTAAAAAACAAAATGATCTCGCATACTTATAAACTTGTGTCGTCCATTATATATAGTCATTCACTTTTATTTTCTAAATACTGGGATTCAATACAGGATGAAATCTCTAGCGAATCTAAGTATGAAGCAATCAGAAATACACTAAACTTGACCCACTTCAAAAATCTAATTTACACACAGCTAATGATAAATAATAACTCTTACTACACCCCAGTTGTTTTACAAAAATTTGGATGTAATAAAAACTATAAACTCTGGTGCTCCCTCAAAGTTCAATTAGAAAAAATGGGGTATGAGAAAAATACATTTTCTTGGCAAACTATGATCCTTAATATTGTTCCTATTCAAATCAAAGGTATTCACCATCATGTTCTTGTCTCAGTTTGTGCTCTCCTTAAATATTTCATTACTAAAAATTGGATCAACCCCTCAGCAATTCATGGGAAAACTTTAAGGATATGGCACTAAAATATGTATCAGCGCACAAAATGTGCACGAATAGCAAAAAGAAAATATTATTTTAAAAAATATTGGGAAAATCTCTTTGATCTAATCCGGAATAAGTAAAATCCAGCAAAATTTTTTTCTTATACATTTGCATTCCAAGCTGGATCCTTTTTGTACTAGGTACGGTCCAAAATTATTTGATAATGTAAACATTACACTTTACTAATTGTCTTATGTCATTTTATTTGGAGAGGTCTTCTGACATCCATGATGTAAATATATTGTGAATATGGTGTAAATAGGTTTTTAGGACATGTATAGTTTACTTTAGGTGGTGTACCCCCAAAATAGTTAATAGTTTATACTTTATATAATAGTATGTTATCTGATTAAAGTTATCCTCCTCTTGGGAGGCCTGATTTCTATTTGTATTATGTTTTTCTAGGGCACCCTAGTGAATGTTTTACCAGTTCAGAAGTTAGGTACTTGTTACAATAACTGCTTGTCTATAAATCAAAACTTGTTAACTGTTTGCACTAATTTAGAATGTACTTTACTTTCTTTTTCTTCGTTTGATGTACCTTACAAGTTCCTTATCTTGTATTTATTTTCATTTCTTTTTTGTAAAAGTTTTAAAACTAATAAAAATATTTTTGAAAAAAAATGGAAAAAGGGGTTGAGGATGGATGAATATATATACATACATACACATACAAATATACACACACACACACACACATATACATGTATATATATGCTTGTGTGTGTGTAGATTTTAGACGCACATTATATATATATATATATATATATATATATATATATATATAATTTATACACACACACACACACACACACACACACACACACATATATATATATATATAAAACACACACACATATGAAGGTACACACACACATAATAAATATTACATTACACATAAAAGCTGCATCTATTCTGTGTGGCAGTCTGAATCCTTGGGCAATTCCCTATTTGGACGGGGAAAAAACTATTTTCTCTCGATTCTTTTTTCCGTTTCTTCCACTGCCTCTTTTTTCATCTTTGTTACTATCCATATGCACCCTCTTACATATGTGCATATCTTTCAACTATATCCATCACCTCCACTTGTATAAATTTTAACTGTCCCTTTTCATCCTTCATTACTTTAATTTTTCTCTCAAATCTTAGTTTCTTATCTAAAACGAAGAAACAATGACTTTTCTCCCTTTCCAATAATATTTTGTCTATCACTCTTTCCATTTTATTACAGTTAATATAGTTTTTCTTCTTCAAGACCCATTCATTTTTCCACTACTCTTTCACAAATTTATTTTGCTTATTATACATAATTTTTCCCTTCTTCCATTATTCAATCTACGTTTTAGTATATTTTTAAAACTTAAAACACACAATACTTTGTCAGACTTCCATAAAATTGCTTCATCATCATAATATGAGTTTCAACAACTGCCCTTTTTTCTATTTTAAGAAATGCCATTTCTACAATTTTAGTCAGTTTTTAAGCCTTTTGTTCTTTTATTACATATTCATTCTCTCTCATGATTGGCTATATAGCCCCCTATGATCTAAAACGTTGCTTTTCCCCTTATTTTCCCACTTTCTCTTTCTTCCTTGATTTGTGTACAATGAAACTTAAAAAAAAACTAAAAAAATAATGTCCATGACTTCCACTTTAACTACAACATGGTTTGTATTTTTTTCTGGAATGCCCAAACTCCCCACACTGTCAACATCTTGTTGTACAACCCTGGGTTAAATGCAATTCATCCCCACTGAAAAAAACACAGTTTTAGATGACACCAGTACTTAACATTCCCTTTTTCCCCCATTTACTATCACATTAGGCACATGCTGCAACTTGTTATTTTCTGTTTTAAAGTTACATAAACTTCCCATTCCTCAGTCTATACTTTTCTATCATCTACAACTTTTTAATATCGAATACATCTTGACATACGCTTAGAAAAAAAAAAAACATTTTAACTCACTGTCTTTATTAGACATAACACTATTGTCTAAAACACAGTAGCTGTTAATTTGCTGTTCATCTTTTGTTTTTCATCATGACCTCAGGCCTTTCCTTCCAACTCTCAACGGCTTCAGTCTGTTTCCACTGAATGTACACATCTGTTTCTTTCTGCAATCTGTCACTGGAATCTGCTACCGCTGCTGCACATTTTTCCCCTTGGTAACACTGCTCTCAGTCTCGCTCCGATTACCATTCTCTGCTCCATATTATGCATACCCTTAAAACGAGTTACTTCACTGGATAAAGATGCCCCTTCTCTAACAATATCATTGTTTACAGCATCCTTCTTCCTTTGTCATCTCCTCATCATCAGTTTGTCCCCCATCACACTCCATTGCATGGATTCAGATTCATCTGGTTCTTATTCTTCCATCATTTTTTGTAAGGCAGAGTCAACCAGATCCCCCACAATATTCACTTGCAATTCATAATTTTCCTTTTGGATTATACTTTCCATTCTCTCTGTCTCAACTTAACCTACTCTCCACTTACAGTCTCCATCTTACATATAGTGATCACCAGTAACAGTCCTCTGACACCAGCAAGTGACTACCTCACAAATAGTCGTCCAAAGAGTAGGGGAACTTTATTATACAAATCCTCAGCAACAAATTAACAGCCAAATAGCATTACCACATCAATTATCAGATTCAACAAATTATACAATCCAAATCAAGAAAATAGTACCGCAAAGGAAAAAACATTTCTCCATGCTTTTTGCCATAACCATTACCTTAACTTTTCTGTAGTGAGAATACAGCCCTATATCATATTATATAACAATTCTTCACATCTAGAGAGCCATAAATTCCATAAAACACCCTATTTAGTATGGATACCACCTCGGAACTTCCTTGAAAAGAGGCCATTGGCCCAGTGGGACTAACCTGGTCAAAAATGTATAAATAAAAAATAAATAAATGCATCAAACCAGTTTTCTCTGTAACAGATCATCTTCAGGGCATAATGACAACCAACAGGAATCTCTCTCTCTATATTTATAATGTATATGTGTGTGTGTGTATATATATATATATATATATATATATATATATATATATAAAAGTGGAAAAATATCGCAATAAATAACATCTTAACAAACAGATATTGTAAACTGCTTCTTGAACTAAATGTTTTAACATAATTTTGCATATGTAAATATGTATATACATTTGTTTTTAGCATATCCTTGTGTCTGTAAATATGTTTTGTTCATTTCTTAAGTGATCCTATTCACTTGGGCTGTGCCTGCAAATAGTTCATTGAGATCAGTGTTCTACTCCTGTGATTAAAAATAGACCATAAAACATTATAAAACAGCTAACAAATTCCCACAAATCATGGTCAATTGGCACCATCTGGTGGTTAAATGAAATATTACATTCCCTATACAGTATTCCTAGTAAACAATTATAGAAATGCAATAGAACTAAGGGAACATTTTTATATATACAATGCAATAATTAAAAATGCATTATTTAAATGAGCACACCATACATAAATAATCAAAATATATAAAACCTCATCCAATCATATTTTAAAATAAATACAAGTACATACATGCTTCATTTGACCACATAAAAATAATAAAAAAAAATGTCATTTAGCACTGAATGGAAGGCAGCCTTTACATGAACTATCCACAATGATTCTTTCCTGTGCAAACATTTTTTTTCAGATTTATGTCCAAACAACACCATTAACTGCAGTAAAATTAAACAGTGCATTAGAATGACTAAGCCTTTGTTTAATCAGAGGACTTCCAGTGTGATTACAATGCAAATCACTCAAATGCAGAGATGTACTTTTTAAATGCCATGTAGTTTCCCCAGCACATAATGCACCACACTGACATACATTACATGTAGTAATGAGTGTAACTCCATATGAATTACAGATAGAGTCAATTGCTGGCACACTCAAAGTTAAAAACAACTAATTTTCATGAACTTTAATCCTACACTGACTTAGGAACCGTGTTCACTCCCACTATGGTATTATAAGGGTCTATGTTCGGCTATCGAGAAAATATTAAACCAAATGTCTGTACATCAAACATTACTCAGCAAACAGCACTTTTAACGAATAGGCATGTCTTTGAAAATAAAGTCATTGAATGGCCATAGCTGGCCAACATAAAGGAACCGTGATCTGCTACTAGCTTACCGGTAACTTAGCTTTAATAGAACCTGCCCCTTTCCACGATTTAGTTCGACCTCGGACTTGGTATATATAATTAGCAGGAGGTGTACAGAAGGATTCGGTAAACACTGGCCAATACTTACATGGGGGGGGGGGGGACTAGCTTGGTTCTAAAAAGAATTTTGTATTAAGAAAGTTTTTGACCTAACTAGAGCCTTTTTAATAAGTGAATAAAAATTGTTCACTGACCACAGAACAAGAGTTTTAATTTGTGGTGAGTGTGGGCCAGAATTTATTAATGACACTTCACCATAACCATATTGCTAACATAAGAAATATTAAATCTCTTTTTCTATTAACACTAACGCGAGTTTGTTCCTTTGGGTCTACTTCAAAGCATTGAAATCTCATAACATTGAAATTCGAAAACACTGAAAGCCCAGAACATTGAAAGCCCAGAACACTGAAAACTCATAACACTGAAAGTGTGCACCATAACGTAGAAAACTACAACGCACATGTAAATAGCATCCTCTCCACTTATAACAACACCAAAGAAAGAAACACACTTTTTACTACGTTTCTGGAGGGAGGCAAGCCCCCCTGCAACCCACCTGTGGCAGGCTCTGCCCTGCACCCCCATAAATTAAATATACCAACTCCTAGATCGCAATACAGTGGAAAATAAGTTACTTTACTAACAACACTGTAACATAATCACCATACAGAATGTAAACATACGGATGTGTTGCTTTCATGGAAGTTAAGTTAGTGTTCTGAGAAGTGCTGGGAGAAGTGAGTAGGGGAAATTGTGTTTATTTTGCCAATCTGTATGTATTTTTAGGCCATACAGGTAAGTGATTTAGACATTATGTTTACATTCTGTATGGTGATCGCAATACAGTGAGGTTAGAAAATTAACTTTTTTCCACTGTAGTGAGATCTTGGGAGTGGATATATTTAATTTACAGGGGGTGTGGGGGGTGCAGGGGTGCTTGCCCCCCTGCAGAAACGTCGTAAAAAGTGTGTTTGTTAGTTTGGTGGTGGTGTAGGTGGAGGGGATGTTATTTACATGTGCGTTGTAGTTTTCAATCTTATGATGCAAACTTTCAGTGTTCTGAGTTTTTGTTGTTTTGGGTTTTCGATGTTATGGTCTCAGTGTTTTGAGCTTCAATGTTATGAGATTTCAATGTTTTGAAGTAGACCCATTCCTTCTATTTCAGAAGATCATATCTATCCTTGGTTCCAGCCCTCTCCTTAGCTTTTACTAGTACAGACGGATCATGACCTTGGGAAGCAAGCTGGTGTTTCAACTCCTTAGCATGTTTGTCCCTGTCTGTATTACCATCATTACAAATCCTCCTCACACATAAACTGAGAATACGGAATGCTCTCTATCATGAACTTGGGGTGGCAACTAGAAGCCAGTAACAAGAGAGATTTTTTGACAATTGTTTCTTGCACAGTGTAGTTATAACTGACCCATCAATGAATTTTGTGAAGGTGACATCTAAACAATCTATTGTGAATAGGCTGTGTTCAGCTGTAAACCCGAGGCCAGACGCATAATTATTCAAATATCTGGTCTACCATTCCAAAACAGGCAACAATCATGTAGAAATTGGCACTACCTCTCAATATGCATAGAAAACTAATTGCTGTCAGAATCCTAAATCTTTTAGTTATGTACTTACCATAACTTCGGATCATACCTCCCAACCGTCCCGAATTATCCGTTTTTTGCCGAGTTTTGGGGTCAAAAAATGGGGTGCCACGATTCCCGAGTGGCACCCCTTCATTTCCGATTTTCCTGGCGTATTTTTTTAATTATTTTTTGTCCTGCATGTTGCTGACGTCACCGCGCATGCGCGATGACGTCAGCTCCATCAGCCTGTCGGAATTCAGCACTCGCGTACGTCGTGCATGCATTGCCAGTATGTTTTTGAATGCGCGCGAGCGGGAAGAAAGTAACGAGTCAACGACTGCTTTTCTAAATGGATCTGGCTGCCTGCGAGAAGGACACACTTATAAATGGATTATTATGCGAGCGCCGAGCGGAATGGACAAGTTCAGGTAAGGTGCGCGTGTGTGTGTGATGAGTCAACATGAGCCATGTACTCCCTTTGTCTTTCATTTGTTTTTTGGCTGACCACTTTAGTGTCTTTATTTGCCCCGGAGGGTGCACTAAAAAAGGATCTGGTGGCAGAGAGCAACATTAAGAGAAGCATCAGACAGACCCCCATCCGAAGTTGCAGTGTCACAAGGCAGAACTAACTTGGCAATGTTTTTGCTACCCCCACTCTGTTGTATAGACAAAACAGTTTTTTTAAGGCTGTCCCTCCAGAATAAGCTGCAAAATCCCTTCTAAGCTTACCCTGTTTTCTCTGTATTATAGATGATCTTAAATGATCAGCTTTGGCTGCAATACCAGAATACAATGTACTGTGAGAAAACGGTTTGAACTTTTAATTTTAGCATCAAGTTATTCCGAGTTCTATAACTTCCAATTTCATCTTTAAAATACTTAACCAAAGTTGTCATTAGTGCTAGTCCAGTATTGTTAAATAGGGAAACCGATTCAGTGTAAAGGGGATCCTTGTTTAACACCGTTAGGAAATTTAAAAGCCCTTAAATCTTGTGGAACAATTGAATGAGCAATATTTTCTTCTAAATAAAGACTCTCATATTGCAAAGAAATGATCTTATTAGTGCAATGCTCCAACTTGTAAATGTAATTTTGCACGTAACAAAGTCACTGTTTGTACTAATAAACTAGCTGCTACTTGCATTGCTTCCACCATTAATGCAAGCAGAAAAGGGGTTTGCCACATCTTTAAGCACTAAATCCAGCAAGCTGAATGATGGTGAAACTCTATTACCATCCAGATTGGAGCTGTTGTTACCTCCAAGAAAGTTAAGAAAGGTTTCTCATGGTGCAAAGGCAGCAAAACCAGAAGCAATGTGGCCTGTCGATGTCTGTAAGCCCACCTGGCTTACAGTCAAATATCCATCAAAAATGGCTCCAGAAACAGCAGAAGCAATCTGTTGAGTGAGAATGGTTAAATCCTTAGCAATTTGGTGTGTGGTGAGATAAAGTAAAGTGTCCTGTGACAGACCCTCTCCAGCCATAACACTAAATGCAGAACAAACCAAGAAGATTGTAGCAGCATTCCAATATCAAAACAAACCTTTAAAACTCTGAATTAAAAATACAGCAATGTCAAGTCATTACAGAACTACCAACTTCCAGAGGTGGTTTTCCCAAAGAGTTCTAACAAGCTCTTTATTTAGATGTGAGATGAATTTGCTAATTATAGGCCTTGGAAGGACTCCTTCCTTATCTGAAGGTTTGTGAGACGTCTATGGGCTGTCTATATAGCATATTACCTCCTGAAGGTTTAACACTTTTGGAATCTAAGTGGTGAGGAAAGTAATCATATTTTATCCTTCGATTTTCTGAGGCACACCAAATATTCTCACATTATTTCTTTTTTCCTAGTTTGCTAGGTTATCTACCTTATCCTGTAGCCAGTTATTTAGTTTTAGCAAAAAAGCATCATGATTTTCTTGCTCCCCCAGTCTTCCTTGTATGACATTTAAACTTTTTTCTAAACAGTCTATATCAACATTTTGTTTTTGGATCATAGAATTTAGAAGTTCAAACTGTTTGTCTTTTTTTCCAGATTATTTTATCATTCACTTCCATATAATACACCTTTTTAAACAAGAAGGAAATGTTATTGAGTTAGTGCAAACAAAACCTGCATTATTTGATTTTTAATGTAGCTGCACATACTGAGAGGTGCAATTACACAGTAACAAACAATGCAAAATAACATTGATGGAAAGAATTTAAAAATACTGTTTCCACTAACAGAACTGTAGTATACTCTTGATGTTCACTTGACAGCAGATGTAGGGTGTCCTTACTGTACTGTATTCTGTATGGAGATACGCTGACACAAGATGCTGAGGTTGTAAGGGTACGAACAGTAGTATGAACCTCATGTGTTAACTTTTATTAAATGTTAACAGTCACAGCAATGGATGGTGTTTTTTTAACTATGTTGAATTTCACATACTTGTCAAATTATTACACGTCTTACCTGCTTTACCAGTGTTTAGTTCCTCTCTCACAGAGTCATTTTGTTTTTAACTGGCATCTATCTCTAACATCTTTTACTTGTATTATCTACTTGCTCTTTAGTTCATCTCTCATCAGTTTTTGTTCCAGACATTTTTTTTTCTTTTGGTAGTCATCTGGCATATTTCTTTCTTTATTTTATGTATTTTTGTTTGTTCGTCAAAGTAGAAGACTGGTCTGTAGGGACCATTTTTTTGGTTCAACCAACTGATGCAAAGAGGTATTCTCTGTGTAAAACAAATCATAGGACTGACTGTACATGAATGTGACACTCAGTCGTACAGAGTTTATCTGTCCCAAAGTCTCACTACAGCTGTTTACAGTACAGAGGATACAAAAGAAGAAAAGTTGTAAGGGAAGAGCTGAGTGAGGGTGAAGGAGCATTCTGGATTTGGTGGGAGGAAAGGAGCGAGGGGGAAGAAGGATGGATATGTGAGATGTACGGGAGTGAGGAAGCAAAAATGGAGTGTAGGGCTGAGTGGGGGAGATGAGCAGTAGTTAAGGAGACTGAATAGGTGAACAAGGACTAGGACTGGGGCTTAGATGACTTTATTTTGTGGAAGCAGTTGCAGTGTGATTCTTTGATTGTAGTGTGTCTCTTTGGGCCGTTTTGTCATTACTGGTTCATGCATTTTGTTTCATTGTCTACAGTATAGCCTACTGGAAAAATGTTCAGACAATACATTTAAAATGTGCTCTGTCTAACAAGTGTGCTGTATTATACAAGGAATATAACTTAATAAAGTCAGGAAGGTGTATCAAAGAAAAGAACACATGTATGTTTCTTGTTTTGTGTGCAAGGGGCCAATGATTTGAAAACAGCTCAAAGGTATTCTTTATCCACCACTGGCCAGATATATTTTCTTTGGATGTGGTGTGGGTTTCAATGCTGTTTCAATTAATGTGACTTTCAAGGGCAGAGAAGTTTTAATGCCAAGTCTAATTTCATGGTGAGACAGTATTGCTTTGTTTATCAGATGTTTGTTAGTGTTTGTGCATTATTGTGCTGCAAAATGTAAAAATAAAATCCAAATAATCATTGTAGAAGTAATGCAGTATGCACACATTAGTGTTTATGGTAAATGGGGTGAAATAGCCAAGTAATGGAACATTGGAATGGCTGCAGGGGAACTCTGGTGCCATACTTTGGTTGTCTGTTCTTCAGTGTGCGTTTGAAAGTTGGTATCCCACAATTCCATTGGGGTGGGTGGGGTTAAATAATTATATATGC
Organism: Protopterus annectens; assembly: GCF_019279795.1. Taxonomy (NCBI): domain Eukaryota; kingdom Metazoa; phylum Chordata; order Ceratodontiformes; family Protopteridae; genus Protopterus; species Protopterus annectens. The sequence goes on from NC_056732.1 coordinate 1,342,106,337, forward strand.
AAATTAGATGTTAATCAGCGTACAGATTTGTACCTATTTTTCATGGGCCTTGTCCAGATTTTTGATGTTTCCAGGTTGAGAGGTATGCTTCGGATGTATGGGATCCATCTCGCCTACATTCATAACTGATGGGCTCGGAGCCGATCCATCGGCTCCGACTCGGCCAACTAGTACACTAGAACGAAGTCTCTTATTGGCTGGGCTACCCTCTATCCCAGGATGCACTACACCTGCTTCCCCAGATCTTGTTTGTTCACTTTCATACTTACATGCAAACACAGAAAAAATAGTAGTCACTACAACCAACTAAAGTTCTTCAAGAGAAGATCTCCAAATGGAACTACATCTCCTCTAAATCCCAATGGAAGGGGGAAGGAGGGTGGGTACGTATGAATGTAGGCGAGATGGATCCCATACATCCGAAGTTATGGTAAGTACATAACTAAAAGATGTAATGGGATCCTATCTCGCCTACATTCACAACATATGGGACAGCGTCCCTAGCACCTAAATCCCGGGTGGCTCATTGGAAAACACTCCTGAGAACTGTGGAACCAAAGGAAGCCCTGCCTCGAGAAACCACATCTAATTTGTAATGAGAAATGAAAGTGTGCGGAGAAGTCCAGGTAGCCGCAGCACAAATATCATCTATTGATAATTTGGAGTGAAAAGCTACAGAAGTAGCCATTGCCCTGGTAGAATGAGCCTTGACTGGAAAGGGAAGCTCTTTGTTAGCCTGTGAATAAATGAAAGAGATGCAATCTTTAATCCATTTAGCTATGGAGGTTTTAGCTACTGGTTGACCCAATTTGTTTATTGCAAAGGAAACAAACAGTTGATTTGATTTCTGCGTCTGAGCGGTTCTATTCAAATAAAAACGCAGTTGTCTATGGACGTCCAATTGATGAAAAGTATATTCTGCGTTATTAGAAAACTCTGGAAAAAATACAGGGAGCTCTATAGTCTGTTGAATACAGAAAGAAGAAGCTACCTTTGGTAAAAAGGAGGGATTTAATTTCAGGGACACTCTATGTTTGTGAAATATCAAATAGGGAGGATCAGAACAAAGAGCTTGAAGTTCTGAAACCCGCCTGGCGAAGTTATGGCCACTAAAAGGCAGTTTTCCAGGACAGAAATTTCAAATTGCAGGTAGCAGCTGGTTCGAAAGGGCGGGCAGTTAAGGCAGCAAGAACCATATTTAGGTCCCAAGGGGGGACAGGGTGAGATATTGAGGCCTAAGGAGCCATGCTCCTTTAAGGAAAGACTTACAAAGTTTGTGAGACATCAATGAAGGTTCAAAAGAAGCATGAAAATTGGAGATAGCCGCTAGCTGAACCTTAATCGTGGAAACTGAAGAGCCCAACTGAAAAAGAGAGGCCAAGAAATTCAAAACCTCCGAAACTGGGGCAGTAAGGGGGTCTATACCTCGTTGCTGAGCCCAGAAGGCAAACCTTTTCCATTTGCTGGAATAGAGTTTGACAGTGGAAGGTTTATGAGAAGAAGACAATATGTGGATCACCTCCGGAGAAAGGGAATTGTCTCGGACTAAGGATGGAAGCGGAGTAACCATGCCGCCAACCTCAATGACCTGAGAGATGGGTGAAACCGTCCTGACTGATGAGTCAACAGGTCCGGCACTGGGTCCAAAAACCATGGACCTTCTACCGCATGCCTCTGTAGGAAGGGAAACCAAACCTGACGAGGCCAGTGCGGGGCAATCAAAATCATCTCGCTCTCCAGGTAAATGGCCTTCTGTATCACCCTCGGCAGGAGGGGAACCGGAGGGAAGGCAAAAAGAAGACCGGGGGGCCAAATGTGGGTCAGAGCGTCCCTGGGAATCTGTCCCTGAGAGGGGATCAGCGTGAAGAACTCTCTGCACTTCGCATTGTGGGGGCTGGCAAACAAGTCGCAGCAAGGGAGGCCCCATTTGGCGAAGATTTTCGCAGCCACTCTTTGGTTGAGGGACCACTCGTGGGGTAACAGAATGGTCCTGCTTAATCTGTCCGCAATCACATTGGATTTCCCTGGTATGTGCGTTGCCATTAGAAAGCGGTTGGTAGCTACCGCCCAGTGCCAAAGTCTCATGGCTTTTCTGCACAGTGGGTAAGACCTGGTTCCACCTTGCTTGTTTATATACCAAACCACCGACATGTTGTCGGATAGGATAGCAATCGGACCTTGCGGGAGAGCGTGATGGAGAGCTTGTAGTACCAAGAGTACCGCTCTCATCTCCAGGATATTGATATGCAAATGCGTTTCCTGGAGTTGCCATGTGCCTTGGACCGATCTGTCCAGGTAATGACCCCCCCACCCTACCTGGGCGGCGTCCGTGGTCACAGTGGCAACGGGGGATTGAGGAATAAAGGGTCGCCCCTGGTCGAGATTGGATTGGAGGAGCCACCAACGCAGATCCCGACGGCAACTCTCCGTGATCACGACTAAATGGTTCAAGGGGAGTTCCTGATAGGACCATTGAACCGATAGGAGCCATTGCAAAATTCGCATGTGGAGTCTGGCTAAGGGGACTAGGAGTATAGTTGACGCCATCGAGCCCAACAGTTGTAGGATCAGATGGGCCGGAGCTCTTGATAGGGGGAGACAGGATTTGACTTGGTTTTGCAGAACCTGAATTCTTGCTGCCGGTAAGAAGGCGCGCATCCTTTTTGTATCTAAGTCTGCGCCTATAAAAGTAATACGCTGAGATGGCTGTAGTACAGATTTTTGCCAATTGAACGTAATTCCCAAGAAACGGCCCAAGGTGAACGTGGTGTTGAGCGCCTGAAATAGTAGATGCTTGGAGGTGGCAGTAAGGAGCCAGTCGTCTAGATATGGAAACACTTGGAATCCTAGACTCCTCAGGTGAGCAGTCACCACTGCCAGACACTTGGTGAACACCCTGGGGGCTGTGGTGAGACCAAAGGGCAGTGCTCGGAACTGGAAATGACTGACTCCCAGGCGGAAGCGTAAGTGTCTCCTGGACTCTTGAGCTATCAGAATGTGATAGCAAGCGTCCTGGAGATCTATGGAGCACATCCATGCATCCTTCTCCAGCAGTGGAAGAATGGATTGAAGGGTGACCATTCGGAATTTGGACTTTTCCACAAAACGATTCAATGAACTGAGGTCCAAAATGGGCCTGAAGTCCCCTGTCTTTTTTGGCACCAAAAATAATCTTGAGTAAGTTCCTGATCCGATCTGGTTGGTGGGGACAGGCTGGATGACTCCTTTTTCTAGCAGCTTTGAAATCTCTATTGCTGCCTGATCCCGCTGACTGGGTGGCACGTCCGGGATTTCCCTTAAGGGAAGGGGGGGCTTGATGAAGGGGATGATATAGCCTCCGGTAATAATCCGAAGCACCCACTGATTGCTGGTTATAGATTCCCAAGCTTGTGGGTGTTCTGCAAAAAGACCCCCGACTGGCTCCGGAGCTGCACAGTCGGGCAACAACTCAGGGACGCTGAGTGTAGGAAGAACCACGAAAGGAATCGCGGTCTCCAGAATTACGGGGGCCTCTGCCGCCTCTGGGGCGGCGTCTTCCTGAATCCCCCCCCCTTGCCTCTGGAGGGGGGATCACTGGGTGGAGTAGGGAAAGACCTCTGAGTTTTTCTGAACCACATTTTCCCTCCTCTCTGGACCTTGGGGTAAGGCCTAGAGGAGCGGAAAGCGGGCCCCAACGGCAGTCAAGGTCTTGCCCTCCTGCTCGCACCGAGTTAGTGTGTCTTTCACCTTGGGTCCAAACAAAGATGACCCATCAAAGGGGGCGTCGGCGAAGGAAGACTTGAAGGCCTCCGCAAATGAACACAAGCGTAACCAGGCGTGTCTCCTGAGGGCAACGCCTGTTCCCGCTGCTCTACTCGCCCCTTCGGCCGCATACAAAATGAGTCTCATGGACGAGTTTATGATGGAAAACAAGGTAGTCATCTGGGCGCCAACAGTAGGGGCTAGCGCCTCAGGTAGATTACCAGTGAGGGAGTCACTTAGCTCTTTAAGGAGGTCCCTTTGGAGCCTGGTAAAATGACATAAATAGTTCAGCGACCGTAAGGTAAAGGCCGCTGAAGAAAGGGTACGCTTCCCGTACCTATCCATGCTCCTGGAATCCTTATTAGGAGGGTGGATAGACGTTGAAGCCTCTGCCACGTCCTGCTGTGTGGCAGAAGCCACCACCATAGCATCTACGGGAACACCTTTCGTAAGAAATTCCTTCTGGGGGGGGGGGGCTGAAAGAAATTTATTAGGTCTCGCAGGCACCGGTTCCACAGGATCAGGGTGTTCCCAAGCCCTTCGAGAAACCAAATCAAGGAGTTCATCGAAGGGTGGAGACACCCAGGAGGCGGAGGGCTGGGCCCCGAAGGCCTTGAGGAAGGCTGACTCCTCAGCGGAAGGGGTTTTGGCCTGCTAATCTCCTCTCTGTCTCAGAATCTCAAGGATATCTGAGAAAGAGATATCATCCAAAGATGATTTGGGGGACCCTTCCGCGTCATCGAGGTCAGTGTCCGATGTAACAGACTCATCTTAGGAGTCTACATGCTTCCTCTTGCACAATTTCTTCCGTGGGGGCTCGTCCGAAGCAGATTCGGACGGACCCCCTGGAAGAAGGGAACCCCCGATGGGGGTATCCTCAGGCCCTGGGGCCCCGCTGCCAGGGGACTGCAACACGGCAGAAGCACCAGTCTCCAGGTCTAGGGACGGTGAGGTGAAAGCCTGCTGAGCCGGCAAGGGCATGGCCAGCGCGCTCCTCATGGCCTCAAAGGCCGGACCTCCAGACTCCATGGAGATCACTGGTCTAGAGGCCACGATGGCACTGGGAATTCCGGCAGCCGATGCTCCGAGGGGAAGACTAGGTACCGAGGCACCCAGTCCCAAAGTGTTCCCCTCGGGCCCGGCTGAGGAAGTCCCAGTACCAAACCCTGAAACCGAGGACAGGGTAGGAACCATAGTCGGTGCCGATAGACCTCGAAGGGGTCTCGGCTCCGACCGTACGGCTCCGCATTGCTCCACCATCACCGACTCCAACGGCTCCGAGGAGGTTGGAGGAGGAATCGAATGTTTCGGAGGGGGGATCGGCTCCGAAGCCAACTGGGCCAGAGCCGAGACCATTTGAGCAAAAACTGGAGACTGGAAAAGCCTCTGAATCACCCTATCCAAATCCGAATCCAACAGTCTTGAGGATTTAGAGGAAGTAGACAAAGGATGAGAAGACTTTCTTCTCGGCTCCGAGAGTGTAGGGGACCGGCTCCGAAAAGGCTCCAACACTATCGGCGCCGGTTCCACCACAGCATGGACAACCATCGGCGCTGAAGGAGGAAGAGTCTGAGCTACACACCTCCACCGGCTCCGAAACCATTGGAACCGATGGAGGTGATTCGCCTCTCGATACTCCAACCTGCGGCTCCGAAACTAATGGAGCCGAGGAAAGAGGCATCGAGGCAGACCCTTCGACCCTCGGCCCCGAAGTCAGTGAAGCCGAGGAAGAAGAGGTCGACTTATGCTTTTTAGCAGTCGGTTCCGACGGACTTGTCGGAGCCGACGATCTTTTCTTTTTTGAGGTAATAGGAGAATCCAAAGCTTCCTCGAAAGAGGGCTTAATAAGACCCTTCAAGATCAGTTTATTTTTGCGCTCTTGAAGAACCCTAGAGGAGAAAGCATGACATACACTACATGTCTCCTGTAGATGTTTAGGCCCTAAACAATACACGCATATCGAGTGACTGTCTGTAATAGACATTTTGTAATTGCACCGAGTGCATTTTTTAAATCCTGACTTCTGCTCTTTGGACATATTGTACAGTAAGAAAAGCAGTCTCTAATATCAAAAGGTTAGCGCCAACTATAGAGCGCGAGAAAACAAGGCACGAGCTCTTGAGAGGGAGATTTTCCTCACAAGAGAAACACAGTAAGCACGCACAACAACAACAACAACGGGCAAAGGCCCTCTAACTTAAACGGGCTTTGCCCGACAGCGAAATTAAATCACTTCACACACAAAAAGTTATCAAACACACAAAATAATGACACAGACTCTCAAAAGTAGGGCAAAGGCCCTCTAACTTAAACGGCCTTGCCCGACAGCGAAATAGAAGTATCAGTAAATCACTTCACACACAAAAAGTTATCAAACACACAAATACAGAGAATAGCTGTTAAAACAGCTGTTTTTATCAAATTTAGAAGAAAACCCTAAGGTCAAAGACCAGTAAAAGGTAAAAGGAAACCACTTAGCTCCAGCCAAGTCGAGACCACGTCCAGCTTGTAAAGCGGCAAATGAGATCTGGGGAAGCAGGTGTGGTGCATCCTGGGATAGAGGGTAGCCCAGCCAATAAGATACTTCGTTCTAGTGTACTAGTTGGCCGAGTCGAGCCCATCAGTTATGAATGTAGGCGAGATAGGATTCCATTACATCATAAGTTTCGGAAAATATCCCATATACAAATCAGCATACATGGGGGCAAAAGAAGCCCTCATAGCTATTCCTTGTAGTTGTAAAGTACAGTTGTGTACCTACCATAAATGCAGATGTTCGAGTGTATTCACTGTTACAGTCATTACTCTTGGGGTTATTCTGCTGGCAGGCTACCCGCAGTCGGCCTGAATTCCAAAGTTTAGGTCTGGCGTCGGTTGCCGTCGCCTCTTCCCTGACGTCAGTGCGCCAGGGGTATAAATGATGCAACCGACGCCATTTTCTTCAGTTTTTCTTGCCCCAGATGTCAGGTGCCCCCAAAGTGGTAGGCTATCAATTTGCCAATAAGTATGCATGCAGCAAAATAAACATTTTCTTCATCTACAAGCAAATACACCACATAGGTTGTATAGGATAGAGAAGTATAGATAAGTTCCAGCCAAGAAAAGGGGGGTGGTGGGTGGGTAACCTGGACTGCAACAGTGAATACACTCAAACATCTACATTTATGGTAGGTACACAACTGTACTATGTTCACCGTGTTTCACTGTTGCACTCATTACTCTTGGGTTGAATCCCAAAGCTGAGGTTGGGTGGCTGGGTCTAAATAGGATTAGGAGAGGCTATAAGGCCCTGCAGGACTGCAGTGGCAAAGCCTGCTCTGGATTTAGAGTAGAGAGGTAAATGGTAGTGCTTGGTAAAAGTGTGCACTGAACTCCAAGTTGCAGCCTCTAAAATGTCTTTGGTTGGTACTCCTCTGAGAAAGGCTGCTGAAGTTGCTGCTGCCCTGGTAGAATGAGGCCTAATGCCCTTGGGCACTGATTTGCCATGTTGTGAGTAGCAGAAACGAATGCAGTGGCCTATCCATTTTGAAATAGTCTGTTTTGAGATAGGCTTTCCTTGAGATCCTGCAGCATATGCCACTAAGAGTTGCTCAGTCTTTCTGAAAGCTTTAGTTCTGACCAAGTAGAAGAGTAGTTGTCTGTGTATGTCCAAAGAATGCAGGAGTCTCTCACCCTTATTCTGTTGGTTTGGAAAAAAGGTAGGCAAATGAATGGTTTGGTTGAAGGCCACACTAGACACTACCTTAGGCATAAATGTTGGGTTCGTCCTTAGAGATACCCTGTCTGGATGGAAAATGATGAAAGGTTCCACAGCCATGAGTGCCTGTAACTCTGAGACTCATCTTGCAGAGGTTATTGCTAGGAGTAGAGCTGTTTTCCAAGATAAGAACTTTATATCAGCTGCATTGGCAGGCTCAAAAGGCGGCAGTGTGAGTTTTTCCAAGACATAATTGAGGTCCCATGCAGGTATTGGGGCTCTCCTTGGAGGTCTTATGTTTTTGGCCCCTCTGAGGTACTGCCTTAGTAATGGATGAGAAAAAATAGGTGGTTCCGTATTGTAATGAGCTGAAATGGCAGAGGCATGAATTTTAATTGATGAAAAGGATAGGCCTTTGTCCAGCATCTCAGTTAGGTATTGTAAAATCTGAGGAATATTAGGTATACATGTGTCAATTCCTTGTGCCTGGTTCCAAGCACAGAATCTTTTCCATTTTTCTGCATAAGATTTTCTGGTACTGGGTCTCCTGGCCTCCAAAATAACATCCATCACTGCTTTAGAGAGAGGTGTGTTTTGAATGGCTACATTATCCGCCATGCTTCCAGATTTAGGGTCCTGAGTTGGCTGTGCAGAATCTGATTGTTTCGCTGGGTCAGTAAGTGAGGAATTAGAGGCAATGTCCAGGCTGGGCCTTGAAACAAGCTTTTTAGAACTGGGTACCAGTGCTGGCGTGGCCAGTCTGGGGCAATCAGAATCATTTTTGGCTTCTCTTGTCTGACCTTTAGGAGTACCTTGGGGAGGAGAGGCAGAGGAGGAAAGGCATATACTGTTAGGCTTTTCCAGCTGAATGATAGAGCATCCACCTTACATGCTTTCTTGTGATAAGTCCTTGTGCAGAATCTCTGTAATTGGCTGTTTTGAGGGAAGGCAAATAGATCTGTGTCTAGCATCCCCATTCCTTTGTTTTCATGCTGAAGACTTGTGGATCCAGTTTCCACTCGTGGGGATCCGTGAGGTTTCTGCTTAGTTCGTCTGCCAGAGCATTTTTCTTTCCTGGCAGGAACTGTGCTTGCAGGTGTACTTGATAAGTCAATGCTGTGTCCCACAAAGTCATGGCTTGTCTGCAGAGGGGGTAGGAATGTGTGCCTCCTTGCTTGTTTATGTACCACATGACTGTAGTATTGCCTGTCCTTATCCAGTAGTTGTCCTGGATGAAGTAGATCCTTGAAAGCTGTCAGGGCATTCTGAACAGCTAGCATCTCTTTTTGATTGATATGTAGATGCATTTGGCTTGTGGGCCATGTGCCCTGAATACATTTTCCTGCCATGTGGGCCCCCCAGGCAAAATCTGATGCATCTGTTGTTATTGACTGCCTGGCTGTGGGTAGAGTGAAAGGCTGTCCCTTGTTGAGGTGAAAGGCCTGTGCCCACCATCGAAACTCCTGTTGCAGGCAAGGAATGAGGGTAATTAATATTTCCAGGTTTTGGCAATGTTGAGTCCAAACGTTTTTTTAGGTACCATTGAAGTTTCCTCATATACAGTCTGGCATATGGAATTAGCAGAATGCAGGATGCCATGAAGCCCAAAGCCTGCAGAATTTTTCTTGCAGATAACTGGGTCTTTGTTGCCAACATTTTGAAGTAAGTAGTCAGTTGCCTTTGTTTGTCTGGCGTGAGATTAGCCATCTGGGCAGTTGTATTTAAGCTTGCACCCAGGAATATTATCTCTTGAGAGGGTACTAGTTTTGATTTATTTTCGTTTAGTGTGTACCCTAGGCAAATTAACAATATTTTTACGAACGCCAGATGCTGTAGTAGAATGTCCTTGCTCTCTGCTTGTATAAGGCAGTCGTCCAAGTACGGATATATTTGAATTCCTCTTTGTCTGCAAAATGCAATCACTGGTGCCAGGCATTTTGTGAAGACCCTGGGCGCAGTAGATAAGCCAAATGGGCAGTGCAGACACTTGGTAGTGCATTGAGCCAGCTATGAATCTGAGGTATCTTCTGCAAGATTGTCTGATTGGGATATGCAGGTAAGCCTCTTTTAGATCTAAAGTTACAAGCCAAGCCTTCTTGCCCAGCATGGGTAGAAGTTGTTGCAGAGTTAACATTTTGAATTTTGGAACGTCCAGAAATGTGTTTAGAATAGACAGGTCCAGTTTTGGTCTCCAGGCTTTGTCCTTTCTGGGTACCAAGAAAATTCTTGAGTAAAATCCTTGTCCCTGCTCTTGCTGCGGTACTTGCTGAATGGCCCTCATGTTCATGAGGGATGAAACTTGTTTTTGTGCCTCTGCCCATTGATTGTGTGGCAGGTCTGGCATACCTTTTGCAGGGTGTGAAAGTGGAACCTGTAGCCCTGGGACACTATATTCAAGACCCATTTGTCCTGGGTGATCCTGTGCCAGTTTTGAGAAAAAAGTGCTAGTCTTCCCCCTAAGGGGGCTGCCAAAAAATAAGTGCTTGGTGCTGGCAGAGGCAAGTCACTGGGACTGTTTCCTGTATGGCTGAGATTTGTCTTCTCCGCTTTTGGAGGAAGAAGCGCCCCACTGTTTGGGCCTGTATGAGCCCTGGGGCTGAGGTCTGCCTCTGGGGCGTCTATATCTGCCTCTTTGTGGCCTAACATTGGAAAGGGCCAATTCTTTGTAGGCCAGTTCCTGCTAAATCTTGGTGGCTGTACCTGTAAGAAATCCTTTACTGTTTGCATAGATTTCGCTTTATCATCCATTTTCTTTAAAACCTCCTCTGCTTCAAGACCAAATAAGGTATCATGCTGTAATGGAGCATCGAATAATTTTGCTTTAACATCATCAGGTAGACTCTGTTCCTTTAACCAAGCATGCCTCCTAATGACATAACCCGTAACTGTGGCCCTGCAAGAGGCCTCCAGAGAATCAAAACCACATTGCAATGTATGCTTTCCCACTTGTTCAGTTGCATGCAATAAATCCTGCATTTCCTTATTTTCTGCAGTCAGAATTTCCCAACATTTTCTGTTTTAGCAGTGACATTAAGTATTGCTGATATTTAATCATATGAAATTGACAATTTAAAGCCCTCACAGCCAAAGTAGCAGAAGTGTAAACCTTTTTCCCCCATCTGTCTAATGCCCTCGAATCCCTGTCAGAAGGGATAGGGTTTTTTGCAGTAGCAGTCTTGACCCCTTTGGGACCCTGAGAAATAGTTTCTGAGTCAGCAGCAGGGTTTTTATAAAGACATTTATGAGAATCTGGAACCCTGTAGTATCTGTCTGGTTTAACAGGGGCTGGAGGTAAAGAGTCAGGAGTAAGGCCGGATTCCGAAAATACATCATCTACAATGTCTAACACAGGGGGAATTGCAAGGGGCCTGTGCTGAGGTAGTAAAATAAAATCTCTAAGCCTTTTCTTTGATTCTGAGTAATCTTGGCTCTCCCAGTGGAAGTGCTCCCTCATGGTATGCAGGGTTTCCCCAAAAGAATAATCCTCAGGAGGAGGGGCTGAAGGGATAGATTCTTCAGCATCAGAATCCTCATACGGAGGAAGAGAGTAATCCTGTACAGAAGAGGATTCAGAGGAAATGGAAACCTGATCTGAGGAGTCATAGTCTGTCTCTCGCCTAGGCCTCGTGTCAGGATGGGGATGGGAACACCTGATCAAGGTAATTAGGTCTTCGGCCATTTTGAGCATCTGTTTTTTAGGCATGGAAGTCTGTCCTGGAGAATGCTGTACTTGTTTCTTTGTCTTTAGAGCTGCTTTAGTCTTTGCTTTAGAAGCTGAAGTAGGCTTTACATATAACTGTGTAGGTCTGAAAACACCCTCAGAAGCAGATGCCTGCTCAGTGGCTCCGGACCCATCTGAGGGAATGGTTTCCGAGTGTCCAATACCTTGAGTATCCAGAGGCCTAGCTGGCTCCACGTGGAAGTCGTCAGCGGCCTGTGGCTCTGAGGTAGCGGGCATCAGGGGCTGCAAAAGTACCTCACTGAGAACCGGCGAACCGGCGACTGGCTTAGCAGAAGCCTCGTCATCGGTTTTGGATCTCGGATGCCTGTCCTTTCCTTTTTCCTTGCGTTTTTTAGAAACTCCAGTCATCGGTTGTTCCGATGGCATTATATAATTGAATCTTCGGCCAAAGTAATGAAAAGCAAAATCAAACTGACGCTTAATAGTGCGTTGGTTAAATCTAGCACAAAACCGACAGCTAGCAACGTTATGATCAGGGCCTAGGCAAGGAATACAGTAAGAATGAAAATCCTTATGAAGTATTTGCTTCCCACAAGAAATGCAATTGTTCTTTTTCTGACATCGGTCTGGAGCAAGAAAAAGGTTTCCCCAGTGGGGTACTTGGCTTTAATGAAGACTTCCGATCTGAAGGTTACTGGCCAAGGCTCTTGCCACACCTATAGTGCCTTTTTTAGGCAAAGTTCAAAGGACAAAACCACCACCTTAACAAGTACAAGCATGCAAAATCTGAAGGTAATGCTACTCAATGCTAGAAATCTAAACCTCAAAATGCACTCTCTCGTGGCACTCCTAAAAGTGGAGAACATCGATATCTGTGCAGTAACTAAGACCTGGTTCAAGGCTCCAGAGAGCACCCCTGCAATACCAGGCTACAACTCTTACCACACTTTTCGGCCACCAAACCAGGATCAAAACACTAAAGGTGGAGGAGTGTCCATATACACACCACCAGGTTAGTTGTCCAACACAATGCATCTGAAATTCTCCAGGTGCAACTAACACTAGGTAAGAGTGCAATCCAAACTGTAGCTTGCTACAGATCCCCCACCATGCCCTAAGATTCTTACTACACCTTTCTAAACATACTGGAAAATATTACTATACAACCAAACACCCTAATACTGGGTGATTTAAACTACCCTGCCATTAACTGGGAAAACTACTCGTGTACCAACACCTTTGCCCAACGGTTCTTGGAATTCATAAATTCCAATGCCCTGGATCAACTAATCCATAGTCCCACCAGGGGTATCCAATATCCTAGACCTGGTCATTACCAACATGGGAAATCGATGCTCCACACCTATGGTCACCCCCTCGTTGGTCAGGTCAGACCATAAGCTAATCACCCTTAACATCAACATCCTACCCCCACCCCCCAGTAAGGAAACCTCCATAAAAAACTTCTCCAAAGCCAACTTCATGCTACTCAAGTCAGAAGTTACAAACTTCATGACACCCATGCAGACGGGAACTGAAAGTTCGACTGCTGAGTCCTACACTAAGGCACTGTACGAGCACATCCACTCATGCATGAATCGTGCCATCCCAAATAGAACCAAGATGCTCTCCTCCAAAAAAAGGAAGCCAATCTGGTGGTCCCCTGCCATAAACAAACTTTACAACAAAAGGAAGAAACTGTTGCAGAAAAGAGGAAAATCCCAGGACACAAAAAACTCCCTTACCAGCCCCAGTAAGAAGCTGAGATCCCTCATAAAATCCTCCAAAGCTAGTTACGAAAACAAGGCATTCTATAACTATGTCAAGAATCTAAATGGCAATTCTCACATCTGCTCTGAGCTACAACAGAATGGCATTAAATATACTGATCCCAAGGATATTGCCAATATCCTGACAGATTGATTCAGTGCCAACTTCACCCCCTCTCACCCCCTAAATGGCCCATCTCAATACCGGAAGATTGCTAAATTCCGGTAATAATGGCCACACAGGTAAAAAAATGCACTCTCCAAAGCTAAGAATACAGCATCCATGGGACCAGATGACATCCCGGGCTGTGTACTACATGCACTACAAAATGAACTGGCATCTCACCTAAGTGTCATGTTTAATTATACCCTCACCTCAGGCTTCTTGCCCACTGAGTGGCGCACAGCTACATTTATCCCACTCCACAAGGGGGAATCCACCTTGGATCCCGGGAACTACCACCCCATCAGTCTGACAAGCCTGATCTGCAAGGCCATGGAACTTATAAACAAAGACACTGACAACCTTAAAACACTGGACACCGATGCCAACTGGCTTACTGACAGAACCCACACTGTAAAAGTAGATGACTTCAAATCCAGCTCCATACAAGTGGAGTACCTCAGGGTTCAGTCCTGGGATCTCTCTTGTTTGGCATGTACTTCTCTGAAGTACAGGCCAACACTAAGGGACTCTGGCTAACAAAGTTCACAGATGACTGCAAACTGGGACCCATTACTGAATCCCCAAATGATGTGGATACTCTACAAAAGGGCCTTACAGAAACAGATGTGTGGTGCCAGAGCCATGGGCTCAAGCTCAATGCCAAGAAATGTATAGTTATTCCCTTTGGGAAAAAACATGTACCCGTGAATTACCACATAGGTGGCAGTACACTAAACACCGAAAGTGTGATAAGAGACTTAGGGACACAGGTGGACAATGGTCTCACCTTCAATAACCACATTGCCACAACAGTCAGGAAATCCTTCTATGTGGCACACCTCATCACTAAGGGCTTTCCATCCAGAAAAAAGGAGGTCATTGTCTCACTGTACTCATCCCTCATTAGACCCATTATGGAATACAACGCCCCATTTGGTATGTACCTCTCAAGACATCTGCAACAACTGGAAAGGCAGCAGAAATACCTCACTAAAAGAATCACAGGCCTAAAGCAGATGCCCTATGCTGACCATCTTAAAAAGCTCCAGCTATACTATGTCGGATATTGTCTACTCCGAGGCGATCTCTGCTTAACATACAAGGCCATGTCAAACCCAGAGCTGCTGGACATGCTACACTTAAAGAAATCCCAATCCCTCAGAGCCAAACGCTCCAGGGATCTAAACTTTGTCATCACAATAAACAAAACATGCTGGAAGGATAGGTTCCTGACCCAGAGACTCCCTAGACTCTGGAATAGACTGCCCATACATGTCAAGCAGAGTGCCTCTTTGGCCCTCTTCAAAAGGAACCTTGCTGCCTTGAAGTCCAGGGAAGTAAATAGTGTGGGAAGAAATAGCCAGGGAATTGTTATGGCTGGGCTTGTATAGGCCCTAGGGCCGATAGTCTAGTACCAACCCATGAACCTCGTAAATAATTCATCCACTAACCTCACGCTGTTTAGAGGTTTGGTGAAAGAAAATAAATAAGCTGCCTCTCCACGTCTCAGCAGGCTAAGTATTAGATAAAATGTTTTTTGTTTGGAATGGAGACAGATGAGTGAATTTAAGGGAGCATGCTATATACTGTAAATTATAATGTGAAGTGTAGACACTGAATGGCAAATGGTTAATAATGGGAAAAAGAGGTACCTGCTCAGAAAGCTTGCATACACAAAAGTGAACTGAAATTTGAAAAACAAATGCTACAGCTGAGGACCACCTGTTCTCCCCCCACCCCCTGGCATCAGCTTAACACTGGACTTTTGTCAATATGGTGTATTTATTTCTCTTAAAGTAATATGCTATTTTCCTGCACCCCAAAGCTAGACTGTGTCAGCACAGTGCCATACATTCATTTTTTCTCCTCTCCTTTTGTCAGTTTCCATCTCTGTGTTTCCTTGATGACTTTGATAGGCTGGATACAGTAGTTGTGCATTCCACACAGCCTGCTTATTCCCTGAGGCTGAGCTTTTCAGAATGCTGAAAAACCATCTTAATCACAAACTACTGTTGTTTTTTTTAACAGCAATGCAATATAAATCACATTTCCTCTCTTAAAAACTGTTTGATCTGTTGTCCCAGGTGTTAACACAGCACGGATTACATCTCCACTTTTTCACTCGCCAAATACTAAAACTGATTCTAGCCATCACAATATTTAAGATTACATTAGTATCTATCCATTTTGTATGTCTCACAAGTAACAGATTTCCAACAAAATGTAAGGAAAGCAGCACAGAATATTTATGATGACACTTCCTAGGTGCCTTATTGTTGGATAATTTTGGAAAATAAACCTGACATTTTTAATTCAGTACTATTCTACAATAGAAAAAATACAGATTTTATCATCAGAAATCTGAGGTCACAATTTTTGCTACACCTAGTAAGTTTTGTCATAAGACAGAGGCAGTTCTTCAATATACAGCAGACATAAAAAATGGAAAGTGAAAATGTGCCAGACTTTTCTTGTTAATAGAGTTCACCCAATTCTTCAGTATCAGCCAGCTTAACTCCACAGACCAAAATAAACTGCAATAACTACTGCCAAAACATATATAGGTAAATAAATAACATTTTATCAGTGGTTATACAAAGTAAGACAAGAGTACAACACAGAAATGAAACTTGGCATGTCAGTTATATGAACATCAAGGTTTGTGAAACATACAGTGCCTTACCAGACTACATTTATTCTTGTACACATATGCACATGACTACTGCCTGCCCTTAGATGTTTATAACCAGGACAATTTACATAAGAGCAGGAATCTTGCTGTCTTTGATTAATCATGCTTCAAACACTGCCCAATACTTTGTTAATCCTGTTCTGTTTCATCACTGTGATGTCATTTATTTGTTTACCGGGAAAGTCTGACTTGGAACAAGCTAATTTTCAATGGAGGACCGGGAGAAACACTCCAGATGCATGTCTTTGTAACGTGGAAGGAAACCGAAGCGCCCGGCGGAAACCCACATGAATGCAGGGAGGACATGCAGACTCCACACAGAAGGCACCCCAGCCGAGAATCGAACAGGAGAACCTCTTGCTATGAGGCGACAATACAAACCACTGCATTACTGCACCGTCCATGAAAATAACAATTGATCAATGAATTCTGTTGGCTTGTAAATTAAATACTAATGAAAAAAAATAGATATCAGAATGAAAAAATTGTTTATATAAAACAGTGCCAACTGGGTTTGTGGCATTGGTATAATAATGTGCATTAAGTGGTGAGGCTCTTCAATGCATTATTAGAACATAAAAGACAGACATTTGGCTCAAATGTACCTTTTCAGAAGTGATCCAGGGGTTTGTCTGGTTAAGGGACTTCCTCAAAGTTGCACAATAAGCAAAAGGAAGCTGAGAGAATCAAATCTCAAACTAGAGGGCGCAGCATATTAATAACGTGTAGCCTTAATCCTCTGGCTTAGGTTCACCCACATGCTCATAGTGGCGGTTTCATGTATTAGTTAGTGCTGCTCTAATCACTGTTTGTTTACAGCCTTCTTTTCTTCATGGTTTAGTACTTCCACAATGTTTTGATCTGATGATGTCAACCAGTAAGCAAGCAATGCCACAGTTATGATTATCCTTATGGTATTTGCCACAGACCTTTTCATTAAACCACTGGTCATTAGTTACTGTAATGCAAAGTTTTGCCACAAGAACATGCTGGGCTGTGATTGGTTTATTAAATATTTATTTTGTTGATAATGCATTTATCCATATCTTTCTGCAACACTGTGGCATCCCTTTGCAGTTGCAACAACTTATCAAGGATTAAAAAGACTTTTGGTAATAATCTTTTGCATGTATTCTCATCACTTAAAACTCATATTAATATGTCTCTTTATGTCTCGGTTACCTCTTCTGAAACATGCAATATTTCTGGCTTTGCACTCAGATATTCTCTCTTCCTGTCTTCCTGCTGTATAAATAATGGATTTTACTAACCACTGATAGTTTTGGATGCAAGTGGATTATAAAATCTGTACAATGTTGCAAAATCATTGAGCTTTAGGTTTGTATGGTGCTACTGACCTGCTTGATAACTGCTGTATACTAAATGGTAATATGCATGCATGATCTGTAATCTTTTATCAGTGTCTACTTCAGACTGAAATGCAATGGTGTTGATTAATGCTTTGCAGTTTAACTTTGTGCAAGAACAAAAGTGTAGCTATGTCAGTACAGAGACTTGAGAAGCTGTACAATGTCTCTTGTATGTTTTCTTGCATACTTTTCCTTTTCATTAATGGCTAATAACTGAAAGAACACTATAGTTATAACAACTTCAGGATATAAAAGTGGTGAGACACTGAGAAACTGAAAAAAGAAGAGACCCCATGTGGCAGAGAAGTGTCAATAACTGGAGGCTACAGACATGATGTAAAAAGGCAAGACTGACATGTCTGATAGGGAAAATTGGGCACGTATTTTGAGAGACTGCAACAGTACTTTGCTGCAAATGATACTCCCAAAAGTAAACATGTACCTGTACTTTTTTCATGTTTCTGTTCTTTTCAGTACTTTGTGAGCAATAACATACAGCTTTTTGTACAGTTTGACTACTCAGGACAAGATTCTTACAAAAGGTATGATGAATTAGACTATGACTTGTTATACATTTTTAAGCAGTATGAAAGCAAAACACTGCATTTCCCCCTAGCTAACAAGAGTATTCGAGTAAATACTGCCCACAGAACAATTCATAAAATAATTGTGGTATTTTATCACCATGAATAATGATTCACAGATAAATGTGAGTTTTATGCTAAACACATTGCTACTGTGTGTGAACAATAAGATATAATGGAGTACTAGTGGCTAGAAGGGTGGCTATACCACACATTGTTTGGAATGATCATCTTGTATCACAGGAGAAAATGTTGTCACACTAAGTTACAGGTTCATAGGTATGTACTAGGGACACAGGTGTATGATTAGATGGAAGAGTTTTGCAAAAACAATCAACAGTTGTTTTGTGGACTTGGAGAATACCTAATATAGCATCCTCTGGCATATGTTACTGAGGTCCTGTAGGAATATTTGTTAATGAAGGTTAAAGGGGCTGCTATTGCTTCTTGCTCTCCAGTCCTTGTATCCGCACAATGAGATTTGTGTTCATATCTTGTGCATTAAGCTCAGTTCATTTAAAAGACGTACTAGATTCCACCAAGAATGTATTTTGTCACCACTTATTTCCGATTTTCACAGATACTTTAGATTAGAAGGGTGGCCACTTTGAGGACTTAGAGAGTACATATTTCTTGCTTGCAGATGATGTTATCTTTTTAGTCTTGTCCAACAATGACTTCCAATAAACATTCAAGTGATTTGCTGCTGAATGTGAGATGGATGGGATTAAAAAAATCAACTCCAAAAAATCTGTGATAATACCGTCTTGAAAAAAGGGTTTTGCTCTTTTCAGGTGACTGATTGTGAAGTGGGGCACTTACTCTATGGGGCAGTGACCGCAGTCTTGCAAATGCTGACTTATAGCAAGAAGTCTGGACAAAGCTATAATAATGGCGGGGACAAAAGCCCAAAAATAGGGACCAATTTTTAAACATTGTTCCTATAAACTTAGAAAATTTCTGGAATGACAGATTTTACATTATTATATATATTTTTTTCTGAAGGATATGAAGTCTGAAACTCAAATGCCTGTCATTATTCAGTATTAGTGACTTCAATCCTCAGTGATTTGACAGAAAACCACAAATTTTATGAGAAATGGACCAAAAAATAAGAGGCAAAATTTGGACATTTTAGTTTTATACAAGTGCAACATTTTACAAAACATAGTACCATTATCAGTGCCGAGATTTATTGCATATTGGAAGCTTTCAGTTTGTATGAGTTGAAACTTATGGATGGTGAAATTGTTGAAACTAAGATTTATTTCATTTCAATTGTTTAGTTTTGACTGGTAAGAGTTATTTTTATTATTTTTTTAAATTCAGTATTTTAAGTTTGGGTATTTTTTTATTTTTATTCAATAGCATTCGATTTAACATGGCCAAGTTTCTAATAAAAAAAAAAATGAAAATTAGAAGACAGTGAAGAAAGTGATGGTAGTACATAGAGTGCTGCTCTGCCCAGCCCCAGCACATCAGCAGCTGACACCTCGTCTAGTACCTTAACTGGCATTGGTTCTTTTAAAGTTAAATTAAAAAACTATTGTTTGCCATTATGATGAAGATTATTTGTCATTCTGCTTTATATCCAGTGAAGAAAATCCACTACATCCCACATGCGTAATTTGTGTCGAAAAATTAGCAAATCAAGCTATAGTCCAAGAAAATTAAAAAGACATTTGCAATCTAAACATTCTCACTTGTGCGAAAAGTCAGTTGAATATTTTAAAAGACTTGTACTGGATAACACTAATCAAGCAAAAAGATGGACTGAATTTGTAATAGCATCAGAAAAAAGCCCAAGAAGCAAGTTACGCAACTGCAGAAATTGTTGCTAAAAAATGAAATCTCACACAATTGCAGAATCTGTAATTTTACCAGCTTGCTATAAAATTGTAAATATCATGTTTGGCGAAGAATATGAAAAAAAGGCTTTAAAAATTCCTATGTCAGATAACACCATTTGTTGACGTATTCAGGATTTGTCCCAAGATGCTGAGCTGCAAGTGATAGCTCACATTAAAGAATTCTGTATGTTTGCTATTCAGCTGGATGAATCAGCTGATGTCACTGGCAAAGCTCAGCTTCTAGCATTCAGCAGATTTATTTATAAAGAACAGATTATAGAACAGTTTTTATTTTGTTGACCAGACCACTCACAGAAGCAATGAGGGGCCAAGATATTTTTCATGTTGATAATTACTTCAAATTGTCATAACTTGTCTTGGGGTTCCTGCTTCAGTATTTGTACAGATGATGCCCGCTCTGTGTCAGGAAGTATAAAAGGATTTGTTACACTAGCTCAAAAAAAGAATCCCAGAATTATTTTTACTCATTGTTTTCTCCACAGAGAAATATTAGCATCAAAATCATTGACTGTCACAATTGTCAGTTATATAAAAAACAGGCCATTACAATAAAGATTGTTTGTGGCACTATGTTCCTCGATGGAAGCTTCTCACATGCAGTTCTTACTCCATACAGAGAAGTTAGGTAGTTATCTCATGGTTGAGTTCAATCAAGATTTTATGAACTAAAAGAGGAAGTTCTAACTTTTTTGACAACTCAACAATCTCAGCTCATTTTCTCAGTGATGAGCTTGGATTTATTTCAATTTCTGAACACATTTAATAAAAGTATGCAAGGAGATTGTGAAAATATTTTTGCTTCTACCAAAAAGATTAATGCTTTCAAAGAAAAAAATAATGCTTTGGGAAGAAAGAATCAAAAGCAAAAATGCAGTAGAAATGTTTGAGCTAACAAAAAGGTACAAACTGGACCTAATTTTATAAACTTTAAGATTACTTAGCACAAATATTGAAAAATATTTTCCCTCAGTTGACATATCATCCTTGGACTGTATAAGAGATCTGTTTGTCTTAACTGTGTGCAACTTGGTAAATTTAAATGTTACAGAAGAAGACGAGTTAACAGACATAAGGAATGATAGAGGATTAAAGATTCAACAGCAGATACTACATTTTGGTTATTTCTTAAAAGTGAACTTCCTAATATTACAAAAAAAGCAATAGAAGCACTTCTTTTCTCCACGTCACATTTGTATGAATCAAGCTTTTCCGCAATGAATAATATTAAGATTACAGGTCTGCAGCATCCAGAGCTTCAGCTGCATGGTTTTAAACCCTTTTAACTGCTTTTTCTGCAAAAAAGTTCTAAGCGTGTTTTCCACCTTTCCTGTTACTAGAGTAGTCTAGATACAGATTTGCTGTATCCAGGACTGTTTTTTAACTTTCTGAGTTCCCCAGACCTGTCTGTGTTAGAAGGAAGCCTTCCAGTTTATCAGTGGGAGTGGTAAGCACTAGGTAGCCTATCTACCACAAGAGGAGTTGTTTCTGGCCCTGAAATTGTAGTTTACTGGCCATTTGGGCAGTGTTTCTATCCCTTTCAACTTTCTGGTTTAAAAGCCCATGTTTGTGTGGGTTTGCACTTGTTTAAGCTCTGCGGATCCTGTTTTGAAGTCCTGCAGACTACAAGAGGAACGGAAAGGAGAAAGAGAGACTTAAAGTGCCTCCATTTTGATTTTTTTCTGATTATACTGCTTTCTGCACTTGATTAAGTTTTTTTTTTATTTAACTGCATTTATTTTAACTGTATTTGCTTTAATATTGCTACACATTCAAGTGTACTAGCTTGCACTGCATTTAAAGTACTTTTATTACTGTTTTTCTGCAAAAAAAAAAAAAAAAAAAAAAAAAAACAAACAAAAAAAGTTCTAAGCTCGTTTCCTGCCTTTCCTGTTACTAGAGTAGTCCAGATACAGATTTGCTGTATCCGGGACTGTTCTGTAAGTTTCAGTTCCCCAGACCTTTTTGTATTAGAAGGAAGCCTTCCAGCTTATCATTGGGAGTGGTAAGCACTAGGTAGCCTATCTACCACAAGAGGAGTGGTTTCTGGCTCTGAAATTGTAGATCATTGGCCATTTGAGTAGTTTTCCTATCTCTTTCAACTTTCTGGTTTAAAAGCCTGTGGTTTTGCACCGCGCAGCCCGCCAAGCTGGGGTAAACTATTACCGATGCCAGAAAGTCTGCTCTTCAACTTTTCCCTTAGATTCTGCTAGCTCTATTCTCTCTTGCACTTTTAACTTATTCGTCTAGCACAGTGGTGCACAATGTCCGGCCCTCCATGTAACGCCATCCGGCCCCCAGAGAGTAACCAAAAAAAAAAAAAAAAGGTGAAAAAATACTATGCCTTACTCCAGTCATGCAAACTTTCCAGCACGTGCTTACTTACCTAATTGACTGCAGTTGAGCACACCTCTAATTTTAGCTGCAGAAGTAACTGTTCTTTCTTGTTTAGAACTTACAGTCTGTAAAAGTAACTTTCTGCAAGATTTTGTAATAAGTCATGGCTGCAAGCCAGAATAAAGTTAAATGCAAAGTTGATGTAGAAAACAGGTAATTTCATGACTGCTGTCTGAAGTAAAAATGCCAGTCACCTATACCTACTGTTAACTCGTAATGACTTACTATGTTTTAAGATGGCCCGCAGATGCATTAAGAATTCATGTAGTGGCCCTCCCAACAAAAAGGTTGTGCACCACTGGCCTAGCACTTCATCAGGGTTTTTGTAGCAATTACTGTAGCACACATAAGTGCTATCAGCACTAGACTTCCTATAAGGAAACAGCTCCAGTACTTAGTAAAGATAACCATCCCTCCTGGCATGTCTAAAGGTCATTTCCCTGTGTTTTATCCTATTAACCTGGTGAACATGGGCATTCTGAGGCAGTGTAGCAACTGCCTCATGTACACAGACAACCCTCTTCTCTTACCTCCCAACACTCAGACTTGTGAGAGATGCACTTACATCTCCAAATTGGAAGCCATGCACTCTCCAACCAAGACCGGAATAGCTGGTCGAGAGGAGAAGGTCAACACCTGCACCACTCCACATGGAACACACAGCCCTCCAGAACACCGACCATCACAGCCCAAACACAAAACCACACACCCACCTTCGCGGAGGCTCTCAATAGAAATCTACCCAAACAGCAGAGACCTCCAAGGCGAAAAAGAACATGACCACCACAACACAGCACAAACCATAAGACACACAGCTCACCTACACAATGTGTCCCTCAACCTAAGCCCCTAAGGCAAAACAGCTTGCCCAATACAATAATCATAGGAGACTCAATAGTGAGGCACACTGATGTCACACTCACTAGGTTGAATAAGGAGAAGGTAACAATCAGCTGTCTATCAGGTGCCAGAATCAGATGCATAACACAAACACTCAGGTCACTCCACAACAAGTGCAAGTATGACTCTGTCATCGTCCATGTGGGTGTGAATAACCTTGAGAAGCAACTCCCTGGACTACATGAAAATAGACATGGTGGAGCTCTCGGATCATGTAGCCCAGGCAGGTATGACCCTAGCTCTAAGCAGCATCCTACCGTCACCCAGAATGATACCACAGTACAAACAGAAAATGATGGGCTTCAACAATTGTCTAAGTTTCTGGTGTCATTCTAAGGGGACCCAGTATCTGTCTGCTTGGGATGACAAGACTGACAGACCTCAATGCTTTGCCAGAGATGCTTGCATCTGTCACCCCTGGGTTTCTGGGTACTGGCTACGGCTCTTGCCACCCCTATAGTACCTTTTTTAGGTTGTGTTCCAAAAACCAAATTACCACCATAACAGCTATAAATAAAGGCAATCTGAGGGTCATGCTGATCAATGCTAGAAATCTAAATCTCAAGATGCACTCGCTCAAAGCACTCCTCAAAATGGAGAACATCCACATTTGTGCTATAACGGAGACCTGGTTTAAAGCAGCAGAAAGCACCCCTGTGCTACCATGCTATAACTCATTCCACACCTTTCGGCCCCAGAACATGGACCGAAGATCCAAAGGCAGTGGTGTCTCCATATTCATAAAGGATATGCACACCTCCAGACTAGTAGCCCAGCATAACACATCTGAGATACTTCAGGTACAACTAACTTTGGGTAAGATGGCGATTCAGGTTGTAGCCTGCTATAGGTCCCCAACCATGTCCCAAGACTCTCAATCCACATTCCTAAGCACCCTGGAAACTATTAAGATCCAACTCAACACTCTCATACTAGGTGACTTCAACTACCCTCCATCAACTGGGAAAACTACTCATGCACCAATGCACTGGCCCAACACTTCCTGGAATTCATCATTTCCAATGCTCTGGACCAGCTCATTCTTACCCCCACTAGAGGAAGCAACATCCTTGACCTGATTATTTCTAACATGGGCAACCGTTGCTCTACATCAATATTCAATTCCTCCCTGGTTAGATCCGACCACAAACTAATCACCATGAGAATACACATCTCACCCACACCCCCCACAAAGGTATCATCCATGAAAAACTTCTACAAAGCTGACTCTGGACTCCTAAAAACAGAGGTGGCTAACTTCACGGCACCCATGCCAATGGAAAATAGATGCAAGACTGCCAAATCATACACCAATGCATTGTATGAAAACGAACATAAATGCATGGAACTAGCCATACCTAACAGAACCAAGACGCTCTCCTCCAAAAAAAGGAAGCCAATCTGGTGGTCCCCTGTCATTAATAAACTTTACAACAGATGGAAGAAACTGTTGCAGAAAAAGGTGAAGGCCCAACACTGCAAAAATTCCCTTATTAGCATCAACAGAAAGTTCAGATACCTCATCAAAACCTCCAAAGCCAGCTATGAAGGCAGAATTCTGGCAGACACCAAAAACAACTACAAAGCCTTCTACAGCTATATCAAGAATCTCCAGAGCAATACCCAGATTTGCTCTGAGTTACTGCACAAAGGTACCTCCTATACTGAGCCAACAGATATTGACAACATACTGGCTTGACAGATTCAGTGCCAACTTTACCCCTCTCTCCCCCTCTAAAGGACCAATCTCAATACCGGAAGAATGCCAGGCACCCAGCACTACTGCAGCACAGGTTAAAGCTGCGTTGTCCAAGGCCAAGAATGCAGCTTTCATGGGACCCGACAATATCCTTGGCTGTGTTCTACATGAATTACAAAGTGAACTGGAACCACATCTGTGTGCCCTGTTCACTCACAGCCTCACCTCAGGCTTTGTCCCTACCAAATGCTACAGTCATCCCTCTCCATAAAGGAGGAGGACTACAGACCCTGGAAATGATCGCCTCATTAGCCTGACGAGTCTGATATGTAAGGCTATGGAGCGCATCATCATGGGCCTAAATTAACAAGGATATAGGGAATCTCCAAACTCGAGATCCCATGCAATTTGGTTTCGTGAAAGGTAGATCATGCCTGCTCAACCTGGTTGATTTGTCTGAGTCAGTCACCAGAGATGTGAATGACAGTAAGGCAGTTCATACAGCCTACCTTGATCTGGCCAATGCCTTTGATACCATTTCTCACTCAGGAATTATTGGTAAACTCACCAAACTAGGCATCAACCCCTAAATCATTAGGTGGGTTGCAAATTGGCTCACAGATAGAACCCACAGTGTGAAAGTAGCAGACTCCAAGTCAGACTGCCGACCAAGCATCTACTTCTCAGAAGTCCAGGCCAACATGGAGGGACTCTGGCTGACCAAGTTTGCAGATGACTGCAAGCTGGGGCCATTATTAACTCCCCAAGTGATACAAACATCCTACAGAAAGGCCTCACTGAGACCAATGACTGGTGTTGAAGGGATGGACTTGAGCTTAATGCCAAAAAATGCATCGTCATCCCCTTTGGGAATAGCTCAGTTCCCACAATATTTACCAGATCAATGGGAGCCCACTGAACACTGAAGGCATTATAAGAGATCTGGGGACACAGGTTGACAGCAACCTGTCCTTTGACCACCACATTGCCACTGAGGTCAGAAAGTGCTTCTGTGTGGCACATCTCATTACCAAGGGTTTTGCATCCAGGAAGAAAGAGGTCCTCATTTCTCTCTACTCTTCCCTCATTAGACCAATCATAGAGTATAATGCCCCATTTGGCATGTACCTCACTAGACATCTGCAACAGCTGGAGAGGCCACAAAAGTACCTCATGAAGAGAAATCTAGGCCTTAAACATGTCCTAAATGGACAGACTCAAAAAACTCCAACTATTATCTGTCTCATATTGTCTACTAAGAGGTGATCTCTGCTTGACTTACAAAGCCATGTCTGAAATGCCAATCCCTCCCCACTCCAGAGACCTCAATCTCATTACCACAATCAACGGAACATGGTGGAGGGACAGGTTCATAACCCAGAGACTGCTCATGCTCTGGAATACACTTCACATACATGTCAAGCAGAGCATCTCACTGGCCCTCTTCAAGAGAAATCTTGATGAGTGGATGGGAAATGAAAAGTTCACCCCGAGGATCACTCCAGTGGTTCTACTTGATAAAGGCACTGGGAACTAACGTCAGGCGGTAGAATGCCAGGGCACTTCTATGGGCTAGGCTTGTAAAGGCTCCAGGGCCATTTGCCTTTACAAGCCTAGCCCGTACCTATGAACCTATGAAGAACAAAACAGATCACGGCTGGAAACCCTGGAAGACGATTTAATAGTATGCCTGTCCAAAATCTGACCTCACACAAAACACATTCTATAACAACGTCAAGCTCAGATATCTCATTAAATATTAAATGAAAGTAAAAAAGAGGAACAGATTTTTTTTTTAATCAATCAAAATTACACCTAGTTTTTTTTGTCAGTTCAGTGAAAAATATATATTTTTTGGTGTGCCACAAGATTTTTGTGATTAGTTTGTGTGTGCCATGAGGTGAAAAATGTTGAAAATTTCTTGTCAAGAGGGTTTATCCACTGTTAATTTTATTTGTACTTTGTTAGTAATAGCCCCTTTGCATTCATTCTCTTCCAAAAAAAATGTCAACAGTTTGTTAAAGAGAGGTGTAGAGTGTGTGTTTTTATCTATTAATAAAAGCTCATTTACAATTGAATTGCTTAACACCTCTAAATCAGTCTTTACACAACCAAATAACTACCCCACCCACTTTATCTGTTTATGTAACCACCACATCAATATTTTGTAGACCTTCTCTCTTCAAGTTAGGATTTCTTCCAAAACATTTAGAAATTTCCTTCTGAGTGATCAACTCATTAATGACAGACTGCATGAAAATCTTGATAGTAGGGAGGTTGAAAATTAGATTTATGAAAAGATCAAATTCCTAAAAAAATTGTTTCAATTCTAAGATTAACTCATTCTAAGAATAAAATGTAAACTTTTACTTAATGAACCATCAAAAGATTCATTTGGCAAATTAATAATTAGATTATTGACAGTGTCCCAGAAGCCTACTCTCCATCAGATCCTGAAATTTGTCCAGAATC
Organism: Protopterus annectens; assembly: GCF_019279795.1. Taxonomy (NCBI): domain Eukaryota; kingdom Metazoa; phylum Chordata; order Ceratodontiformes; family Protopteridae; genus Protopterus; species Protopterus annectens. The sequence goes on from NC_056732.1 coordinate 1,342,133,374, forward strand.
ATTCTCTTGGCCTCTGATTTTTTTATATTTAAGCCCACCATGTTCATATTTAAAGACTGTCTCATATTCCCCTAAATGCTTTTTTACTTGGGGGGGGGGGGGGGCATCACTCATATCCAAGTCTGTGTCAGTAATGGAAAAAGCAGATAAATCTGATGAAATATCAGATGTACACAGGACGGATTTTAATTGGCCACCCCCTCCTATACTTCTGCTTGATGGTACTGATGTTCATTGACAGAATGTACAAAGAGGTTTATATCTATGCCTTTTAAAGGCATTCCCCAAGCCATTGTAGTATAGCACTTAGTATCTGTTTTTTTTTCATTTTAATTTGTTCTAAGTCCACTTTCAGAGTCCTGAAAGTCTGTATATAATCAGCATTAAATTACTGATATGTTGTGTCCTTGCAGTTAAGGACCTTATACACACATGTATACATATAGATGTGTGTGTGTGTGTGTGTATACACTGCTGACTGCAAGGAAAAGCTTATTTCACAACCTTGGAGAGAAATGCATAACATGTCTTGCACTTTCTGTTACGGAGACTTATTTTTAGCATTGGGTTCTCCAATCTGAGGTTAGCTCATCCAACAGTACATTCTACATACAGAATTTCAGACAGCATAAAATCAGACACCATCTTTTAAACCTGAAGTATCTGTCAAAAATAAGAATATGATGATACTACCTACATCCTTTTTCAGCCTATGTTTTTTCTCATAAGGCATCAATGTATCTTTTCAAGTTATTTTAGGTGTGTCTTTTGAAGGTTACAGCTGTATACTGAATAGACACGCCCTTCTGAATTAGAATGGCTACAGCATATGCTTTTCTGAGTTTGGTACATACACAGTGGTTGAAGTTTAAACCAATTAACCACTACCTCTAGATCTTTAATGATGATTTTTTTTATAATATGACAATCCATATTGTAACCATAAGTAATATCCCTTTAACAGTTCTCAAAATGCTTAACTTTTACTAACATTAATGTGCTGCATGTCAATACTTTGTAACATATGACCAAATTTTGTTAGCATCCTTTTAACAAACCTGGGAAAAAGATTAAACCTGCTCTATCTAATAAGAATACATGAGAGGCATACTATGTTTGCTTTAAAAATTCCATACACAATATTAAACTACAAAGCTGATGTCTAACAATATGTATAAATTTTGAGGAAGAACTAAAGTTTATACCTTTATACACAAAATGAACTATATACCCCATGCAATTTTAATACTGACTATGGATATAATAAATACATATTGCACTTACTTGGAATATGTGTAATAAGTGCACAAACAAATAAAAATTGACTAATTATGTTTCCAGACCCCTGGGACTAGTGCCACGGCTCAGAAGTCTAATCACTGTAGGGTAGAAACTGTTACTGAATTCTTGTAGTCCTGCAGAGAATGCTGCAATATCTCCTGCTAGATGCGTAAACTGTCCTTGTGCAGGATGTGTGTTGTCCTGTGTTATTTTAGTAGCTTTTTGGATGCTTCTTGCGGAATAAAGATGTATTGATGGAAGTCTGGACTGGTTACCTTCTCTGCAACCCTCACCACTCTTTGTAGCACCTTGCTTTCTGTAACTGTGCAGCTTCCAAACCACACTGTGAAGTTGCAGGTGAGAATGCTCTCTGTTGCATCTCAACAGAAGTTGGAAAGAATATGAGGAGGAAGCTTAGCTTTTAGCCTTCTTAAAAAATGGAGGCGTTGGTGCGTGCTCATGACCAGTTGGCTGGTGTTTCCCGACCACAAGAGATCCTCTAAGTATACACCCAGGAATTTTGTACTCTTAACCCTCTCCACACTCTCACCATTGATCCTGAGCACTGGGTGGTTTGTTCCATTGTTCTCCTTTTCCTGAAGTCAATGATAGCCTGTTTGGTCTTACTTACATTCAGGTTAAGGTTGTTCCCCTCATGCCAACTGATCAGAGAAGCCACCTCCTCTCTGTACGCCCCTTCATCCCCCTTTGTGATGAGCCCCATGCTTGTGGTGTCATCAACAAACTTGATTGTATGGTTTCACTTGTGCTTAGCATAGCAGTCGTGGGTCAGGATGGTGAACAACAGTGGGCTGAGAACACATTCCTGTGGAACCCCTGTGTTAAAGTGATGCTATTGGAAATAATGCATCTGGATTTCCATAGGTTACCCCATTGGTTCTCTGAAAATTATTTAGGAAAAGTGCATATTAGGTCGGGGAGGACTTACATATGTGCTTTATATATGGTGCTCAATGCCTGTGCAATGGGTTTAGATAACGTACAATGTCTTACTCCACTGCAATGATGTTTTTAAGAATCATAACAGACTAGCTTGCTCCATGGTGCACAATGTTTATGAATACCACCCACAGTCTCCTGACATTTGATTAATGCTGTATACAGTTAAGGTTAGGAAAACAAAAAGCTGGAAATGGATACCACGACGTATTAAGGCACTGTACCTCCCAACTGTCCAGATTTTTGCAGAATGTCCATATTTTTCCTCATAAAATTTGTGGTTTTCTGTATTTTTGTGTCAAATCAGTGAGAAATTAATTCAGGCTTCATATCCTTCAGAAAATGCATGGTAACACAAGACCTTTTATTCTAGCAACTTTAAATTTAAAATTTGTCCCTATTTTTGCGGCTTTGTCCTCCCAAATTATTTTTCTTTGCCCAGATTTTTTGTGCTAAGAAGTTGAGAGCTATGCCATCTATACATTTAACAAGATTATAACAAAACTATAACAGTACAGCTCATGTAAAAGCTTTTCTATTTACTATTAATAAACATCAGCTGCCAGCACTATATAAATGCCATTGCTGTTTGTTTTGGATTATTCATCCCTTTCACTTCTTGTGGTATATAATTGGATTTCTTCAGCTTGCATTTGCCTACTGTGTGACATGTAGCAAAAAACTTAACCAAAGAGCACTTTTGGATAATTGGGACATTAGGTTATGACCTTCATTTGCTTCCTAGATCATATGCCTAGTAACTACCTATGTATATTTTTATTTAAATTCGTTAACTGGTTAAGTGCACGGGTCAACTGTTCTTTTCAGGTACAACCCAGACCTTATGAAAGGCAGCACACAAGGAGTACACATTTTTAAGGACAAGCAATGACATTTGCAAAGCAAAGAAGGATGAGCATGTAAAAAGATAAATACAGATTTATGCAAAATACCAGGAATGAGCAGTTAAATACAGCATTAAAGTTTACGTAACAAAAATACAATTGAAGATCACTCACGCACACATATCAGTCTTCAGTTCGCCCTGCATCGATGATGCATTGGGTCACAAGTTGACTCCATTGTGTCCTATCGGCTGCAGCTTCTTCAGCTTCCTCCCAAGTGATATCCAGTGAAGGAGGTTTCTTGTTGCAACTCCTTTCCAGTTTTGTTGAAGTCTGCCTGGTCTTTCCTTGTATCCTGCTAGGTCCCAGTTGAGGCATTGTATAGGAATCCTGCTAGTATTCGGGTCTATATTATATCCTCGAATGCTTAAAAAAGCAAATGCTGATTGATCGAACTTATTTTTGCGAAACTGCAAAATATCAAAGCAGCAGGAACTCAATTTTTTTCCTAGGGAAAGAATTCGGTTGTCCGTTTCTGTTGCTTCGGTATTTTCAGTGTTATGGTGGAAAGTTACTGGTCGGATTCAGGTAAGTGTGCGATTGTGTGGATGTGAGTGTTAGGGTGATTTAGGTGAGTTAGGGTTAGGGCTCGGGTTAGGTGTGTGTGCGATTGAGTGGACATGAGGGTTAGGGCGGATTTAAGTGAGTTAGGGTTAGGGAGCGAGTGAGGTGAGTGTGCGATAGTGACGGACCTTAGGGTTAGGGTTTGGGTTAAGGTAAGTGGGTAGTTAGTGGTGTGTGCATAGTTTAGTGTAGGGTTAGGTATCAGATTTTAGGTGTATGTGAGTGGATTTCTGTTTGTTTGGTGTGCTTGTGTTGTGTGTATGTGTTTTGGATCAGCGATTGTTTTCCCTGGGAAAAAAAAAATCGCTGATCTGACAGTTCGAGATTGTAAGCTTTCGCTTAAATTAGGTCGATCAATCAGCGTTCACTTTTTTAAGCGTTCGATGATATAATATAGACCCTAGTATTCATGCAGTTAACATGACCAAACCAATGTAGCCTTCTTTCCATAATGATATTTTCAAGTTTCCATTATTGTAGTCTTTCTCTGATACTCGCATTTTTTACTTTGTCCTTCCACGATATTCCCAAAACGCGTCTATTTATGACAAACAGCCTCAAGTTTTCTCATGGCTGATGCTATGACTGGCCATAATTCACTGCCATATGAGTGCAGACAGCACCAGTGCTTGGCATAGCTTCACCTTTGTCAACAATGCAATGTTTTTTGATCTCCAGACTTCCAAGTCTAACCAGCACTTCTTTCTCACAATTACCTGTATGAGAGATGAAACTGCTCAGGTAACAGAAGTTCTCTGTCATATCTAATATTGATCCTACAGCCATTACGTCTTTATCATTCCATGCTTCGTTGACCAACACTTTGCATTTGTCAGGATTCATTTTGAGGCCTACTTTTCTACCCTGTTTCTCCACTGATGTGGTCATTGCCTGCATTCCTCTCCATGATGTA